>NC_064865.1:24921336-25521336 GCF_024139225.1 Suncus etruscus | reverse complement strand
TAACTTTCTAACATAGATCACTTGGTTGGGGGCCACATCCAGCCTTGCTCAGAGGCTACTGTGGGCTGATGTCTGGGATTGCTCGAGGTGGTGCCTGGGGGACCATGTGGTGCTGCGGATAAAACCCAGGTCTCCTGTATTCAAAGCATGTGTTCAACTAATTGTGCCATCTTTTTGGTACCTAACTATTAACTTTTAAACGTCATCATCTGAGAGCCAGAGCCATAGGACAATGGGTAGAGCATTTGTCTTGTATGGAGCCAACCCAAGTTCAATCCCTGGCATCCTAAATGGTTCCCCCAAGCCCACAGAGTGATTCCTGAGCACAGAGCCAGGAGTTATCCCTGAGCATACCTGGGTATGTCCCCCCAAAAAAAATCACAAAATCACTGAGAGGGGGAGTGGAGGGAAGGATAATGAAATTTTCTTTGAAATAACTGGCAGACCATTTGAAAAAAATTATATTCGTTATTCTCTGCAAGTCTATATCAACATAAATTATTGATGATAAATTTATTTTATGTTAGTTTATTTTGAAATATGAAAGAAATAAGTAAACATCTGGATATAAAAATGGCATTCAATACAGAGAAACAATTTGAGGAAATTAGAGAATAGCCTTTTTTATATATAGATATGCTGTTAAATTGCTCTAGGACAAAAATAAAAATAAAACCAATAACCAAAAATAAAGCACAAACAGACAGGGACATGCAAATAATATGATATAAAGTTAGCAATCTGCTCAAATAAGTTCATAACAGAGACAAGAAAACTAGCTAAGACCTTGCTCATAATAAACCACTCGCAATAGAATCATTGAGCACATAATGGAAAAGATGAGTGAACAAGGGCTGGAGTAGGTGGGGCACAGTAGGTACCTGCCCTACAGCAGGCAGAGTGTTTGCCTTGCATGAAGCCTACCTGGTTTCAATCCCCAGCATCCCATGTGGTCCTCGAACCACCAGGAGTAATTCCTGAGCATTTGCGGCTGTAGCCCTAACAAACAAATAATATAATAATAAATAATAACAAAAACAAATAAATAAAGATGAGCTAACATATTAGTAGTCAAAGAAATACAAACATTTTTGGCATTCTAGCCAATAAACCTTTTTTCTGTTTACAATGTAATTTTCTTCTTTGATTCATTCCTCCCTCTCCCTTCCTCCCTTTTTCTTTTTTTCTTTTTTTTGGGGGGAGGCACACCCATTTGATGCTCAGGGGTTACTCACGGCTAAGCGCTCAGAAATTGCCCCTGGCTTGGGGGGAACATATGGGACACAGGGGATCAAACCGCGGTCCTTCCTTGGCTACCGCTTGCAAGGCAGACACCTTACCTCTAGCACCACCTCCTTCCTTCCCTCCCTCTCTTCCCTCTTTCTTTCTTTTTCTTCCTTCCTTTTCCTTCCTTCCTTTCCTTCCTTCTTTCCTTCCTTCCTTCCTTCCTTCTTTTCCTTTCTTTCTTTCTTTCTTCTTTCTTTTCTTTCTTTCTTTTTCTTTCTTTCTTTCTTTATTTCTTCTTTCTTCTTCTTTCTTCTTCTTTTTTCTTTCTTTTCTTTCTTTCTTCTTTCTTTCTTCTTTCTTTCTTTCTTTCTTTCTTTCTTTTCTTCTTTCTTTCTTTCTTTCTTTCTTTCTTCTTTCTTTCTTCTTTCTTTCTTTCTTTCTTTCTTTCTTTCTTTCTTCTTCTTTCTTTCTTTCTTTCTTTCTTTCTTTCTTTCTTTCTTTCTTTCTTTCTTTCTTTCTTTCTTTCTTTCTTTCTTTCTTTCTTTCTTTCTTTCTTTTCTTTCTCTCATCAAATCATTATGAAATAGAATTACAAATGTTAATAGTTGCGTTTCCATGATACAATGTTCCAACACCCATCCCTTTACTAGTGTTCATTTCCTGCCACCATCCCCCCCCCCTTACCTTCTAGCATCTTACTAAACCCCCCAGCCTGCCTCTTTGATACTTCTCTCTCCCCCTCTCTCCTCTCTCTCTCATCTCTCTCTTTCTCTCTCTCTCCTTCTCCCCCCCTCTCTCTTGCTTTTAGGCACTGTGGTTTGGAATACTGTTACTGAAAGTGTATCCTGCATATCACTTTACTTCCTTTCAATTCCCAGTTTTTGCCCAGAGTGATCGTGTCTAATTCTTATTGTCACAGTGGCCCCTTCTCTGTCTTAAGTGCACATCCCACCCATCATTTCTTTTGTCTTTGGGTATTATTTTCATACTGTGGGGCAACTAACCTTTCAAAACAAATTCAGATGAAATTCCATCTAGCCTAAAAACAAAGCAATGCTAAAATTTGAGGGTGTTGGATATCCAAAGGCATTTGGGGCAGTTTTATTTATGTGGCAGAAAAGTAATATGGCAGTGAGCAAGGGACCTGGAGCTAGAGCGCCATGTCTGAGAATGCCTGCCCTGCAAAAGTGAGGTTGAGAGTTCAATTCCTGGCACCACCGTGTGCTAAGTGTGATCCTGCCAACTCTCCCATTTGTATTCTGCAGGACCACATGTCATTTCCAAGTGCCGCATGGTCAGCTGTTTGTGAGCATCACACAAGAAAGAGGGGAGGCCACTGGCAAACACAGCAAGGAAAGGAGGCGTAGACATATGGCCAGAGACATAGTTCAAGGAGTAAGGGACTTACTTGCCTTGCACACAGCCAACCAGGTTTGACCTCAGGAACTGTGCGTGATGCCCTGAACCCCACTAGCAGCAATCCTTGAACACAGATTCAGGAGTGAGCCCTGAGCACTGTTGGGTGCAGCCTAAAATATTGAAAAAATATTTGATTACCATGCATAGCCAGGAAAGGAAGCAGGAAGTACATGGACAAGCACCAGAGCTAAATTCGCCCGCCCTCAGTGAGCACTGAGACTGATTGTGCAGGTCCTGATGAGCACCGCTGTGGAGCACTGGAGAAAAGAGCTGAGCTGTGTGCTGAGTTCCGACAAGAGCAGAGATAAAGGGATGTGGGAGAAGGAGAGAGACTGTAGCCAGAGCAATAGCACAGTGGAATGGGAGATTGCCTGGCATGCAGCTGACCTCATCTCAATCTTGGGATTTCTAGAGCACCAGCAGTGCCAGGAGTGTCTCTGAGGGCAGAGACAGGAATAAGCTCTGAGCACTGCTAGACATGGTCCAAAAAGCAAAAATTAAAGAGAGATTTAAAACATGTTCAACAGTAGAATACCCAGGTTTGGTTTCCAGCACCACAGAGTCACCCAATCATTACGGGAGTGATTACTCCAGAACAATGCTGGGAGCGTTTCTGAGCACCAGAGAAAAATGAACAAGTTAATTCATGTACAATAATAAAAGACAGTCTCACACAGTTACTGGACATCATCAACTTGATGGTGGGATGTGGGTTTATCTAAATAGGGTTTTTTGTTTGTTTGTTTGTCTGTTTTTGTTTTGGGCCACACCCAGTGACACTCAGTGGTTACTCCCCGTCATGTACTCAGAAATTGCTCCTGGCTTGGGGGACCATATGGGACACCAGGGGATCGAACTGAGGTCTGTCTTGGGTCAGCTGCATACAAAGCAAAAGCCCTACCTCTGTGCCACCACTCCGGCCCCCCAAAATGCTCATTTTTTATGAGTCTACTAGACATCTGATTATAAATTCTTACTGTTAATGTCTTTTTCTTATAATTAATTTGTTGCGTTTTGTTGTGGGCCAAGCACAGCAGTTCTTTTTGTTTGGATTTGGGGGTCCACACCTGGCAGTGCTTGGGCTGACTCCTGGCCCTGTGCTCAGAAATCACTGCTGGTTGTGTTCTGCTCAAGGGGCCATAGGGGATGCCAGGAATTGAACGCTGGTCAGCCACAATCAAGATAGGAGCCTTGACCCAGGTTTGATCCTCAGCATCCCATTTGATCCCCTTAATCTGACAGGAGGGATTCCTGAGTGTAGAAACAGGAGGTTTCCCAATGAGCAGTGCTGACCAAAACAAAACAAAAACAATATAAAATAAAGTAATCACCTTACCTACTGTTCAATCTCTCTGCTTCTCTTTGAAGCCTATAGAACAGGGGTCTCAAACTCAATTCATCTGGGGACCGCAGGAGGTAAAGTCGGGGTGAGGCAGGGCCGCATAAGGGATTTCACAAAGAAAAGGTCCTCAAACGTCATTATTAACAGTTTTAATTATTTCTTCTGAACATGGCATCTTTTGCCTATTCCTTGCTGCCAGAGACTTGACAGCACTTCTTCTCACAAATCTGAACCACATTTGGCTTTAGAGAGAAAGCAGTTGAGACCCTCAGCATGGCTTGAAGATGATCATCATTATGTCTAGACCTGTACTTTGACTTATTGAAGTTCAATGTGCTTCACACAAATATGTGCTCCCAAAAAGGCACGTGGTGCACTTGAACATTCGGGAAAGCTCAGGGAAGCTGGGGGGCAATTCTCTCAAAAATTGCCCATGCATGTCTGCTTTTCCACTAATCTCCCTAAACTTGGCTTAAAGATCAGAGTTGCATTGCAGGTCAATGAGCTCCATTTGAAGCACAGGAGGGGCATCTTGCTCATCAAAAGAAAAGGGGTCCAGAAAAATTTGGAAAGTGGCTCTGTGCTTTTTGAAGTCTGCAAATCTGTGATCAAATTCCTTCTCTAGCTTAAAAATAACATCAACATATTTCTCACCACTGAACGATATGCCTGCATCCACAAGTTCCTTGCATGCTGGGAAATGGCAAAGGTTTGTCTGAGAGAGCTGGGATTTCCATAACACAAGTTTTGTGGAGAATGCTCTCACATTGTCATAGGCAGCACTGATAAGCTGCCCTGGGCCTTGTATCTTGTTTAGTACATTCAGCTTATGTGTGATGTCAACAAGAAAAGCTAAGTCCATGAGACATTTGTGATCACTCAACTCAGAAACAGCATTCCCATCCTTCTCCATGAAGGCTTTCACTTCTTCTCTCAACTCAAAAAATCTTTTCAGGACATTTCCCCTGCTGAGCCAACGTACCTTGGTGAAATAGAGCACATCTCCATATTCTGACTCCATTTCCTCTAAAAAAGCACAGAACCTCCTGTGCTTTAAACCCCTGGATCTGATTTGGTTTATGCATTTCACCACAACAGACATCACATTGTCACACGGCAGGCATTTACTGCAAAGGGCCTGCTGATGGATAATGCAGTGAAGAGCAATGGCCTTCTCTATACCCTCTTCTTCAAGTTTTTTTTTTTTTTTTTGGAACAGGAACCACCAGTCCATTTTTCCTCCCTGTCATCAATAGTGCTCCATCGGTTATTAGTCCAACAAACCTCTTCCATGGCAAACCTGCATTCTCAATGGCATCACATAGATGCCAAAATATCTCATTAGCGGTGGTCTGGCCATGCATTGGAATTATTGTGAGCAGCTCCTCTGTCAATTCAAAATTGCAATCAACACCACGGACATAAATTGTGAGCTGTGCAGTGTCTGCTATATCTGTGCCCTCGTCAAGAGCAACTGAGTATGCATCAAAACATTTGGCTTTCTCACACAGTTGATGATAAATATCACTTGACATGTCAGGAATGCACTCTGCCACAGTGTTGGCAGAAAGGCTGATTTTGCTAAACTGACCTTTCTTTTCCGGACAGATAATACTTGCAGCCTGTAACATGCATTTTTTAACAAACACCTTCTGTGAATGGTTTCCCTGCCTTAGCAACCTCACTAACCATGTAACTAGCTTTGACTGATGCAACATTCTCTTTGGTTGCTTTCTTGAAGAAATCTTGTTGCCTCATTAGACATGCTTTAAGACTGGCAACCGGCTTGGCTCTCTCATTTCCTTGACATTTTGCACATTCCTCAGTGTGTTTAGTTGAATAATGGCGTTTCAAGTTGTATTCCTTGTGCACTACAACTTTCTCTGAGCAAATGAGACATGTGGGGATGCCCCTGTGCTCAACAAAGAAATACTGTGTCTCTCACTTTTCCTGAAATTGTCTGTGCTCGTCATCAATCTTTCTCTTCACTGCAGGCTTTGATGAAGTCATGATGAAGGTATGACAAAATCTAATTCTGTAATAAACTTCTTTCCCTTAGGCCTCCGATAATGCCAGGACAGCGGGCAGGAGCAGCAGAAATGATGTCTGCGCTAGGCGCAAAGTATTCGCAATTATTCGCTTACCGAATATTCGCAATAAAAAAATCGCATTAGTAAGAAAAAAACGCAAAAAAATCGCATTAAACATTTGCATACCCCGAATGGAACTGCTCGGGGTATGTGAATGTTTAATGCGATTTTTTCTTATTAATGCGATTTTTATTGCGATTATTTGGTAAGCAAATAATTGCAAATACTGCGATATTTGAAGGCTGGCCGCAGGCCACAAAATGTTGTACAGAGGGTCACAAACGGCCCGCGTGCTGCATGCTGCGTGCTGCGAGTTTGAGACCCCTGCTGTAGAACAATACTTCTCGGATATACATTTAATTGAAAATAAATGTTATTGGGGGGCGGGCAGTGGCGCTAGAGGTAAGGTGCCTGCCTTGCCTGCGCTAGCCTTGGATGGATGGCGGTTCGATCCCCCGGTGTCCCATATGGTCCCCCAAGCCAGGAGCGACTTCTAAGCGCATAGCCAGGAGTAACCCCTGAGCATCACTGGGTGTGGCCACAAAAAAAAACAAAAAACAAAAAACAAAAAAAAAAAGGAAAGAAATGTTATTACCACAGGTGCTCCCTTGGCCCATGAACATGGTGCCTGAGCATAGCACCCACACTTTCCCTCCTGAGCTGTGGTCTTTCCTATTTTGCTCTGGGACATGTTCAGGGGCTCTCTCCCCCTTTGGAGAAGTCCACACACTCTCTTTAGCTCATGACTCTGTCTCTGTCTCTGTCTCTCTGTCTCTCTCTGTCTCTGTCTCTCTCTGTCTCTCTCTCTGTCTCTCTGTCTCTCTCTGTCTCTCTGTCTCTCTTTCTCTCTGTCTCTCTGTCTCTCTCTCTCTCTCTCTGTCTCTCCATCCCCCACCTCAACACCTCCAAATGAAACCTGCTTCTACTTAAAAAAAAAAAGTATATGCTATCTTTCTTTGTCTTCATATACACTGTGATTACACACACTTTTTCTAAACAGAAAAAGTTTAGAGGTAAAACCAACCATCAGGGATAAGCGCCCCCGTACATTTTCTTGAAGACATTCTACACCCAGATGCACACGCAATGCCACAAACACATGGCATCAGACCAATACGCTTTCCTGTAATCCTGCTTGGGTTGTTTATGTTTTTCTTGACTGCCAACTGCACTGCCGATCCTGGTCTGACAGCCACAAAATTCTTTTTGGTTCTGTTCCCCAGGGGCTGCCAGTACATGAGCTACATATGCAGATGATTAACTAGTAGTTTGTTATTTTTATGGCCAACCACATTGTGCAGCCTCCATGAGGGTCTCTCCCAAAAGGCAAATCCAGAACCTATTATCTAAGCCTTTGAGGCTTCTTGAAGAAGAAGGAGAATAAAAGAAACAAATCTTGGGAGACATCCTTTCTGTTGATTGCGATGACTAAACTTGGTTTATTTTATCTACTTTTACTAATCTTGTTCCAGAGGCTTACTCAATAGTTAGGAGACCATGAGACCATGAATGTGGATATTTGAGAGAGAGAGATTAATCACCCAATTCAAGTCTAGGATGGCTTCCACTATATGTCTATATTTACATATATACATATTTGTGCATCTATATCAGCTACGTACACAGGACCAACGATTATAAATATTAAGAGGAATCTTTTTTTAATTAATAAGTTATTTAATTGAATCACCATGAGATACTTACAAAGTTGTTCATGATTAAGTTTCAGTCATGCATGTCTCACACCCCTCTCTTCACCAGTGTGCATTTTCTGCTACCAACGACCCCAATTTCCTTCCCACCAAAGCCTTCAGGCATTTTTCTTTTCACCAAGAGGGATCTTAAATAACTTACCGTATTTTCCGGCATATAAGATGACTTTTGAAACAAAAAAAATGTCAACCGAAAATCGGGGGTCGTCTTCTATGCCGAGTATATCCCAAAAAATGTTTCAATATGCCGCTAAATGAAAATTGTCTGAATATTGCCACAAAACGAATTTTCCAACTCAATCCTGCACCAATCATGCAAGGTGCTTGGACCACCTCTCTAACTCAGCCAATCCAAGCAGGCTTTTTATGCAAGCAAATTAGACAATGTTCTGAACCCGAATCTACACTGTAAAAAGCCTGCTCAGATTGGCCAGAGTCAGAGAGGAAGTCTATTACAGTATAACCTTTGAACCTTTGCTTGTTATGATTGGCTCACTGTGGTACATACAGTTGCAGCACAGGAACGTTGCAAATATAGGCCTAAACCTATGTTTTAACTGCAAAATTAGGGGGTCGTCTTATAAGCCCAGTCATCTTATATGCCGGCAAATACATTAAGTAAAATGAAATGGATATTCACACCATTCTACTCAGAAATACCACTATGAGGCTGGAGATATAATATAATTGGTAATGAGTTTACCTTTCAGTGACTGAGCTGGGTTTGATCCCCAGCATCCCACATGGGGCCCTTGAGCACTTCCAGGAGTGATTCCTGAGTACAGATGCAAATCAGATGCAGGAGTAAGCCCTGAGCTCCGATGTGACACCAAAACAAATGCAAACAGAAATACTACTATTAGCACTTGAATGCATGACTTACCAGATATGGCTACAATGCACTGTAGATTGCTTATTAATGATGAATTTCTCTTTGAGTTTGTATTGAGGCATACCCAGCAGCTCTTCGGAGTTACTCCTGGATCTGCTCAGGGATTGTTCCTGACAATGCCCAAGGAACTAAGAATATAAAGCTGGGGATGAAAATCAGGACTTCTGCACGTCAGATGTGCTCTTTGTCTACTTAATTTTTCTTCTTCCTGCTGATGATTTGTTCGAAGAATTTCATTAATATCATCCTCAAAATAACATCATTGGGAATAATTTTTTTCTGGAGGGAATCATAATATTTTTTTGTTGGTGTTCAGGGGTTTACTCCTAGTCTGTGCTCAGGAATCACTCTTGGTGGGAACTATATGGGATTCCAGGGATCAAACTTGGGTTGCCTTGTGCAAGGTAAATGCCCTACTCATTGTACTATTGCTCCAACTTCAACATAGATTTATTATTATTATTATTATTATTATTATTATTATTATTATTATTATTATTTTGCATTCTGGGCCATACCCATTGATGCTAAGGGGTTACTCCTGGCTATGTGCTCAGAAATTGCTCCTGGCTTGGGAGACCATATGGGACACCGGGGAATGAACCGCAGTCTGTCCTAGGTTAGAACATGCAAGGCAAATGCCTTACTGCTTGCACCACCACTCTGGCCCCTCCAAGGTAGATTTTTTCCCCTAATCCTACAGATTAAAAAAAAAACAGATTAGGGGCCGGGCGGTGGCGCAAGAGGTAAGGTGCCTGCCTTGCCTGCGCTAGCCTTGGAAGGACCACGGTTCGATCCCCCGGTGTCCCATATGGTCCCCCAAGCCAGGAGCGACTTCTGAGTGCATAGCCAGGAGTAACCCCTGAGCGTCAACGGGTGTGGCCCAAAAAATTAAAAAAAAAACAGATTTAAAAGAAAAAAAGAAAGAAAGAAACAAAGAAAGAAAGAAAGAAACGCAGGACGGAAGGACGCAAGCAAGGAAGGACGGAAGGCAGGAAGGAAGGCAGGAAGGAAGGAAGGAAGGAAGGAAGGAAGGAAGGAAGGAAGGAAGGAAGGAAGGAAGGAAGAAGAAAGGAAGGAAGGAAGGAAGGAAGGAAGGAAGGAAGGAAGGAAGGAAGGAAGGAAGGAAGGAAGGAAGGAAGGAAGGAAGGAAGGAAGGAAGGAAGGAAGGAAGGAAGGAAGGAAGGAAGGAAGGAAGGAAGGAAGGAAGGAAGGAAGGAAGAAAGAAAAATTTAACTTGGGGCCAGAGAAATAGTACAAGTGTTAAGGTGCTTGCCTTGTAAGCAGCCAACCCTAGTTCAATCCCTGGTGCTGCATAGGGCCACCAGAGCACTACCAGGAGTAATCCCTAAGCAGTCAGGAGTAAACCCTCAGCTCCTTAGGCTATGTCTCCCACACACCAACAAAACACCCCAGGACTGACAGGCTGTGGCTGGCTGTGGTTTAGCAGCAAAGTGCACATCTTGCATGCATTCAAAATGTTCGATCCTTGGAAAAACAAAATAAATAAATTAAAAACAATAAAGCACAAGGGTGTCCCTAGAAATGAGCAAGTTTTCTAAGAAAGGCTTGCAAAGGGGCCGGAGAGATACACAGCGGTAGGGTATGCCTTGAAGCAGCTAATTCAGGACTGACAGTGGTTCGAATCCTGGCATTCCATATGGTTCCCCGTGTCAGCCAGGAGCAATTTATGAACTCATACCCAGGAGTAACCCCTGAGCGCCACCGGATGTGACCCCCCCAATAAAAAAGACTTGCCAAGACAGGGCACTGACCAGATTCCAGCCCCAAACTCTAAACAAGTCCATAGCTGTGACCAGCTCCGACAAGGTGGATAATACCAGGCACAAGTTTAATTTCCTCTCCTCATTTCTTCCTCTTCCTTTGGACAAAATAGATCATAAAGTTTATGATCATCTATGTATATACATTTTAAATCGACCCAGTGGAAACCCACTTAATGAATTCAAGCTGCCCACATCATGCTCGCTTCAGTCTAGGGAAGGTTTGAGGATTTGCAATCGATTAAGTGTCTTTGGATTTGGGGGATTTTTCAGAAGAAAGAGACTGCTGATGTCCAAGGAAATGTAGGGGAGAAGGCGACGATGTTTTCAACATGTCCAGCACTATTGTCCTGGGCCAGAGGAAAGGAACAAAGATCAAGTGCTCCCTCCTGCCATGCAAAGTGGTGTCTCTAAGTGATAAACCTGGGTGGGGGACTCTGGAGCTTTTGGGGGGCACAGCCAGCAGCACTCAGGGACTACTTCTAGCTCTGTGCTCAGAAGTCATTCTGGCAGGCTTGAGAGACCATAGGGGATGCAGAGGATTGAACCTCCAGCCTTGAGGTGCTATATTCTAACTGACAATACAACCTTTGGCCCAGTTAGGTGAGATGTTTCCATTTTTGCAGACCCGGATTCCTTTTCATGGAGAATGTGATGATATGGGGAGCTGCTTCGTCCATTCCCAGGCCAGCCTAAGGAGGAGAGCAGTGCAGCCAAAAGGAGAGAGCCCAGAATCCCTTACCTCTGCCTGGACTGTCCAGTACAGCTGCTGCTGACTACATGTGCCTGGACAGCTCTTGGTCTGGGGCTGGTCTGAAGTAAAATGTGATATGACGGACATAATGGCTTTTGAATATTTAGTATAAAGAATGTATATAGGAGCCTGAAAGATGATCCAGTGAGTAGGGTGCTTGCCTTGCATGCACTGGACCCTGCTTCAATCTCCAGCACTTCGCATGGTTCCCCAAGTCCCACTGGGAGTGATTCCCTGAGTTCAAAGCCAGGAGTAAGCTCTAAACACCCAGTAAGTATAGCCCTCCCTAAAAAAAAAAATTAGATTTATTGAGTTAAAAATCAAAAAGGGCCTAGTGAGGCTCCGTGCCCTAAATCTACACCTTGACTTCAGAGCACTCCGTGGATTGTAACTAGACATGGTACTTGTATGTACTTTCTGGGATCTATCTCACAGGAGACAGCGAAATATTCTTTTGAGGGTCAGACTGGTCACTCACCTAAAGAGAAGTGGCAAGAAAAAATTTTCCATGGGGCAGGAGAGATAGTGCAGTGAGTAGGACATTTGCCTTGCACTCATTCCTCTAAGACAGACAGGAGTAATACTAGAATGCAGAGTCAGGAGCAAGCCCTAAGCACTGCCAGATGTGTTTCTCCCTCCCCTCAGACGCTTAGCCCTGCCAAATTATATTTTAATTAATAAATTCTTTAAATGAATCACTATGAGGTAGTTACAAAGTTCCATGAGTTTCAGTCATACAACGTTTAGTACCCACCCCCTCACCTGTGCACATTTCCTGTCACCAGTGTCTCCAATTTCCCGCTTATCCTCTCCCCTGTCTGCCTCTAGGACAGATATTTTTCTTCTCTCTTTCTCTCTCTCACTCACTTTTCTTTTTCCTTTCAGACACTATGGTTTGAAATATTTTTAAAGGAATATTATGCACATAACTTTTCCTCCTTTAGCACTCAGTTCTTGTCCAGAGTGATCATTTCCAACTCTCATTGTCATAGTGATCCCTTCTCTGTCCTAACTACACACTCCACTCTTCGTTATAAGCTTCCTTCCATGTTCTGGTCCTCCTGATTTTAGTCTCTATTGTCTCTGGATAGTAATACCATTTTATCTTTAAAAAAAAAAAAAAGAATTCTTCTAGAAGAATCACACCCACCACCAAGGTCCCAGAAAGCTGACTGAAAGAGTGAGTTCAAGTTTTGCTGACAGAAGACTTGGGTTCAATCCCTGCACCCCAATAAGACAAGCAAGAAATGTCCCCTCAACACAAGTAGATGTGACCCCAAAACTAACTATGAACTCAGGTGTTTTGGCAACTTGTTATCCTGATCTACTCCCCCAGTTCCACTTTGGGGGGAAACTACGACAGGGCATTTCATGGAGAGCCCCTAACCAGCTCCCACCCCGGATGAGCCGCCCTCAGTAATGGGTGCATTCACTCCAAAGCAGGGTTCACCTACTCATTTCAAACTCTCTCCTATCTAGGGGAGCCTTTAGGAAATGGGAGAGGAGAAAGATAGAGAAGGAAAGACATCTAGTCAGGAAGAAAAGATCAGGGGAAGCAAAGGGAAGCAGGAATTAAGGGGATCTGAGTCCAATCAGTGATATAAAAGAGTGGCACAGCCAATCATCCAAACCAGAGTCAACAACATTGGCCAGGAGAGATCTAAACTCAGCAACCCAACTTCAAAATGTGTCTGATAGTTGGGGCCAGAGAGAAAACACAGTGGATATGGCATCTGACTTGCATGTGGTCTACCCAGTTTTGATCCATATAGCTTCCCGAGCCTGCCAGGAGTAATTTTTGAGCACAAAGCTAGGAGTAACCTCGAAGAACTACCAGATGTGCCCCCCGTCCATCAAAAAAAGAAAGCATGTGTTTGATGGGCCAGAGAGATAATACAGAAGGTAGTGCGCTTGCCTTACATGCAATTGACCCAGGCTAGATACCCAGCATCCCATTTGGTCCCCCAAGTACTGCCAGGAGTAATTCCCGAGTGCAGAGCCAGGAGTAAGCCCTGAGCACAAAAAATATGCCTGTTAGGGAGGTGGGGTGGAACTGCCCGGAGTAATTCCTGAGAGCAGAGCCAGGTGTAAGCCCTGAGCACAAAAAATATGCCTGTTGGGGAGGAGGGGGTAGAGGTGAGATGGGAGGAAACTTGGCAACCCTGGTAGGGAGACAAAGATCCTGGAGCCAGAAAACAGTATAGCTAAATCCCAATGAGAAATAACTTTGTAAATCATGGTGTTTTCATAAAATTGAATTAAAAATAAAAAGAAGAAGAAGCAAGGAGCCTGGGTCGGGGAGCTGAAACAGTGGTGGAGCAGGGAGGAGATGAGCCCCATCCCAACATCTGGGTGTAGCCCAAAGCCCTTCCTTCAATGTAAATCAATAAACAATGGGGGCCAAGAAGGCTCCCATTTCCAGGCTGCGATTTTTTTTTTTTTTTTTTATGAACTTTGAATGAATGTTCCCGAAGGTGACCAGGCCGGGTGCTTTTGCCAGACAAAGGCCTCCTGATATGTAAGGGCCCTTGTTTTCTGGAACTCAGGAGAAGCTCTCAAAACACACACCCCACCCACCCAGCAGCAGGAGGTGGCTGCTTGCAGCAGATGGAACCGAGGATTGGGTTCCCCAGACCTGGGTTAAGACAAAAGGGCAAGATGTCGAGGCAGGACCACCCAAGGAAAATGAACTACAGATCGAGGACGACGTTTGATGGTGTGTGAATGCCCCAGAGGGAGTTTGGATCTCGAGGAAAACAAACTTTCCCCTTAATCTCTGTTTATTGTGAGCCCAGCCGGAGTAGCAAGAAGGGCCCCACACACCGAGGAGTGAGACAGGCTTCTGTTTCTTCTGTCACTCAGCCTGCTGAGGGGGACCTTGGAAGCCAGAGAGAGATGGGAAATGTGCACACGCTGAGCAAGGCCAGCACCCAGGTGTTCCCCTTTCTCAGCTCCAGAGTGAGATCAAGGGCCACCGTGGCACCTCCTTGAACTATGGGGCAGTTCACCCACCTCTCCACCCAGCCAGCCACCCAGCCTTACTGCCCCCAGGCTCCCCAGGATTAGTCCCACATAGTAAGGGCCCATAGTCCTCCTGAGGGACGCATTCATACTGAATCTTGTTAGCTGTTGTTGGATTTTTGTTTTATTTTGGGCCACACCCGCCCAGCCATGCTCAGGGTTACTCTTGGCTCTGCACTCAGGAATCACTCGTGGCAGGGCTCAGGAATCATGTGAGATACCAGGGATCGAACCCAGATCGGGCTTGTGCAAGGCAAGCTCCCTACCATCTGTACTGTACTATCTCTCCAGCCCCTTTCTTTAGCTATTAGGACCATTTGTAAATGTGCTGAGTAGAGAGTACACCCCCAAGACCCCAGTTCCTCACTGCTTGTTCTACTTGTTAAATTAGAAGCAACCAAAATTTTGAATGATGAACTTGCATTTTTTTTCCTTGGGCCACTAAATTATCTTTTATTCACAGATGATTTATGTAGCTTAATGCCAATCATAATTTTTTTTTTTTTTTTTTTTGCTTTTTGGGTCACACCTAGTGATGCTCAGGGGTTACTCCTGGCTCCATGCTCAGAAATTGCTCCTGGCTTGGGGGACCATATCTAACACTGGGAGATCAAATCATGGTCTGTCCTAGGTTAGTGCATGCAAGGCAAATGCCTTACTGCTTGCGCCACCGCTCTGGCCAACATTTTATTTTATTTTATTATTTTATTTTATTTTATGTTTTGAATAATTTTTGGGTCACACCCAGTAGCGCTCAGGGGTTACTCTTGGATCTATGCTCAAAAATAGCTCCTGGCAGGCACGGGAGACCATATGGGGTGCTGGGATTTGAGCCACAATCCTTCTGCATGCAAGGCAAATACCTTACTTCCATGCGATCTCTCCGGTCCCCCAACATTTTATTTTTCTAATTTTTTTTGTTTGTTTTTGGGCCACACCTGGTGATGCTCAAGTGTTATTCCTGGCTATGCGCTCAGAAATCACTTGGCTTGGGGGACCATATGGGACACCAAGGGATTGAACCAGGATCCTTCCTAGACTAGCAAAGTAAATGCCCTACCGCTGTACCACTGCTCCGGCCCCTAATTTTAATTTTTAATAGATGTGTCCTACTTTACAATACTATTGAAATCATTTTTGTTTTTGGGCCACACTCAACATGTTCAGGGCTTACTCCTGGCTCTGCACTTAGAAATCACTTCTGGGGTCTGTTGTTTTTTATTTTGGTTTTTGGCAGGCTCAGGGGACAATATGGGATGCCAGGATTTGAACCAACATCCTTTTGCATGCAAGGCAAACAAACGCACTACCTTCATGCTATCTCTCCGGCCCCTTCTTTTTTTATTATTTTTATTTTTGGGTCACACCTGGCAGTGCTCAGGGGCTACTCCCACTCCTGGGGTCTGTAAAAAAAAAAAGAAGAAAAGAAAGAAAGAAAGGAAGGAAGAAAGGAAGGAAGGAAGGAAGGAAGGAAGGAAGGAAGGAAGAAAGAAAGAAAGAAAGAAAGAAAGAAAGAAAGAAAGAAAGAAAGAAAGAAAGAAAGAAAGAAAGAAAGAAAGAAAGAAAGAAAGAAAGAAAGAAAGAAAGAAAGAAAGAAAGAAAGAAAGAAAGAAAGAAAGAAAGAAAGAAAGAAAGAAAGAAAAGAAAGAAAGAAAGAAAGAAAGAAAGAAAGAAAGAAAGAAAGAAAGAAAAAAGAAAGAAAGAAAGAAAGAAAGAAAGAAAGAAAGAAAGAAAGAAAGAAAGAAAGAAAGAAAGAAAGAAAGAAAGAAAGAAAGCGCTCCTGGTAGTGCTCATCAGACCATTTAGGGTACCAGGAATTGAACCTGGGTCAGCTACATGCAAGGCAAATAAATGTTCTACCTGCTGTATTATACTCTGGCCCCACCCATTGAGACATTTTAAAATTTTACAATTTAACATTGTAAGCAGGCCCGGAGAGATAGCATGGACCTAGGGCATTTGCCTTGCATGCAGAAAGACGGTGGTTGGAATCCCAGCATCCCATATGGTCCCCTGAGCCTGCCAGGAGCAATTTCTGATCATAGAGCCAGGAGTAACCCCTGAGCGCTGCCGGATGTGACCCAAAAACAAAAAAATAAATAAATAAAACATTGTAAGCAAGAGGCCAGAGAAATAGTACAGTGGATAAGGTGGCTTGTTTTGCACGTGGCAGGTCTGCAATTCAATCCCCAGCATCCAACACACACACACACACACACACACACACACACACACACACACACACACACACACACACACTACCAGGAATAATTCTTAAGTACAGAGCTAGAAGTAACTACTGAGTATCGCTGGGTGTGACACAAAAACAAAAACAAAAAAGGAAGCAAAATTCTATTTTAAGAGGAAGTCTGCTGAAACAATGTAGAGACTAACTATTTTGGGGTAAGACACTTGTATATCTTGAAGAACATATTACCCTATTTCCTGTATAGCAGTTAACAGGAAATTTTTGCTAGTAGAAAATGTGATTCTATTGTTCCACCTCTTTTCCACAAATAATTTTCCTTGCCAATCTATTACAATATCAAACATTATCAAGATAATGTTTCTCCTAGTTTTTCATGTTGGGGTCCAGAGAGACAAGTGCAGCAGGAGAGCACTTGTCTTACAAGCAGCCAACCCGTTTTGGATCCAGGTTACCCAATGTGGTCCTTCATGTCTGGTGACATGATCCTTGAGTGCAGAATCAAGAGTAAGCCCTGAGCACGCCATGTGGCCCCAAACCAATATAAATAAATAGTATCAAATTTTGAGATGGCTGGGGCCGGGTAGGTGGCGCTGGAGGTAAGGTGTCTGCCTTGTAAGCGCTAGCCAAGGAAGAACCGCGGTTCGATCCCCCGGTGTCCCATATGGTCCCCCCAAGCCAGGGGCGATTTCTGAGCACATAGCCAGGAGTAACCCCTGAGCGTCAAACGGGTGTGGCCCAAAAACCAAAAAAAAAAAAAATTTTTTTTGAGATGGCTCAAAGGAAAGAAAAACTGCTCTGCATGAGAGGGCCCTGTGTTTGATCCCCAGCAATGCTTGGTGTCTTGAGCACTACTGGATGTGGACCTCAGATATAAAGTGTTATATTTTAGGGGCCTGGGAATTGTCTTCAGTGGCCAAAAATGGACTTTTATATATGAAAAAGTGTTCACATCACTTATTATCAGGGAAATCTAAATTAAGATGACAATGAGAGATGCTGGGGAGAGAGTACAATGGGTAGGGTGCTTCCCTTGCACAGGGCCAAACCAGGTTCAATCCCCAGAAACCCATTCTGGAGCACTGCAGAGCCACGAATAATACCTGAGCATCATCAGGTTTGATCCAAAAACTTAAAAAAAAAATACCATGAGATATCATCCACACTACTAAAAATAGCACATATCAAAAAAATAAAATCTGGAAGTCGGACCAGAGAGATAGTACGGTGTGGGTAGAGCACTTTTCTTGCACACTGCCAACCCAGGTTTGATTCCCAGCATCTATTATGGTTCCATGAGCAATGCCAAAACTAAGACCTGAGTACTGCCAAATATGACCCAAAGACAAAAATAAAAACAAAACAAAATATTAGGAGCAATTGGTGTTGGTGGGGATGTGGCAAAAAATAAACAAACAAACAAACAAATAAATTAAAAGAGGTCTTATCCACTGCTGGAGGGAATGTTGTCTCCTTTAACCTTTATGAAAAACAGAGGCCAGAGGAATAGTACATTTGCCTTGTATATGACAGACCTGGGTTTGATCCCTCGAGCAGCAGCTAAAGTGATTCCTGAGTGCAAGGTGAGGAGGTACCCCTGTGCACAGCTGGGTGTAGCTCAAAAACCAATAAATGTGCAAACAAGCAAGAAAAAAATCCAAAAAAAAAAAAAGAAAGAAAAGAAAATCCATGGAAAACAGTATGGAGCATTTTCAGTAAACTCAGAATTGGGCTGCATATGACCCAGCAATCCCATTTTTGGTATCTACCCCAAAGCACAAAATCATTCACTCAAAATATTGTATGCAAATCATTGTTCATTGAAGCACTGTGCTTCAGGACAGTAGGACAATAGCTCAGATATGGAATTAATCTAGGTATCCAACGACAGATGAGAGGATAAGGAAGGTGTGGTATGAATAACAATGCAATAGAAGGCAGCTGCAGGAAGGATGAAATCATGCTATTGGCTGCAACCTAGAGCTGGAGGATCTCATGTTAACTGAAGTAAGTCAGAGAAGGGCAAATACCGATGATCTCATTTATCTGGAATATAGAATAACAGGATAAAGGGATGCCAGGTATAATGAGGGGATGCCTAGATTACCCTGGAATGTAGATTAAAGGAGTGAGAAAGCTCTGAAGAAAAGATAGGGAGGGGGGGTAATAAGAAGGGATGAGGGGACAGAGAGATAGCACAATGGTAGGGCATTTGCCTTGCAAGTGGCTGACCTGGGACAAACCAGGTTCAATTCCTTGCATCCCATATGGTTCCCGGAGCCTGCCAGGAGCGATTTCTGATCACAGAGCCAGGAATAATTCCTGAGCACCACCGGGTGTGACCAAAAATAAAAAAAGGAAGAAGAGGGGGCCGGAGATATGGCACAGCAATAAGGCGTTTGCCTTGCACGCAGCTGATTTGAACAGATGGTGGTTTGAGTTCTGCATCCCATATGGTTCCCCATGCCTGCCAGGAGTGACTTCTGAGCACAGAGCCAGGAGTAACCCCTGAGCACTGCTGGCTGTGACCCAAAACCAAAAAAAAAGAAGTTGGATGGGGTCTAGGGTGATAATACAGCCAGTAGGGCACTTGCCTTGCATGCAGCTGACCTGGGTTCAATCCCCATCGTTCCATATGGTACTCTGAGTCACCATTCAGCATGATTTCTGAGTTTAGAGTCAGGAGTAACCCCTGAGCACTGCCAGATATGGCCCATAAACAAATAATAAAAGAAAGGTGGATGGGAAGTAACAAGGGCAGGAAAAAGGTACAAGAGTGGGTAAAGGTGTGACATAGGAAAGTATCTAAAGTAGAGATAGCAACATTGCAAATTGGAGACCCAAACTGCAATAAACAAACTTAAAAATGTGCCTGTCAAGTAGGCAGGCGATGGGTGGTAGGAGGTAACCGAGGGACATTGGTGGAGAGAAGGTGACAGTAGTGGTGAGATTGGTGCTGAAACGCTGAATTCCTGAAACCCATCTATAAATACTTTGTAAATCAGAGTGCCATAACAAATAATAATAATAATAATAATAATAATAATAATAATAAAGAGCCTGTCTGTGTACTTGAAGAAGGGCAGACTCTGACTAATGGGTCAGAATTAAATATCCAAGGTCAAACCCCATACATAGACATGGTCAGCTAATTTTTGACAACGGAGCTGAGAACAAGAAATGGAATAATAAAAGCTGTGGCACCAAATGTGTTGGAAGAATTGAATAACCATGTATAAAAAATTAATGTTGGTTTTATATCTCACACCCTACATGAAAGTCAACTCAAAAGTGGATTAAAAAGACCTAGTGATTAGAACTGAATCTATAAAGTTCATTGAGGAAATTATAGGTAGAATGTTCCCTCCAAGGCATGGACCTCAAAGAAGTCTTCAGTTACAAAAAGGCAAACCCAAGATGATCTCATTTATCTGTGGTTTACAGAATAAATGAATGAGGAAATGTAATGTAATAAAAAATCACCCTTGACCTCAGAGCTTAGGATGGAGAAGGACAGAGAGGGAAACAAATCAAGGTGAGAAGGAAGATCAGAAAGGGAAGTAATGAGGGAACAGGGTTGGGGCTTGGGTCATAATAGTGATGTGGGAGAGTGACACAGCTTTAACTCCAAAGCACAGTCTCAACAACACTGAAAACATGAGATCTAAGCTGCAACCACCGAACTTTGTAATGTGCCTGTCAAGATGGTGGTGGTGAGGCTGGGAGATGATGGAGGATAGGAACACTGAATCCGGTTGACTATGCACAAGGCAAGTGCTGACTCTGAACTACCTGTCTGGCCTCAAATAATTTTTTTTATACAGGTGTCTTCAGGGCTGGAGTGAGAGCATAGTAGGTAAGGCGCCTTCCTTGCAATTTGCTAGACAGGGTTCAATCCATGGCATCCAATATGTTTTCCTGAACACCACCAGGAATGATTCCCAAGTCCAGAGCCAGGAGTAACTCTTGAGCATCACCAGGTGTGACCCCAAAACAATAAAAGCAAAATAAAAATGAGTCTTCAATGATATGATACCATTGGCAAAGGCTACAGAGTCAAAAATAAACAAGTGGGATTCAGACCAGAGTAGGGTGTTTGCCTTGCATGTGGCCAACCCAAGTTCAATCTCCAGCATCCCATATAATCCACCGAGCCTGTCAGAAGTGATTTCTGAGTGCAGAGCTAGGAGTAACCTTTGAGCATCACTAGGTCTGGGTGTGGCCCAAAACCAAAAACCACCACCAACAACAACAAAATAGTGGAGCTACATCAAATAAAAAGTTTCTGCATGGCAAAGAAACATGAGCTTAAACTAAAAGCTAACAGAGTAGGAGAAAATATTTGATTCAACACATCAGATAAAGGGTTGATATCCAGAATTTATAAAGTATTCAGAAAGATCAACAACAAAAATTGGGGCCGAAGAGATAGCGTGGAGGTAAGGCGTTAGCCTTTCATGCAGAAGATCATTGGTTCGAATCCCGGCATCTCATATGGTCCCCCGAGCCTGCCAGGAGTGATTTCAGAGCATAAAGCCAGGAGTAACCCCTGAGCACTGCTGGGTGTGACCCAAAAACCAAAACAAACAAACAAACAAAAACAACAAAAATTATGTAAGGCCAGAGTGATTAGTACAGATGGTAGGGCATTTGCTTTGCATGCGACTAACTTGGGTTCAGTCCCTGGGACCCCATATGTTCTCCCAAACAGTGCTATGAGTAATTCCTGAAATGCAGAACAAGGAATAACCCCTGAGCATTGGTAGGTATGGCCCAAAAACAAACAAAAAATGGAGAAGAAATAAACAGAGACTGCGAAGAGTCTCAACAAGCACATGAAAAAAAGCTCATTGTCACTTAGCATTAGAAAAACCCAAAGTAAGACAACATGAGATATCCTCTCACACTTTTGAGAATGGTACATATCCTAAATACTGGAAACAAGATAGTCTGGCCCAGGCTGACATCTCTGGGACCTTCTGGGAATAGGGCGACAGATTGGCAATGAAGGCTCAGCAGCCCATAACCACATTCAACCCCCTCTGACAGAAATAACTCAGAGGTACAATTTAACCTTATCAAACTGCCAAGCTACCAAATTTGTTCCAGATGTATAGATCCTGGACCAAACAACCACACAACACCTCAAAATTTCATAGAAATGTCAGCCCTGTAAGACCACAGCAGATCTGAAGGAAAAGTTGCGTGGAAGACCACCAAGCTCAGTGAGCCTAAAGAATACTTCAAAAAGTTCAACTAGCACCAACCACAGCCCAGTAAATGCTTAAACACTGACTGCAAGATCATGAGGTAGAACAGTGATTACAAATTGACCCTTGTTTACCTAAGTTTTGATCATTTGATTTGCTTTTGTGTTGTAACAAACAATATGAAGTAAATTAGTTGTGTCTGCATGGAGGCAGGCTAGGGTGGCACGCAGGAGGTTGGGGACACTAGTGAAGGGAAGGCCACATTGGTGGTGGAATCAGTATTTGAACATTTAGTGACTGAAATGACTGTTTTATGAACAACTTGGTAAGTCATGGTGTTATAATAAAATATTTATAAAAATGCTGAGAACCATCTGTGTTGCAGCAAGGATTTGGTAAAAAAGAAACTGTCATCCACTGTTGGTAGGAATGTTGTCACGTACAAGTCCCAAGGAAAGCACTATGGAGGCTTCTCAGTAAACTCAGAATTTAACTGCCATATGACCCAGAAATTCCACTTATGAATATCTATCCACAGGACAAAAAAAAAATCATTCATTCTAAAGGATGTAAGCAGAGGCTGGGGCAATAGATAGTACAGTAGTTAGGGGTTTGCCTTGACAGGCTGATCCAGGTTCAATCCCTGGCATCCCAGGTCCCCTGAGCACCACCATGAGTAATTCCTGAGTGTAGCACCAGGAGTCATCACTGAGCACTGCCAGGTGTGGCCCCAAAACAACCAAAACAATTTATTTAATTTAAAAAGGGATATAAGCACATCATTATTTATCACAGCACTCAGTATTATATATAGCTAAGATGTGGAAGTAATCTAGATGTACAGCAACAGATGAGTGGATCATGAAGATATGGTATTTATATATAACAGAATTCTTTTTTTAATTTTTATTGTGACTAAAGTGCATTACAAATCTTTCACTGCATCATTTATGGTACATTGTGACAATGAATGAGGGGCATTCCCACCACCAGTGCTGTCCTCCCTCCACCCCTGTTCCCAGCATGCATCCCATATCTCCCTCCTTTACCCCCCAGAATGCTAGTGCAACTGGTCTCCACTTTACAGCTTGTTGTAGATTGAGCATCCATTCCACCATCATTGGATGTTGAATTAAATAATTAACGATGGGGCTGGATGGCGATGGATGGCAATGGATTTCTCTCTGCCATCCCAGGCCACGTGGCTCCGCAACCCCATCCAGCCAGTGGGTCCCAGGCCCAGGTGAAAGGCGAAATCACTCACTCACAGGCAGGCATCAGGAAGCATTAACTTTATTCATGCCCTATTCACCACATGTGTGTGGCCTACTCATAACCTTTCAAGCACTAGTTATTCTTGGCCCTGCATCTAAACTTCTTTCAGCCATCTTTCCTTTGGGCTCCATGCTGGTCCAAGACCAGAACGCAGAGACCCAAAAACAGAGCGCCCAGCAGCACAGAAAAGGCCCGAATCCCCTCTGTCCAAGGCTTATCTAACTTTTCCAAGACGCCTCCCAGGAATGGGCGGGGTCTTGCAGGTAAGGTAACACCTAATATTCAGTTCCCAAGACCCCTCCCAGAAATGGGTGGGTCTCAGGTAGCTACACCTAGATCCAGGGTCTCAGATAGGTACACTACAATTGGAGATTAAAAAAAAGATAAGAAAAAAGGGAGAAAAAAATTTGGTGACAACTACCAAAAAAAGAAAGAAGAGAGAGAGAAAAAAGAAAGAAATGAAAAAAATGAAAAATGGAAGAAAAAATAAAAAAATAATAAAAAGTAATGGACCCGGCAAATAAAAATAAAAATAAATTTCTAAATAATAACCACAAGAGTGAAAAAAAAAAGAGAGAAAAGTGGAAGAAAAAAGAGAAGGAAAATAAAGTAAAAAACTAACAAATCGAAACAAAACAAGAAAAAGTATGGGTTCTGGAGTGGCAGGGTTTGGCGTTCCCCCCCCCCCTTTTTTTTTTGCATAAGCACAGTAAGCATAGGGGAAGAAAGGGAATTCCCGTGGCCTAAGAGATTCAGAGTTTCTCCATCCTTGAAGCATGCCATCATGGGATCAACCCCTGGCTCCATATATACTCATTACCCCATCCCAAAGGCTTTTTTGTGATGCCAGGAAAGTTTCCTCTTGGTTGTGTGTGAGAAAATCAAGCCACTGTAGCTAGCAATCTTGGTATTTGAGTGGGTTATAGGTCAGGGTCTAGGATAGAGTCTCTAGGTTCTAGAGATTCCTATCCATTGTTGTTGTGGTGTTCAGTCTTCTGTAACATTTGCTCCTTGTTTTCGTTCAGTCCCTAAGCCGAAGCCTAGGATATTATGGATCCAAAGGTTCTGCTCAGTCTCTGTTGTCCAAGTTGGACCTCTGCAATAAGACATCATGTTGTTGTTGTTGTTGTTGTTTATGTGTCCTGGGCTATAGCCTAGGGTAGGGTTTTCCTTATTAGTCCGAAGGTAGGTTCTGTTCAGTCACGGTTGTCAAAGTCAGTTTTCTGTTGTTGGTGCTCTTATTTTTCACAGTTCAAAGGACGATAGCTCTTCTGATTTCCATTTAGTGTTAGGTGATGTGATAGGACAGCCTAATTTTAGGTCAAGTTTTCCTTTCCTTGTTGTCATATCAAAACTGGCACAAGTTGGTGCCAGAGCACTGTTATAAATCTCCCAATGGAGCTTAGTTCCTGGTGGTGTTGCCCGGAGCTGTATCATTTCTACATCTGGGATCTGGGATTTGGGATTGGACTAACGCTGTCCAATCTCCTAGGGACTGTGTTGTATCCACATGACACATGTTCAGATGGGAGGCACCCTTCTGCTATAAAAAGTGAGTTCTTATCCCTAGAAGATAAGATCTTGTTTCTGTGTCTGTGGTTTCCCTTTTTTTACTGTGTCCATACAAAAACGTATGGTGTCATACTGTGTTGCTGGTGCTATTCTGGGTAAGGATGACAGGCTGCACACACAGTCTCTGTCGTCTGGTTTTGTTCTGAGCTTTTATCCCAGTCAAGGCTTTTTGTACCAAGCATCACTAAAAATGGTAAGGATAGAAAAAATGTATATATTAAAATAGAACAAATAAATAAAACTGAGTTAAAAAGAAAAGGTATTCGAATAAAACAAGTGGTGGAGGAGGCTACCTGTATATTTAGGAATACACATCTTAAGATGTATTGTTATATAGGTATTGAGCTTCCATAGGCAATATAAGACTCCAATTAGGTCTTTTGATATATTCTTGTGGGAAGTAAAAGCCAAGGTACTTTTCAATTCACAGGCCTTGGAATTGAGTTTGAGAGATGCTTTGCTGCATTACAACACCATATAGTGTCTTTGAGCTGGGGGTTTTGCTGAAGCTGATTCCTGTATTGTGCAACAGTCCATGATTTGGTGCGGGTGAGAGGTGCCATCAAGCATGAGTCAGCAGGCATGCTGGTTGTAGTTCTTTGCCAAGGCATGAGAATGGGGAACTAGAGGGTGTCTTTCACTGAGGAGCTGGAAGGTGGTCTATTGGGGCAGGAGGTCAATCTTGGTGCCTACCGAGTTAGGAACTGAGGGTAAGGAGGGTTAAATTAGGGGAAGATAATGGATCAGGATTGAAAAATGAGGGGATAGAGGAGACACAGGGGGAGGGGAGAGGCAATACATGACAGGGGCTATATACAATACATATATATGAATTGTTTGTGATTTTGGCTTGGAGTCAGTACAGAAAGTCACGTCCACATAAAGACTGACTTTAAAGATCTTCTTGAGTGTTATCATCCAAATCTTTGGCATTCTGTTTCCTTTCCTAGGAACCGTCTAGAATAAAAGAACATTTTTAGATAATACTTAAAAAGTATATTTGTTGCTCAGGCGCAAATGAGCCCGAGCGGTTATGAAAATGAGTATTAGTAAGAAAAGACACCGCTGCAGGGAGTCCAGTATGAATACGGGAGGAGTTTCCCTCCTTCCCCCTCCCCCCAGAGCCCAGTTGCCAGACCTGGCCCTGAAGACCAGTCTGGCATGGCGGAGTCTCGGTCTCCTGGACTAAGTGGTCAGCCCAGGAGGATATTGGCCAGCTGTCTGTCCAGATTCCCAGCCATACCCGTAGGAGAAGAGCAGGAATCCTGTCATGTACACACAACAGAATTCTACACAGCTCTAAGAAATGATGAAATCATGCAAGTCACTGCAACATGAATGGAACTGAAAGATATCATGTTAAATGAAAGAATCCTGAAGATGAAGGATAAACACAGAATGATCTCACTTATATGTGGTATTTAGAATAACTGGATGGAGGAATTTAGTAGTTTAAAGTGGACCTGCCTAGATCACCCTTGGCTCCAGAGTATAGGGAGGAGAAGGAAAAAAATCAAGTAGAGGTAAGGACAAGAAGAGAAAGACCAGAAGCAATGGGGTGGGGGCAGGGGCCAAGAGATTCAGGTACATTGGTGGTATTAAGGAAGGACAAAGCTAAATATCCAAACCACAGAGTCAATAACACTAAAGTCATAAGACTTCAACAACCGAATTTACAAGGTGCCTGTCCAGCAGGCTGGGGGAGGTCTGGAGACAAGGATGGAGGAAAATTAACACTGATGGTGAAATGGATGCTGGAACATTGTATGCCTAAAACTCAACTATGAATAATTTTGAAAATAACAGTACTTTAAAACTCTTAAAATTATTCTCAAAAGCCTGACTTTCAAGTGAGAAGACACATGTTGGACTCCTGGAGCTGAGTGTTTAGGCCAAGTGAAGTTCCAGCACTCTGCCATTTGGGATCCAAACCAAGTGTGTCGTTTCCAGAAGGGCCAGTCCCCAGGCAATACTGAGCACCAGCAATGAGCTCATAGACCACATGGCTGGGCACTAATGCAATGATAATACCACAACTGTGCAGGTATGTGGGAATCAAACATGTGACTATACGACAAAGAAGGAGAAGAATGACAGGAAGCAGGGAATGATAAGGATTTTATTTTTTGTTCGTTTTGTTTTTGTTTTAGGTCCACACCTGATAGTGGTTAGGGCTCACTCCTGGCTCTGTGGCTAGGGTTCTCTCCTTCAATGCTCAAGCGACCATATTTGGTGACAGAAATAAAACTAGGACTAAGGGGCCGGCGAGGTGGCGCTAGAGGTAAGGTGTCTGCCTTGCAAGCGCTAGCCAAGGAAAGGACCACGGTTCGATCCCCGGCGTCCCATATGGTCCCCCCAAGCCAGGGGCAATTTCTGAGCTCATAGCCAGGAGTAACCCCTGAGCATCTAACGGGTGTGGCCCAAAAAACCAAAAAAAAAAAAAAAAAAAAAAAAACTAGGACTAACTACATGCAAAGCAATGTACTTTTTTTGTTTGTTCTGTTTTGCTTTGTTTGGGGTCACGCATTACTCCTGGCTCTGCACTCAGGAATCATTCCTGGCAGACCTAGGGGACCATGGGATACTGAGGTAAAACCTGGATCAGCCTTGTGCAAAGAAAACACCCTCCCCTCAATGCTATCACTACTGCCCCAAGGCAATGTACTTTAGCCCCTACGCTATCTCCTTCTATTTATTTCTTAACTGAAGTACCAGACCTCACACAGATGAGACATATTCTTTATTTCTAAGGCTCAAATGTCAGCCCTCTCTTTTTCATCAAAACATGAGAAACTTCAGCTCAGCACTACAGTTACAGCACATAGGACACTTGCCTTCCTTGTGACCTACCTGCATGATACCTGGCATCCCAGCCAGTACTGTCAGAAGTAATTCCTGGGGCAGGAGTGGTGGCACAAGGGGTAAGGCATCTGCCTTGCCTACGCTAGCCTAGGACGAATAGCAGTCCTATCCCCTGGTGTCCCATATGGTCCCCCAAGCTAGGAGTGATTTCTGAGCTTAGAGCCAAACAACAACAAAAAGGGAAAATTCTTTCTTTTTTCTTTACCAGGACAAGCATGTGAGCAAAATAATGGGTTGTCTGAGGAACCAAGTCTTTCCAAACGAGCTGATCTTGACACAGGAAAAGACAAAAATATCATTTAGAGTCCAATTTCAGATATCTGAAACAAGCTTAAGGTGAATGAAGCTTAATCTATTGATTCACTGAGAAGAAAATTTAGAAATAACTTTGTTCTAGGGCCAGAGAGATAGCACAGCGGTAGGGCATTTGCCTTGCATGCAGAAGGACATTGGTTCGAATCCCACCATGGTCCCCTGAGTTGCTGAGGGCGATTTCTGAGAGTAGAGGCAGGAGTAGCCCCTGAGTGTTGCCGGTTGTGACCCAAAAACCAAAGAAATAACTATTCTAATCAAGAATTGTTGCTATTCCAGTCTTGATATTTGGCTATTAAGAATGTCTTTATCTTTTTCCTTTTTCTCTCTTTTTTTTTTTTTGGTTTGGACCACACCCAGTGGTGCTCAGGGGTCACTCCTGGTTCAGAAATCACTCCTGGCAGGCTCAGAGGACCATATGGAATGCCGGAGATTGAACCCAGGTCCGACTCAGGTGGTCAGCATGCAAGGCAAACGCCCTACTGCTGTACTATCACTCTAGCCCCAAGAATGTCTTTTTCTGTGGGGAGGGCCACACCCGGCACACTCAGATGTTATTCCTGACTCTGTGCTCCAAAATTGCTCCTAGCAGGTTCAGGGGACCAAATGGGATGCTGGGGATCGAACCTGGGTTGGCCTCATGTTATCACTCTGGCTCCTGTTTTTTTTTTTTTTTCCTCTCAATAATGTTATTTGAAAAAATAAAATTAACTTTTTTCAAAAAGCATCTTTTTAGCATTGTAATAAACTTCTACATTGCTTACTAAGGAGGCCCAGAGCTTGCTTTGCTTATATTGCAGAGGAGAAAGATGCAAAAGCTAAGGACTTCATTAAGTATTTAGGTCATAGATACTATTTGCAAAATCCTAGAGATGAAATCTACCCAGAGACACTGTTTACTCATTCAGTTTTGGACAAACGTGGATTCTTCTCCACATTAACACCATTGTTCTATTTTGGAGCATCATTTGTTTTGTTTGTTTTGGTTTGGTTTGGTTTTGCTTTGGAGACACACCCAGAGATGCTCCATGTTTCCTCCTGAGTCTGCACTCAAGGATGGCTCCTGGTTGTGTTTGGGGGAACCTTATGCAGTACATAAAACCTGGGTTTGCTGGGTTCAAAGCAAATCCCCACCTGCTGTTCTATCATTCTGGCCCGCTTTGTTTCTTGAAAGATGAAGATCAAGACTCCAATGCTAAAGTCAGAGAAGAAGTCAGAGAAGTCAAAGAAGTCCCGAGCCTGCCAGGAGCGATTTCTGAGCATAGAGCCAGGAGTAACCCCAGAGCGCTGCCGGGTGTGACACCCCCCCCCCAAAAAAAAGAAATCGCTCCTGGCAGGCTTGGGAACCATATGTGATGCCGGGATTCAAAACACCATCCTTCTGCATGCAAGACAAATGCCCTACCTCCACACTATCTCTCCGGCACAAGGGATGAAACATTTTTAAACGATGAAAAGTCCAGAAGAAGTGGTTTGGGCTGGACTGAATGAAAGAGAAACTATAAGTAGAAAAAAAAAATGTTTCTCAGCCCCTGCCATATTGGCCACATAACATGGAATTCCTGGAGCGATACCTCCAAAATTTTCAATATTGACAACTCAGTATGAATGCACCAGATTAGGTGTCAAAGTACCATAGGAACCACCTAAGATTAACAAACAAATTCAATAACAGAATCATCAACTATCAACAGAAGCTTGGTAAACCATCAAACAATGACATAATGAACCCTTTGTGTGATAGAACAATTTTCACAAAAAAATTTTTTTTAATTTTCACAAATTGTAGGGAGGGGTAGGCCATACCTGGCAGTGCTCAGGGCTTACTACTGGCTCTACACTCAGGAATTACTCCAAACCCAGGTTGGTCACAGCAAGGCAGGCTCCCTTTCTGTTGTACTATGTCTCCAAGCCTTACATATTTTCTTTTTTTTGGGGGGAAGAGGTTTAGGCCACACCCAAGTGACACTCAGAGGTTGCTCCTGGCTTGGGGGACCATATGGGATGCCAGGGATCGAACTGAGGTCCATCCTGGGTCAGCTGTATGCAAGGCAAAGGCCCTACCATTGCACTCTCCAGCCCCCCATACAAATTTCCTTTTGATGAAGTTTTTTCCCATACTCCATTACCACCTTAGTGGTAAACAAGCAATATAAAGTAAATTATTTCAGGCTAGAGTTATAATACAGTGGGTAGGGCATTTTTCTTGCATGTAGCTGATCCAGGTTCAATATCTGGCATCCAATATGGTTTCCCAAGCCAACCAGGAGTGATTCCTGAGCACAGAACCAGGAGCAACCCCTGAGCTTTGCAGATTGTGGCCCCCAAACCAAATAACAAATTGATAAATAAGAAAATTAATAAAGTAAATTATTTTGTCTCTACAAATGGGACAGGCTTGGGGGTGGTTGGGAATCTGGGGACAATTGGTAGAGGGAATTTTACACTGGTAGTGGGATTGTGTGGGAACATGGACTGTCAGAAACAATGTATTATGAGCAACCATGTAGACGATGATATTTAAATAAAGCAATAAAAAAATTGGGGGGTGTTTTGGGCCATACTCAGAGGCATTCAGGAGTTACTCCTAGCTCTATGCCCAGAAATTGCTCCTGGCAGGCTCAGGGGGCCATATGGGATGCTGAAGATTAAACCCAGGTCAGCCATGTGCAAGGCAAATGCCTCAGTGCTATGCTATTGTTCCGGCCCCAAAGCAATAAAAATTTTAAAAAGAGAGGGGGGATGGAGGGGCTGGAATGATATCACAGTGGTAGGGCATTTGCCTTGCATGCAGCCAATACAGTACAGACCTTGGCTCAAGTCTCAGCATCCTATATGGTCCTCCTATCCTGCCAACAGCGATTTTTGAGTGCAGAGCCAGGAGTAACCCCTGAGTGCTGCTGGGTATGACCCAAAACCCTAAAAAAATGAGGGGCTGAAGTGATAGCACAGTGGATAGTTGTATGTAGTTGCATACAGCCAACTTGGATTCAATCCTCAGTATCCCAAGTTGTCCCCAGAGCCTGCCAGGAGTGATTTCTGAGTGAGGAGTAATCCCTGCGCACCACTGGGTGTGCTCCCTTATAAAAAAGGGAAGAAAGTTGCTGAGCTATGACGATAGATAATTATAGACAGAGCACAGGTTTCGAATGTGAGAGGCCCCAACTCTAACCTTGGTTGGAGAAAATGATCCCCCGAATGGTCCCCAAAAATGGTCCCCAGAAAAATCACTGAAGTGACCCTGAGTACAAAGCCAGAATGCATGGCCCCAAAAGAAATAAAAATGTTCTTCCCAGGGAACCCCTTTGTCCTCACTGATGCATTCGCTAGGACCACTAGAAGAAAGTCAACGGCTTGAGTACAGAAATGATTCCTGGAAGCAGAAAGGTCGGGGTCTAGCAGGGCTTCCCCTCCCCAGCATGTAGGCAGTTGTCCTGTTGTTCTCTCTCTGCCTTTGCACATGGCTGAGCCTCCACTGATACCACCTTGGGGTTTCCTCCACACACCACCCCCAACAAGGCTTGGGGGACCCTTGCTGTGTTAGAGCCCCCATCAGAAGACTCAAGTGAAGTCAACAATTAAAGTTGCAGGCTCACATGGGTATATGAGCGTTCTTGCCGTAGGGTTATACTCTGAAAACACCCAACTCAATCCCTTTTGTGGGGAGGGTTGATCAAAAGGCCTAGAGCCCTCCCAGCATCTCTCAGCCCACCAGGCCTGAAGTTGAATAATAGGTCCCAAGGAGGCAGTGCTGCTAAGGCCCTATAGGATTGGGAATAACTCAGGTCACACACACACACACACACACACACACACACACACACCCACACCCATAGCAGGCCTCCAGGTCTTAACCATGAGACCACAGGCAAGGCAGACACCTTAACCCCTAGACTATCTCTCTGGGCCCTAATCAACTCTTTAAAGATCTCATCCTGGGCTGAAGATAAGGCCCATGCACTTCACTTCACGGTTCTCCAACCAAATACTATCAGGTGTGGTCCCAGGGTACTGAGTCAGGTGTAACCATCGAGCACCAGTGGGTATGGCCCCAAAACTAAAATTAAAATGAATAAATATCCTCTTTAGGGTTAAAGTCATACAACAATCACACAAATTGACTTTTAATGACTTATTTTCTGATCATTCCATTTGCCATTCCTTTAAGTTTTCTTGTTGGGTGGGTTTTGATTTGAGGACTACACCCAGCTGTGCTCAGGGGTTACTCCTGAGTCTGTGTTCAGTAATCACTCCTGGAAGGTTTGAGTGATCATATGGGATACCAGGGATCTAACATGGGTCAGCTGTGTACAAGGCAAGCACCTTCCCTACCCACTCTGTACTATGGCTCCAACTCTCTTTTAATTTTGATTGGAGAAAAAAACAATATGAAATAAATTTGTGATGTGTCTGTTTTCAGGGGCAGGTTGAGAAGTAACAGGTAAATGGGAGACACTGAGAGGTGAGAGGTTAAGTTCAAGGTCACAGATAGGTGTTGAACATTGTATGCCTGAAATACCTGCATTATAAGTAAATTTGTAAATCAAAGTGTTTTAATAAAAATAAAATTTGTATAAAAATAAAAAGTACATCCCTACTTGGAACCATATTCTGAGTCACCGAGTATTATAGTTTCAATGTAAAAAACTTGAGGGATGGATCTTACATGCTGCCAACCTGGATTCGATCCCTGGCATCCCATATGGCATATATGGCATCCCATCACAGGAGTGATTCCTAAATGCAAAGCCAAGACTATCCCCTTGATACCATCCCCTGTGTCTCCCCCCCAAAAAAAATTGGGGGGGGAATTAGGGCTTTGGGCAGATATCTATGGTACGAGGGTTGAAAACAGTTTAATGATTACAAACTCATCCATTGTCTTAATTTTAGTGACAATTTCAGCGATGATTTCATGGGTGTTAGCATATGCCAAAGCATATCATCTACACTCTAAATATATCAAGCAGTTTGTTGTATGTCAATTAGACTCAATAAAGCTGTGAAGAGACCAGCTGAGAGCCGGGATGGTGGATTACAGCTACAATGTACATATTCATGTTACTTAGGGGACTATGGTGGTGATGAATAATTGACAAACATCTTTATTACTCCAGGAATGAAAATATGTAAAGCCTCAGTTATAAAAAGTAAGCAAATGAAAAGCAAAAATAACCACTAGACGTTTGTAAAATTGGAAAGTGTGGAGTAGAATGTGCCAACAATATAATTGATTTAATCCTAAACTTAATCCTATGAACTCAGTACTCTCTCTCAGTACTCTCTCTCTCTCTCTCTCTCTCTCTCTCTTTTTTGGTTTTTGGGCCACACCTGGCGTTGCTCAGGGGTTACTCCTGGCTGTCTGTTCCTGGCAGGCACGGGGGACCATATGGGACACCGGGATTCGAACTAACCACCTTGGGTCCTGGATTGGCTGCTTGCAAGGCAAACACCGCTGTGCTATGTCTCTGGCCCAGAGAGAAATCTCAAGAATCACCTCATCCTATTCCCCTTCCCACAAAAAACTAACTTGCAAGTACGTTAAGTGTACAACACAGGCTTTGCATGGCCAATATGTTCAATCCCCAGCAGCTCAGGGTCACAATGCACCTGAGAGAACTAGTTTAGAATAGGTTCTAAAAAAACAAGGGGGTGGGGCCGGGCGGTGGCGCTGGAGGTAAGGTGCCTGCCTTATCTGCGCTAGCCTAGGAGACGGACCGCGGTTCGATCCCCCGGCGTCCCATATGGTCCCCCAAGCCAGGAGCGACTTCTGAGCGCATAGCCAGGAGTAACCCCTGAGCGTTACCGGGTGTGGCCCAAAAACCAAAAAAAAAAAAAAAAAAAAAAAACAAGGGGGTGAGGATCAAAAGCAAGAAAAGTGGGGAGAGGGATCCAAAGAGTTCAGTGAATAGAGCTTGCACACAACTGTCCTGAGTTTGATCCTCGGCATTTTATATGATCCCCTGATTCTTTAGTATATAAAGGCAGGAGCACCACCAGGTGTGACCCCAAAACCAAACAAACACAAACAGGCCTGGGTTTGATCCCCAGCAGCTCATGGTCCCCGCACACTGCAGGGAGCAACTTCCCAGAGAAAGCCGAGAGTAATCCGAGTAATACCAGATATAATCTGATAAAATACATTTTTATGTTTTAAAAATTGGGGAAGGGGGTTGAGGAGGGGGCTTTGACACTGCAGCACAGATGTCCCATAAGGGAGAATTTATTGGGGTGGAGGCAAAGTGGTCAAGAAGTGTCCAGAAAGTCCAATACCCCTCCTGAGAACACTCAGCCAGCCGGTGAGAGGCTCAGCGTCTGGGCCAGTGAGGCTCAGGAGCCCCCAAGGCTAGCAGCACTCTGGATCTCATGACCAGCAAGGCCAGCAAGGCATGTGTCCAGCCCTTTGCATTTTCCAGCTCTGAGCACAGGCTTCTCACATGTTTATGCTGGGTTTGACCCCTAGCATAACACACACACACACACACACACACACACACACACACACAGCATGGGCAGGGACACATTGCTATTCACAGCACTCACTGTTGTTAACAAGGCACACTGATGAAACACAGGTCTTTTTTTGTTTTATTGAGGAAGGGGTACATGGCCTGAGGTTCTCTGAGGTTACTCCTGGCTCTGCACTCAGGAAACATTTCTGACAGTGTTCAAAAGACCATCTGTGATACCACTGATCAAGCCCCAGATTGGCCACATGAAGGGCAAGCACCTTACCTGCTGTACAATGTTGTACTGTCCCCACTATACTATTGCTCTGGCCCCAAAACACAGTTTTTACTTTTTTCACCTGCTAGAGCAAATGCAACAATTGCTATTGAATGTTGGAAGTGAGTTCTCAGCAATTCTCCCCAGTGATCCCAAATCAATCAAATTTGCCACTTTAAACATAAACCTGTCCTTTTATTTTATTTTTATTTTATTCATTTTTAGGTTTTTGGGTCAGGGGCTACTCCTGGCTCTGCAATCAGAAGTTGCCCCTGGAAGGCTCAGGGAACCATATGGGATGTCAGGATTTGAACCACCATCCGTCCTGGATTGGTTTCATGCAAGGCAAATGCCTTACCGCTGTGCTATTGCTCTGGCCCCAAATCTGTCGTTGGGGAAAAAAAAAAAGCAAAAAAAAAAAAAGCAAGGGCTGGATCGATAGTACAACAGATAGGGCATTTGTCTTGAAATTGGCTAGCCTGGGTTCTATCCCCGGCATCCTATAAGGTCCCCGAGCTTTGCCAGGAGTAATTCTGTGTGTTGGGCCATGAACAGTCCCTGAGCACTGCTGGGCGTGGCCCAAACAAACAAAGAATATAAAAAGAAACAGCAGAGGGCCAGAGAGATAGTACAGTGGGAAAAGTGACTGATTGTATGCACCCCAGATGGTCCCTTGAGCAGCACCAGAAGTATTTCCTGAATGTAGAAAGAGGAATATGGTGTAGCACAACCTCACCAAAAATAAAAACAAAAACAAACAAACAAACAAAAACGGGAGCCAGAGCAATTGTACAGTGTGTAAGATGTTTGCCTTGCATGTGTGTTGTCACTGGAAATCCATTCCTAGCACCCCATAAAATCCCCTGAACCCACCAGAAGTGATTCTGAGCACAGAGCCAGAAGTAAGTTTACCAAAACAAGCCAAAAAAAAAAATCAAATGTGGGGTAATCACAAGGCTAGAGAAACAGTAAGGGGGTAAATCATTTGTTCCCCTACTCTTGTTTGATCACCAGTACTGCATATGGTCCCCCAAATGCCACCAACAGTGACCTCTAAAAATAGACCCAGGAGTAAGCCCTAAGCACTGACAGGTATACCCCAACCTGTACTCCAGCTCAGCAAAAAAGATACAGTGAGTGGTAGCAGAAAGCCCAGTTCAAAAAATTTTACCCACAGAGAGGCAGCCTGTGAGTGGGGTGGGGAAAAGGAAAGGAAAGGAAAAGGGGAAGGAAAAGGGAAAGGAAAAGGGAAAGGGGAAGGAAAAGGGGAAGGGGAAGGGGAAGGAAAAGGGAAAGGGGAAAGAAGGAAGGAAGGAAGGATCTGCAGGCAAAATCTCTGATGTGACAATTAGCTATTCCTCTCCCATTCCTATGAGATATGATTCTGCCTTTGCATGAACATTTAAAAGGAAAAAGCCATCCCAGTGAAATTTATATCTTTCATTTTTAGCTTGTATTTGCTCTTGTCCTCTTACTTTTCACGATTGTAAATTTGATGGGGAAAGAGGCCATTTATTTTACAGCAGCGTGCTATCTAAAAGTGTCAGGAAGCAAAACAAAAAAAAAATCAGGGTCCCATTTAGCCTGACATGTTTAAAGCATGTTGATTGCTTTTTACCAACAATTTCTCATTTCACACATGCAGATGCTGATCAGTCCCCGCCGTCCCCCTCCCCAAACACATACATGTCTAGTCCCTGGAATGATGTGGTACCAGACACAAACCATGCAGCCTTTGTTAAAATGCCTCCGAGTAAAGAAGGCTCACTTAATTAGTGCCCAGTCTCTGAGGAATGAAAGACCGTGTTTGTAGGCACGAAAGTTATTTGTGACCTGTTTCTTGAAAGAAAAGAGTTGTGATTTGTGTCTTCTCACAGCTCTCAACAATAGAGGTTTGCTGCCCTTTCTGCAACAGACACGATCCAGTCACCGTCTGTGGTGGATTTATGTTTGCCTCCTGAATTAAACAGGAAGGAGCGCCTTTCCACCCGCCAGAGGCGAGTCTCAGACATTCTGCCAGCAGAGATCATATTTATCACCAAATTAGAGAGAATTGTAAGCAGGGCAGAAAAACGATCAGATTTGCAAATTGGGCTCCAGGTTGGCCCAAATACAATTATCTGTAATATATGCACCTTGCTGTGATTTTTGCATTTGGTGAAAGTATCATGTGGCTGACTACAGACAAAACCAGTAAAGTTTGATTTTGTTTCTTCCAAGAGCAGAATGAGAAACTGGATCCACTTTGCTCATTTTGAAGCGTAATAGAGGAGGAAGTTATCGTCATTGATTTCTCTATCAGCTGAGTGTTACTTAAAGGAGAAAAAGAACAAACGAATCCTATAACAACTCATTTTCTTCCTTTACTGGCACCCTGTCTATTTTAGAATTTTGTATCAATTAAATTTTATTTCCTGGGTTTGAAGGAAGGATTGGGGAAATGTACTGAGAAGCTCAGGGCTTATTTTTTGGCTCCACACAAGAATCACTCCTGGGGCCAGAGTGGTAACAAAGCTGACTCAGGACAGATGTGAGTTTGATCCCTGACATCCCATATGGTCTCCTGTGCCAGGAGCAATTTCTGAGCACAGAGCCAGGAGTAACCCCTGAGTGCTGCTGGGTGTGGCCCCCAAAACAAAACAAACAAACAACAAAAAAGAATCACTCCTGGTTGGGTTCTGAGGACCATATGCAGTGCCTGGGATCAAACTGTGCCAGATAAGCACCCTGCCCACTCATTATCTTTCAGTTCCAATTCATTTGTATCAGGTTCCACTCTATGAATGTTTTTATTGTTCACATGTAGAGCTGGTCTTCTTTTAATCCAGTTTTTAAAATGGGCAAAAAGACATGAAAAGGCATATGACCTCACCAAAGAGGTCACAAATAATCAAAACAAAAGATAAAGAATGCAGCAACTAAAGGGCCACAAAGATTGCCTTGCACCTGGCTGGCCACTCCACTTCCTTTTGGTGCCCAGAGAACTGCCCAGAGTGGTTCCTGAGTGCAGAACCAGAAGTAACATTGCCAAGTATGACCCAAAAACAAAAAAGAAAGAAACAAAGAAAAATTAGAGCAAGTATAAAGAAACAAAAATCCCCTGAGCTCTGAAAACAGAATGATCATTGGCAGAGGATCAAGGCAAGGAAGGAAGGAAGGAAGTTAGGAAGGAAGGAAGTTAGGAAGGAAGGAAGGAAGGAAGGAAGGAAGGAAGGAAGGAAGGAAGGAAGGAAGGAAGGAGAAAGAAGAGGAGAGGGAGGGAGGAATTGAAGGAGGGAGGGTGAAAGGAAAGAAGGGAGTGAGGGAGGTAGAAAGAAGGAAAGAAAGAAAGAGAGAAAGAGAGACAGAAAGAAAGAAAGAAAGAAAGAAAGAAAGAAAGAAAGAAAGAAAGAAAGAAAGAAAGAAGGAAGGAAGGAAGGAAGGAAGGAAGGAAGGAAGGAAGGAAGGAAGGAAGGAAGGAAGGAAGGAAGGAAGGAAAGAAGAAAGAAAGAAAGAAAGAAAGAAAGAAAGAAAGAAAGAAAGAAAGAAAGAGAACGAGAGAGAAAGAGTGAGAAAGAGAGAAAGAAAGAAAGAAAGAAAGAAAGAAAGAAAGAAAGAAAGAAAGAAAGAAAAAAGAAAGAAAGAAAGAAAGAAAGAACGAGAAAGAGAGAGTGAGAAAGAAAGAGAGAGAAAGAAAGAGAGAGAAAGAAAGAAAGAGAGAAAGAAAGAAAGAAAGAAAGAAAGAAAGAAAGAAAGAAAGAAAGAAAGAAAGAAAGAAAGAAAGAAAGAAAGAAAGAAAGAAAGAAAGAAAGAAAGAAAGAAAGAAAGAAAGGGCCCGGAGAGATAGCACAGTGGTGTTTGCCTTGCAAGCAGCCGATCCAGGACCAAAGGAGGTTGGTTCGAATCCCGGTGTCCCATATGGTCCCCCGTGCCTGGCAGGAGCTATTTCTGAGCAGATAGCCAGGAGTAACCCCTGAGCAATGCTGGGTGTGACCCAAAAACCAAAAAAAAAAAAAAGAAAGAAAGGAAGGAAGGAAGGAAGGAAGGAAGGAAGGAAGGAAGGAAGGAAGGAAGGAAGGAAGGAAGAAAGAAAGAAAGAAAGAAAGAAAGAAAGAAAGAAAGAAAGAAAGAAAGAAAGAAAGAAAGAAAGAAAGAAAGAAAGAAAGAAAGAAAGAAAGAAAGAAGAAAAAACGAGGGAGAGAAGAGGAAGGGGGAGATGAATGGAGGGGGGGAAACAGGCCAAAGAGATAGTACAATGGAATGGATTAACTGCTTGCCTTGCACACAGCCAAGCCGGGTTTAATCTACAGCACCATATATGATCCCCCCAAGTCCACCACAACTGATCCCTAAGCACTGACATGGTTTAAAACCTGAGTACAGCAAATAGAGACCAAAATAAAAATTTTTTAAAAAAGGAGATTTCCTGATCTGGCAGGAGACTGCTGAGGAAGACCCCAGTGAATTTAATCCCATCAAGGTTTGCAGGCCAGAAAACAGAGAAGCAGGGAGAAGCACACCTCTCTTCTTTGCTACACAACTGCCCGTACCTCCTAGCTCATGTACTCCACCACAATACATTGTAAAAGCCACGTTACAAGCATGTCAATTGGGAAACAATGCAGGACAACCACATGCATAGAGAATGAAGATGGCGACTCTGATGACCCAGAGAGTACCAACCACATAGTTAGCCTCTCAGACAAGGAGTTTAGAGTAGTCATATGGAGGGTGCTCATAGACCTCAAAGAAAGACCAAGCTGAAGAGAACACAAAGATAGAAATCAGAAAACTCCAAACTGAAATGGCAGAATTGAAAAGCTCAGTAGATGAAATTAAAAACTCAGTGGAAAGCCTCACCAACAGAGTAACAGCAGTCAAGGACAGAATCAGCGAGCTGGTAGATGAGATGCTGAACAACTCCACACAGAAGAGGAGACTGGAAAAGAATCTTAAAGCAAACGATCAGACCATGGAAAAAATACTCAAAGAATAGGAACAGAGGAAAATAGAAGTCCCTGACAAATTCAACAGAAACAACATAAGAATCATTGAAGTCCCAGAGACCCAGGAAGAAAATCCCGAGGAAGTATCAACAGTCAAGGACATCATTACAGAGAAACTCCCAGAGATAAAGACTGCATGCAACCAAATCCTGTATACCCAAAGAGTACCAGATAAAAGAGACCCAAAGAAAAGCACCCCAAGACACTTTCTAGTCACAATGACAAATCCCAAAGATAGGGATAGAATACTGAAAGCAGCAAGATCAAAAAGGGAAATTGCATTCAAAGGAGCATCCTTAAGATTTACAGCAGACATGTCACAAGAAACCCTCAAGGCTGGAAGGCAGTGGTGGGATATAGTGATTTTAAAAAAAAGGGAAAAAAATAAATAAATAAAATAAAAAAATTTTAAAAAAAAGGGGGAAAAGGGGGGAAAAAAAGGGCCCGGAGAGATAGCACAGAGGCGTGATCCAGGACCAAAGGTGGTTGGTTCAAATCCCGGTGTCCCATATGGTCCCCCGTGCCTGCCAGGAGCTATTTCTGAGCAGACAGCCAGGAGTAACCCCTGAGCAACGCCGGGTGTGGCCCAAAAAACAAAAAGAAAAAGAAAAAAGGAAAAGATAAGAAGAAAGAGGAAGAAAGGAATGGAGGGAGAAATAAAAGGAAACCGAAAGAGAGTGAGAAGGAAAGAGAAAGAGAAAACTAAAGAAAGGGAAGAATATAATAATGAACTATATTTTTTGTTTTGTTTTTTTTTATGCCACACCTGGTGACCCCCAAGCATCACCAGGAGTAAAGGTGCTTGCAGGAGTCAACCCTGAAGAACATCAGGTGTGGCCCCAAAGCAAAAGAAAAAACTAATTAAAGGAGTCAGAGAGATAGTAGGAGTCAGGGCAATTTGTCTTGCACCCAGTTGACCCTTGGCACTACAGCTGTTTTCCCTAGTCCCACCAGGAATAATCCCTGAGTAGCACTAGGTACGGCTTTAAAAAATGAGTCAAAGGAGCCAGTGGGGCCCGACTGTAGAAATTTGTGAGTGCTACCTGTGTGTGTCTGTCTACTATCCTGTTGCGTGAACCTCTTGGGAGTGGGCCGAAAAGAGGCTCCAGAAAACTCGCTCTCCCAGAGGCCAATTCTAGGGCAGGAATGTTAAGGAACTGCTCCATAACGTGAAAACTGGCTATACTTTGCAGAAGCCAGGTCCCCTGTTTGTGACGTCAGGCTGGGAAAATCCACAAAACTATGCCTGCCCAGTGGGGCCTGACTGTGAAAAATTGTGAGTGCTGCCTGTGTGTGTCTGTCTACTATCCTGTTGCGTGAACCACTTGGGAGTGGGCCAAAAAGAGGCTCCAGCAGAGCACTTAGCTCCGCTTCACTACGCGGCCATGTGCTCTTTCTAAGAAAAGAAAACCATCGCAACAAGAAGAAAAAATCACACTAAGAACTGTGCTGGATCACTGAAGCCCAGCATTTCTCTTCGAACTGTCTTCTCTGCTGCGTGCTCAGGCCTAAGATTTGATCCTGTGTGACGCTTCATCCACGGAGAACTCCCCTCCCTTGGAGGCAAGTCAACCCATCTAGAAAGGGCGGAGCCAGAGGAGTTTGCTGCCTGCATCATTTAGCCAATGAATACCACCACAACACGTAGAAAAACCCACAATACAAGTGTGACAATGGGGAAACAACGCAGGCCAGCATCAGACATAGAGAATGAAGATGACAATTCTGAGGACCAGATAATGACCAACCAACTAATTAACCTCTCAGATAAGGACTTTAGACTAGCAATATGGAAGATGCTCAACGAACTCAAAGAAACCATGGATCGAGTTGAACAGAACACTAATAAGAACCAAGAAAACATGAAGACAGAAATCACAAAACTCCAAACTGAAATAACATGTCAACTAACAGGTCTGAAAAAGTCAGTAAGCGAAGTGAATGACAAAAAGGATAAGCTCTGGGACAGGGTATCAGAAGCTGAGGATAGACTTGGTGCTGTGAAAGATGAGATAAATAACAATACAGGAGAGATTGGGAAAAAAACTTAAAGCAAATGAACAGACAATGGAAAAATTAGTTAAAGAATGGGAACAGATAAAAATAGAAGTCTATGATAAGATCAACAGAAACAACTTAAGAATCATTGGAGTTCCAGAGACCCAAGAAGAAAATTTCCAGGAAGAATCAACGGTCAAGAACATCATTAAAGAGAAACTTCCAGAGCTAAAGAATATATGTGATCAAATCCTGCATGCTCGAAGAGTACCAACCAAAAGAGAACCCAGAAAAAATACCCCAAGACACATCCTAGTCACAATGATGAATCCCACAGATAGAGAAAGAATTCTGAAAACAGTAAGTTCAAAAGGGGAAATTACATTCAAGCGAGCATTCTTGAGATTTACAGCAGACCTGTCATCAGAAACACTCAAGGCCAGAAAGCAGTGGTGGGATATTGTGACAAGACTGAATGAAACGAATGCTTCACCTAGAATACAGTACCCAGAAAAACTCATTTTCCGGTTTGACGGAAGAATACATGGTTTCACAGACAAAAAAACAGCTCAGAGACTTTACAGACTCAAAACCAGTCTTAAGAGAAAAACTGAAAGACCTAATTTAAGACGACTAACCAAAAGACACACCAAATTTCGATATAAAGATGGCATTAAATCCCAGGACAATTCTTTCTCTCAACGTCAATGGACTAAATGCACCAGTTAAGAGACACAGAGTGGCTAAATGGATCAAAAAACTCAATCCAACCTTCTGCTGCCTACAAGAAACGCACCTGAATAGTCAGAACAAACATAGACTCAAAATAAAAGGCTGGAGAAAAATTATCCAAGCAAACAACACCCATAAAAAAGCTGGAGTGGCCATACTAATATCAGATAATGCAAACTTTATACTCAGGAAGGTTGTAAGGGACAAAGGTGGACATTTTATATTAATCAAGGGGTATGTAGAGCAGGAAGAAATAACTCTCCTAAACATATATGCACCGAATGAGGGGCCAGCAAAATATTTAATACAACTGTTGACAAATCTGAAAAATAATATCAATAACAATACAATAATTGTGGGGGACCTCAACACAGCTTTGTCAACACTAGATAGATCAACCAGACTGAAACCCAACAAGAATATACTAGACCTGAAAAGAAAAATGGAAGAAAGAGGCCTAGTGGATATATATAGGACACTCCATCCCCAGAAACCTGGATACACATTCTTCTCCAATGTACATGGGACATAATCCAGGATAGACTACATGCTGGCTCTTAAAACATACCTCCATAATATCAAGCGGATAGAAATTTTGCAGACTACCTTCGCTGACCACAAGGCTCTGAAATTATTTGTGAATTCCAAAGAAACACAGAAGAAAAACTTTAACACCTGGAAGTTAAACAGCCTCATACTGAATAACCAGTGGGTCCGAGATGAAATCAAGGAGGAAATCAAAAGGTTCCTGGAAACAAATGACAATAAAGACACAAACTGTCAGAACTTATGGGACACAGCAAAAGCAGTACTGAGAGGAAAATTTATAGCTTTGCAAGCACACATCAGGAAGGAAGAAGGAGCTTACCTGAGTAGCTTAATGACACAGCTAATAGAATTAGAAAGTGCTCAACAAAAGGATCCAAAAATAGGGAGGCAGAAGGAAATAACAAAGCTGAGAGCAGAAATCAACGAAGTGGAAACCCAAAAAACAACCCGAAAGATCAACAAAAGCAGAAATTGGTTCTTTGAAAAAACAAACAAGATTGATAGACTACTGGCAAAACTAAAAAAGAAAGAGAGAGAGAGAAACTTGATAACTCGTATTAGGAATGAAAAAGGAGAGATCACTACTGATATGACAGAGATACAAAGGGTAATCAGAAACTACTTTGAGAAACTACGCCACTAAAAATGAGAACCTGGAAGAAATGGATAAATTCTTGGACTCTTATAACCTTCCACGGTTGAAGGAAGAGGATGTAGCATCTCTAAACACCCCCATCACTATTGATGAAATTAAAATGATAATCAAATGTCTGCCCAAAAACAAAAGCCCAGGCCCAGATGGATTCACTAATGAATTCTTTCAAACTTTCCAAGAGGAACTACTACCAATCCTGGCAAGACTCTTTCATGAAATTGAACAAACGGAAACACTTCCAAATAGCTTTTATGAAGCCAACATCACCTTGATACCTAAACCAGACAGAGATGCTACCAAAAAAGAAAATTACAGACCAATATCGCTGATGAATACAGATTCAAAGATCCTCAACAAAATCCTGGCAAATAGGATTCAATGCCTCATTAAGAAGATCATCCACTATGATCAAGTAGGTTTCATCCCAGGAATGCAAGGATGGTTTAACATCCGTAAATTTATCAACATAATACACAACATCAACAACAAGAAAAATAAAAACCACATGATCATATCAATAGATGCAGAGAAAGCATTTGATAAGGTCCAACACTCATTCTTGATCAAAACTCTCAGCAAGATGGGAATGGAAGGAACCTTTCTCAATATAGTGAAGGCCATCTACCACAAGCCAGTGGCAAATATTATCCTCAATGGAGAAAAACTAAAAGCCTTCCCTCTAAATTCTGGCACAAGACAAGGCTGTCCTCTCTCACCACTCCTATTCAACATAGCACTGGAAGTACTCGCTATGGCCTAATAAGCACGAAAAAGATATCAAGGAAATCCAGATAGGAAAGGAAGAAGTCAAGCTCTCACTGTTTGCAGATGACATGATACTCTACTTAGAAAACCCTAAAGACTCTACCAAAAAGCTTCTAGAAACAATAGACTCATATGCAAGGTGGCAGGCTACAAAATTAACACACAAAAATCAATGGCCTTTCTATACACCAATAGTAATAAGGAAGAAATGGACATTAAGAAAACAACCCCATTCACAATAGTGCCACACAAACTCAAATATCTTGGAATCAACTTGACTAAAAATGTGAAGGACCTATACAAAGAAAACTATAAAACTCTGCTCCAAGAAATAAGAGAGGACACTCGGAAATGGCAGCACATACTCTGCTCATGGATTGGCAGGATTAACATCATCAAAATGGCAATACTCCCCAAGGCATTATACAGATTTAATGTGATCCCTCTGAATATACCCATGACATTCTTCAAAGTGGATCAGGCACTTTTGAAATTCGTTTGGAACAATAAACACCCTAGAATAGCTAAAACAATCATTGGGAAAAAGAATATGGGAGGAATTACTTTCCCCAACTTTAAACTTTACTACAAAGCAATAGTTATCAAAACAGCATGGTATTGGAATAAGGACAGAACGTCAGATCAGTGGAATAGGCTTGAATATTCAGAAAATGTTCCCCAGACATACAATCACCTAATTTTTGATAAAGGAGCAGGAAATTCTAAATGGAGCAGGGAAAGCCTCTTCAACAAGTGGTGTTGGCACAACTGGCTAGCCACTTGCAAAAAATTGAACTTAGTCCCCCAGCTAACATCATGTACGAAGGTAAAATCCAAATGGATTAAAGACCTCGATATCAGACCCGAAACCATAAGATATATAGAACAACATATAGGCAAAACACTCCAGGACATTGAGACTACAGGCATCTTCAAGGAGGAAACTGCACTCTCCAAGCAAGTGAAAGCTGAAACTAACAGATGGGAATATATTAAACTGAGAAGCTTCTGCACCTCAAAGGAAATAGTGCCCAGGATACAAGAGCCACCCACTGAGTGGGAGAAACTATTCACCCAATACCCATCAGATAAGGGGCTAATCTCCAAAATATACAAGGCACTGACAGAACTTTACAAGAAAAAAAAACATCTAATCCCATCAAAAAGTGAGGAGAAGAAATGAACAGACACTTTGACAAAGAAGAAATACAAATGGCCAAAAGACACATGAAAAAATGCTCCACATCACTAAACATCAGGGAGATGCAAATCAAAACAATGATGAGATACCACCTCACACCACAGAGAATGGCACACATCACAAAGAATGAGAATAAAAAGTATTGGCGGGGATGTGGAGAGAAAGGAACTCTTATCCACTGCTGGTGGGAATGCCGTCTAGTTCAACCTTTATGGAAAGCGATATGGAGATTCCTCCAAGAACTGGAAATCAAGCTCCCATACGTTTCAGCTATACCACTCCTAGGAATATACCCTAGGAACACAAAAATACAATACAAAAACCCCTTTCTTACACCTATATTCATTGCAGCACTATTTTCCATAGCAAGACTCTGGAAACAACCAAGAAGCCCTTCAACAGACGAATGGCTAAAGAAACTGTGGTACATATACACAATGGAATATTATGCAGCTGTCAGGAGAGATGAAGTCATGAAATGTTCCTATACATGGATGTACATGGAATCTATTATGCTGAGTGAAATAAGTCAGAGAGAGAGAGAAAAACGCAAAATGGTCTCACTCATCTATGGGTTTTAAGAAAAATGAAAGACATTCTTGCAATAATAATTTTCAGACACAAAAGAGAAAAGAGCTGGAAGTTCCAGCTCACCTCAGGAAGCACACCACAAAGAGTGATGAGTTTAGTTAGAGATATAACTACATTTTGAACTGCCCTAATAATGAGAATGTATGAGGGAAATGGAAAGCCTATCTAGAGTACAGGCAGGGGTCGGGTGGGGAGGAGGGAGATTTGGGACATTGGTGATGGGAATGTTGCACTGGTGATGGGTGGTGTTCTTTACATGACTGAAACCCAAACACAATCATGTATGTAATCAAGGTGTTTAAATAAAATATAAAAAAAAGTTAAAGACTCCAATGACTGAAAAACAATGGGTTTTGAAAGTCAGGTGATCTAATTCTTAAAAAAAAAAATGAGTCGAAGGGAAAAAGAATCACCCATCAGGAACCTTCTATTATCACTCACCCGTTCACTCCTAGGACTGCCTCAGTCATGCTCACTGCTGACGCGATGCCACCTGCCCACCTTCAGGGGAAAGCTGTTTATGTCTCAAGGCTGAGAAGCAGCACAAGCCATCTCCCATCGATGCGCACAGCACTGCACCCGCCACACTTAAACTCCCTAAGTTTAGAGAATTCACGCATTAATCTTTCTCTTGTGTTTTCTTTTTCACTTTAAAAAGTGCTAGGCAAATCCAGAAGAGCAGTACTGGCATGGTGATTAGCAATTTTGAACAACAGCAACAAAAAAGATTTCCAACACAGCTGTAAGCAAACAGACAGCTGGGGAGATCTTTTCTATTTTTGCTTTCCATTTAGTTGGCAAAACAAATTCCCCATTGGAAAGAACCCTTCCTCCCTCCCACTCCATTTGATTTATTTTCTCCTCTTCCCTACATTTTTTTTTTCATTTTCCCTTTTTCTTATGGCTTCTGTCTCAAGGGACATTTTCTTTCTTTTTTTTCTTCATTCATTTGACAATGATTTATTGCAGGAGGAGTACTGGCCCAGGTAATATGAAGCTAGAAAGAGAAATTAGGGGCTGAAGCAATAGTACAGTGGGTAGGACTTTTGCCTTGCAAATGTCCAACTTATGTTTCATCCCCAGCATCCCTTTTGGTCTCCCAAGACTGATTCCTGAGCACAGAGCCAGAAGTCATCCCTGAGAACCTCTAGGTGTGGTCCAAAAATAAAAATCAAATTAAAAAAATTAGACATGAAGCTAATATCTAAAAGTGTATTATCAGGTGCTGGGGAGTGATGCAAAAGAATGGAGCACATGCTTTGGATGAGGGATGCCAGGGTTCAATCCCCATAATCACATGGTCCCCAAGCACACCAGGACTGATCCATGAGCACAAAGACAAAAACAGCCTCTGACTTCCACCAGATGTAGCCTGAAAACAAACAAAAATCCACCACCAAAATCCTAAAATTTGGAGCCAGGAGATGGTACAGCATATAAAGTGCTTGCCTTTCTCACATTCGACTCCTATTCAACCTCCAGCACCCCATATGGCCATATGGTCCCCCAAACTCACTAGGAGTGATCCCTGAGTACTGAGGCAGAAGAAAACCTTAAGCTCAGCTGGATGTAGCCCCCCAAAAAGATAAAAAACAAAAATACATAAAGAATTACTATAAAAAGTTGTTTGGTAAGTGATCACATGAGGATCAAGTTGGCATAGACAGCAGCAAAAGCAGAGGCTTGTGGGTTGAAGGTTCCAAGGAAGTTTATGGAGGAGGGACCCCAAAGGGTATTCTATTCAGAGACTACAGGCTGCGAGAATGCTGTGAGTACTGTCTGGTGAGAGCTTTGAACTCAGCCATCAGCTTACCATGGTAGAGAAATCAGTCTGCAAGCCTCACTTCAGGCCCACTGAGCCCCAAACTCTGTGATAAGACTCAACAATCTGGGGCCAGAGAGATAGCATGGAGGTAAGGCGTTTGCCTTTCATGCAGAAGGTCGGTGGTTCGAATCCCAGCATCCCAAATGGTCTCCTGTGCCTGCCAGGGGCGATTTCTGAGCATAGAGCCAGGAGTAACCCCTGAGCACTGCCTGGTGTGACCCAAAAACCAAAAAAAAAAAAAAAAAAAGACTCAACAATCTTTGGTGGAACAAGGCCTATAGGAGATCCAGAGGTACATTAAAGGTCGGGGTGACTAACTAAAGTACATAGGGTCTTGGGAATAGAAAACCAGCTCTAAAAGTAGGGTTGAAGGGGTCGGAGAGAAGTACAATGGGTACAGCAATTGCCTTACACGTAAGTGATATGGGTTCAATTCCTGGTAGTCCATATGGTTCCCCCAAGCACCATCAGGAGTAATTCCTGAGCACCACTGGATGTGGCTCATACCCCTCCACACACAAAAAAAGTCAGAATAGAATAAGACCATCTACTTTAAAAGAAAGCTTGGAGGTCTGGAAAGATAGAACATCTTTGCCTTATATGAAGCTGACCCAGTTCGATCCCTAGCACTGCCCGGAGTAATTCCTGAATGCAGTCAGGAGTAACCTCTGAGTATCTCCTTTGAGGGCCAAATATCAATAATAAATTTAAAGGATTATGATTCATTGTAGGCTCAGATGATGAATAAAGTGTTTACTTTTGTCTATGGATAATAATATTCGCTTTGATACCTTCTATTAAAAATTAAAGTGTTTGTGTTTTTTTTTTTTTTTTGGTTTTGGGGCCACACCTGTTGATGCTCACGGGTTACTCCTGGCTATGCACTCAGATTGCTCTTTGCTTGGGAAGACCATATGGGACCGAACCTCGTTCCATTCTAGCACCACCACTCTGGCCCCAAAGTATTCATTTTTTTTTATACCTGAAACACAACTACAAATATGTTTGTAATCATGGTGTTGTTGTTTTTTTTTGGGGGGGTCACACCCGGCGTTGCTCAGGGGTGACTCCTGGCTGTCTGCTCAGAAACAGCTCCTGGCAGGCACGGGGGACCATCTGGGACACCGGGATTCGAACCAACCACCTTTGGTCCTGGATTGGCTGCTTGCAAGGCAAACGCTGCTGTGCTATCTCTACGGGCCCAATCATGGTGTTTAAATAAAGATATTATTTAAAAAAATAATCACTGTGTGATAGCACAGTGAGACTCGTGTTTGCCTTGCACAAGGCCAACCCAAGCTTGATGCCCAGTATACCTAAGCCTACCTAAGGTCCCCCAAGCCTACCAGGAGTAATTTCTAAGCACTGAGCCAGGTGTAACCCCTGAGTGCCACCAGATTAAAACAAACAAACAAAATTTAAATAAAGTAATGGGATACATTTGAAGGGCCATGCAGAAACCTGCTGCTTGATAATAATGAGACAATTATGTCTATATGCAGTGCACACAGTTGGTGCTTGAGAGTGACAATTATGCAGGAAGTGGGTGATACAAAGAAGCTATCTATGGTATTTTCCCATTAGGGCTGGAGAGTTAGTACAAAGACTAAGGTACCTATAAACCACTCATCCAGATTCAAATTCCCTGTACTGCAGATGGTCCCCAGAGCACCACCAGGGGTTATTCCTGAGCAAAACAAACAAACAAACAAACAAACAAAACAGGATTGGCCCCTGAGTACTTCAGACAGTGGTGCCAAAACCAGTCTGTCTCTCTCTGTCTCTGTCTCTCTCCCTCTCTTTTCTCCTCTCTTCTCTCTCTCCCTCTTTCTCTCTCTCCTCTCTTTTTTCTCTCTCCTCTCTCTCTCTTTCTATCTCTCTCTCTCTCACACACACACACACACAACTCACTCACTCTTGTTTGTTTGTTTTAGGTCAAACCTGATGGTACTCAGAGATTATTCCTGTCTCTGCATTAAGGAGTCACCCTTGGATATGTTCAGGGGGCCTTATGGGATGCTGGGATTGAATCTGGGTCAGCCATTTACAAAGCAAACACCCTATCCTCTAATTTTGTTGTTTTGTGGGTGTTTTTTTCTGCTGGGGGCAAGAGTATGGGCCATACCTGACAATGTGTGTGTTACTCTTCTTTATACCCAACCTAAATCCCAGACCTTTATTTTGAAATGAAAATAAGTAAGTGGGGGCCAAAGTGATAGCACAGCAGGTAGGGCATTTGCCTTGCACAGGACCAACCCAGGTTCTATCCCTGGCATCCCATTTAGTCCCAGCCTTCAAATATCGCAGTATTTGCAATTATTCGCTTACCGAATAATCGCAAAAAAAATCGCATCAGTAAGAAAAAAATCGCATTAAACATTCACATACCCTGAGCAGTTCTGTCCAGGGTATGCAAATGTTTAATGCAATTTTTTGCGATTTTTTTCTTACTGATGTGATTTTTTTATTGCGAATAGTCGGTAAGCGAATAATCACAAATAATTTGCGCCTAGCGCAGATGTCATTTTTGCTGCTTCTACCCGCTGTCCCTGGCATTATCGGAGGCCTAAGGGAGAGAAGGGTGAGAAGTTTATTACAGAATTAGATTTTGTCATACCTTCATCATGACTTCATCAAAGCCTGCAGTGAAGAGAAAGATTGATGACGAGCACAGACAATTTCAGAAAAAGTGGGAGACACAGTATTTCTTTGTTGAGCACAGGGGCATCCCCACATGTCTTATTTGCTCAGAGAAAGTTGCAGTGCACAAGAAATACAACTTGAAACGTCATTATTCAACTAAACATGCTGAGGAATATGCAAATTATCAAGAAAATGAGAGAGCCAAGCAGGTTGCCAGTTTTAAAGCATGCCTAATGAGGCAACAAGATTTCTTCAAGAAAGCAACCAAAGGGCCCGGAGAGATAGCACAGCGGCGTTTGCCTTGCAAGCAGCCGATCCAGGACCTATGGTGGTTGGTTCGAATCCCGGTGTCCCATATGGTCCCCCGTGCCTGCCAGGAGCTATTTCTGAGCAGACAGCCAGGAGTAACCCGTGAGCACTGCCGGGTGTGGATCAAAAACAAAAAAAAAAAAAAAAAAAAAAAGAAAGCAACCAAAGAGAATGTTGCATCAGTCGAAGCTAGTTATATGGTTAGTGAGATGGTTGCTAAGGCAGGGAAACCATTCACATTTGTTAAAATGTTAAAATTTGTTAAAATTTGTTAAAAAATGCATGTTACAGGCTGCAAGTATTATCTATCCGGAAAAGAAAGGTCAGTTTAGCAAAATCAGCCTTTCTGCCAACACTGTGGCAGAGCGCATTTCTGACATGTCAAGTGATATTTATTATCAACTGTGTGAGAAAGCCAAATGTTTTGATGCATACTCAGTTGTTCTTGACGAGGGCACAGATATAACAGACACTGCACAGCTCACAATTTATGTCCGTGGTGTTGATTGCAATTTTGAATTGACAGAGGAGCTGCTCACAATAATTCCAATGCATGGCCAGATCACCGCTAATGAGATATTTCGGCATCTGTGTGATGCCATTGAGAATGCAGGTTTGCCATGGAAGAGGTTTGTTGGAATAATAATGGAAGGAGCACCATTGATGACAGGGAGGAAAAATGGACTGGTGGCTCCTGTTCCAAAAAAACTTGAAGAGGAGGGTGTAGAGAAGGCCATTGCTCTTCACTGCATTATCCATCAGCAGGCCCTTGATGTCTGTTGTGGTGAAATGCATCAACCAAATCAGATCCAGGGGCTTAAAGCACAGGAGGTTCTGTGCTTTTTTAGAGGAAATGAAGTGGCATACCATTCAGTGGTGAGAAATATGTTGATGCTACTTTTAAGCTAAAGAAGGAATTTGATCACAGATTTACAGACTTCAAAAAGCACAGAGCCACTTTCCAAATTTTTCTGGACCCCTTTTCCTCTGATGTGCAAGATGCCCCTCCTGTGCTTCAAATGGAGCTCATTGATCTGCAATGCAACTCTGATCTCTAAGCCAAATTCAGGGAGATTAGTGGAAAAGCAGACATGCATGTGCAATTTTTGAGAGAATTGTCCCCCAGCTTCCCTGAGCTTTCCCTCATGTTCAAGCGCACCACGTGCCTTTTTGGGAGCACATATTTGTGTGAAAAATTATTCTCCACATTGAACTACAATAAGTCAAAGTACAGGTCTAGACATAATGATGATCATCTTCAAGCCATACTAAGGGTCTCAACTGCTTCCTCTCTAAAGCCAAATATGGTTCAGATTTGTGAGAAGATGGGCCCGGAGAGATAGCACAGCGGCGTTTGCCTTGCAAGCAACCGATCTGTAGCAGGACAGCCCCTGAAAAGGTTGACTGATGGAGGGATGGAGAATGAGGCCCTTTTCTTCCAGCTCGGAGCACGCGTCTGCCACCCTGTCTAGCCCACGGTTCTGAGGTGAAACGGCGGGTAAACAGCTCGCAGACAATCAGGCTCGTGGAAATATTTGCTTTATTCGGATGGACAAAACTGAAGTCCAAAGACTCAGATTCAGTTCCGGCCAGCAAAAAGCTCCCGGCCTTCCACAGACTCCTGTTTTTATACTCCAGAATCAGGTCCCACCCAATGGTGGGATCAGATACCAACCAATGGTGAAAGCAGAATCAGGTCCTACCCTAGGGTGGGGGCAGAATGCCAGGTCACACCCTAGGGTAGGGCACAATCACCTAATCAGTTTAGGGTGAGCAACATAGTAATCCCCCAAAATATTTACATACACAACACCTATCCAGGACCAAAGATGGTTGGTTTGAATCCCGGTGTCCCATATGGTCCTCCATGCCTGCCAGGAGCTATTTCTGAGCAGACAGCCAGGAGTAACCCCTGAGCACAGCCAGGTATGACCCATAAACAAAAAAAAAAAAAAAAAAAAAAAAAACCAGATTTGTGAGAAGAAGCACTGTCAAGACTCTGGCAGCAAGGAATAGGCAAAACATGCCATGTTCAGAAGAACTGGTTATGATCTTCACTCAATGTTCTATTCATGTTCAAAAGAAATAATTAAAACTGTTAATAATGACGTTTGAGGACTTTTTTTTGTGAAATCCCTTATGCGGCCCTGCCTCACCCCGACTTTGCCTCCTGCGGCCCCCAGGTAAATTGAGTTTGAGACCCCTGATTTAAAAAGTAGGGTTCAGAAAACCGGCAAAGCTTTGCAAAAGCCGGCTCCCTGTGTGTGACACCAGGCGGGGAAAATCCGCGAAAGTACACCGGCCCAGTGGGGCCCAACTGTGAAAAACTGTGAGTGTGACCTGTCTATGTCTGTCTACTGTCCTCTTGCGTGAAACTCTTGCGAGTGGGGCAAAAAGAGGCTCCAGCGGAGCACGGCCGCTCTGCTTCGCTACGTGGCCATGCACTCTTTCTGAGGAAAGAACTCCATTGCAACAAGAAGGAAAAATCACACTAAGAGCGTCGCTATATCACAGAAGCAAACATTTCTCTCCGGACTGTCTTCTCTGTTGCATGCTCGGGCCTAAGATTTGACCCAGTGTGAGGCTTCATCCACGGAGGACTCCCCTCCCTTAGAGGCAAGTCAGCCCATCCAGAAAGGGAGGAGCCAGAGGAGTGTGCTGCCTGAATCATATAGACAATAAATACCACCACAACACGTAGAAAAACCCACAATACAAGTGTGACAATGGGGAAACAACGCAGGCCAGCATCAGACATAGAGAATGAAGATGACAATTCTGAGGACCAGATAATGACCAACCAACTAATCAACCTCTCAGATAAGGACTTTAGACTAGCAATATGGAAGATGCTCAACGGACTCCAAGAAACCATGGATCGAGTTGAACAGAACACTAATAAGAACCAAGAAAATATGAAGACAGAAATCACAAAACTCCAAACTGAAATAACATGTCAACTAACAGGACTGAAAAAGTCAGTAAACGAAGTGAATGACAAAATGGATAAGCTCTGGGACAGGGTATCAGAAGCTGAGAATAGACTTGGTGCTGTGGAAGATGAGATACATAACAATTCCATACAGCAGGAGAGATTGGACAAAAAACTTAAAGCAAATAAGCAGACAATGGAAAAAAAGAATGGGAACAGATGAAAATAGAAGTCTATGATAAGATCAACAGAAACAACTTAAGAATCATTGGAGTCCCAGAGACCCAGGAAGAAACTTTCCAGGAAGAATCAACGGTCAAGAACATCATTAAAGAGAAACTTCCAGAGCTAAAGAATATATGTGATCAAATCCTGCATGCCCGAAGAGTACCAACCAAAAGAGACCCCAGAAAAACCACCCCAAGACACATCCTAGTCACAATGACAAATCCCACAGATAGAGACAGAATTCTGAAAACAGCAAGATCAAAAGGGGAAATCACGTTCAAGCAAGCTTCCCTGAGATTTACAGCAGACCGGTCATCAGAAACACTCAATGCCAGAAAGCAGTGGTGGGATATTGTGACAAGACTGAATGAAATGAATGCTTCACCCAGAATACTATACCCAGCAAAACTCACTTTCCGGTTTGACGGAAGAATACATGGTTTCACAGACAAAAAACAGCTCAGAAACTTCACAGACACAAAACCAGTCTTAAGAGAAAAACTGAAAGACCTAATCTAAGACAAGACTACCCAAAAGACACACCAAATTTTGAAATAAAGATGGCATTAAATCCCAGGACAATTCTTTCTCTCAACGTCAATGGACTAAATGCACCAGTTAAGAGACACAGAGTGGCTAAATAGATCAAAAACTCAATCCAACCTTCTGCTGCCTACAAGAAACACACCTGAATAGTCAGAACAAACATAGACTCAAAATAAAAGGCTGGAGAAAAATTATCCAAGCAAACAACACCCATAAAAAAGCTGGAGTGGCCATACAGGCATCTTCAAGGAGGAAACTGCACTCTCCAAGCAAGTGAAAGCAGAGATTAACAGATGGGAATATATTAAGCTGAGAAGCTTCTGCACCTCAAAGGAAATAGTGCCCAGGATACAAGAGCCACCCACTGAGTGGGAGAAACTATTCACCCAATACCCATCAGATAAGGGGTAATCTCCAAAATATACAAGGCACTGACAGAACTTTACAAGAAAAAACCATCTAACCCCATCAAAAAATGGGGAGAAGAAATGAACACTTTGACAAAGAAGAAATACACATGGCCAAAAGACACATGAAAAAATGTTCCACATCACTAATCATCAGGGAGATGCAAATCAAAACAACGATGAGATACCACCTCACACCCCAGAGAATGGCACACATCACAAAGAATGAGAATAAACAGTGTTGGCAGGGATGTGGAGAGAAAGGAACTCTTATCCACTGCTGGTGGGAATGCCGTCTAGTTCAACCTTTATGGAAAGCGATATGGAGATTCCTCCAAAAACTGGAAATCGAGCTCCCATACGATCCAGCTATACCACTCCTAGGAATATACCCTAGGAACACAAAAATACAATACAAAAACCCCTTCCTTACACCTATATTCATTGCAGCACTATTTACCATAGCAAGACTCTGGAAACAACCAAGATGCCCTTCAACAGACGAATGGCTAAAGAAACTGTGGTACATATACACAATGGAATATTATGCAGCTGTCAGGAGAGATGAAGTCATGAAATTTTCCTATACATGGATGTACACGGAATCTATTATGCTGAGTGAAATAAGTCAGAGAGAGAGAGAAAAACGCAGAATGGTCTCACTCATCTATGGGTTTTAAGAAAAATGAAAGACACCCTTGTAATAATAATTTTCAGACACAAAAGAGAAAAGAGCTGGAAGTTCCAGCTCACCTCAGGAAGCTCACCACAAAGAGTGATGAGTTTAGTTAGGGAAATAACTACATTTTGAACTGTCCTAATAATGAGAATATATGAGGAAAATGGAGAGCCTGTCTAGAGTACAGGCGGGGGTCGGGTGGGGCGAAGGGAGACTTGGGACATTGGTGATGGGAATGTTGCACTGGTGATGGGTGGTGTTCTTTACATGACTGAAACCCAAACACAATCATGTATGTAATTAAGGTGTTTAAATAAATTTATAAAAAAAATTATAAAAATTGCCTATACATTTGGAGATAAATTGATACAAAAAAAAGTAGGGTTCAGAGCGGTGGTGCAAGAGGTTGGGCATTTGCCTTGCAGCGCTAATTTAGGACAGACCACGGTTCAATCAATTACCCAACATCCCATATGGTCCTCCAAGCCAGGAGCAATTTCTGAGCGCATAGCCAGGAGTAACCCCTGAGCATCTCCGGGTGTGAACCAAAAAGAGCAAAAAAAAAAAAAAAAAAAAAGGTAGTAGGTGACTGTGAACCCAGCTCCTTGGACCCCTTGGAGCCACCTTAAAACCCTCATTACTACTGAGTCTTGGGCTCAGCTTGTTTGCACCACCCTCCCTTCTCCTCTGACCTCCTCCTCCCGATGATGAGCCTTTAAGTACCTCAGAGTTTCTCTCCCTAAAGCATCACACCTTAACTGATATATATATATATGTGTGTGTGTGTGTGTGTGTGTGTGTGTGTGTGTGTGTGTGTGTGTGTGTGTGTGTGTGTACATAGTCAGTCAGTGAGCTATGAGGTCAAGGTTTGTCAACCACTCCAAGACAACTCCTGTGTTGGTTGAAGGGGTGCCTTAGCAGAGAAACTGCAGGGAAAACAAAGGCTGGGTTTCATGGCCACAGGGGATGCTATTTTCTGAGCCCCAAAAGCTGGGGACACCGAGCAGGTTGAGATTGAGTGCAGGGATCACTATAAATACACCTAAAAACGGGGTCTGGGATTGCTGTGGCCACATCCGGATTTCACAAGCCTCCCTTCAAGTCTATCCTTCTCTGAGCTCCCCATAATTATCTCCTCCCTGGATTTTCCAGATTCCTTTTCTCTTCCTGGTTCCCTAGGTATTTTCCCCTACCGTTCCTCAGCTACTCATTACAGATCTTTCAAGGTCATTTCTTTGATAGCAAGGACAATGAAGGCGGAGCTACTGGGGGATGTGACATTGAACAATCAACCCTGGTTTGCTTCCCTGAGCTGGGAAACTGATGAGAATGTGGCAAATATACAAAGAAGAGGGCATGGCCAAACCTCACAAGCCTGGTCATTTTTGCCTATGTATCAAAGTCACACACTTCCTGTAAGGGATTTGTTTTTTAGTTGTTTCTTGGAGGAGGGGCTGGAGGCACACAGCAGTGATGCTCAGGACTTAATGGCTGGCTCTGAGATTAGAGATCACTTTCCTGTAGGACTGAGGGGACCATATGGGCTGCTGGGGATCAAACCCAATCAAACTCAAGTTAGCTCTGTGGGAGGCAACAGCTTTGGTGCTATGCAATCTCCTGCCTTGTAGCTAGAATTTTAAGAATAAAGGAGCACTCCACTTCACTCACACTCCTCTTCCCCGGTGAGCAGAGAGAGGGCATTGTTTGTGACAATAAGGATCAGAAAGAGGGTTCAATGGGCTGAAACAAAGACCTGGCATGCAAGAGTCTTAGGTTCAAGCCCTGGTACTACATGATCTTCATTTCCCTGCAGGAGTGAGTGAGTCCAGGACTAAGTTAGAGTCGTCCCAAAAGCCAGAGAGGAAGAAAATGGAAACTATCTATGAGCAAAAGCGAACAAGTTCGACACAAAGAGCCAAAATTTTAAACTGTGAGTGTCAGAGAGCCACACCACGCAGTTAAATAATTATATATATATAAATATATATTTATATATAAATAATATATTATTTTAACAATAATATATTAAACACATATTGCATTTTGCCATTTTGAGTGAGGGTAAAAATCCTGTTCGCCACCCCTGAAAGCAGCTGATTCATTTTCCTGGGCTCTGTTTCCAAAACGAGATCACTCTGGTCTCACTCAAGAGGAAGACCATCGAGTTAAGGGCCACTTTACTCCAGCTGCAATCTTACTGCCCGCCTCTGGGGAGCTGTTTGCTGTTTTGCTTCATGTCTTCGTTGCTATGATTTGGGTCTGTGAGGCAAGGCTCAGCTACCTGAATCTGGAAATGACTCCGCAGAGATTCTAATTGCTTTCCTAAATTAGATAACGGCTCAGACGCTGGGCTTCCAGGCTGCCGGCCCATCCTCCACACAGACTTTCCCAGCATTCTCAGCTTTCCAAGAACAGGTCCAACTCACCACAAGCATGCTACTGACTCCAAAGAGGTCAACAGTGTCCGCTCCAGCCAAAATCAGTTTTGTGAGTGGTTCCATCAGGAGGACAGTGCTTTTGGTTTCTCAAATGAAGAACTACTGGACTGGGAAGACAGTCCTAAACACCACTTAGCTGACTCGGGGGAGGGGGGCTATGGGATGCTGAGGATGAAACTGGGGTTGGCCACCTGCAAGGTAAGTGCTCTACCAGCTGGGCTAACTTTCTGGCCTCTTCTTTTGATTCTGAGTCCTTTGTTGGTGGTGATTAATTGACTGAAACTGCAAGTCGGTTGCCTACCTGAACTTTAGGATGCTGCTAAACCAGTTCTTCCAAACCAGAGCCTCAAAGGACTGGAGCGAGCTGCTCTCCAGGTGTGGTTGGGCTGGCCTCCCCTCAACCCCACAAGGCCAGTCTTCTGCAGTCCCTTGCCTAAGAGATTAATTTACCTGCAAGCCCATCTCTGGGTTCCCTTGGAATTCAGTTGCTTCTGGGCAGGAAAGAGGAACCAGACCCAGATAAGGATCAAAGCTGCCTCTTCCCAGGTTGGTCTCTCTCACTCTGTCTCTGTCTCTAAGTCTCTGCCCCCCACAACCCCCTAGTACCAGCCATACTATCTCTCCAGGGTCTTTCTGACCTTTTAAAGTCACAATTCTGTGGCATGACATACTGTACTTTGCAATGTTGCAGGACCATCCATACCATTCATTTCCATGACTTTCTCCTCACCCCAAACTGAAACTCTATATCCCTTGCAAAATTTCTCACATTCCACTTTCTCCCAAGCCCTGGTAAGCACCACCCTACTTTCCATCTCAGAGTCTGCTTGTTCTCTGAGCTTAACCTAAGTGGAATCGTGCGGATTTGGCCCCTTTGTGTCTGGTTTGATAGAGCATAATATTTTCAAGCTTTGCCCGTGTAATAGCACGTGTCAAAGTTTCATTGCTTTTTAAGGATGAAGACTAGGAGGCTCAGGGTCATTTAAATGTCAACTCAACATGCATAGAATGGAGATGAAAGTTAATTTGCACAGGCACATGTCAAATTGTGTACGTCTGTGCCAGAGATGTACGTTAGGGAAGTGCAACAGAGAATAATAAAGTCCATGCAATAATGCTTGCAGCCCTGCTAATGAGTGAATAGTGAACAAGTACCAAAACTTTTTTTCTTTTTTTCAAGTACCAAAACTTTTAGGCAACAGAATTACTCAGGTTTGGGGCCAGAGAGACAGTATGGTGGGTAGGGAACTCTTCTTATATATGGTTAACCTAGGTTCACCAGCATATCATATGGTCTCCTGAGCCTCTTCTTTCTCACTTTCTCTCTTTTATTTAAATACATTTAATAAAAATTTAATTGAATCACTGTAAGATACAGTTACGAAATTGTTCTTGATTTTCAGTCATTCAGTGTCCAACACCTATCCCTTCACCAGTGCACATTTCCTGCCACCAATGTCCCCATTTTTCCTCCTGCCCTCCATCATGCCTGCCTCTATGGCAGATATTTTTCTTCCAGAAGTAATTCCTGGGTGCAAATCCAGTAGTAACCCCTGAGAACCACCAGTTGTGGCCCGCAAAATGAACAAACAAAAATACCAGAGTTATGGGCCGGAGCGGTTGTGCAGCGGTAGGGTGCTTGCCTTGCACATAGCTGACCCAGGACGGACCTCGGTTTGGTCCCCAGTGTCCCATATGCTCCCCCAAGCCAGGAGCAATTTCTGAGAACATAGCCATTAGTAACCCCTAATTGTCACTGGGGGTGGCCCAAAAACAAAACAAACAAAAAAATACCAGAGTTAATCAAATTTAGTTACTGGGAGCTGGAGAGAGTACTTTTTTTTTGGGGGGGGGTGGGGTGGGGTCACACCCAGCAACGCTCAGGGGTTACTCCTGGCTCTATGTTCAGAAATCACTCCTGGCAGGCTCTGGGGACCATATGAGATGCCGGGATTCGAACCACCATCCTTCTGCATGCAAGGCAAATGCCCTACCTCCATGCTATCTCTCCAGCCCAAAGACAAGATTTTTGTATTGCATGTGACCAATTGCAATTCAATTTCCACCACAGCATATAGTTTGAGCAGAGCCAGAAGTTAGCTCTGTGCACAGCCTGGTATGTCCCCTAAAACCCAAAATACAATAATGGTCTGGCTCCTGGATGTGGGAATGAAGGAAAATGACATGACTTGCTCTTTTGGGGGTTGATCTCAAATATACAAGCAGTTAGTTTTTCAACAGTAAAATGGGCTAATTTGCAAACAATGAGGGCAATTTGGAATCTGGAATCTCCTGGAGAACAAGAGCAGTCTTTCAGGTAGAAGGAAATTTGTGGGCCAGAAAGTGATGGGGTTGAGGCACTTGCCAGGAGCGATCCCCTCAGCACCAACAGATGCAACCCCGACCATTCACACCCAAATAAATAAAAAGTCAGCCCTTTGAACTGAAAACCTAGTCTTGTCTCTTTAAAAGATCACAAAACTGGAGTGATGGTACAGTAAGTTAGGGTATTTGCCTTGCAAGTGACAGACCCAGGTGCAATCCCTGGCATTCCATATAGTCCCCATGCACTACCACAAGTGATTCCTGGATGCAGAGCAAATAGTAACCCTTGGGTGCTGCCAGGTGTTCCTCTGTCCCCCAAACAAACAAACAAATAAAAATGAAAAATTCAAACTCAGAGTTCTTTACAGGGACTGATTTCATACACTGAGCTTTAGGCTTTGCCTTTCCATTTGTGTGAATCAACTATCTACTTCTATGCCTTAGGCCACATCAGCCTTTTTAGCGCTGGACTCTGTGGCTGAGCTTCCCGCCTCAGAATGCCTCCAGGGATGCCCCAGACCCTTCCAGAGCTGAGATCATTTTATATCTTCTGTATTGTGGGCCCAGAGCTGGAAACCGGTTATTTGCTTTAAAATTTAATATTGTGGGGCCCGGAGAGATAGCACAGCGGCGTTTGCCTTGCAAGCAGCTGATCCAGGACCAAAGGTGGTTGGTTCGAATCCCGGTGTCCCATATGGTCCCCTGTGCCTGCCAGGAGCTATTTCTGAGCAGACAGCCAGGAGTAACCCCTGAGCACCACCGGATGTGACCCAAAAACCAAAAAAGAAAAATTAATATTGTGGGACAGAGTCATAGTATAGCAGGTAGGGTGCTTGCCTTGAAAGCAGCCCAGCCTGGGCCGGAGAGATAGCATGGAGGTAAGGCGTTTGCCTCTCATGCAGGAGGTCATCGGTTCGAATCCCGGCGTCCCATATATGGTCCTCCCGTGCCTGCCAGGAGCAATTTCTGAGCCTGGAGCCAGGAATAACCCCTGAGCACTGCCGGGTGTGACCCAAAAACCACAAAAAAAAAAAAAAAAAAAAAAAAAAAAAAGAAAGCAGCCCAGCCAGCCAAAGTTTAGTCCTTGGCATCTCATATGGTCCCCTGAGCATCATCAAAGTGATTTCTGAGGGGCCGAAGAGATAGCACGTAGGGCACTTGCCTTGCACTCTGCTGACCTTGGACAGACACGGGTTCGATCCCCAGCATTCCATATGGTCCCCAGAGACTATCAGGAGCAATTTCTGAGCTCAGAGCCAGTCCTGAGTGCCAATGGGCGTGGTCCCCCAAGAAAACAAAAAACAGAAGTGATTCCTGAGTGTAGATCCAGGAGTTATCCCCTAGCATAATAGTTAGGACCCCAAAGCAAACAATTCAAACAATTCAGTAACTGGGTCAGAGAATGGGTAAGGTTTGCAACTGACTCCAGTTTGATCCTTGGGACCACATAGAATCCTGGGCACTGCCATGAGTGCTCCTGAGCACAGAGCTAAGAGTAAGCTCCTATCACTGCTAGTTGAGACTAAATATAAATAGGGCCCGAATAGATAACACAGCAGCGTTTGCCTTGCAAGCAGCCAATTCAGGACCAAAAGTGGTTGGTTCTAATCCTGGTGTCCCATATGGTCCCCCGTGCCTGCCAGGAACTATTTCTGAGCAGACAGCCAGGAATAACCCCTGAGCACTGCTGGGTGTGGCCCAAAAACCAAAACAAACAAACAAACAAATAAATAAATAAATAAAAGGGGCCATAGCTACTCATTTGTAGCTGTCACCACTTATTTTTTTTTTTTTTTTTTGGTTTTTTTGGGCCACACCCGGCGGTGCTCAGGGGTTACTCCTGGCTGTCTGCTCAGAAATAGCTCCTGGCAGGCACAGGGGACCATATGGGACACCGGGATTCGAACCAACCACCTTTGGTCCTGGATCGGCTGCTTGCAAGGCAAACGCCGCTGTGCTATCTCTCCGGGCCCCAACACTTTTTTTTTTTTAATTTAGTTTAGTTTAGTTTTGGGGCCATACCTGAAAATTCTCAGGGTTTTCTCCTGACTCTGAACTCAGGAATCATTCCTGGCAAGCTCAGGGGACCATATGGGATGTTGGAGATCTAAGTCAGGTCAGCTGCAAACAAGACAAACACCCTCTCCTCTGTGTTATTGCTCCAGATCCCTGATGCCACCTCATTTTATTTTATTTATTTATTTATTTATTTTTATGTTTTTGGGTCACATTGGCAGCGCTCAGGGGTTGCTCCTGGCTGTATGCTCAAAAATCGCTCCTGGCAGGCTTGGGGGACCATATGGGATGCCAACATTCGAACCACCATCCTTCTGCATGCAAGGCAAACACCCTAGCTCCATGCTCTCTCTCTGGCCCCTCCACCTCATTTTAAATCCAGTTCCTCTCAGGACTGGAGAGATAATACATACAGCAGAGAGAGTGTTTGCCTTGCACGCAGTCGACCCTGGTTTGACCCCCAGCCCCCCACATTGTCTCCTCAACCCCACCAGGAGTGATTCCTAAGCAAAGAGTCAGAAGCAAGCACGGAGCATCCCTGGTTGTGGCCCAAGAACAAAAATAAAGCAAGCTCTTCTCTCTCTTTGGTCCTTCCTGGATTTTTGTTGGTGGTGGTTTGTTTGTTTGTTTGTTTTGTTTTGGGGTCACACCCTACTGTGCTCAGGGTTTACTCCTGGCTCTGTGCTCAGGGATCGCTCCTGATGATGCTAGAGGACTATATAGGGTGCCTGGGATCGAACTGGGAGGATTGTATGCCAAACCCCTTACCCAATATACTCTCTCCAGCTCCATCCATGAAAGAAAAACTTTGAATCTGGTTTTCATATTCAATATAGATATATGTCATGGATTTGGGGAGAAAATTATTTGTTTTCAGTTTTGGGGTCATACCAGCAATGCTCAGAGGTTATTCTTGATTATGCACCCAGGAATTCTTCTGAGAGTGCTTGTGAAGCCACATGGGGTGCCAATGATTGAGCCTGGGATGACTGCCTGCAAGGCAAGCATCCTGCCAGCTGTACTATGGTTCCAGCCTCTCAGAGTTTTTAGTTTTGTTTTATTTTAGGGTCATACCTGGTAGTGCTCAAACAGATTCCTGGCTCTGTATCAGAAATCTTCCATTCCTGGAAGACTCAGAATCATATGAGATGCCAGGGATCAAACCCAGGGCAGTTACATTCAAGGCAAGAGCTTCACCCACCTTATTCTCTCTGTCTCTGTCTCTGTCTCTGTCTCTCTCTCTCTCTCTCTCTCTCTCTCTCTCTCTCTCTCTCTCTCTCTCTGTCTGTCTCTCTCTGTCTCTCTCTCTGTCTCTCTCTCTGTCTCTCTGTCTCTCTCTCTCTCTCTCTCTCTCTTTCTCCCCTCTGTTTATTTTTTATGGTGCCAAGAATCAAACCCAAAGTTTCACAAAAGACAATGCAAGGCTTGTCTTTTACCACTTAAGTTGCATCCTGGACTCTGATAGACATATGATCCCTCCTGTGCACTGCTAGGTGTATCAAAACAACAACAACAGCAACATCCAATAACAAAAAACTGTAGCTGTGTTTCTCTAACAATCCCTGTGAAGCATATCTGTAAAATATACTCAGTAAGTAATTTGCTTGTTGAGACTGAATGCAGACAAATCTCTTTTCCTGTTTTCTTGCTGCCCAGAGCTGTTGGGCAGCCCTCAGTGATGCACATCTGTGGCAATTATGGATCATTCCCAGAGAATCTCTGCTTCTGAATTTCTGTGTGCTAGGAAACTGGCATTGGGAAAAAGGACAAGGACAGAGAGCTATAAAACGTGGCCTTCGCAGATAAGGCCCCATGCTGACTTCTCAGAGGCCAGAATTCTGGGGAATTCTCATTCAGACCACCCCACAGAGCCGATGCCACCATGTCAGAGAACAGAGGCCATATAAGCCACAAATCTTGGGCTTTCATGTCATGGCAAGCTGACCTCCTGCTCCACGAGTGGACTTCAGGGGCCAAAGTTCTAGACCTCTGTCATTTGGTTCTGAAGAAATTTGCCCTCAGAAATGGGCTATTTCTTAATTTATTTATTCATTTGTTGCAGGACTTAAACCAAAGACCACACATGTGCAAGCAAGCATGCCTCATTGAATTATACCCTTGGCTCTTCTAATTCTTTATATCTATATTCTTATGCCCACCTGACTCTGATATTACAAATTGTATTTTGTGAATCAAAATAGAAAAAGAAAGATTCTTGCAGAAAATGCTCTTTCACATTAGCTGATTTGTTTGTTTTTGGGGACCACACCTGGCAGTGCTCAGGGCTTTCTCCTGGCTCTGTGCTCAGAGATCACTCCTAGCAGTGCTCAGGAGACCCTATGAGGTGCTGAGGATTGAACTAGGGTTGGCCACATGAGTGGTAAATGCCCTACCCACTGTGCTATCTCTTTGGCCCTTCTTTTAGTTGATCTTGGTGTGACTGGCATACTGACGTTTCTTATTTGATCCACTTCCTTTGTGGCCTTTCACATGCAGGAGAATTGCAGGCATAGAGCCTTGTAGGCGACCAGACCAAGTTGAATTCCCTGCACCTCATAGGGTCCTCTGAGCAGAGACAGAGAGTAAACCCAGAGATGGAAAGCACAGCTGGGCGTGGCCTCCCAAAGAACAAAAAGCAAGAGAACCATTTCAGGTTGGTCCAGCCATTCTTCATGGAGAGCTCAGAGTGTTTACGCAGCAGGGTGGGGAGACAGGAAATGTATTGTCTCAGTCTTTTATCAAATCTGATTGTTCCAGGGTTAACAAAGAAAACAAATGCTCCGCCTATCCCTGTCCTTTGACATCTAATTGGGCTTAGATTTCATTTTGAAGGATATTGCAAAGACACTGCTAAGTGAAGAGACAAAACCGAATAGAGACTCGGATTCTTCGCTTTAGCCATTTGAAAACAAGTATTGGGTGATCCTGCCCTCCTTTTCCAGTTAGCTGAAACCATGCCTTGGCTACAAGAGAAACAGTGAGCGGTCCCATAGACCCTTCACCCAGTTTTCCACATGGAAAGCATCTTGCAAAACTCTGACCCAATAGCACAACTGATCCACTCAAGGGACAGAGCATTCCGGTCCCACGCGTCCTGTTTCTGTTTCTCTCGGCAGTGTCCACTCTCCTCCCTGCTCTTAACCCTTGCCTGCCCCTAGTCGCTTTGCCTTTTCTCCAGGCAGTCATTGGGGAATGACATATAAATCCTGCAGCATGGAACTGGGGGACTCACCGTGTTCTTTTAGAGAATTCTCTAGAAATGTGGCTGAATGTAGCAACTAATTGCTTCTTTTTCCTGGTGGGTGATTTTTATTTTTATAAGATGATTTGTTTGAGGTTGAACCACGTTGAAGGCCATCTGGATTGTTTCCACGTTCGGTCTATTACAAATTAAGCTGCTCTAAACACTCCTTCGAGCTATTTTCAGTCAACTGAAAGCCCGTCAAGGTCTGCAACTGCACAGCCTGATCCTATGGTAGTTGTAAAGTTGATGCTTTTAATAAAACACTGCCCAACTGACTGCCAGAGTTTCTGTCCCAGAATGGAAGAGAGAGAACAGGAAAAAAGGCTCTTGCCTCACAAGCCCTGCATCCTGGTTTCATCCCCAGGCACTTCAGTGGTCCCCAGACCCTTGCCAGGAGTGACCTCTGAGCCACAGACCCAGGAATAGTCCCTGAGCCTGCAGGTGTAGCCAATCCTCAGCGCCAAATCAGAATTTCTGCCCTATTTGGCCATCTCTGTACCTTCACCAGCACTTAGTGTTCTCTCAGTTTTGCATTTTAGCTATTCTGCCTGGTAGTTACATAGTATTATCTCTTCCTGATTTTGTTTTGTTATTGGGGAGGAAGTTGTTTTGGGTGACCATACCTGGCTGTGCCTAAGCTTACTTCTGGCTGTGTGCAGGAATCGTTCCTGGTGCTGCTCAGGGGACCTGTGAGCACTGAGCTGAGAGTAGCCTAAAGCACTGCTAGGTGTGAATCTCCAAAAACTAAATTTCTTTTTTTTTTCTTTTTCTTTTTCTTTTTTTTTTTTTTTTTTTTTTTTTTTGGTTTTTGGGTCACACTTAGCAGCGCTCAGAGGTTACTCCTGGCTCTATGCTCAGAAATCATTCTTGGCAGGCTTGGGGGACCATATGGGATGCTGGGATTCGAACCACCGTCCTTCTGTGCCTACGGCAAACACCTTACCGCTGTGCTATCGTTCCGGCCCCCAAATAAATTTCTTTTCTCTTAATTTTTCATCTACTTTGAGTCAGGTTAGAGCTACAGCACAGTGAAGAGGATGCTTGCCTTGCACACTGCCAATGGGGTTGAATCTCTGGCATCTTATATGTTCCCCCAAGCATTCTGCCAAAATTAAACACTGAGCATAGAACCAAAAATAAGCGCTGAGCACTGCTGGGTGTGAACCCCCCAAATAATTTACATCTACTTAAAAAATATATAAGAGGTCAAATTAAAGGAATGCATCAGGGGCTATAGCAGATAGGGGACTTGCTGTGCCTGTGGCTGATCCAGGTTCGATCCTCAGCAACCAATATGGTTATCCAAACATAGCCAGGAGAGATTCCTGAGTGCAGAGCCAGGAGTAACCCCAAGTATCTTCAGTTGTAAAAAAAAAAAAAAAAGTAATCAAAATATTAGATCAATTTATCTGCTTTTATTCAATGTATCCTAATTAAGATGTTTATCAATTTACACGAAGCATTTTCTGTCTTAGAGAGCATTTAAGTTTGTCTCACCAAGTCTTTCTACATATCTTTCCTTTTGAGGGTATCAAACCCTGGACTGCATACATGAAAGGCAAGTCCTCTATTCCTGAACTACATCCTCAGCCTCTCTAGAATTCAAATCTTTACCTATAAGCAAATATTTCGTATTGTACAATTCGGTGGTTTCCTGAGACAAGGAGCCTATATTTACTAGGGATCATTTTATATTTATTTATTTACTTTTGTTTTTTTGGGCCACACCCAGCTGCACTCAGGCATTACTCCTGGCTCTGTGCTCAGAAATCACTCCTGGCAGGCATAGGGGACCATATGGGATGCCGGGATTTGAACCATCATTAGTCCTGGGTCAGCCACTTGCAAGGCAAATGCCCTACCCCTGTGCTATCTCTCCAGCCCCTCATTTTATATTTATAACCATAAAATATAACAACCATCACCTTTGGTGTGGTTTAGAAACTACAGCCTTCGAGTCAGAAAGATAGTCAGCAACTAGGGTCTTGCTGCATTTTACTGATCTATGTTCAATCCTTGGCATGGTACATGATTCCTCAAGCATCTCCAGGAGTGATTTCTGAGAACAAAGCCAGGAGCATTGCCTGGGTGTGGAGAAGGAAGAGGAGGAAGAAAAGGAGGAAGAGAAAGAGGAAAAAAGAGAAGGAGGAGGAGAAAGCGGAAAAAGAAGAGGAGGAAGAAGAGGGGGAAAGAGAAGGAGGAGGAGCTGCTCTTAGTGTGAAACAAGTCATGTTATTGTCACAAGACCCTCTGCAGACCCTTTGCAGGTGGACTGATTTCCTTGGAATGACTAGACTTAGTACAAGTAATTATAATGATTTCAGAGCAAAGATCTTTCTCCCCTAGTATTGTTAAAAAGTGATGCAGAAAGGAAATTGCTTTTCATCCATAGGCTTGTTTAGTGGACTCCGTAATTCCCACCAGAAATCTGGACAGTGTCAGGAAAATTCCATCTCGGGTCCTAGAGTAGTGGCTGCACTTTAGCACCATCCAGGGAGCTTGTGACAAACCCCATACTCAGCCACCTAGTCCAGCTCCTCTGGCTTTGGGACTCAGGCTTTGGTACCAGTCACAGGTCATAGTGGGATGCAGCTGAATTTTAGCTGCTTCTCACAGACTGACTTTTGGTTGTTTGCTTCTTCATAAAAGTGCCAAGTGCCTATGATTTAGCACACAATTCTCTGAAATACCAGGTTGTCATGATATACTCTATGAACATACCTATTTCAGGCTTTAGTTTTCCTCTATTGAAAGTATTATAGCAATTTTTTTTTCATTTTTATTAGAAGATCCAGAGAGATGGATTAGAAGGGCCAGGGAGATGAATTTCAGGACTGCAACACATATTTTGTATACAGGAAGCCTGGGATCAATCCCGGGCACTGTATGATCCCCTGAATATCACAGGAAACAGCTGCTAAGTGTGAGCACAGAAATAAGAGTAACTCCTGAACACTGATAAGTGTGCATTGAGAATTGCTCCAGAGCAGCAAAGCAGGAGTAGGCCATGGACACCACCATCTGTGGTCCCAAAATTAGAAAGCTAAGAATAAAAAAGTGACTGAAGCAATAGCACAGTGGGTAGGACATTTGCTTTGCACATGGCCAACCTGGTTCCATACCCAGCATCACATATGGTCCCCAAGCACCACCAAGAGTGACCCTTAAGTGCAGAACCAGGAGTAGTCCCTGTACATTGCTGGGTGTGACCCAAAAATAAACAACAAAAAAAGAAAAGAATAAAAAGCAAAGTAATCCATATTTATGAGGAAAGATGGCCACAGAGGTTGAAGTTTAAAGATCTACTACCACCTCAACAGCAATAGAGGGAAGGAAAGATGAAAGCTTTGGGGGAGAAGAGTAGGATAGTTGTGGGCTGGGGTGCTCGGGGGAACTGAGCAGTAGAGCATTTGCCTTTCTTGTGTGAAGCCTTGCAGGGAAAAGGGGCTGGAGTGATAGTACATCGGGGAGGGTGCTTGCCTTGCACACTGCCAAACTTGGTTCAAGCCCCCCCCCAACCCATGTGGTCCCCCAAACATCGCCAGGAGTAATTCTTGATTAAGTTGTGGGCCAAAACCAAAAATAATTAAAAATAACAAAGAGTATGTTTCCTTTTTTTTTTTTTTTTTTTTGGTTTTTGGGCCACACCCACCAGTGCTCAGGGGTTACTCCTGGCTATCTGCTCAGAAATAGCTCCTGGCAGGCACAGGGAACCATATGGGACACCGGGATTCGAACCAACCACCTTAAGTCCTGGATCGGCTGCTTGCAAGGCAAGCACTGCTGTGCTATCTCTCCAGCCCCCAAAGAGTATATTTCAAAAAATGAAGAAGGAAAAGTAATTTCAGCATCTAGTATTCAGAATGAATTATTGTCATTGACCTTCTAGCTTTTCTAAAATCTACATTCCTGCATAGACATTTCAGATTTTGTCATTTCCAAATTGAGAGGAGTTAGTGGAAATAGTTTTATGATTTATTTTAACTATGATAAAGAAATGCAAAAAGTAGTATCAACAGCCAAAAGTGGGGAGTTCTATTGGCTTGAACTTGTCATTATTGTTGTAATTACATACATCTTGTTCTGAGTAACAGATGTAAGCATTCAGGTTTTCTAATTAAGATGGAGAGATGATACGACAGATAGAGTGCTTGCCTTGCATGAACTGACCTGGATTTGATCCCTGGCACCACATATAATTCCCCAAGCCCCACCAGAAGAATATCACAACATACAGAGCCAGGAGTAAGCCTTGAGCCTTGAGAACAGCCAAGCATGGTCCCCAAACCAAAACAAGTAACACACACACACACACACACACACACACACACACTCACACACACTCACACGGTGTTTCAGGAGTGGGCTTGATCTAACTGGGAAGAACCATGTGCTTACTCCGAAAGCTTCAGAAGCCAGAGTTCTGGCTAGGCCCTGAACCCAGACAAGCCCAGTTGTATAGAGGATCCAGTGGGGGCGTGGGGCAGGCAGCAGGCAGGGTAGTCGGTTCAGAAATCCTAAGTGTTACTTGTGACGCAGGCTCAGCACCAATTCAAGGACATTCTGAGCCTGTCGTTCTGCCGTCACAAGGCCAGGGGATTGGTCATCTGTTGTCCCGTGAGCATTCCACTGCCCAGGACTGCAGCCCTTGGCTATCTGTGTGGAGGGAGGGAAGCAGAGGTTCGATTTTGCTCCTCAGTCTGAGGCCTGACAAACAGTGCAACCAAAGGTGCTATCTCTGTCAAGCATTATGTCTGTGCTTCAGTTCACACGGGGGCTTTCAGGAGCCTGCATGTAACACCCCAAGAAAAGAGCATGAACCTCGGGGAGCACCAATGCCCATGCACAAGCACCACAGAAATATGTGGGCACTATAGGCAGCTTGGGTGCAACCCCATCACCTCAATAAAGGGAAAGGAGAAGGAAGGGATAATGTGCAAAAACAATTTACTTTTTTGTTTGTTTGCTTTGTTTTTGTTTTTTGGGCCCCGGTGACGCTCAGGGGTTACTCCTGGCTCTGTGCTCAGAAATCGCTCCTGGCTTGGGAGACCATATGGGAGGCCAGGGGATCAAATCGTGGTCCAAGGCACGTGTGCAAGGCAAACGCCCTACCGCTTGTGCCACTGCTCTGGTCCCAGAAATTTACACATTTTGGAGGGAGCCACACCCGGCAATGTTCAAGACTTATATCCTAGCTCTGTACTCAGGGATCACTCCTAGCAATGCTCACTCAGGGAATCATATATATTGCTGTGGATTGAACCCAGGCAGGCCTGTTGAAAGGCAAGCTCTCTACCCATTCGCTGTAAATTGCTCTGGTCCCCTCATATTTACTTTTCTTAATATTAATATTTTGGAGTTACACATGTATTTTAGCCATACATGGATGTACTCAGGGCTTGCTCCTGGCTCTACTCTCAGGTCTTAATCCTAGGCTTGTATTCAGAGATCATTCCTGGAAGGAATTCCTGGGGGAATTATATGTGGTGTCGACCCTGGGTCAGCTGCATGCCAGGTAAGTGCCCTCCCTTCTATACTGTTTCAGCCCCAAGATTTGCTATTGTAAAATATTGTTTTGGGGGGCCATAGTGCTTTGACACAGCCAGCCGGGTTCAGTTCCTGAAACCCTACATTGCTTTCCTAGCCTGCCAGGTGTGATCCCTGAATGCAGAGCCATGAGTAACCACTGAGCACAGCCAGGTATGACCCCCAAAATCAAAAGGGGAATGAAGGAAGGAAGGAAGGAAGGAAGGAAGGAAGGAAGGAAGGAAGGAAGGAAGGAAGGAAGGAAGGAAGGAAGGAAGGAAGGGAAGAAGGGAGGGAGGGAGGAACGAAGGGAGGGAAGAAGGAAGGGAGGGAGGGAGGGATGAAGGGAGGGAAGAAGGAAGGGAGGAAGGGAGGGAGAAGAAGGAAGGGAGGAAGGGAGGGAGGGAGAGACGGAGGGAGGGAGGGAAGAGAGGGAGGAAGGGAAGGAGGAAGGAAGGAAGGGAGGGAGGGAGGGTGGGAGAGACAGAGGGAGGGAGGGAAGGAGGAAGGAAGGGAGGGAGGGAGGAAGGAAGGGAGGGAGGGAGGGAGGGAGGGAGGGCGGAAGGAAGGGAGGGAGAGAAGGAGGGAGGGAGGGAAGGAGGGAGGGAGGAAGTAAGGAAGGAAGGGAGGGAGGGAGAGAAGGAAGGAAGGGAGGGAGGGAGAGAAGGAAGGAAGGGAGGGAGGGAGAGAAGGAAGGAAGGGAGGGAGGAAGGAAGTAAGGAAGGAAGGGAGGGAGGGAGAGAAGGAAGGAAGGGAGGGAGGAAGGAAGTAAGGAAGGAAGGGAGGGAGGGAGAGAAGGAAGGAAGGGAGAGAGGAAGGAAGTAAGGAAGGAAGGGAGGGAGGGAGAGAAGGAAGGAAGGGAGAGAGGGAGGGAGGGAGGGAGGGAGGGAGGGAGGGAGGGAGGAAGGAAGGGAAGGAGGAAGGAAGGGAAGGAGGGAGGGAGGGAGGGAGGGAGGGAGGGGAAGGGAGGGAGGACATATAAAGCATCTGACTGTACTTTCCAGAGTAATTTCCTCCTAAATTGCCAGATTTCTGCTGATACTGATTTTGTCATATCTAGATATTGTCGTATCTAGAAATTGTGGCCAAAGTATACTATTCCCAGACAGACTGATAGTTGCTATAAGAGATAACCAAACGACCACTTCTTGCCTGATTTCTTCAGCCACCAAAGTAAGAATAAGGATGTCTACCAGAAAAAATACATAAAATGAATAAACATAAAAAGGGATAACCTTCCTCTCATTCAAACTCCAACACTTTATTTTTATTGGAAATTTTTGGGTTTTGGGAGGGCACACTCAGCGATCTTCAGGGGTTACTCTTGGCTCTGCAGTTAGGAATTGCTCCTGGCTTGAGGGACCATATGGGATGCCAGGGATAGAAGCCATGTCAGCTGTGTGCGAGGCAAGCTCCCTCCCTGCTGTACTATCAGTCCAGCCCCGTTCTTGGAATTTTAATGGGAAGACATATGTATGCATATTTCTTGTGAGAATTCTTAAACCTTTCTGTTAGGGGAGTTGAGGGAGACCAACACAATTTCACTACTGAATATTTAGGAGAATCTTAGAATTTACTTTCATTTATTTATATAAAGATAATACAGGTCTAACACACAAAGCCATTGATCCCAGTTTGATCCCCAGCATCACATATGGTTTCCTCAGCACCACCAGGAGTGATTCCTGAGTACAGAGCCAGGAAGTTATTCGAGTAAGCCTGGGGACCATTGAGTGCGCCCCAACACACACACACACACAAAACACACACACACACACACACACAAGTCTGAAGTCTGATGATGATATGATCTTGTTTCTTCTCCCCGTTTTTCTTGTTATTGTTTTTGGGTCACATCCAGAGGTACTCAGGGGCCCATATGGATGCCAGAGACAGAATGCGGGTTGGATTCCATTTCTCTGAATTTCAATGAATGTCTAGACAATGGGAACTAATGTCAAGTGACAGAAAACAGGTCAGTGGTTGCCTGAGAAGTTAGGGTGGGACCAAGATGAGCTGCTTAGAGGCATCAGCAGGATGCACAAGGTTTTGTGCAGTTTGGAAGAGGATGGGGAGAAAGCACATCCAAATGGCTCTAAGAAGGCTTCTCCTGGCTGGCTTTGTGCTCAGAAATTGCTCCTGGTGGTCTTGGTGGTCTTGGTGGTCTTGATAAGACCAGGGATCAAGCCTGGGCCTCCTGCCTGCAAAGTATATGCTGGGCCTGTTGACTTTTCTCTCTAGCCCTGTTATTCCTTCTCAATAGAATAGACACAGAATACTTTGTTTTGTATTTTTTGTTGTTGTTTTTGTTTTTCTGGGTCACACCATTGGTGCTCAGGGGTTACTCCTGGCTCTGCGATCAGAAATTGCTTTTGGCTCAGGGACCATATAGGACACCAGGGATCAAACTGGTGTCCATCCTGAGTCAGCTGAGTGCAAGGCAAAAGACAGACCACTGTGCTACCACTCTGGCCCCAGACACAGAGTACTTTAGAGTCTGTTGGCAACCTCCAAACATGGCATTTGTTCCATCAAGTTTTGCTGGAGGTATTTACTAATCTTATTTTCCTTAATACATCCTTAATGAAATGTTCCGTAAAGAATGCCTGATTTTACTCAAAATAAATAAATAAATAAAAGCAGGCCATAATTTTACATTCAGCAACATCAGTATTTTCCTTTCTCCTTTAGAATGTAAATAAGATTTTTTCAGTCATGATTTCTTTCCCTATTTTTGTTATTTGTTTTGTCTTTGAGCCACACCCAGTAGAACTCAGGAGTCATTCCTGGATCTGCACTCAGGGATCACAGGGTGCTGGGGAATTAAACCCAGGTCAACCACATGCAAGGTAAGTTTCCTACCTGTTGTCTCTCCAACCCTAGTCATGATTTCTTCTTAAACTTTATTGATTGATTGAATGGCTTCTGGGCCACACCCAGCAGCTCTCAGGGGTTACTCCTGGCTCTGCACTCAGAAATCTCTTCTGGAAGGCTGGGACCATATGGGATGCCAGGAATCACACCAGGTTCCTCCCTGGTCAGCTGCTTGCAAGGCAAACACCCCACCGCTGTGCTATCTCTATGGCCCCAGTCATGATTTCTTGACCTAATTCTCAAGCACAGAATGCCACCCCCGCATACACCACAATTTCTTCAGAGCACAGGCAGCTCTGGGCTTGGGAAATTTTTTTCATGTCCTCACCAAATGAAGTATGGTGCAGGGATGGGTCAGGAGGAGGTGTGCCAGCATTTATTAGCGAATGAAAAGCTCTTTCAGGCTTTGGGCAAACTTTCCCTTCCTAGTGATGCTGCCTTTGTCGGGGAAGCCAGACTTCATTGAAAAGGGGAAAAAAAGCTATCGAGAAAACACCCAGCTGAGAATTGAGATGCATCCCAGGAATGCAGTCTTCCCAGGACTGGCTGAGCTCTGGGTGCAAGCTGTGGGATAAAGGGCCCAAGAGATAGTACAGAGACTAGGGCGTCTGCCTTGTTTGATCTTGGGCACTGCATCTTCTCCCCAGAGAACAGAGTGAGCATAGCCAGTGTGGTCCCCAAAGCAAAATAAACAGGGTAAAATGGATAAAAGCATCAAAATGATTTTATCACTTTTCAGGACAATGATTGGTTCCCCCAAAGACTTCTACAGCAATAGAAACATAGAAACGAAGATCAAACTGTCCACGAAATGCTAATTCCTCTCTTTTTACTTTGATCATAGATTATAATTAGGAACCATTCTTGCAAGCCAGAGGAGTGATAGTACAGTAGGTAGGTTATTTGCCTTGTACATGGTTCATTGAGGTTCAATCCCCGGCCCCATCAGGAGTGATGTCTGAGCACAGAGCCAGGAGTAAGCCCTGAGCCCTGAGCACTGCTAGGTGTGGCTCAATAAACAAACACAAAACAACCCCCCAAACTAAAATAAGCAAACAAAAAATCCTGCAAATAGAAACTTATCTTAAATTCCATTAAATAAAAGTGATGTGGAAAAAGCTGTTTTTGGAACAGGGCTGTTAGGCCACCCCAACCTCTGTTCAGGGCACCATATGCCAGAATATGGTGGAAGCCATTGCAGCTGCTTGCAAGACAAGTGTTTTCCCTCCTGTGGTCTCTCTCTCTCTCTCTCTCTCTCTCTCTCTCTCTCTCTCTCTCTCTCTCTCTCTCTCTCTCTCTCTCTCCCTCCCTTCCTCGTTGGTTGGTTTTTGGGCCTCAAATGGCAGCACTTAGGAGTTACCCCTGGCTCCTGTGCTCAGGGGTCATTCCTGAGCAGTGCTGGTGGGCCATATGAGATGCCCAGGATTGAACTCAGGTTGGCCACATGCAATGCAAATACCCTATCTGCTGTGCTATCACTCCTGCCCCTGGCCTTGGTTTTATGTTTGAGTTTTTTATTTGTATTGTTTTGGGAGCCATACCCAGCTGTGTACAAGGGCTACTCTTGGCTACTTGTTCTGAAGTCATTCCTGACAGTGCCTCAGTGCTCTGAGGACCACTGCGTTCCAGTAACTTAACACAGCCCTCCAGCATCAGGCCAACAATACCTAGTTTTATGCTTAACTATCCCCATTCCACCCTCAGATAATAAATTCCTTAAGTGTTAGACTAGCATTTATGCCTATATATAGGACGCATATCAACAGCCAGTTCATCCTTTCAACTTCATCTCTATCTGGAACTTTTTCTGTATTTCTATGTGAATGTCAGATTGTCAGTTCCTTGAAAGTTGAATAGAATTGGTTATTCTTCTAGCTTTACTTGTGTGATTAGCAAAAATGCAAAAGGGAGGAACTGGAGAGATAGCACAGCAGTAGAGGTTTGCCTTGCACACAGCTGCCTCAGGATGGGCGGTGGTTTGAATCCTGGCATCCCCTATGGTCCCCAACCCTGCCAGGAGCCATTTCTGAGCGCCCTGAGTGTGACCCCCAACTCCCCCCCCCCCAGAAAAAAAAAAGCAAGAGGGAGAGTGGAACTTAGACTCCTAGGTGCTAGAGATAACCAACTGGAAGCAACTGGTTTAGATAAATAGCTCTTTGTATTTAGGGAAAACAAAGGAGAGATAGGGGTTCTTGGAAGACCAAAGAATTTTGGTATTCTATGCAAAACTGCCTAGCTTAGATTCAATTCTTTCTAGCTTTGGAACCGATCTGTGATAGAAAATACTGGTCTTAACTCTACCAGCCTGGCTTAGCAGTCCAGCACTTCACCTTGTCAGGTTCCCAGTGAGCTGCAAATATAACAAGACCGGTCAGAACAACAGTACAGAGAGTAAGTAGGCCTCTTGCTTTGCATGCCAGGGTTCTATCCCCAACATCCCATATGGTCCCCCAAGCCTATTAAGTGTGATTCTTGAGCACAGAGCCAAGAGTAGCCCATGAGCACCCCTGGTTGTGGCCCAAAACAATCAAAAATAATAACAAGGCCTTGCGGGGAAGGGGGGTTCTAGCCAAAGGTAGAGCACATTATTTCCACATATCAGACCCTGACTTTGATCCCCAGCACCCTCCCAAATACATAAGAGAGAATTCTGTTTTAGTCATCACAATCATCATTGCTCTTTGATATCTAAACTCAGAAATAAAGGCATTTGAAATTGCCTTTGTCATACCCTACTTGTAACTCTTCATTTATTAAATTTTTGAGAGAAATGGGGCCAGAGCTACCTCTGTGCTATCTCTCTGGCCCCATCTCTCTCAAAAATTTAATAAATGAAGAGTTACAAGTAGGGTATGACAAATTTATTTTGGTGCACCATGGTGCATAAGTTGAGTCTCGATGATGTAATTGTGCATTTATAGCATTTGGAGAGGGGCACCCCAGCATTGCTCAGGGATCACTACTGTCAGTGCTTGAGCATATGGAATGTTGGAGGTTGAAGAGCTTTTGCCTTCATCCAGAAGGACAGTGGTTTGAATCCTGGCATCCCATATGGTACCCCGAGCCTGCCAGGAACAGTTTCTGAGCGTAGAGCCAAGATTATCCCTGAGCACTGTCGGGTGTGACCCAAAAAGAAAACAAAACAAAACAAATTTTCAAGAGAGGCAATATCCGGCTTTCCTTAGGGCTTACTCATGGTTCTGAGCTCAGGAATCACTCCTGACAGTGCTTAAGGGACTATAGGAAGTGCCAGGGGTTGGAATTAGGGTTAGCTTCATGCCAGGCAAATACCTTAATCATTATAAAAACTCCCTCCAGCTCCATCTTCTTCATTTATTTATTTGAGGTTTTTTTTTTGGATCACACGAAGCAGCGCTTAGGGGTTACTCCTGGCTCTACACTCAGGAGTAGCTCTCGGCAGACCACATGGAATGCCAGGATTTGAACCACTGTCTGGTCTGTCCTGAATCAGCTGTGTACAAGACAAACACCCTACTGTTGTGCTATCTCTCCAGCCCCTTCATTTATTTATTTTTACATTCAGGGTGATACCCAGAATTGCTCAAGTGTGCGGAGAATTGAACCCAGGTCAGTAACACGCATGACAAGCACCCAACCCGGTCTTATCATCACTCTGGCCCTCCATCTTATTTAGTTTTACTATTTACTCAACTATATCTATATTTAACTATTAATTTATTTAACTATTTAGTGTTTCTTCCTGACTCTGTGCTCAAGAATCACTCCTAACTGGATCAGGGGCTGTTGTAGTGAGTGGAGAGTGGGAAGGACATGACCATATATGGGGGTGACTGGTCTTGAACCCAGGTTGTCTGGTGTGAAAGTCAGTTTCCCCATCCATTGTACTATCTCTCTGGTCCTGTGACTCTGTTTTATTGGCAAATCTTAAATGACACAAGAAGTAAGCAAAGATGGCCGATGTCTGAGGTCAGCCTGCTCGGTTGTGTATTTGTTTTTGAGAAGTTTCAACTGTTTGGATGAAACCATGAACCCCCAGGGAAACAGTTCTACCATCAACTGCCCCCTGGGAAACAGGGTGCACAGACAGCTGCATCCTGCTGTTTGGAGGCAAAAGGGCTGCTGGCAAGAAGTTAGGGTAACAGGCAGCCTAGAAGTGGCAACGGTGAGCAACTGCCTCCTCTGTCACTGGTGATCACAACAAATCTGCAGGTGACCCCAAACCTGAGCAAAGGAGTTCCTGGGGCTGCAGAGATGCTGGGAACTATAGAACTTACCTAAAGTGCATGGGACCAACCCTGCTTCCATTCAGCATCATGGGGTTCTAGGAATAGAGCTGGGAGTGACCCCTCAGAACCGTTAGTTGTGGCCTCCAAACCAAAGCATTAGATGGGCCAGGGAAACAGCACAATAGATAAGACACTGGCCTGCAGCTGACCCGGGTTTGCTCCCCAGGACCAAATATGGTCCCAGTGGCCCTGCCAGGAATAATCCTTGAGCACAGAGCCGGTGTAAGCCCTGAGCACTGTGTGGGAGGAGGCAGAGAGAGAAGGAGGAGGAAAATGTTGCAATGTTCTGAAGTATATCCAGAAGGGTCAGACATCTCTTTGTTAGGGAGATTTTTTTTATCTAAAGATTGTTGGGATCAGATTGATAATATGGTAGGTAGGGCACTTACCTTGGGCATATGGCTGACCCACGTTCAATCCCCAGCATCTTATATGGTGCCCCTGAGTTTGCCAGGAGTGATCCCTGAGTGAGCCAGGAGCAAACTCTGAGCATAGCTGGCTATGTCCCCAGTCCCAATTTATTCTATAGCAGTCACACAGTAGCTTCGAAGTGCTAGGGGCCATCAAGGCCACACCCAGCTCCCAAACTTGCTGTTGAGACCGGGGTAACACCCAGTGGTGCTGGGAGGCTTCAGGAGTCTCACACTCCCAGGGTTCTAGGTGAAGGGTTGGGTGGGAGACACATGCGCTTTCTACCTCTCCAGCTTGCTCCTGTTTCCCCTTTGCAACTTCACATTTCTGGATTTGGGGTTTTGGTTTTGGTTTGGAGGTCACACCCAGTGACACTCAGGGGTCATTCCTGGTGGTGCTCTGGGGACCATATGGGACGCTGGATTGGCCACAAGCAAGGCAAACACCCTCCCCTCTGTGCTATCATTCTGGTCCCACACCACAGTTCAGAACAGAAATAGCTCAAGACTAACTGCCTCATCTCTGAGTGAGCTGGGAAATGTCTCTCAATCAGGCTGTAACCAGAGCTAGTTCACATCTATTCTTCATCTCTTGATTTTGTTCTTGGGTCACACCTGGGAGTGCTTTAGGTGCTCCCAGCAGTTCTGTGGGATCATGTAGCATGCAGACTACTGTTTGCAGAGTGTGCATTCGAGCCCTCAGAACCAAATCCTGGCTATAGAACTTGTATTTTTGGTTGTTTGTGGGGTTTTTTTGTTTTATGGATTCTCTGTTTTCAGTTTTTGAAGAGGGAAGAGAAGGGTGGGTCATACCCAGTGGTGCCCAGGGCATATTCCTGACTGCTTGGGGTCACTTATGATACTGGGGGGGGGGTGTCTATATGCAGTACTAGCAATTAAACTGGGCCAACTACATGCAAGGCACATGCTTTGGTTCCTGTCATATCTCCAGCTCAAAGAGCCTATTTTTTTCGGTGGTGTTTGTTTGTTTTGTTTTGTTTTTAATTTTGGGCCATATACGGTGACACTCCTGGCTCTGTGCTAAGAATCTACTCCTGGAAGGATCAGGGGACCCTATGGGATGCCAGGTATCAAACCTGAGTCAGTCACATGTTAGGCATGATAGCACTGTGTATTGCTCTGGCCTCAAACCTGTATTCTTTTTATTTATTTGTTTGGAGGCCACACTTGATGATGCTCAGGGCTTACTCCTGGCTCTGAACCCAGGAATTACTCCTGGCAGGCTCAAAAATCATATGGGATTCTGGGGATTGAACCCAGGTCTGTCCAGTACAAGGCAAGCACACTACCCACTGTGCTATTTTTATGCTGGTCCCAGCATGGAGCTATTTTGTTGTTGTTGTTTTTAGTTTTTGGGCCACACTCGGTGTCGCTCAGGGGTTACTCCTGGCTATGCTCCCAGAAATCTCTCTTGGCTTGGGAGACTATATGGGATGCCAGTGAATTGAACCACTGTCCGTCCTAGGCTAGCACGGGCAAGACAGATGCCTTACCACTAGCACCACTAGCATGGAGCTATTTTTGATAGACTAGAAGTCCTAGAAAGCATATGTTTTTTCAAAGAGAAGTTTCAATGAACAAATTAGTTAAATAAGCTTTTAACCAAGCTCACAGCCTAGATTCTAGAAAATGAAGAAAGCAATTACACCCACGTCCCACAGCCACCACCATGTAAACTCATGGACTAGATCCACAAACTCACTATTTTGGGAGGAGATGGAAGCCAAGACACTAAAATTTGTGGGTACATGGGTCTTCCAGCTGAAAACTCTGGGGTATCTTCAGAAGTGGAGGGTGGAGGGGGGAAGGGGGCAGAGTCACTGCCCTGCTGAAGTCCTGGAAGCTTTGCTCACACTTCACAACTGCTGTCATATCAGTGCCCCAACTTCACTGCTTCATGACTAATCTCTGCAGAGACCAAACAGACAAAAATTTCAGGTGTGCCAGTTCTGGGGCTGAAAATTCTGGGGCATTCTCACAGTAGGGGTGGACAGCCCACCCTGTAGTTCTGCAAGCCCCAGTAGCCATACCCACATCCCACAGCCACTGTCATGTCAACTCAGGTTGACAAATCTTAACGTTCCTAAAGCATGTGATGCCTCCAAGTTCCCCCTTACTGACACTCAGTAGGAGCTCATCAAATGAGAAGCCAACTATTCTCAAGAAATAAAAGCAATCACATAGGGGGCCAGAGCGGTGGCACAGGCAATAGGGCGTTTGCCTTGCATGCAGCTGATCCAGAACAGACCTCGGTTCGATCCCCGGCTATCCTAGGGTGAATCAAAGTTTGATCCCCTGGCGTCCCATATGGTCCCCCCAGCCAGAAGTGATTTCTGAGCACATAGCCAGGAATAACCCCTGAGTCGTCACTGGGTGTGTAATCACATAGAAGCTTTAACTAGCAGCAAACAGCTTAGTAAAACTGCAGAGACTAAAGGACAATACTGTGAGATAGAATGATTTTCAATTTCTATTTACTGGTTCAAATTTTTTTAATTATTACTGGGAGATAGAGGGTTAAAAAGTTGTTGATGTTGAGTTTCCGTCACACAATGTCCCAACACCCATCCCTTCAACCAGTGTTCATTTCCTGTCACCAATTTCCCAGGTTTCCCTCACTTTGTCTCACACAGCCTCACCCCCAACCTTTCTCTGTGGCAGACACTTTTCTTCTTTCTACTAAAGGTTGTTTTTTTTGTTTGTTTGTTTTGATGACTCTATTACCATTTAGTCATAACAAGCAATATCAAATCAATTATCTTGTGCCTACCAAGAGGGCAGGCTTGGGTTAAGTGGAAAACTGGGCACATTGCTTGATGGAATGTTACACAGGTGGTGGGATTGGTATTGGAACATTGAATGCATTGAATGCAGTTTTAGGAACAATTTTGTAAACCGCTGTGTGTAAGTAAAGTGATTAAAAAACATACAATGTTTAAAAAAGCAACCAGTTGCTAATTTCTGTGGATTCCAGGGGTATCTTCCGCATGCAGCATACTGGGGCTATGTAGTTGGTTCAGAAACCAACTTTGATCTTGTTTTCCTCTCCAAATGTGCTTTTTGTTCTGTTCTGTTTTGTTTTAGTTATATCTCTCCTGTCCAGGACTTAGAATTTTGTTTGTTTGGTTTTTCTTGGACCCCCACCTAGCTGTGTTCAGGATGTATTACTGGTTCAGTGCTTGGGGTAGCTCCCAGGAGTGCTCAAGGGGCCCCATCAGGCCAGAGATTGCATCTGGGCCTTCTGCATACATAGCTTGCACTTAGTCCACTGAGTTAGCTCTCTGACCCTCTTTAATTTTTTTTCCTGATGGGGCCAGTGTGATAGCACAGCAGGCAGGGCACTTGACTTGCACATAGCTGACCAGGATTTGATCCTTGACATCCCATATGGCCCCCTGAGCCCGACCGGAGTGATCCCAGGAATGAGCACAGAACCAGAAGTTAAGTCCTGAGGACCACTGGGTGTGGTCCAAGATCAAAAAAGTTTTTTTTTCCTTCAGGGTTAGAGAGATAGTACAACAGGTACAGTATAGCAGGGGCTTGTCTTGCATGATGAGACTAATCTGTGTCCAATCCCCCACAACCTATATAAGTTCCCCAAGTCCTGCCAAGAATGATCCCTGAGTACAGAACCAGGGATAAGTCCTGAACACAGCTGGGGTAGCCTGACTCCCTCCCCATCCTTTCTTTTTTGGTTTGTGGGCCATACCCGGATGTGTACAGGGCTTACTCCTGGTTTTGTGCTCAGGGGCCATTCCTGGTTGAGCTCAGGGCGAGCTGTTATACTGTTAGAGACCAGTAGATTTTGTTCAGAATTTCCCCACAGGAGGTAGAGAGATGGCACCAGAGTAGCAGAGCTTGTCTTGTCCAAGATGACTCCAGATCCACCCCTGGAATGACCCCCTGAGAGTAACCTCCAGGCAAAGAAGATATGACCCTTCCCTCCGCTCCTCCACACTCCCCAAAAGAATTTCCCAATCGCACAGAATGGGAACACGGAGTGTTTGTACTACTGACTGATACATTTTCTTCTTGGCTGATTTTAATCTTTCCCAAATGGGCAAGCTCTGCACAATGTAGGGAGGTTGGATGGCCGGTTTTCACTAAATTCCTGTAGAAGAGAGGATACTTTCTTTTTCTCTTTCTTTTTTTTTTTTTTTTTTTTTTTTAGGGGGTAAGCTACACCTGGCTGCTTTCAGGGTCAAGCCCAGTGCTTCTGTGGGTATTCTGAGTTGCTAAGAATCAAACCCGAGGATCATGCACACAGAGCTCGAATCTAGATTTTCTTATGGGGGAGGTTGAGTCATATCTGACTGTGCTCAAAGCTCACTCCTGGCTCAGGGACACTCCTGGAGGTGCTTGGGGAACCGTATGGGGTTCCCCTGGGGAAATCAAACCAGGATAGGCTGAGTGAAAGGGAAATGCCCAAATAACTTTAATATTCTCTAGCAATATTCTATTGGGGGAGTCTTGCTCAGCGGTGCTCATAGGTTCTCAGGGAACACTCCTGTCCGGTTCTGGGGACCGTATGGGAGGCTGGAGATCAAACCCAGGTCAGCTGTGTGCAAGGCGAACGACCTACCCACTTCACTATGCTCTAGCCCCTATATACTTTTATATACTTTTGGGGGGGGGTTGGGTCACACCTGGCAGCGCTCCGGGGTTACTCCTGGCTCTATGCCAAGAAATCGCCCCTGGCAGGCACGGGGGACCATATGGGATGCCGGGATTCAAATCACCGTCCTTCTGCATGAAAGGCAAACGCCTTACCTGCATGCTATCTCTTGCCCCCTAAAATGTTTTTTCTTAAGTATAAAATGCCAGAGAACATGGTCTTCAAGTAAGAAAATTTCAGAAAAACTTTATCCGGGATAATAATCTTTGGTTCCTAAATGCCAGTACACCATGACGGTTAGGCCCAGAATTGAAATGCTGAAATGCCGCTGGGTCAACTCCATACTCTGATCTGAGCAAGGGGACTTACCTACCTGTTCTCGTGTTGCTATGCGGAAGGTTTCTCCTTCCTCGTGGAGGAGAAAGGCAGGTCCTGATTTGCCTGTAAACCCGAGACAATTTCTGGGCTGGCTCCTAGGACAGAATCAGACCCTCTCCATGCAAGTCTGGCTTTTGATTCCCACCACGCATTCATCCACTGAACCAACCCGGCTCATGACCTCTGAGACTGTCCGGTGTGGCCCCCAAACAGCAAAGGAACAACTGGGAGAAGGGTCTTTCAGCCCCATCATTTTTGACTCCTGTGTTTCCTCCCAACTAACAACATTTTGTAAACACTCAAATATTTGTTGGCTGCTATTCTGCTAAAACTCGAGGGGGGCAGAGAGATAGTAAGGTGGGGAGGACGCTTGCCTTGCACAGCGGCTGAGCAGGAGTCGATCCCTAGCATCCCATAGGGCCCCCTGAGTACCCCCGAATGTGATTCCTGAGTCCAGAGTCAGGAGTCATCCCTGAGCACTCTCCGGGTGTGGCCCCAAAACCAAAAAATAAAGGACTTCGGAGAGAACCAGCTGGTCCAGACTTCCTGGGGGAAGTTCTCAGGGCAGAGCAGAGGGGAGCAGAGAGAGGGGCGAGCGTCCATCCATTCTTCTTGCAGCATGACCCAGGACGGGGGAGAAAGAAGCCCGGGGGGGGGGGGGCGACTTTTTAGCCCCAGGCACCTGCTGACGTTACTTGTTCTGCTGGACCCACCTCCTCGGTGGTCTGACTGCCAACCAACACCCCTCGGTGCCCCCCGTGGGAACCGCTGCCAGGCGCGCTGGCCAGACTCGCGCTGGCCGGGGGGAGGGAGGCCGAGCACGCCCCAGCCCCTGCACGGAGGGAGGGGCGGTGGGCACCAGCGCCCGCCTTCGGGGATCCCCCGGAGCCCCTCGAGCAGCCGGTCGCCCCCGGGTAGCTCCTCCTCCACCGCTCGGCGAGGCTGCGGTGCCCGGGGCGCGGCGGGTGCCGGCGGGTGCGCGCGTCGTGCGGGGCGGGCGGGGCGGGTGGGCGTGATGCGATGCTGCTGCAAGGCGTGTCCCGGGCTGCGCGCCTGTGATGAGGCAGGAGGACGCGCGCGGTGGCTTTCCCCCTTTCTTTTAAGGAGTTTGCGGGGCGCGTCTGGCCATTCGTGTCGGCGCGCGTCCTGGGCGCACGGCGGACCTCGCGGGGCGCTGGCCGCGGAGCCGAGGAGCGTGCGGACGCGCGGCTGCCTGCGCTTCGCCGGCGATCGGGGAACCCCGGGAGGAGCGGGGCGAGCGGGAGGCGCGCGGCTCAGCCATGGGCGCCGGGAGCTCCGCGGAGCAGCGCAGCCCGGACGCGCCGGAGACGGCGGCTGGGAGCCCCGACCCGGCCGCGCCCCAGCCCAGCGGCGGGGACGGCCCTGCGGCGGAGGCGGCCCCGGGAGACGCGGCCCCGGACCCCGCGGACCTCGCCAGCAAGGTACGGGCGTGGCGCGGCACCTGCGCGCGCGGGCGGGCGGGGGACGCGGGTCTGCGGGGCCGCCTGCGATGGGGCAGTGGGGCCCTCTGGTCTTCACCCGGGGAGCCCCGCGTCTTCCTTCCCTGCCCTTCCCGAGGCTGCTGGGGGGGGGGGGTCTCCTGGGGCGCCCGGGTGGAGGCCAGCGGCGGCGAGGAGCTGCGCCCCGAGCTTCCCATCTTTGTCCCGGGGCTTCCTGCGCGGTCCGCAGTCGCCAAACCCGCCCCTGGCGCGCCGCTGCCCGCGCGACCCCCCGGGGTGGGAGCCCCCCAGGCTGCTGCCGGCTGCTTCCCCGGAGCACGGACCCGCTCCCGGCTGGTCGCCCCCCGCCCGGATGCACAGCCGCCTGCCTGTTCGGGCGCGACCCGCTTTGCAGCCGGGAGCGGCGGCCGCCGGCTTTGGTACCCAGCTCCGCGGCGGCTGCGGGCCTGGGCGGGCGAACCCCGCCTCCGATGCGGAGAAAGAGCGGCGGGAGGAACCTGGGGTGAGGCCGCGTCCAAAGGGAACCGCGGGGTCTCGCCCCCACCCCAGGCCGCGTCCTCCTCGCCCGGCTGTGCGTGGGCTATGCGGGGTCTGCAACTTGCTAAACCCGGAGGAGCAGGAGTTAGCGCTCCGAGGGTGAAATACGAGGAGCCCGTTCACATCCCCCGGGTCTTCCCGAGCCAGGCACTCAGCCACCGCCTCGAAGGTTGGGGTTTGGGGCCCGTAGTCTTCTGGCGGAGATCTTCACTCCCGGCTCTCTGCAGCCGCCCCAAACTGACTTGTTCGGATGCTTAAGGGGCATTTAGACCCTCCTCCCACCCCCAAGCATGCTCCGTACGAGGCATCGCCAGATCCTCCTTGTAGCATCCTTATAGGAAGGTGTGAATAACCACATGGAATGACTGGGTGGAGGAGGCACCGAACTCTTTTCTGGCTCAAATTTGAATGTCTTCAGCAGGGGGGTTAGCTCAGGAGATATAAATGTTTACGATGTGAAAATTGAATCAGTTGCGATATTGGGAGATTTCACAGGCTTCCGACATCATTGCTCAGACTTGTTGGCTGAGATTATATGGTTAGCAGAGATCTTGGGCTGAGAATTCTCGTCATCTGTCACCCCCAGATTAGCCCTGGTGAATTTATAACTTAACTGTCTATAAAAACCCATGGTTGCTCGCAACTCTTGTAAAACCCCAGAGCTGTAGATTCCAGCAAGTGCGAAGTGTTAGACCAAACACATGTACTACTTTTTTGAGGTGTAAGTCGCATATTAAATTAGTTTGGGGGACTCTCAGGAAACCAAGCCAGTGGTACTCGGGAGTAAGTGACCCCAACCGCCTGCATGCAAAAATCACATGGTCTAGCCCTGGAAGGAAATTTGTTTGCTTGGTTTTTCTTGTTATTGTTTTGGGCCACACCCAGTAGCGCTCAGATCTTACTCCTGCCTCTGAGCTCAGGGATCATTCCTGATGGGTGGTGATGGTGCTGGTGGGGAAATCCTTATGCAAAGTGAATGAACGCCCTATCCCTATGCTATCTCTTCAACCCCCTGAAAATAACTTTAAGTAGTAATTGCTAAAAACTTGAAATCTGGGGTCACTTTTTCGTTAGTTTTTATTAGACCTGTAGGTGTTTTGGTTTTGCCTGAGGCCACACCTGGTAGTGCTCCAAGGGCTGCCCCCCAGACCTTTTATGGTGGGGGTGGGAGATAGCCAAGAAGGGGTATAGGGGGTCCCCAGGATGCTTGCATACAAAGCATTAGGTCTGATGAAAAATTCAGCATGAATTGTTAGATTTTTTTTAAAATGCCTTTGTGGAAGCTGGAGAGATGGTACAATGGATAAAGAGCTTGCTTTGCAAGTGGCTGTTCTGGATTCAATCTCCGGCATCCTATATGGTCCCCTGAGCACCACCAGGGGTGATTCCTGAATGCAGAGCTAGGAGTATCACATCACATTGCTGGGTGTGGCCCAAAAAATCAAAACAAAACCAAAAAAGTCTCCTTTCTTTGGAATAGGAGATGGAGTTCCAAAGACTGAATTGTGCTTTACTGGGACAAACTCCTGACGCCCCCAGGGTGTGGCCCCCATAAAAATATCTCAAAGTAGAATAAATAAATAGAACAGATTCCTTTCCTTTTTTGATCTTTTCTCCATAACCTTCCGCTCTCCCTCTCTCCTAGCCTCCACCATCTTGAAATAGGCCAAATGCCTCTCATAAAAATGACTGAAATGACATCCACGATATCATTGAACTTTTTGGCATGCTGCCCAGTTATCAATTTGGCGACAGATCAATGAGCTTCCTCATTTCCTTGGGAAATGGCAGGGTTGGTTTGGTTCATACCAGCTAGCAGAATTGGTCACTCGGGTTGAGAAGTGATTTTTATTGAAAGGAACCTCCCTCACTCAGAATGGCTCCAGTGCTAGCCCTCTGAGCCTTAGAAGTTGTCATTGTGGGTTCCCAGAACACTGGGGAAACCAACTCTAGCACTTGTGTGAGTGGGGGTGTAGAGATGTGACACTGACTGTTCCAGTGGCCATGGTCTGGGTCCACATTTGCTTGGCCTCCTAACAAGAATTCCTCCAGCTCTGGGGGTGTGCTGCTGGGACCTGAGTGATAGTACAGTGGCGAAGTGCTTGCCTTGTACTCAGCTAACCTGGGTTCAAGTAATTGCCAGGAGCAATTACTAAGCACAGAGCCAGGTGTCACCCCCTAGCATCACCAGGTGTGGAGCACTCTGCCCTTGGTTGAGACACTGGCCCGTGGCTCTCTGATTCTGAGTGAAAGTTACTAAATTGGGTTTTCTTTTTGCTATTTAACTTTTGACCTTCTCACTCTCTTCACCCTTCTCAGGATCTTCAGCTTGCCTGCTCTATTTTGGTTTTTTGCATGTTTGTTTTTTGCTTCTTGGGGCCACACCCAGCAATGCTCAGAGGTTAGTCTTGCTTTCCTCTGCACTCAGAAATCACTCCTAGGGGCCTGAGAGATAGCACAGCGGAAGGGTGTTTGCCTTGCAAGTAGCCGATTCAGGACGGCATCCCATATGGTCCCCCCTGCCTGCCAGGAGCAATTTCTGAGTGCAGAGCCAGGAGTAAACCCTGAGTGCCGCTGGGTGTGATACCCCCACCACTCCCCGTCGAAGCCAAAAAAAAAAAAAATCATTCCTAGTGGTGCTGGGGGGAACATATGGGGCCCAGGTTGGCTGTGTGGAAGGCAAGTGCCCTACCCACTGTACAATCTCTCTGGCCCCACGTTCACCTGCTTTTCAAGGCAAAATCTTTGTTGTGAGGGTGACTAAGGCCAGTTATATTTGTTTGGCTTTTTATATATGTAGTGATTATTCAGACAAATGAGGGAACTTTTCTTTCCATTTTTTTAGAAACTCGCAATGTAGAACTGCGATGTTGAGCACCTTCCGATGTAGAATTCCATTTCCCATTTTAGAGACTTGTTTGCCCAAGATAAGGCCCTTAAAATGAGACCACTTGATAATTTTTTTCTTTTTTCTTTTTTCTTGGTTTTGGGATCACACTTGGCAGTGCTCAGGGGTTAGTCCTGGCTCTACACTCAGAAATCGCTCCTGGCAGGCTCGGGGTACCATATGGGATGCCGGGATTCGAACTACCGTCTTTCATGCAAGGCAAACACCCTACCTTCATGCTATCTCTCTGGCCTCTGATTTGTTCATTTTTATAATTAGACATTCATTCAAAGGTTCCTTAATTGGGCCTGAAGGTTCATGTTTATTTTGTGGTAGAGAGAGATTTAAGCTATATTATTCTTCCATTCCACACACATCTTGCTATTTTTTGTCTGTTTGCTCAGGGCTTACTCCTGGCTCTTTGGGCTCAGAGAACCAAAAGGGATTGAATCTAGATTGGATACGTGCAAGGCAAGCACCTCACCCAGAGTATCTATTCTCCCCTCTTGCTGTTAGATGTTTTCCCATCTAGATGAGTGTTATGTGGCCATTACTCAGTTAGCAATCCAGTTTACTTTCCACTTTCCCCTGATATCATTAATCAGTGACTCAGCGTGGCAGTGCTCTCTTCAGATTTGAGACTAATAATTGAATTATCATCCTTCTATGGCCTAATGGAAAGTTGAACAAGAGGTTCTTCTAGTCTAAGAAGCAAGGGAGACAACAAAACCCGAGGTCTTATCTGTCCTGCATTTCTATAAAGTGGTGGGAGTTTTAGCTTGCAATTCATGTTTAACAATCTTTATCTGTAAATTCTGGGGAGAAAACAGATTTGTGAGCCATTTTCCAGATTTTATTTAGAGACTCAACTGTGGCAGGAGTGGAGGTGCTAAACTTCTGAACACGAGTGGCAAATAAAGCAAAAACATTTTGTTTGTTTCGGGGCCACACCCAGTGATGCTCAGGGGTTACTCCTGGCTCTGCACTCAGAAATCACTCCTGCCAAGCTTGGGAACCAGACTGAGCCCTGGTGGGCTGTGTGTAAGGCAAGCACCTTATCCCATGTACTATTATCTTTCTAGTCCCTAAAACTAGAACTTTTATTGACAGTTTATTTTATAGATAATTTTTAACTCAGTTACTTATTTTTTGGTGAAAAAAATCAGTTTCTTTTTTTCTTTCTTTTTTTTTTAATTTTTTTGGTTTGGGGTCACATCCAGCGGTGCTCAGGGGTTACTCCTGGCTCTGTGCTCAGAAATCACTCCTGGCAGGTTCGGGACCATATGAGATGCTGGGATTCAAACCATCATTGGTCCTGGGTCAGCTGCTTACAAGGCAAACGCCCTACAGCTGTGCTATCTCTCTGGCCCCCTCTGTATATATTTCTATAGAAATAAATTTAGAGAAATGTAACGGGGGGAGGGAAGAGAGAGAGAGAGAGAGAGAGAGAGAGAGAGAGAGAGAGAGAGAGAGAGAGAGAGAGAACCTTAATTGCCTTTATTTTTTAAAGTGCCTTTGGGGCCAGAGCAGTCATTCATTCGCCTGGAATTTGTGCTTTTCAAGCAGGGTCCCTGGCATCATAGTCCCTGAATACCAAGGGGTTTTACCCCAAAACAAGCCCAAATTATGCATTTTTGAACAAGTGTTTTCTAGGTGTGATGGAGTGATTGATTTTGTTTTTGTTTTCCTGGTGATGCTCAGGGACCATATGGGATGCGAGGGATTGAGCTCGGATCGGCCATGTGTAAAGGTGAACACCCTCCCCACTGCGTTATTGCTCTGGCCCTTTTATGTTTGTTTTGGGGCCACACTGGCTGTGCTCAGGGTTCACTCCTGGCTCTGCACTCAGGAGTCAGTCCTGGTAGGGCTCGGGGGACCTTAAGTCAGTGTCTAAGGATTTCCAGGGTTGTGGTTGGTGCTCTGGAATCCTCTGAGTAAAAGGATATCCAACCCAGCATTCAAGGCAAAGACCTTCTGAATCTGATAAATCTTTCTTACTGTGGAGCCAACTCTAGGCTAAGTCTGAGCTAGCAGGCATGATTCTGAGTTTTCTGCTCAACCAGTGACCAGGGAACCAGAAGTGGAATGATGGTGGGTGACAGCAGCCTGGGACCCGTAGTGTCCTGGCAAGTTCGGAGCTGGGCATGTCCTGGCCTGGCCTGGCCTGGCCGCCTGGTTCTGTCTGTTTTCAAGGGCTGCAGATGTCCGAGTAGAACAAGGACCTGAAGTGGAAGAGTGAGTTGTCTGGTGCGCTGAGGCTGCCTCAGGCCTCGGTGCATGGACAGAGAAGGTGCCTCGCTGCAGTGTGTGGAGGGCTTCAGCCCAACTGGCTGTTGGCTCTCACCTGTTCTTCCTTTCCAGGGAAGCAGGTAGGAAAGTGCTGTCCTGAATTTGAGCATCTCGTTTGGTTTGGTTTGTCAGGTTTTGTTTGCTTTTGTCTTTTGTTTGTTTGTTTTTTTCCAGCCACGCCCAGTGGTGCTCAGAAATTATTCCTGGCAGGCTCTGGGATCAGCCTCCTGCAAGGCACTTTGCTATTGCTCTGAACCCTTGTTTGTGTTTTGAATTCCACCTGTGGTGCTCAGGGCTTATTCCTGGTTCTGTGTTCAGGGATCACTCCTGGCTTGACTTGGGAAACCAGCTGAGATGCTGGGGATTAAACCTGAATTGGTCTCGGGCCAAGCAAGTCATCTACCCACTGTACTATCGCTCACCCCCATAGAACACCAGTTGTACATTGACAGGCCAGGATTGGAGATGATTCTGAGAGAGTTATGTTTGTTCATACAGCTATGTTTATCTGGTATGGGCCCCTGTGTGCCTTTGGATTTTTTCAAATTCTCTCCCTACCCCAGATTATAAAAGGTGCTACTTTCTTTTTTGTGGGGAGGCACACTCAGCAATGCTCAGGGATTACTCTTTTTTTTTTTTTTTTTTTTTTTTTTTTTTTTTTTTTTGGGTCACACCCGGCAGTGCTCAAGGGTTATTCCTGGCTCCAGGCTCAGAAATTGCTCCTGGCAGGCACGGGAGGACCATATATGGGACGCCGGGATTTGAACCAATGACCTCCTGCATGAGAGGCAAACGCCTTACCTCCATGCTATCTCTCCGGCCCCAGGGATTACTCTTGGCTCTGCTCACAGATCACTCCCAGTGGTACTCAGGGGACCCTATAAAATACCAGATATTAAACCCAGGTTGGCTGTGTGCAAGACAAGAACCTTAATCATATACTAACCTTCTAGCCCGATCCATAAACTTTCTACTTCAAATACTTCTTTCTTTGAGGAGCAGACCTCAGTAGCTCTGTGTGCATGTTTTATGTATGTGTGTGTCTGGTGTCTGGTGTGTATGTATATATATATGAGGGTGGATGTGGGTGGGGTGGGTATTGAACCCAGGTCAGGAGCTCTGTCCAATCCTTTTGAATTGAGTCAATGAAATCTCTGACTCGATTGCTTGAAACTAATTTTTTCTTTTCTTTTTTCTGGATAACGTTCACTCTGGCAGGGCTTAGGAGGAGACTTAAACCTGGGCCTCTTGCATGCAAAGCTGCATATTTGCATATTAGCTCTCTCTCTCTCTCTCTCTCTCTCTCTCTCTCTCTCTCTCTCTCTCTCTCTCTCTCTCTCTCTCTCTCTCTCTCTCTCTCTCTCTGTCACACCCGGCAGTACTCAGGAATTACTCCTGACTCTATGCTCAGAAGTCGTTCCTGGCAAGTTTGGGGAACCATATGAGATGCCGGGATTTGAACCACCATCCATCCTGGATCAGCTGCGTGCAAGGCAAACACCCTACCACTGTGCTATCTCTCTTTGAGCCACGCCTTGACACTGCTGTATTTTTGGAGGAAGATATAGTGGTTGTGCTCAGAAATCAGTCTTGCCAGTGACCAGGGGTCAAACCCAGGTTGGCTACATGCAAAGCAAACCTCCAACCTGTCTCTGAATTCTCCTCAGCTCTATTTGTGTGTGTGTGTGTGTGTGTGTGTGTGTGTGTGTGTGATCAAGGATCAAATACTGGACTTCACACACACACGTATACACACACACACAAGTGCACTGAGCTACATCCTCACCCTTACAGAGCTAGTCATGGACATTTTCAGACTAAACACATTGCATTAGTTAAATCATGACAGCCTTCGTGTATTTGAAATGTCTTTAGGAATTAATAAATTGCTAACTCTACTTTCCAAAAGGTCTTGCCCATTGGGCATGGCCAACACTCACTTTTCCATCACCTCTGCTAAGGTCAGATACAGGAATCATCTCCAGTCTTCGAGGCACCTTAATTCCCTTCATGCATTCTTTGGGGGCCGGGAAGGGCTGGAAGGGAGACATATTCTGCAATATGCAGGGACTTCTCCAACTCTGTGCTTGAGCAGGGGTCACTCCTGGGAGAGCTCGGGGGTCCTGCATCATCTGGAAAGAAGCCAGGATGGAACTCCCATCTCCTGACTCTTCCTGATGCATTTGGGCCACACTCAGTGATGCTCAAGGGCTGGTCTTGGCTCTGCTCAGGAGGGGGCCTGGCATTGCTCAGGGGACCAGCTGGTGCCAGGGATTTCAACCCAGGTCTGCTGTATACAAGACAAGTGACTTTCCTCCTGTACTAAATCTTTAACCTCCTTTTGGATTCATTTTTATATTGAGTCACACCCAGCAGTGCTCAGGGGTTACTCCTGGCTCTGAGCTCAGAAGTTGCTCCTGGCAGGCTCGGGGGACCAAATGGGATGCTGGGGTTTGAACCAGGGTCCATCCTGTGTTGGCCGCGTGCAAAGCAAATGCCTTACTGTTGTGCTGTCGCTCCGGCCCCATGAATACATTTTCAGTTATAGGGACTGATCAGAGGAAACTTGTCATTTGTATTTTAATTTTTTGTCCACAACTGTTGGTACTCAAGGCTTACTCCTGATTCTGTGCTCAGGAATTATTCCTGACAGTGCTCAGGACCATGTGCAATGCTGGGGAATGAACCAGGTTTGGCTGCAAGCAAGGAAGTGCATTCATCCCTGATTTATCAATCTGGCTCCAACTTTAAGCATTTATTTTTTCTGTCCCCCTTATCGTGACTAATTTCCAAAGCACAATTATGGTTTTTCTTACTCTTTTTTTTTTTTTTTTTTTTTGGGTCACCCCGGCGTTGCTCAGGGGTTATTCCTGGCTGTCTGCTCAGAAATAGCTCCTGGCAGGCACGAGGGACCATATGGGACACCGGGATTGGAACCAACCACCTTTGGTCCTGGATCGGCTGCTTGCAAGGCAAACACCGCTGTGCTATCTCTCCAGGCCCACTCATTATTTCTTAAAAGATCATGCTCCTCTCCCCAGATGACTTCAAACAAGGAAAAAGCAAGTTGAAGAGCAAAAGTTTCCCTTAAAAGTTCACAACTAGCTCATCCTTCCAGTTTTTCCCTAAAAGTTGTAATCGACAGTCCTAACTTCCTTCGTTTGGATGGTGACCTACTTCTTGAGCTATCAATTGAAAAATGTCTCCGCTGGGAACAATCTAAAATGATCTTGTTTGCCAGAAATTTCTTCATCCTTGTGATCCATGAAATGCTGGAGTCAGGCATGGGGAGAGGCAGAAATCTGCCTCCTGGGAAAAGTCTCGGCCCTTTCCGAGGCCAACCGAGGCAGCTGGGCTCTGTTCACAGGAAGAACTGCACTTTCCCAGAAGAGGGGGCTGTTCAAAGGCCGGACTGTGCAGGCCTCCCAGTGTTCTTGGCTTGGACGCTGAGAAGCGGCTCTTCATCCCAGCTCACCTTCAAACCTAGCTTTTGTCTTCCTTGTATTTTATTGGGTAGGGGGGAAGTTAGGGGGGTGGCAAGGACCAGGAGAAGCCCTGACTATTCCCTTCTGTCTCCCCTTAATCCTGGCTTTTGGGAAATGTCCAGTCTTCCTTGAGATCAGTAACAACTAGGCCTAAATTCAGCACTAAGAGATACGACAAGCCCTTAGCTGGTCTCTATGTTATGTTCAAACATGGTCAATGGCAAGGAAGATTGAGAGTAAACATATGTACCATATTTGCCGGCGTATAAGACGACCGGGCGTATAAGATGACCCCCTAGTTTTGCAGTTAAAACATAGGTTTAGGCCTATATTCGCTGTATCAGACAGAACATTACTGTGTTGCAGCTGTATGTACCACAGTGAGCCAATCACAAGCAAAGGTTCAAAGGTTCTACTGCAAGACTTCCTCTCTGGCCAATCTGAGCAGGCTTTTGACAGTGTAGATTCGGGTCCAGAACATTGTCTAATTTGCATGCATCAAAAGCCTGCTTGGACTGGCTGAGTTAGAGAGGCGGTCTGAGCAGCCGTGCAGTGATTGGTCCCTTATCATAGGCACCTTTTCTGGCAATTCCTGGTGGCGTCAGTTAATCTCCCCCACTACAGGAACCAAACAACACCCCATCCTCGGACCCTAACACTGAACCACCAACACGGTTAGCTGGATTTTGCCAGAAGTGGCCCCCAGATCTCCTGAGTACTGTTTGGGAGCACCCAAGAAAGAGACTTGGAAACTCTGCGGCCTGATTTTTTGTTTGTTTGTTTGTTTCATTTAGCGGCATATTGAAACATTTTTCGGGATATACTCGGCGTATAAGACGACACCCAAATTTCGGTTGACTTATTTTGTTTCTAAAGTCGTTTTATACACCGGAAAATACAGTATGTACCCTGCTCCGCCAACTTCACAGTTCTCCTAGGGAGAGTCCCTTCCCATTCCTAGAAAGACTGAAGCACAATTCCAGGTCGGCACAACTAAGGGTCCCAAAGTTTAATGCCAGTCAGTTCACCTGTCTGGTGAACCCACCATGGTGGAAGGGAGGTTCTAGTGTAAGTGTAGCTGTTTGGGAGGGTTGTGAAGGAGGTTCCAGGGGATATAGACTTTGGGGAGAAGATGCGGCGGAGGGGGTGTAGGTAATAGATACCTCTGTGGCATTGGAGGGAGGGGAAGTCAGTGTCCATGAAGGTAACAGTTTGGGTGGATGGCCAGGATGAGGGGGGTGTGAGATACCAGCCCCCTAGAATCTAACAAAGGAAAAATTTTTTCTTCCATAAACAGTTTTCAATCCTTGTTCCGTGCATTCTCTTTTGGTCAATAGAAGCCAACAAACTACATTAACCTTGAAGACTAAGAAGACTTGTCATCCTCCACTGTCCCTCCCACCTATTCTTATACACTCTTCCCTTGCATGTCCATTTATTTCTGTGCTTTTGGTTTTGTTTGTGAGTCACACCCAGTGGTACTCAATCAAGTCTTTACTCCTGGCTTTGAGCTGCAGGGATCATGTCTGGTGGGATTGGGGGTCGGGAACAATATGAGGTCTCTTGTATGGAACCTAGGTGGGCCATAGGCAAGGCAAACACCATGCCCTCTGTACTATCTATCTCTGCCCCCCTCATTTGTCTATTTTGTTTATTTAGGTTTGGGGACCCCATCCAGGTGCTCAGGGCTCATTCCTGGTTCTGTGTTCGGGAATGGTTTTTCTAGTGGTTTTGGGAATCATGAGATAATGGGTATTAAATTCACTCAGCTATGCACGAAGCAAGCACCCTTCCTCCTGTGCTATCACTGGAACCTTTGTTTATCAATTTATAATTCAGCTTGTGTGGGTTCAGAAGACAGTAGCCCGGGCCTCTTTCATGGCACTTGGAAGGTCCAAAATTCAGGACAATGGTTTAGTGCCTCACCAAGTCCCTAAAAATCAGAATAGGGCCTGATTTTTCCCACACTTTACTCTTCAATCTGGTTCATAAACATCTCTTACTGCTTCTGATTTCCAGGAGCTATGCCTGGCGCAAGAACTCAGTTTGATTTTGCAGATTTAGCTCTTAAATCAGCTAGACATGGGCTCTGATGTCTGCAGCAAGAACTCTAAACTTGTGATCCAGGGTTTACTCCTAGCTCTGCACTCAGAAATTATTTCTGGTAGGCTCGAGGAACCATGTGGGATGCCATGAATAGAATCCAGGTAAGCTACATGCAAGGCAAACGCCCAACTCATTGTGCTGTCGCTCCAGCTCCTCTAAACTCATTTTTCATCTTGCTGACATGTGACTATAGTACCACAGATGAAACTGTTAAAAATCTACTTTACTAGAAATTCATTTATTTATTTTTGTTTTGTTTGGGCCACACCTGTTAAAAGTCAGGGGTCACTCCTGACTCTGTACTCAGGAATCACTCCTGGTGGAATTGGGGGACCTATTGGATACCTGGGATCCAATCCAAGTCAGCTGCATGCAAGGCAAGTACCCTATTAACTATGCCAAACTTTTTTCCCTGCAGTGCCTAAGATTTTAAGCATTAAGAGCATGGCTGTGTACCTAGGCAAGCAAGTTAACACTTTCACAGGAGCCTGTGGAGTTGTTTCAGAGTTGGAGCACATGCTTTGCACTTTGTATTCTTGGCTTGATCTCTGGTACTGCATAATCCCCTGAGCACTGATGCTAACCTTGCGCCCCCCCTCCCCAAGCACAGGCTCAGAGTACCCTCTGAGGGCCAGAGAGATAGCATAGCAGTAGGGCATTTGCTTTGCGCACAGCCAATCCAAGACTGACAGTGGTTTGAATCTCGGCATCATCCCATAAGGTCCCCAAGCCTGCCAGGAGAGATTTCTGAGTGCAGAGCCACAGTGATCTGGAAGGAAGGAAGGGAGGGAGGGAAAAAAAGAGTACCCTCTGAGCATCCTTAAGTGTGGCCCCAAAATCAATCCCAAACAGCCAACAAATAAAGTACATTTATGGAGTTGGGGATGTAGTTCAGTGGCAGAACCTGGATTTTATCCTTTGTACCTCAACATGAATAAATAGATGAATACATCTAAAAAATGTTTGGGGGCCAGAGAGATAGTACAGTGGGTAGTGTACTTGCCTTGCATGCAAACAACCTGAGTTCAATCTCCAGTATCCCATATGTTCCCCTAAGCACCACCAGGTAATTCGTGAGTGTAGAACCAAAAGTAAGTCTTGAGCATCACTGAGTGTGGCCCCAAAACTAAAATAAATAATATTATTTTGTGTGTTATACCTATCTGTAAGCTTGCCCTGGTAAGCTTCTATATACAAGCATATTAAAAATAGCGGTAGGACATTCGCCTGGCACGTGGCTGACCTGGGATGGACCCAGGTTCAATCCCTGGCATCCCATATGGTCCCCTGAGCCTTCCAGGAATGATTTCTGAGTAAAGAGCCAGGAGTAACCCTGAGTGCTGCTGGGTGTGCCCCCACCCAAAAAAAGTGGAACTGGGTTGTCGCTGGGTTTTATTCCTGGTAGCACCTGGACCAAGAACTTCCAGGAGGGAAGCAAGCCCTGGAGCTGGGAGTAACGCCAAGAACTGCTAGGTGTCACCCCAACCCAAAAGATAGGTAGGCAAATTAAAACCTGAGCAGTTTACCTCCTAAACTTAATATGAGGCATTGCAAGTAGTAAATGTTAAATCTTCCTTATCACTCGCTCTGTGCCATGCTCTGAGCTAAGTAGAGTGGGAGGTGAGAGGAAAGAACCTTTGCCTTGTCTGAGCATCATCAAATCTAGGTGAGAGACCAGAGAGAGGCTCAACAGGCTGGAGCACTTATTCTACATGCAGGAAGTTCCTGGGTTTGATTCCCAGGACTGCAAGGTTCACCAGCACCAGCAGGAGTGACCCCAAAACAATCAAAAAATCATCAATGAGGAGAGATGAGCAGGGCTAACTGGAAAGTTTCAGTAACTAAGGCGCAGATAGGCTCAGCAGTAGAATTGCCAGCAGTGAGTCCACGTGTGTGCAGTGACTCATCCAAATCCCCACTGCTAGACGTTCCAGCAAGTGTGCCAGGCAGATGTAAGGCCATTATCTAGGTATCCCAGTGCCCAGAAATAGGAGCTGAGTAGAAGGTAGAGAGAAGTTAGAGGGAAAGGTTGACTGGGGTGTCTGTGGCCACAGGTGTTTCTGTGAGAGTTGATACTACCAATGTCTTCTGTAGCAGTTAAAGGAGGTGTTACAGAGACAGCCCCCCCCCCCCCCAGTATAGAAGTGCCAGGCCTGAGAAAGGAGCATGGGACTGGCTTAGCACAGAGTGGCCCCAAAGCAGGGGTCTCAAACTCGCGGCCCACGGGCCGTTTGCAGCTCTCCGTACAACATTTTGTGGCCCTGCCCTAGAGGAATCTTTTTTTATTTTGTTTTGTTTTAGTTGTTTGGGTCACACCCCCCAATGTTCAAGGCTTACTACTGACTTTGCCTCCTGCGGCCCCCAGGTAAATTGAGTTTGAGACCCCTGCCCCAAAGTAACCAGTAGGTAGTACTTGACTCCAAAGTATCTGGAGAGAGCATAAAGGTGAAAGTGCCTGTGTCTAGTCTGTGGCCAATCCCAGTTCATTCCTAGCACATATAGGATTCCCCCTTGAGCACTGCCAGGAGTGATCCCCAGGCACATCTAGGAGTAAGCCCTGAGCACAACTGAGTATTGACTTGAAACAACTTTTTTGGGGGGGGGGGGGCACACCCTGTGACACTCAGGCTGTGTGATCAGAAATCGCTCCTGGCTTGGGGGACCATATGGGACGCCAGGGGATCCGTCCTAGGTTAGCGCGTGCAAGGCAGATTGATGCCTTAATGCTTGCCCCACAGCTCCGGCCCTATTTTTTTTTTTTAAAGTCAAGGCTTGGATCAGGGAGTGCTTCAGTTTCTCCTGAGCAAAAATGCGTGTCGTCCCCTGCACCCATGTCAGTTGTAAGATCCCCTGCTATAGCCCAACAAACCAACAAAAAAAGATCTGCAGGGAGAGATCTTTCAAAATGAAATCCTCACTCCAATGGGCCTTAAAAGAAAGGAAGAGAAAAATTTTTGAAGGGAAATAAATCATTTCTCCATAGGGAAGAGTCTCTGCAGACTCAGATAAGGGGAGACCTTGAGATCTCTTGTGATCTGCTCTGTGCCTGCCCCCTCCAGGAGGGGAGAAGACCCTGGGGGGGTGCTTCTGATAAGGAGGGAGGAACCCATTGTGAGCTCTGTGACTCCCTGAGGAGATAAGCAGATGCTTCTGGACCCACCAGCCTTCAGATCACAGCCTCCTTGAGGTACATTGTACCCCCTGCCACTGAGGGTTGGCTTGCATTCCTTCCTTTGTATGCAGGAAAATCTGGTTGGGGTGTGTGTGCTTATCTTTCCCAGAAGACCTTTCTCTGCCACTTTTCCTGTCTCCAGGTATCTCCAGGGTCTTCCTCTGCTTGGAAATTCAGAGAATGCTGTATAATTTTTGTTTCTTTCTTCCTCTCTTAGCCTGTGATTTCCTATTACTTTGTTTTGTTTTGTTTGGGGAGCCACCCCTGGTCATGCTCAGGGTTTATTCCAGACTCTGTTCTCAGGAATCACTCCTAGGGGTTAGAGAAATAGGACAGCAGTAGGCCTTGCATGCGGTGACCCTGGGAGGGACCCGGTTCAGTTCTCAAGCATCCCAGCCTTCCAGGGGCAATTTCTGAGTGCAGACCTGGAGTAACCCCTGAGTGCTGCTGGGTGTGGCCCAAAAACCAATCAATCAATTAATAAATAAATAAAGTTAAAAAAAAAAAAGGAGTCACTCCTGGCAGACTCGGGGGACCTTATGGGATGCCAGGGACAGAACCTGGGTTGGCCACATGCTAGGCAAACACCTGTCCTGCTGTCCTGGCTCCAGCACTGACAGTTGATAGTCTTCTATCTGATTTCCCCTGTTTTGGTGAAGCCTTCAGGAAGGGGTTGATTTCACTCAGTTTGTTGGCAACTTTCAGTTTTGTCTGTGTTCAAGTTGTAGAAATTTTGGTCTTGCTCATCTGGAAAAGAGATCAATGATTCTTTTGATAACTAATGAAAGACACTCGGGTCTTTTGAAGTCTCACTAGACTTGCCCATCCCCCCTTCCATCTGGATTCTGTGTTGGGACCATTGAGAACCTTCCCCCTATCTAAAATTTTAACAGTGACCGAGATTTCCAGTTCCTTCTGGAACTGAGCCTGATAAACAGTTACTCTGCTACTGGGAGGAATGCAAGGAACGCACAGGCAGTCCATTTGCCAGGGGAAGTTTCTCAAGCCAGCCCAGGCCCTGGACTCCCTGTTGGGCCCTCAGGCTTTGTCTTCAGCTAATGGGGTGCTGTTAGTAACTGCTCTCTAGATCTCAAGAACACATGGGCATCAGTGCACCTTGCTACACATAAACTCCGATTCTAAGGTAGAGGCTACACCTGGCAGTGCTGGGGGGTGGGGTGCCCCAGCAGTGCTTGGGGTCCCTGCACTTGGGGGACCCTTGCCCTATGAGGGCTGTCAGGCCCTCCCATTGCTTTTCTGAGTCAGGCAATAGAGGTGGCCAGTGTGGATAGACCTGGATATTCTGAGCAGAAACAGCTTCGGGCATGAGAAGGACCTTGGCAGGGCTGGTGAATGTAAGTTTAGAGCAACGATGAGATTAAGGTACTTGCCTCCCTTATGGCCAATCCAGCTTTAGCTTCCAGCACCGCCTACATATGGTCAGTCCCTGGGCACCACCGACGTGATTCCATGAGCACAAAGTCAGGAGAAAGTCCTGAACACAGTCCACAAATCCTCCCCCATCATTTTTTAAAATTCAAAAACATTTTATTTTTCAGTTTTTGGGTCACACCCGGCAGTGCTCAGGGGTTACTCCTGGCTGTCTGCTCAGAAATAGCTCCTGGCAGGCACAGGGGACCATATGGGACACCGGGATTCGAACCAACCACCTTTGGCCCTGGATCGGCTGCTTGCAAGGCAAATGCCGCTGTGCTATCTCTCCGGGCCCTCAAAAACATTTTTTATTTTTTATTTTTATTCGAGGAGCTGGAACACAGCGGGAGGGCATTTGCCTTTTCAGCAGCCCATGAGGTTTGATCCCCAGCTTCTCATATGGTTCCCTCAGCCTGCCAGAAGTAATTTCTGAACCCCTGAGCACCACCTGATGTGACCCAAAACCAACAATAAATAAATAAATAAAAACATTTTTTTAATTTGAAGCTCCATGACTGGCAATACTGTTAATGATAGGGACCCTGAAAACCACATTTTTTCTCCCCACCCCCACCACTGTCCCCCTCCTGCCCCTTCCCCTCGCCCCAGTTTTGTAGACCAATTGTCTACCACAACAAAAAAAAAAGATTCCTGCAGCATGTTCTGGTTTTGTTTGTTTGTTTTGGGGCTTCACTCAGCAGTGTTCAGGGCTTCCTCTTGGTTCTTCGCTCAGGAGCCATTCCTGGAGGTGTTTGTGGGACTCCATGTGATACTTAGGATGGAACCCTTAGTATCAGTGGGTAGGCCAACACCCTACCCACCCTGCTCTGTCTCTCTCTCTCTCTCTCTCTGTGTCTCTATCTCTCTCTGTCTCTGTCTCTCTCTGTCTTTCTCTGTCTCTGTCCTGTCTCTGTCTCTCTCTCTTTCTCTCTCTCTCTTTGTCTCTCTCTCTCTCTTTCTCTCTCTCTCTTTGTCTCTCTCTCTCTCTTTCTCTCTCTCTCTTTGTCTCTCTCTCTCTCTCTGGCCCCTGTAGCATTTTCTGGAGCCTTGTCTCTGAGGTCTTCCTCATCTGAGCTGCCAGAGATGTGCTTTAGTGCAGAACCACATCTGCACACCTCAGAACCCTTGACTTTGCTTCTTTGCTGCGTCTCCCCATTCAGAGACTCGATCATGACCCAGACACAATTGGGAACGAAGTGGAGTGCAATGATATGCTTCCTCGTGGATGGAGGAAGTTGGGCACTAAGTGAGAGACAAGGCCGGACAGTATCACTCAGGAGCAGAAAAGCAATCCTGCTCCCAGCGGGGAAGGAAGGAAAAGGGTGGGAAGGGGTAGGCTGAGGGGGGCTGGTGGTGATGGGAGGACCAGAAGCCTGGTTAAGCTATTGTGAGGGGAGTGAAGTCTGGCCAGGAAGATGGTGCAGAGAACAGGAGAACACTTCGCATGTGGGAAGCCAGCGTTCTATATCTGGTGCCACATGGTCCCTTGAGCACTGAGTTGGGAGCAGCTCCTGAGCCTAGAGGAATGTTCGTGACCCTCCTCCTCAATAAATACTGGGAGCTCCAGGTGTGACTGTAAGGAGACTTGCCTTGCCTGTGTAAGGGTGATTGTTGTATCCTCATCACTGCTGGCTCCCTAAGTCTGTGTGTGACCCCCAGACAGCAGAAGGAAGTAGCAGCAACAAAGAGAAAGGTGAAAGTTTATGGAAAAGCGGCAAATATTTGGGGCTGGGTAGAAAGGACAGGGGAGGGTACTTGCCTTGCTCCCCCAGTGCACAGCCAATAGGAAGCCCTGAGTACTGCTGGGTGTGGGCCAAAAGAAACTTAAAAAAATTACAATTATAATTTTAAAAAATTATAAAAATAACACGAACATCAAACAGACACACACACACACACACACACACACACACACACACATGTACGCACACCATGTGTGCCTGGCTAGACTTACCCAGTTCTGGCTCCTGATTGTGGCATACACACATGTGCTCTCCTTGGGTCCTACTGCCTGGCTCTGCACTAAGAAATACCACGCCAGGGCCAGAGAGATAGCACAGAGGTAGGGCATTTGCCTTGCACGCATCTGACCTTGGACTGACAGTGGTTCAATTCCAGACATCCCATATGGTTCCCCGAGCTAGTCAGAAGCAATTTCTGAGCACAGAACCAGGAGTAACCCCTGAGCGCCGCCAAAAACAAAAACAAAAAAATCACATCTTGATAACCGTTTTCACTATTTAAATTTGCTAGTTTATTGTAAAGGATGAACGAAGTGGAGGGCTGAAGGGTAGCACAATGGGGAGGCCACTTGCCTTGAATGTGGTTCTGGGGTTCCCTAAGCCCCACCAGAAGGGATCGCTGAGCACAGTGCCAGGAGTCAGCCCTGAGCACTGTTGGCGGTGATTCCAAAATGAAAACAAACGAAAAGAAAGTAGAACATAGACGAAACAGCCCTCGTTAAAACTGGGGCATTTGAGGATTCATGTTTGCATCATCTGAGATTTACTTCACATTCAGCCTGTGTGAATATAGAACTGTTTACACAGTCTATTTCTTTTCTTTTCTTTTCTTTTTTGGGGGGGAGGGGGGTCATGCCCACCAGGGGTCAGGGGTTACTCCTGGCTCTGTGCTCAGAAATCGCTCCTGCCAGGCTCAGGGGACCATTAGGGTGCCGGGAATCGAACTGGAGTCTGTCCTGTGTTGGCCACATGCAAGGCAAATGTCCTACAGCTGTGCTTATTGCTCTGGCCCCATTCCGCTTCTAATTCTAAAAACTCTTTTCAACCTTTCTCTTCCCCTGAGGCCACAGCTGGACTTCTGTGGAGTTTGGGGTTCTAAAGGATTGTCTTGCTCAGACCCCTCTCAGCTCTGTAGTGGAAACCAACCGGAGGTATCAGCACTGAAGACTAGGGTCAAAAACAGACTTTTTGAATGAAGCCACAAATTCTTCCTCTGGCTGTACAGAGGAAAGGGAAATGTCACCCATTTGTTGCTTTTTATGGTAATGAAGAAGGAAAACCCTCAAAGCTCCTGATTTTCTACTATGAGCTGACCAGCTGGCTTATTTCTGTTTCAGATAAGAAGCCCAGAAGGAAGCCGATTTGTTTTTTCCTCGAATCTGATCAAAGCACAGAAGTGCATTCTATAACTTGGTGAAATTTTTAGGAAAGTTGCTTCTTAGGAAAATCTTAAGAATCGATGTATTCTTGTTAGATGACTTTAGGCCAAAACAAGAGGGAGTAACTCCAGTTAGTCCATTCTGATTTTGACTTTTTGATAAATCTCTTTTTTCCCCTGCTTTTTCTTTTTCTTTTTTTTTTTTTCTCTTTTTAAATCATGCCAGGGATTTGAACACACAAAGCAAGTGTGCTGCTGGTCTAAATCCCTAGCACCCATGTTCTTTTTTTACTGTATTTATTTTCACATTAGACCATAAAATTTAAAAACATTTTATAATTAAAGAAATAATTATGAACCTGAGTAATAGTACAGAGGGGAGGTCTTTGGCTGACCTGGCTTCGATCCCTGGCATCCCATATGATCCTTGAGTCCTCCAGGAGTGGTTTCTGAGCACAGAGCCAGGAGTAACTAACTCCTGAGTATGGCCCTAACCCCCAAAGATCAAGTCATAAATTACTCCTGTCTCATCAGCAGGACTGGGGGGTTGACCCTGTGGTATGGGATTGTGACAGGTCATCTGCATGCTAGGCAGGGAGAGATCTTTATTTTAGTTTTTTGTTTTTTTTTTTTTTTTTTTTTTTCAGTTTTTGGGTCAAACCTGGTGATGCTCAGGAGTTACTGTTACGTCTGGCTCTGCACTTAGGAACTACTCCTGGCAGTGCTCAGGGGACCATATGGGATGCCGGGGATTGAACCTGTGTCCATGCTGGGTTGGTTGTGTGCATGACAAACACCCTATCACTGTGCTATTGCTCTGGCCTCCAGAATTAAGATGTTTTGTTGTTGTTATTTTTGGGCCACACTCAGCCATGCTAGGGGTTTCTCCTGGCTCGACAACTCAGGAATCACTCCTGGCAGTGCTCAGGAGACCATAGGGGATTTTGGATATCAAACCCAGGTTGGCTGTATGCAAGGCAAGTGCCTTGGTTGCTGTACTATATTACTCCAGCCCTAAGATTTTAAGGAAAATTTTGGCTAGTCTTCCTCCAGTTTTTATTATATAGGCAGAATTTCTCTGAGTAGCATGTCCTTCAAATGTAGTGGGGAAGGCACTTATTTCTCTCCTAATGACTTGCCAAGACATCTGTGCAGGCTTTCATAATTAAAGAATGTATTTTCTTTCCTTTAGGAATCAACATACTTAATGCTGATTTGTTATGACATTTTCCCTGTTGCTCAAGAAGCCATAGAGCTCTTCTGTGATTAATAGGAAATGAACCATTGGAGCAAATATACTTGCTCAGGAAGATCTCTATAGGTAATTTCCCCTCCGAGAGATTGCCCGGTCTCAGTTGGTCCAAGAATATTAGTTGTTCCGGGTTTTGTAAGTAACAGCTTTATGAAGATATTCACAATTAAAGTGCACAATGAACTGATTTTAATGTATTTGCCGAGTTGTGTAACTATTGTGACAATTAATTTGAGGCCATTTTGACCTCCACAAGAAACTCCATACTCATTAGCTATCACTCTCCCTTTCTTTTGCCCCTCAGCCCTTGGGAACCACTAATCTCCTCTCTGTTTCCAAAGATTTGCTTGTACTGGACATTTCATATAAATGGAATGTGACAGTGTATAGCCATTTGTCACTAGCTTCTTTTTTTCTCCTCTTTTTTTTTTTTTTTTTTTTTTTGGTTTTTGGGCCACACCCGTTTGACGCTCAGGGGTTACTCCTGGCTATGTGCTCAGAAATCGCCCCTGGCTTGGGGGGACCATATGGGATGCCAGGGGATCGAACCACTGTCCGTCCTATGCTAGCGCTTGCAAGGCAGACACCTTACCTCTAGCGCCACCTTCCCGGCCCCTTTTTCTCCTCTTTTTCACTTACTGTAAGGCTTGCAAATTTTAGCCCAGTTGTAGCAGAAGTGAATATGGAACTTGGCATCTTTTTCTTTGCTGAGAATATTGTATTTTATGATCAGACCTCACTTTTTATTAGGTAGTGCACTCATTGATGGATTGTTTTGCTTTTGGACAATTATGAAAAATACTGCCTGAATATGTGGTTTGGTATTTTTTGCTTGCACGTAAATGAACATTTCCCTTAGACTAGTATTGCTGCATTCAATGTTAATTCTATGCTTTACCTTTTGTTGGTGTTTTCTTTTTTTTTTTTTGGTTGGTTTGTTTTTGTTTTTTTTTTTTTTTTTTTGGTTTTTGGGCCACACCCATTTGACGCTCAGGGGTTACTCCTGGCTATGCGCTCAGAAGTCGCTCCTGGCTTGGGGGACCATATGGGACACCGGGGGATCGAACCGCGGTCCGTCCTAGGCTAGTGCTGGCAAGGCAGACACCTTACCTTTAGCGCCACCGCCCGGCCCCTTGTTTTTGTTTTTATTTCTATTTTTTGTTGATTTGTTTGCCACACCCAGTGGTGCTCAGGGGTTATTCCTGACTCTGTATTCAGAAATCACTCCTGACTGGCTTATATTGGATAGTGGGGATTGAACCCAGGCCAGCAGTGTACAAGGCAAGTGCCCTATCCTACCCATTGCTTTACCTTCTAATATACCTGACGTGATGAGTCTGATCGTCTTACTTTTCCACCAGCTATGCTTGAGGACCTCAGTTTCTCCCCTTCCCCCAACCCTCAGATCTGTCCCGATTCACCCATCTTACTGAGCTTGCCATCATCTCACTGAGCCTTGGTATCTGCTTTGGCCGACGGTTCGTGATATGGTCCCGATCATCATTTGTGAGCTAAAGTTGTTTCGAAATAAATGTGAGAAGGACAGGCCTCACAGTGCAGCAGGGAAATGCAACACATTTGTGAAGTAAACACAATGCATGTGTGCCATTGGTCATATAATACAAGCACACATTTTTATGACTTCTGAAAGTGGCTGGGATAGTCAGTCCTGACTTGGGAGCTAAGAGTCTCGCAGAAGAACACATTGCTGTCTGTCCCTTTAGGGAGAAATGTTATTTAACCAAGAGAAATTGGCCTCACCACTTCCCACCCCTATCCCCGAAGTTCACCATCAAGAAACTCCTTGCGGGGCCGGGCGGTGGCGCTGGAGGTAAGGTGCCTGCCTTGCCTGCGCTAGCCTAGGACGGACCGCGGTTCGATCCCCCGGCGTCCCATATGGTCCCCCAAGCCAGGAGTGACCTCTGAGCGCATAGCCAGGAGTAACCCCTGAGCGTCACTGGGTGTGGCCCAAAAACCAAAAAAAAAAAAAAAAAAAAAAAAAAAAGAAACTCCTTGCGGGCCTGGAGAGGTAGCACAGCAGTGTTTGCCTTGCAAGCAGCCTATCCAGGACCAAAGGTGGTTGGTTCGAATCCCGGTGTCCCATATGGTCCCCCGTGCCTGCCAGGAGCTATTTCTGAGCGGACAGCCAGGAGTAACCCCTGAGCATCGCCGGGTGTGGCCCAAAAAAACAAACAAACAAAAAGAAACTCCTTGCTTTTCTTCCGCAAGGTTCCCTAGACCTTGCTTGCCTTCTCTTCCTGGCATGTCTTGGGTGGTGTTTGGACACTTGGAGGCATCAGAATGTTTCCACTGCTATAGCATTTAGCACGTCTCCAAGGGATAAATTCCTCCCTCTCCTGTTGAGTCGCAGTTCTGTTATCATGCTGCAACAATTGAACATTAATTTAATGATATCATCTAATGGAGTCCATATTCATACTTCTGTCATTCCTTAACTATGTTTTATTACTGGCTTAAGAAAAAAATTGGATCCGGGACCTAATGAAGGTTCCAAAAATGCATTCAGGGAGACTCCAGTACGTGCCTTGCACATGTGAGAATTTGATCCCCAATGCTGACCCCCCTAAAAAAATTGCTTGGTCTTTTAGAAATTGTTTGGTCTTTTTTAAAAAATATTTTTATTTAAACACCTTGATTACAAATATGATTGTAGTTGGATTTCAGTCATATAAAGAACACCCACCTTCACCAGTGCAACATTCCCATCACCAATGTCCCAAATCTCCCTCCTCCCACCCTTCACCCCCCAATTTTTTGATCTTTTAAACAAACTCATAAGGCCAGAGTGATAGAACAGAGGGCATTTGCCTTGCACATAGAAAACCCTGGTTTGATCCCCTGCATCTTAAATAGTCTACCCACCCAGAACTACCAGAAGTAATTCCTGAAGTAAGCCCTGAGCTTTTTGTGCCCCTCCTTAAAAAAAAAAAAAAAAAAAAAGGCAGAACACCAAAAATCTAAAAGTAAATAATTTCTCTGCCTCCCTGATTTTATGCGATATATATTTTTATGAAGATCTAGGGCAGCTTTCTTGCCTAGAAGAAGATCAGTTTTAGAATTCAGCCTTAACATTTTGGGGGGAGTAGGGGAAAGGTCTGGGGCCACACCGTGGTGTGCTCAGGTTCCATTCCTGGCTTTGTGCTCAGAGATCCCCCCATGCAGTGCCTAGGGGGCTGTGTCTATGTGGTGCCAGAGATCAAACTAGGACTGAACTGAAGGCCACAAGACAAGTCCCGAAGAATCTCTCTGGCCCCGTTGAACCTTCTTAGCAAGATTCCTCGCTAGACAAAGAAAACCAACCTGTACCTGCACCTGGAGCCCACAGGCCTCTGCAAGTGAGTTAAGTGAGTGAGTTAGATGTGACAGATAGATAGATAGGTATGGGTAGAAAGTTAGGGTGAGCTAGGTACCCAACTCTATGACTGATGCTGCGCTGGATGATCTGACCGAGGTTCTTATCAGATTTCCCCATTAGAGAGTTCTGCTTTGAGAGATGAGAGATGGGGGCTCCCTGGGGGATTCTGATTCCAGTCATTCTGTGGCCAGATGATGCTGAGGTGATTCTCCCCAGAATCCTTTGGGGCTTTGGAAATGTTGACATTTTCATTCATCATCTATCCTTCCTCCATCTGGTCTTCTTTTGGCTGGAAGAAGTTTCTTTAACCCTCTTTTTCCCCCTTTGTGACATGTGCTTCTTTTTATTTCTATGTATTTTGTGGGGAGCACTCCCAGAAGTGCTCAGGGGTTCCTCCTGATTCTGTACTCAGGAATCACTTCTGGTTGTGCTAGGGAGGTTGTCCATGTGGGATGCCTAGGATCGAACTCAAGTTGACTGTGCAAAGGCAAGTACCCAGCCTATCTACTATTACTCCTACCCCTTGTTCTTTTGTTTAAATTGAGTTAACAGTGCCCTGTCATGTTAGATGGTGCATGGTGCATCATTGGCGGCTATGTTTAGAGCAGTGGTCGGCAAGCCGTGGCTGGCTAGCCACATGCGACTCTTTCCACTTTTTAATGTGGCTCTTCTGTGTGCCTGGCGGCCGCTCGAAGAATCGGGACTCTGCTCCTAGCCTCTGTTAGTGCATGCCCTATGTGGCTCTCAAAATAAATTTCAATTGTGGTTTTGACGAGATTTGGCTCTGTTGAAAAAAAAGTTTGCCCACCACTGGTCTAGAACGTGTTTAAGCCACCCCGATTGCCTCCAAGAGGCCTGGATCAGCTCTGTCCCCATTTCCCCTCCCACTTTCTTACTTCCCCTCTGCTGACCACTAATTGGCACCATAGTCTGAGAGTTTCTTGTCGTTGTGTGTGTTTGTTTCGTCTGTTTGTTTGCACTAGATACACACATGAGTGCCGTCATATGGTGCTTGTCTTGCTCCATCTGTCTCATCTCCCTTGGCGAGAGCCTGCTGGCTTCCCACAGGCCTGTGCCCCTCTTGCAGATGGCAGAGTTCCTCCTCCCTGAGCCAATGGCTGGCACTGTGAAAATATGTGTCTGTATTTTTGGACCACACCTGGTGGAGCTTAGGGGCCACTTCATCCTCACTGGGGGCTGCTTCTCTCAGTGCTCCAGGTGCCAAGATTCTTCCTGGGGCTCTTGCTTATACAGGAAACCCTGACTGTGAGTCACTGCTTTTTTATTTTTTTGGTGGGGGGAGGCTCACCCTACAGTGTTCACAGATGACTGTGCTCAAGAAGCACTTGTGGCAGTGCTCAAGACCATGTGTAGTTCTATGGATTGACCAGGGTTAGCCTTAACTATCTTGCCAGCCTTTCATATTTTGTTGTAAAAAAAACTTTAAAAAAAAAAAAAAAAGAGAAGATTCAAGAACCTGAAGAATAGCTCAACGGGTAGGGGTTTTGCCTTGCATGTAGCTGACCTGGATTCAATCCCCAGCATGCCATATGATCCCCTGAGCCGGCCAGGAGGAATTTCTGAGTACAAAGTCAGGAATAACCCCTGAGCACTTCTGGTGTTACCCCTAACCCCCCCCAAAAAAAAACCACCAAAAATTAATTTTATTATAGCACCCTGATTTACAAAATTATTCACAGTTAGGTTTCATTTATGTATGTATGTATGTATGTATGTATGTATGTATGTATGTATGTATGTATGTATTGTTTTTGTTTTGGGGACAAAGCCAACAGTGTGCAGGGATTACTCCTGGGTCGGCATTCAGAAATCGTCTTTGCAGGTCGGGGAACCATATGGGATATTGGGAATCAAACCTGGGTCGGCTGTGTGCAAGGCAAACACCCTACATATAGCTCTGTGCTATATCACTTCAGTTCTGACAGGTAAGCTTTAGACACCAATGTTCCAGCATAGATCCTGTCACCAGTGTTGACTTCCCTTCACCAGTGTTCCCAGATTCCCTTTCCTGAGCCCCCTAATCCCCAACCTGACTTTTTTGGGGGGGCCACACCTGGCAGTACTTAGAGGCTACTCTTGGCTCTACACTTGGGGATCATTCTGATAAATTCAGGGGACCATGTGGGTTGCCGGGGGTTGAACCTGGGTCAGCAGCATGCAAGAAGAATGCCTTCCCTGTTGTACTATCGCCCCAGTCCCAGACTGCCATCTTGATAGGCACGTTTTTAAGTTTGGTTGTCAAAGTTTGGGTCTCATGATTTCAGTGTTGTTGTCTCTGTGGTTTGACTATTTGCTTGTAAAAGACTTTGGAATGAATCAACAGCAGAGTTGGGATTTATTTTATTTATTTATTTATTTATTTATTTATTTATTTATTTATTTATTTATTTATTTATTTATTTATTTTTGGGCCACACCTGGTGACACTCCTGGCTATGTGCTTAGAAATCAATCCTCTTTGAGGGACCATATGGGACTCCAGGGGATTGAACCACGGTCCGTTCTGGGTCAGCTGCATGCAAGACAAGCACCTTACCACTGCGCCATCGTTCCAGCCCCAGAGTTGGGATATTTTTAATACTAGTGCTTAGATTTACATGGCATAGTAACTTGAATGTTAAATCCATGGAGTCTTACACGATGACACCATCTCTGGAAAGAGGTAGGCGTTAGGGGTGTTTTTTCCAGCCTCTGTCTCAACAGGACCACCTGCACCTCGTTTTCTTTCTCCTTGGCTTTCAGTTTTTGGGCCACTCCCAGGGTTGCTCTGGGATTACTCCTGGCAGGGCTCAGGAGGTCAGTGGGACTTGGGATCAAACCAGGTCAGCCTCGTGTAAGGCAAGTACCTCCCCCTCCATATTTTCTCGTTAGTCCCTAATCCTCCATTTTTACCCGCCACGCTCTTTGTGTGCATTTTCCATTCAGTAGGAGGCTACAAAATGGCTATTTGGACTCTTGCTTTTGTTGAATGACTTTATACAGATTCTCCCCCATAGAACCTCATTGACAGAAACTGTAAACATCTGGGAATTGCATGACTTCGTGTAATTGTTTTTTGTTTTGCTTTGAGGCCACACCCAGCAGCACCAAGGAGTTACTCTTGAGTCTGTGCTCAGAAATTATTCCTGATGGGCTCAGGGAACCGTATGGGTTGCTGGAGATCAAATCCAGGCTAGCCACATGCAAAGCAAATGTCCTACCCACTGTGCTATCGCTCTGGCCCTGGCTTTGTGTATTTATTATAACACTGTAATTTACCAAATTATAATGCAGTTGTTCCAGGCATTAAATGTTCCAACACCAAGCTCACCATTAATATGACCTTCCCTTTCCCAGTGTCCCCAATCTCCCACCTACTTCCCGAGCCTGCCTCAATGCAAGCACAAACAAATATACTTCAAAAGGCAAATGGGATTATGAAAACTGAGGTCAGCAGATATCCATTTGAAATGATAGTTCTATCTCTCCACAGTGTTACTAAAGTCCATGTCTAAGGATTTGCTGGACTATGGTTGGTTCTAGTTGAACCTTCTGGATTACTGTTTAGGCTCACTGATTGGCACATTCCTATGTAACTTTCCCATCAGACTTCTTGGGCTGACATGTCTATAAAACTTTGAGGTATTGCATGCAATTGCAGTCATGTGGCCCAGGGTCTATAGATCTGAAATTAGTCTAATAACCATAATACCGGGGCCCGGAGAGATAGCACAGCGGCGTTTGCCTTGCAAGCAGCCAATCCAGGACAAAAGGTGGTTGAATCCTGGTGTCCCATATGGTCCCCCGTGCCTGCCAGGAACTATTTCTGAGCAGCCAGCCAGGAGTAACCCCTGGGCACCACTGGGTGTGGCCCAAAACCAAAAAAAAAAGAAAAAAGAAAAAAAAAGGAAAAAAAATAACCATAATACTGGAGAAAGGCCTGAGAGGTGGCACAAAGGGCTGAATCACATGCTTGGCATGGAAGGGCCTTGTCTTTAACCCCCAGCTCTGTGTGATTCGCTGAGCACCACCAGGCTCACCTCCATGCACCAAGCCTACAGTCGGCCCTGAGAGCAGTGGGGAGGACTCCAAAAACTGGCAAAGAAAATTAGATTGAGCAGTGACATGGATCCATGGCACCACGCAGTCTGACAATTATCTGCTTAAACAAGTTAGTCAGATGGAAAGTGTTTTCCTTGTTATGGTAGCAGTGAGCATCATGAAACCTTGAAATCTGATCTCAGCACAGAGCAAGTAATCTTATTTCAAAAGTTCTTCCATGTTGAGGCCAGAGTGTTGGTGCAGAGTGGTAAGGCATCTGCCTTGCTGGTACTAGCCTAAAACGGACCACAGTTTGATCCCCCCGAGGTCTGTACTGGGTTGGCCACATGCAAGGCAAACGCCCTATCACTGTGCTATTGCTCCGGCCCCCCAAAATGCATTTTTAGTAAATAACATGCTGTCTGTATTTCTGTACCTTTAGCTGTGAAAGCTAAGGGCATAGAAAGAGAATGTGAGGCACACTAGATTTGTCCAACAGAAGAACTTTGTAGACTGGAAAGACTGAAATAATACTGTCCAATTCCATTAGTCCCCAAATTTTTTGTTTGTTTTTTTGTTTCTGGGTCACACCTGGCAGCCCTCAGGGGTTACTCCTGGCTCTATGCTCAGAAATCGCTCCTGGTAGGCTTGGTGGACCATATGGGATTCCGGGATTCAAACCACCGTCCTTCTGCATGCAAGAAATGCCCTACCTCCATGCTATCTCTCCAGCCCCATTAGTCCCAAATTTGATGCTTGTAAAATAAGATGCTCCACAGATATTCATTAAGCAAATTAATACTTTGACCTTCAAAGTAACCTGTTTCCCGAACAACAGAATAGCTTATACCTGCAATTAGATGGGTGGTTGCTTCCTATTTGTCTGTTTCCTTTTGTGCACTGTATTTAATAAGGCTGCCAACCTGGTGCTCATAGCTGTGTGTGTGTGTGTGTGTGTGTGTGTGTGTGTGTGTGTGTGTGTGTGTGTGTGTTGCTGGAATCAAACCCGGGCCCTCCGCATGCAAAGCATGTATTTCACCTTGTTGAACAATGATAAAAGGTATTTTAAAATTCCAAAAATTACCAGCAACCAAACATAGACCCAGGAGGCTAGAGAAGTTAAAGTTAGCACAGGGATTCAGCCATGGCTTTGGGACATGACCAGGCATGGTTCAATTCTCAGCACCACATATGGTTCCTGGAGCACCCCCGGAGTGACCCTGACCACAGAACCAGGTGTGGCCCCTGAGCATTAACCAGTGTAGCCCTTAAATAAAAGTGTTTTGTGGTTTTGGGGTTTTTTGTTTGTTTTTAGTTTTTGGGTCACATTCAGTGGTGTTCATAGCATACATCTAGCTCTACACTTAAGAATTACTGGGGCCGGAGCAATAGCACAGCTGTTTGCCTTGCACAAGGCCAACACAGGACAGACCCTGGTTCGTTTCCCGGCATCCCATATGGTCCCTCGAGCCTGCTATGAGTTATTTCTGAGTGCAGAGCCAGGAGTAAACCCTGAGTGCCACTGGGTGTGACCCCCCCCAAAATAAAAAGCAGGAAAGGGGTTGGAGAGATAGCATGGAGATAATGAATTTGCCTTGCATGCAGAAGGATGGTGGTTCGAATCCCAGCATCCCATATGGTCCCCCGAGCCTGCCAGGATCGATTTCTGACTGTAGATCCAGGAGTAACCCCTGAGCTCTGCCGGGTGTGACCCAAAAACCAAAAAAAAAAAAAAAAAAAAGCAGGAAAAAGAATTATTCTTTTTGGTGCTCATGAGACCACATGGGATGCCAAGGATTTAACTAGGACAGCTATATGCAAGGTAAACACTTTACTTGCTGTATTATCACTCCACTTCTCAGAATTCCTCAAATTTTTAAACTAAACAGTAGATTTGAAGTTGAACAGCAAACCTTGAAAGTCCTTCTTATCTGTGTTGAGTGACCCAGTATCTATACCCAGAATTGTAATCTAACTGGTGGGAAGACTCTCATTATTGTTTTAACATTAAAAAAAAATTGTGTGCCTGGTATTATCATATTAAAATGTTACCACTTTGCAAAGTAGAGATTAGGCGAGAGAGAGAGACAGACAGAGACAGAGAAAGAGACAGAGTCAGCCCTAGCTGCTGAGAATTTTGGGAGGTAGTTTCTATTCTCACCAAGTTTGATGACTTCAGACATGAAGTCATCAAACTTTCCAAATTCGGTTTTCAGGAGTGTAATATAGAGAAAGTTCTAGATGGTCTTGAAAAAGAATTCTTTAGGGACCAGAATTTAGAAAATTCTTTTTTTTTTTTTTTGGTTTTTGGGCCACACCCAGCGGTGCTCAGGGGTTACTCCTGGCTGTCTGCTCAGAAATAGCTCCTGGCAGGCACGGGGGACCATATGGGACACCGGGATTCGAACCAGCCACCTTTGGTCCTGGATCGGCTGCTTGCAAGGCAAACGCCGCTGTGCTATCTCTCCGGGCCCAAGAATTTAGAAAATTCTAAATGTTCTACCATACCAATAGTACAATGGGGAGGCCACTTGCTTTGCATGCAGCTGGCCTAGTTTTGATCCTTAGCATCCCAGGTGGTCCCCTCAGCCCACCAGGAGAAATTCCTGAGTGCAGAGCCAGGAGTAACCTCTGAATATCTCCAGGAGTAGCCTCCAAACCTAAATAAATAAATAAATAAATTTAATTAATTATAGACTGGAAAATAGTGCAGGGAATAGGCTGCTTACCTTGCACGTGGCCATCCTGGGTTTAAGCCCCACCAGCAGTGATCCCTGATTATAGAGCCAGGAGTAGTCCTTGAGCACTGTTCACTGTGGCCCCAAACCAAAACCAAACCATCAAAAAAATTAAATTATCTAACTATTATTTTGTTGGGGGGGCACACCTGGCATTGCTCAGGGGTGCTTTCTAGCTCTGCACCCAGAGATCACTCCCAGTGGGCTCTGGGCACCATAAGGGATGCCAGGGATTGAACTGGGCTGGCCAGATGCAAGGTAAGTGCCCTCCCCACTGCACTCTCTCTCTGGCCCTGACTAGAATTTCTTTTCTAAATCTCCTCTCTCTTGCTGCCCCAGCCAGCTCTCAGGTTTCTTGCTGTCAGTGAAGGTGTTGACTGCTATCAGCATTTGCAGGAGTGGCTTCATTTCTAGGCTGCCTCCTGGGACTTTCTGGGTCTCAATTTACAGGTTTGAGGACCCAGTAGAATGAGCCTCAAGGCTCTAGTCAGCATGTCCTGAGGTGAGCGGATGCATCGGAGCTTATGAGTCTTGTGGAAAAGTATCCCAGGGCTGTATCTTTTCCTCAGCAGTTCATGAAACCTTGGTGATTTGAGTTTCATTCAGGTCCTGCCCTTCTCTGCTATGTGGCTAGATCTAAGCCTGTCTTTCTGCTTCTCAGTCCTGGGGTTCGAGAGGGACCCTAGTCCATGGGCTTGCCCATCCCGCTCTGCTCTGTCCCTCCCACTGGTCCCGCATCCTTTGGCAGCCCTTCTGGCTTGGACACAGTCTAGAAATATTTTCCTGCAGGGCCAGGTTGGTTCAGGTAAATGTTAATTTCACGAACGCTTAAGGGTTGGTTCTGGAGTGGAGGGATGGAGCCAGAGGAGCCCCGGATGCTGAAACCCTTTGGGGTGAGTCTAATAGTGTTGCTGCTCATGGATATTCTCAGAAGCAGTTGGTCTCCCAGCCCATATTGCTTCCCTTCTCCCCCCTCTGGCAGTTTGTTGACTTGGTCTCTTTCCTCCTGACTCCCCACAGTTTAGTAGTTAGTTGTTGTTGTTATCTTGGTTTGGTTTGGGGACCACGCCTGGAGGAGATCAGGGCTCTGCACTCAGAAATTGCTCCTGGCAAGCTGAGGAACCATATGGGATGCGGAGGGGGGGGGGGCAGGGGTTTGAATCTGGGTGAGTTGCATACAAGGCAAACACCTACCCAATGTGCTATGGATTCGATCACAATTAATTAGTTTTTATATTTTTGTTTGGTTTTCATATTTTGGGCCATCTCTGGCAGTGCTCACTGGTTATTATTCCTGGCTCTGCACTCAGGAATCACTCCTGGCAGCGTACAGGGGACTATGTGGGATGTCGAAGATTGAACCAGATGGGTTACGAGCAAGGCTAGTGTCTTCCACACTGTCCTATCTATCTTTCTGGCCCCAGTTTTTAGTTAATGATGACTGCTGGGCACAAATATGAATGCAGTGGTTCTTCGGGTACACTGTGTATACACTTCGTTTCCTTACTGCCAGGATTTCTTCTCCTCACTTGTCATTAGATTCTTTTTGTTTTTGTTTTTGGATCACACCTGATGGCACTCAGGGGTTACTCCTGGCTCTGCACTCAGAAATTGCTCCTAGCAGGCACGAGGGACCATATGGGATGCTGGGATTCGAACCACCCTTCGTCCTGGATCGGCTCTGTGCAAGGCAAATGCCCTACCACTGTGCCATCTCTCCAGCCCTAGATTTTTTTTTTTTAATTTAATTTTTGTTTTCAGGACCAGAGAGATGGAGAAGAGACAGAGACAGGGGAAGAACAGGGAAGCTGCAGAGAGAAGCCCCAAGCACAGAATTCCCAGCAGGAGCCTTCCTGAGCAAGGATAAACATTTCCTAAGTTTCCAGAACACAGTCTGTGATCTGGAGTCCTTCTTTGCTTAAGCCCCGTTTGGAATGGACTGATAGATATTGTCAGGCTAAGCCTTCCTGTCCTCCGGGGCTCCTTCCAAGGCCCTGCTCTGTGCTGGGCAGATGCAGTAGCTGCCTGCCTTGACTTAAGTCTTGGCTGATGCCTCTGTGGGTTTTGCTCTACTGCTGGATGGCCCATTTGGGCTTTGAAGCCTCGTTTGCCGGTGGTCAGTTTCCATCCTGGAAGACAAGATGCAAAGCACGTGGGCAGCCCCCCTGGCTTCTCACCTAGTGAGCTTCACGCTGGCAACAGAGCTTCAGAACTGTTTGCGAGGGGCCGGGCGGTGGCGCTAAAGGTAAGGTGCCTGCCTTGCCTGCGCTATCCTTGGACGGACCGCGGTTCGATCCCCCGGTGTCCCATATGGTCCCCCAAGCCAGGAGTAACCCCTGAGCGTTACTGGGTGTGGCCCAAAATCAAAAAAAAAAAAAAAACAGAACTGTTTGCGGAATATTGCCAAGGCCCCTGAAGCTGCTGTGTGGCCCCTTCTAGGAGTAGTTCCTCCCTACTCCTGGTGAGTCCCAGCTCCCCTCAATTCCCATGTGGAAGGTCCCACCCGCCCTCCCAAGGTGACTATTTGGATAAATTGCATTCATAGGGTGGGACCTGGTGGAAACGATTGTGTGATTATTAATCTTGGTTTATTATTTTTGGGGGGGTCATACCCAGCCATGCTTGCTCCTGGCTTTGTGCTCAGGGCTCACTCCTGGTGGTGCTGGGCAGCAAAATATGCAAGGCAAGTGCCCTACCCGCTGTACTGTCGCTCTGGCCCCAACTGCCACTTTTTATTGTCTGTCATGTTAGTCCCTCCTTTTGGGGGGTGCGGTTTGGGTCACACCCGGCAGTGCTCAGGGGTTACTCCTGGTTCTGCACTCAGAAATTGCTCCTGGTAGGCTCAGGGGACCATATGGGATGTCGGGATTCAAACCACCATCCTTCTGCATGCAAGGCAAATGCCCTACATCCATGCTATCTCTCCGGCCCCATAGTCCCTCCTTTCTATTGGATTTATCCAGCTGATCCTGACATAGGAACCCACTGCCCTCCCCTCTTTTCAGGGACTGATTAGGTGTCATTTGGGGACACAGGGTGGGATTGGAGCTGGGAAGCCAAGCATGAGACAATGAGCATTGTAAGCCTGTTGACAAAAGGCTGGATGCAGTAGGTAGTCAGTGGTCAGAGCCGCCAGCTTTGGAACTGAATTTCAAGAAGAGTTTCATGAGCACATAAATTCTGAAGCGACAAATGAGGGGGAGTGCATTGGGATCCCATAAGACTAACAGTTCCAGCACTAAGACTTACATCTCACAGCAAAAATGCTGTCTTCCCCCACTCTGCAGAAGAAAGAACTAGAAACAGGGTTGGAGGGCGTTAACCAACCTGACTGACACAAAGACATTCTCTGGACACTGTCTCTCCACTGTTCTAAAAAGCCAAAGAATTGTTCCCTCCTGAGGGTGATTCCCACGGTACATTTGCTGTTGAGTTGGCTTTGTCTTGCCAGGAGGTGATTATCCATATCAGAGAGGAGGCATTTCATTTTCTGTGTCTCTCTTTCCAACAACTGAATACCAGAGCGCTTACAATTCTCAGTGGGAAGCAGATGGAAGAGAAGAGAAAAGGCTGGGACTGGGAATGGAGCACAGGCCTTGCATGTGTGAGGTCCTGGGTTCGAGCCACAGCACTACACACACACACACACACACACACACACTAAGATCAATACGTACTTTTGAGACAGTAGAGCATAAAAAAGGTCCATGATTTTGTTGTTGTTTGTTTGTTTTGTTTGTAGTAACTTTGCCAGGCTACTCTTGGGTGAGGAAAGAAAATTGAGGTTAAAGCAAGGAAAAGGAAGTGTGAGAGGCGTGACAACAATTCAGAGGAAAGATTCCAAGTGTTAGAGTTTAGCGTTTGGCTGACAGAAAACTAAGCAGGATGGGGAACAAATCGTTTGTGCCTTCTGTCTGCTGTCCTTCTTGCATGAGGGTGGATAGCATTTGCTCTCCAGAGAGACACCTGTGTCCCAGTACCAGAAGCTAAGCTAATCATTTCTGCCAAGCCAGCATCTAGTTGGTGCTCTTGGTTGCACAAGAGAAACCCTGGCATCACACACCCTGCAAACATTTCCTAGGAATGATCAGGTATGGAAGGAAGCTAGAGAAACGATGGGTGGGAAGTGCAGTCAAGACAGAGAAGGGGCCACTACAGCAATGGTAGTTGGAAATATTCTGGACAAGAACTGGGTGCTGCTAGTCATGGTGCCCCTTCAATAGCAGTTTTGCAAGCCAAGATGCCTAAAAGGAAAAAGAAAGGGGGGACAGGGGGGGGGGTGTGATGATGGGAGGGTGGTGGGAAATAAACACTGGGGAAGGGATGGTTGTTGGAATAGCATATTACCAAAATTCAACTATCAATGACTTTTTAACTACTGTATTTTCTGCCGTATAAGACAACTTTTTAACTCATGAAAAACTTCTTAGAAGTCAGGGGTTGTCTTATACGCCAGTATACGGCAAGCTGAAATTTACTCCAGCTTCAGGGATGAGTAATTTCCCCCCCCCCCCTTACCGCCACATCCCACCCAGCTGCCTGGCGTCATCACTCAGTCCTCTGCTTGTCCTGATTCATCTTTCAGGGCACACAGAGGAGCTGAGTTACTGAGCTTCGCATCTCATCCAGCCGCTGGGTATGCGGCCGGGTATGCGACTTTCCAGCTCAGTCCTCTGTTCAGCTTTTATGGGACACAGAGGAGGTCCTCTGTCTCCCTCTAGCAATCTTATTAATCACTGCACCCCAGCCAGCTGCTCTTGGAGGAGCCCCCTCTCCCTGCTCTCAATGTAGATCACAATTTAAAAAAATCACACTCACTACAAACGACAAATGTAAAATGATCGTTGGCACTCCAAGTCTAGCTTTATTAAACATATACTGTTAACCTTTGAGGGTTCTACTCTTTTCTCTTACTTTTTTTTTTTTTTTGGAGGGGGTCACACCCGGCAGTGCTCAGGGGTTACTCCTGGCTCTACGCTCAGAAATCGCTCCTGGCAGGCTCAGGGGACCATATGGGATGCTGGGATTCAAACCACCATCCTTCTGCATGAAAGGCAAATGCCTTACCTCCATGCTAGCTCTCTGGCCCCTTCTCTTACTTTTTATAATCTCCATTTGGTATGCTTATTTAAAAGAGAGGTAGTCTTATGTGGCGAATATAGCCCAAACCCTATATTTTAACAGGAAAAGTAGGGGGTTGTCTTATACGCCCAGTCATCTTATACACCAAAAAATACAGTATCTCATGGTGATTTAATTTAAAATGTTTTCAAGTAAAAAGAAACTAGGGTGCAGGGCCAGAGAGAGAGTATAGCAGGAATGGCACTTGCCTTAAAGGGAGCCAACCCAAGCTCAATCCAATTGTCTCCTGTGATCACCAAGCCCCATCAAGAGTGATCCTGAGCACAGAGCCAGGAATAAGCCCTGAGCATCCTTGGGTGTGACAACACCCCCCTCCAAGATAAAAACAAGACACTAGAGCTAGGGGTTGGGATGGTAACTCTAAAGAACTTGGCCTGCAGGAGACCCAGTTTGATCCTGAGTACCCTCAGACACCTCCAGGAGTGATACCCCTATGAACCAGACCAGGCTGAGCACTGCCCAGTAAGGCCTAAAAGGCAAAGCAAAATCCAAATCAAACCAAATGACAGGGAGGTAGTAATAGTGTTTTGATACTGTTGGAGGGAGTGGAGCTTGAGCCACCGCCATAGGTACTCAGTGAGGCCTTGCAGGGGTGTTACTCCTCTCCCCCAACTTTCTGTTTTGCTCACCTTTTGAGGCAAACCTACCCACATCGGGGAGGGGTCTTTGGCTTCCTGTTTTGTTTGCCGTGAGAGGGAGAAGGGGGATGATTGGAGAGGATTCAGGGAGGATTCAGCAAGAGAGGTGGCTGGTAGAGACAGATTTGAATGCAGGGCTACTTATGGAGCTGGCTTAAAAAGTTTTTAAAAAAGCTTAGGAGTCACACATGGTGGCTAAGCCTTAATAAAATGATGTCTCCTGAAACCTGACTGCCTGTGGATCATTTCCTCGCCGCCACTCTGAGACTAATGGCTAGAGGGGGTTGCAGACGCATGGTCTGGGCCAGCAGAGAAAGGCCTCTCTCCATCCCTCCATCTCACCATCATACACCACCATCCAGGACTCAATAATGTTATTAAACACTCCTGGATCAGTGCTCAGGGATCACTCCTGATGAGATTCACAGGACCATGTGTGGTGTCAGGGATCAAGCCCAGGTCAGTCACATGGAAGGCCAGTGCCTTCCCCCTATACTATCAATCTGACCCCTAGCATCAATATTTTCTGTTTGTTTTTATTATGGAGTCACACCCAGGAGTGCTTAGAGATGCCAGGGATTGAACCCGGGTTGGCCACATGCAAGGCAAGCACCTACCTCCTCGCTGGCTCTGGCCCCCAGAAGCAGTTCTGATGAGCCTATACTGGCTTATTAATGGCAAGAAGATGAAAGACTGTTTATGTTTTGTTTCATTTTGGTTTCTGGGTCACACCTGGCAGCGCTCAGGGATTACTTCCTGGTTCTATGCTCAGAAATCACTCCTGGCAGACTTGGGGGACCTTATGGGATGCCAGGATGTGAACCACCAATTTCCTGCATGCAAGGCAAACGCCATACCTCCATGCTATCTCTCCGGCCCCGAAAGGTTGTTTTTTGTTTTTTGTTTTTGTTTTGTTTTATTTGGAGTGTGGCCTTTGGACCCTGCTTCTTGGTGCTCCAGGCGATTCCTGGCTCTAGGTTCTTTCAGATTCTTTCCTGGCAGTGCTCAGGGCACGGACCTGAATTAGTGCCAGGAATGAGTCTTAAAGGTTTTCTGCACTTTCTGTTGCCCTGAAAGGATTTTCTTCTTCAGAGGTTCGGGAAGGCTGCACTTAGCTGCCAATCAGGGCTCTGAGGAAACTCCTCCCGCTCTTTCTTTCTCTTGCTTACCAGGATCAAGATCAATAGCAGTTTCCCAAAGACCTTCCCCAGCCCCTGCCTCCCCACTTGGTGCTTTGGGGACCCCTCTTCTGCCCTCCCCTCCCAGATATTGACTGTAAATAGAGACTTTCCCTTTCTAGATCCTCCAGGGAGCACGAGATAGCTTCATGAGCAATTAAAGTGCTTACTTGTGGGAATCCTTCTCTTTGCTTTTTACTGTCTTTCCCAGAGAAGCTGTCTCTGTTCACAGGATCCCAGCCAGCTCCTAAAGCCTGTGGGCCAAGGCAGCCAGGCCTTCTACCTGTTAGTGTGCGTGTCCAGACAGAGAGGAAGTGGGTCCTGGCTCAGTTGGCTGTAGTGGGGTGCAGAGATGCTCAGGGCTCAGCGGGATTCAGGCTTCTGTTTGCTTCTTTTGGTTTGTTTGGGGCCACACCTGACTGTGCTCAGGGATCACTTCTGAGGGTGTCAGGAATAAAACCTAGGTCAGCTACATTCAAGGCAAGCACCTTATCCATTATTATCTCTCCAACTCCTGTTGGCTTTTTTTTTTTTTTTTAATATCTTTAATGCCCAGAGAGTGACTCATTGGCATTAGGTCTGTGGACGAATAGTTGTTGTCACTGTTTTTGTGCGCAGTTATGTTGAAGTGAAGTGAAACAGATGTAAAAGCAGTCGACTGAAGAACATAAAGACCAGTATCAGAAACTCAGTACCAGTAAGCACACAAAAAGCCACCCCTCCCCCCTGCCTCTGCCAAGAACTAAATGCCAAGTTCTCCACTTAGTAAAGATAACTAAGACACACATACAAGACACAAACCTGCAGGTTCTAGTAGAAGAATGTAAAGAAAAGCAGGAATAAAAAGATGATACCGGGGCTGGAGCAATTGATAGTACAGTGAGGAGGGCATTTGTCATGCACACCGTCGACCTGGGTTCCATTAGGAATAATTCCTGGGTGTAGAGCCAGGAGTAACCCCTCAGCACGGCCAGGTATGGGGTCTTGTCCCCCAAATTCCTTATACAAATAGAAGTAAGAACTGAGATTCAGTCTATTTCTTACTGTACCTCCTTTGATCTTATCTCCTTTCTGGGGTTTCTTCTGTTCACTGATGGGCCCCCGAAACTCTTGTCCTGTTTCCCCCATTTATGCAATTTTCATCTGTCACTCCCCTTGGAATAACCTGAAGTTCCCAGGAGACATAGAGACCCCAGCCCAGGACTACTGATAATTTACAGTGGAGAGAACAAATGAATAATCATAACCTTTTCTTTTTTGGGGGGGACAGGTAATTTGTGGTCATTTATTGCATTAACATAAATAAGAAAGTACATTAAAACGAACTCTTCAGTTTTCTTTTCTTTTCTTTCTTTCTTTCTTTCTTTTTTTTTTTTTTTTTGGTTTTTGGGCCATACCTGGCAGCACTCAGGAGTTACTCCTGGTTCTATGCTCAGAAATTGCTCCTGGCAGGCTTAGAGGGACCATATGGGATGCTGGGATTCGAACCATCTGTTTAGGAATGAGCCCTAGTGGTGCTTGGTGGTTCATACAGTGCTGGAGTTTGGACTGTTCTGGACTATTCAATCCTATCAAACACATGCAAGAGAAACGCTATAACTCCTGTATTGTCTGTCCAACCCCTGACATTGGCAAATTTGGGTTCTGTCTGAATTACTCCTTCGCACCTTTTTTTTGTTTGCTAGTTTTGGTTTTGGGACCACTTGAGTTATTCCCATCTCTGCGCTCAGAAATTACTTCTTGCAGTGCTCGGGGGACCATAAGGGACACTGGGGATGGAACCTGGGTTAGCCACATTCAAGGCAATCACCCTATCTGTTGTGCTATTGCTTTGGTCCCACCTTTCACTCCTTTGCAGGCTATTCTCAGTGCTAGCTGGTGACTCTGACAGTTTTTCTGACAGGTATAACTTGACATCTAATTTAAGTTAATGGATTCCTTCTTCAGTGGACAGCATTCTTGCCTGTAATCACTTCTATTGAAGCAATTAGGCACTCGGTGAGATGTTTTCCTTTCTTAGCTTGTATTTTTCTGGAGCATCATTTTCATTAGACATCCTTGAGCTTATGGATGTGTTCCCTGCGGTTGCAGAGATTCAAGCATGTGTCCTTGCACTCAGTCATAAAGAGGGACAGAGTTAGACAGCATGGGATTCTGTGTGTAGGCCCAGGTGACAGCTCAGTGTGCAGACATCGGTTTCTATCCCTGAGGCCACATCGGCCCTCCAGCACAGAGCCAGGAGGTGTTTCTGAGCATTGCTGGCATTGGTCCCCAAATACTAAAAAAAAAAACAAAAAAAAAAAAACCTAAAACTTTGCAAATTCACCTTGCTGCTAGTCAAGCTGTTTTTCAGAGTACTCATTCATCAGTAAGTGAAGAGTTTGGTCACGCCAGGTGGTTCAGGAGCAGAAGTGCAAGGGCATAGATTTGGTGGCAAAAACCAACTAAACATCAATGAAACACTACCCCAGCAAAAATAAATAAATAATAAATAAATAAATATCACTTAATATGATTGGACTGTGTTTGGAGGCCATAGCTGATTCGAGTGTACTCCTGTCTGTTCAGGGCAGTGCTCAGGGATATGTGGTCCCAGGATCAAACCCAATGGGTCACATGCAATGCAGGCCTCCTCCCTGCTATACTATCTCTCCAGACCCTCAAGTGATTTAAAAAAAGAAAAAGAATAAAATCTGGTTCCAACCACTCAAATACCTGTAAAGGGGCCAGACAGATTCAGGGATTATGGCATTTTTTTTAATAAATAGTTGCCCCAACCCTGAGCACCACCAGGAGTGATCCCTGAGAACAGAGCCAGAAGTCAACCCTGAGCACTGCTGGTGATGACCCCAAAGCCTTCCCTGCACAATTTTAAAGTAGTCAAAGCCAGTAAAACGAGAGAAAGGGTGCTGGAGCTGGCTCTCATGTGTGGCCGAAGTTGCTTAGAATGATTTGCAGAGAAAAGTACAAGGTGAAGGATGACAGACTAATAAGGTGGTGTGGGCAGTCCCTAGTATGTTCCTCCCCCAGCATCTGTGCTCCCCTTGCTCAGCTTCTTCAAGGCCAAGGCTGAGGGAGGTTTCTTTTTTATTTTGTTTTGTTTTGTTTTGTTTTGGGCCACACCCGGCGCTGCTCAGGGGTTACTCCTGGCTGTCTGCTCAGAAATAGCTCCTGGCAGGCACAGGGGACCATATGGGACACCGGGTTTCGAACCAACCACCTTAGTTCCTGGATCGGCTGATTGCAAGGCAAACGCCGCTGTGCTATCTCTCCGGGCCCTGAGGGAGGTTTCTTTCTTTTTTGGGGGGGGGGGGTTTGGGCCACACCCTGTGACGCTCAGGGGTTACTCCTGGCTATGCGCTCAGAAGTTGCTCCTGGCTTCTTGGGGGACCATATGGGACGCCGGGGGATCGAACCGCGGTCCGTCCTAGGCTAGCGCAGGCAAGGCAGGCACCTTACCTCCAGCGCCACCGCCCGGCCCCATAATGATGAACATTTTTTGTTTTTGTTTTTGGGTCACATCCAGCAGAACTCAGGTTATTCCTGGCTCTATTCTCAGAAATAGCTCATGGCAGGCTCAGGGGACCATATGGGATGCTGGGATTCGAACCACCATCCTTCTGCGTGCAAGACAAATGCCCTACCTCCATGCTATCTCTCCGGCCCTGAGGGAGGTTTCTTTGGAGAACGCAGCGCCCTCTCCTTTAGTACCCAGAGCTGCACCTGCATTTCTTGGCTTGCTGTTTGCTTTGGGTTTGGCCACACCCATGATACTCAGGGCTTACTCCTGGCTCTGCATTCAGGAATCACTCTTGGCTGTGTTCAGGGGATGTGATGCCGGAGATCGAACCTAGGACACAGGCATGCAAGGCAAGCACCCTCCTGTTGTGCTATCTCCAGCCACCAGTTTTGTTTTGCTGGGTTTGGGGTGGGGAGTGGGCCATACCAGCTTACACCTGCCTCTCTACTCAGGAATCACTTCTGGTGGAGCTCAGGGGACCATATGTGGTTGCCGGGGTCAGCAGCAATTTACCTTGGGGTGTCTCTTAGCTCACTCCTGTAGCCTTCGTGTACAGAGACTTTTCCCCATGGCAGGAACTAATCTGGATGCAGATTCATCTTCATTTACTGCTGGTGACACCTTCTGGGTCCCTGCTCACTCCCTGTTGGTTTCTTTGCTCAGTGTCGTGCCTTTGGAGGAGCGGTGAAGGGTATGAGGATGGGCTGGTAAAGAAAGATGTGATCAGGTGGAGGGTGAGACTGTTTTCAGCAAGCCTACAAAGCGTCATCTCTCCTTCAGATTATTTCTCTTTGCTTCTTCTCATTTCCCTTTGGAGGAGTTGCCACGATGAAGGGGTCACACATATGCTTGGCTGTGGTACTCTGATAACTGGTTGTGGGGCTCACACACACCTTCCTGAAGTCACCTACTGTCATAGTCCTGGGAGCTCTCAGATTGTCAACTTCTGAGTTGATGCTTGAGAGGTGCATGTGGGTAGCAATGGCAATTCAACTCAAGGATTCATGCTCACAAGGCAGGCGTTTTGCCACTGGGCTAAGCCCCATTTTGTAAGGGAGGGGGATTGGCTCAAATCCATAGTCCATATGCAGCACTTGCACCCATCTACCCTCCCCAGGTGCCTGCTGTTCTTGCCCCAGGCATTCGCCTGCCTTTTTAGGCCAAATCCTTGCTCTCCTCCCACAGTCTGACCATTAAATGCTGAACCTGCTCCATTTTAGCAACTGTGGGGTCACACCACCTGTCTTAGCTCTGCAGTCTGACTGCCAGGTAGAGCATAACCGGCACACACGTCAGAGAAACCCATTTCAGCTGTCATTTTAATGATGCTAGCAGCCATCTGCAAGCCTTAGATGGATGCCTTCCAAAATGCCATCTTTGGTCCATTATCCAAGCTAGATGTTTAATAAATTCATGAAATAATCTGTGCCATGAAGGAGAGGATGCCATTTTGGAGGGAGTGGCTGATTTGTTGTTGTTGTTGTTGTTGTTTATCATTTCGTTTTTGTTTTGTTTCATAGTGAGAGGGAAAAGGAGCGTTTCTAGAAGTCTCTGAGGATGGCTTAACTTGGTTCACTTTGGAAGAACCAGAGAGCTGGTATAGTCTGGCTCAGTCCCTGGCACCCCTCTGATCCCCTCTCCCAAGTACCACCAGACATGATCCCTGAACTCAAAGCCAAGAGTAGCCATTTTTTTTGTTAGTTTTCTTTTTTGGTTTTTGGACCATACTCAGTGATGCCCAGGGATTGCTCCTGGCTCTGTGTTCAGAAATCACTCCTAGCAAACTCAGTGGACCATATGGGATGCCAGGGATCGAACCTGGGTCTGTCCCACTTGGCCACCTGCAAGGCAAATGCCCTACCACTATGCTATCACTCTGGCCACTCTTTTTTGGTTTTTGGGCCACACTGGCCCCCAAGATTATTTTTTGTAACCCACCTATGAGGGGCTACAGTGATAGTACAGGGTACGATGCTTGATTTGACCACGCCAACCCTGGTTTGATTCCTGGCACACCATATGGTTCCCTAAGTCCCATCAGGGGGAGATGTCTTGGAGCATTGGATACACAAAATGGACTAGAGAATGAGTTTTCTTGGTTTTAAGCAAATTGGGGAATAATCCAGTTCTTCAAGCTCACCCAAAAGAAGTTTTAGTCATTGTTTTGTTTAGAGGCCACATTAAGTGGTAATCAGGGGTTACTCCTGGCTCTGCACTAAGGAATCACTCCTGGCAGTGCTTGGGGGACCATATGGGTGCCTGGACTCAAACCAGGTCAGCCATCTGCAAGGCAAGCTCCCTCCCCACTGTGCTATCTTGCCAGCCCATTGTTGTTTTTATGGAGTTTCATGGTGGTTCTAACCCAGGAGCCAGGATGGTAAGACCACCACCCCAGAGATGAGGTGTGCATTTGGGCCACCCTGTAGCACCAGACTTCCGGGTCCCGTTTACAATTCTCATCACCACTGTCCTTGAAAGAATCCGGACACTGTAGTGGGGCTGAGGCTGCTGGCCTTGGGGCAGTCTCGCTGATGTTTTGCCTTCTCTTATCTAAAGCAGAGATTGTAGAAAGAGGTCCCCTTTGCTTTTGCTTGCTCTGCTCTCCTTTCACCAGATTTAGCAATCTTTGTGTTTGTTTGTTTGTTTTTTATCTACCTTCCCAGAGAACCCCAGAGTTTTCATGTGTCTAAATCAATGATAATTTTTTATTTTTATTTTTGGTTTAAGGTCACACTGGCTGTATGCAGGGATAGCTCCTTTATCTACACTCAGGAATTTCTCCTGGTGAACTCAGGGGACCATATGGGTATGGGGATAGAACTTTGGTCATCTGCATGCGAGGCAAACACCCTACCTGCTGTGCCATTGCTCTGGCCTCCTATAAAACAATTATAACTTTTTAAAATCAAACTGTGTTAAAACCACCACATTATTATATTATTTTCGGTGGCTGGGATGTTAATTGAAGGGTTCTTGTGGGGAGAAATCAGAAATATGTTCTAGAAAAATCTTCAATTTCTCTGTGGATGGTAAATCACACAGGAAAGGAATCTGGGCATTGAAGCTGATGCTTCCAGCTGTGGCATTTTCCAGGATGGGCACAACCCATGTCCGCGTGGTGTTGGGATTCGAGCCTGAGAATAGGACCCTAACTTTCTTCATCAGCCGAGTGTGCCTTAGTTGTCAGCCTGTAGAGTTGGCACAAACGATTGGGGAGACAGTCCTCAGCCTCCTTACCTCCTTTTGTTGCTGCAGTGGCCGCATGACTGTGGCACTCTGGGACTCTGGGCTCCCTGTGACCCTCGGTCACTGAGGTGGACAGTTCAGGTGCTTAGGTGCTCAGGTTCAGTGATGCAGTGGTCTGGGGCATGGGGTGCCAGGCATTGAACCCAGGGAAGGCATTGTGCATGCCCAGTGGCAGCGCCCAGAGTGCCAAGGGAAGAAGGGGCCCTCATCAAAGTCTTTGCTTTCTTAGGAATCAGATTCATTCATTTGGGGCCAGAGAGTAGGACAGGGGAGGCGCATGCAGTCAGCGCTGCTCTGGTTTGCATCTACAGCCCCACACCTGGTTTCTGGAGCATGCATACAGGGGAACCAAAACCCACTCCCACTAAAATGTTGGTATTATTTATTTGGGGACATGTTCAGGGCTTACTTTTGGCTCTGCACTGGGGAATCACTCCTGAATTTGCTCTGGGACCATATGGGAAACCGGAGGTTGCATTCAGGTTGGCCGCATGAAAGGCAAGCACCCTCCCCTCTGTATTCTTGCTCCATTCCACAGAAAAATCTTTTTTAAATCTCTCAAATTTAAATCTCTCAAACCTGGAGAGATAGCACAGCAGCAGGGCATTTCATGCAATTGACTCGATTTGATTCCCGGCATCTCATATGGTCCCTGCCGCCCCCCCCACCACCACACACACACACACACACACACACACACACACACACACACACACCACACACACACACACACCTCTCAAAGAATTGGGTCAGGTAGCTTTACACAGGACCAACCTACTACTCCAAGAACCAAAACCAAAACAAACAAACAAACAAACAAACAAAAAACCCTCAAAGAATTCATCTATTTTAGCCATCCGGTGAAATACAGTTGTCACAAAGCGAATTCTAAATATTGCCTTTTCGGTTGCTCTCATTTAATTCCATGAATCTTTCCATTTTATAGTGCATCCATGCTGCTTTTTGTTCCACACGGCATGCTCCATTTCTTTTTATAGGCCACAAAAGGTCTCGGGAAGGCGCAGGATATAAATCAGATTTCATTTCATTGTAAGGCCATTCCCAAACGTTTCGGTACAGAGCATGATATTTAGGATACAGGAAAACCATCCCTCCAAGGGAGTGCATGTCTGTTTTGTTTTGCTGAATGGCAAGAAGCATGAAATGAAAACAAGCAGAGCTTTTGTTAAAAGCTCAGAAGCCTTGGGGCAGGAGTATTTTAGGAAACGGCAGTGACCCTCACCTCTGGGGAGGAAAGTCGAGCTCACGGGGGAAGTGAGATAAGGTCCTCTTGTCTTTAGAGGACACGAAGTGCCTGGGACCCAGGGCCATGCCCTTCTTGGATTCCTGTACATATAAGCCCCCACGGCGCAAGGCTTTCTCAGACCCCCTCAACACTTGGTAAACGGCTAATACTCTCCCACTGACAAGCTCCGCCTGCAGAAAGGCCTTGCTCTGTGGGGGCTCATCTTCCTTGGGCTTCTCTTGTGATTTTCAGCCACGCCCAGTGATGCTTAGGGCTTTCTTGCAACTCTGCACTCAGGGTCGCTTCTCGAAGGGCATGGGGGAAACCAGACCATATGCATTGAACCCGGATCAGCCCGGACTGTCTCACCAGCCTTTGAAAGAGGCTTTACATTCACGACATCATGGGTCCCAAGAGATGTGCACATGACCGACCCTGACTTGACTCACGTGATCCTCCAACCATTGCCAGGAGCGAGCCAGGAGTGAGCCCTGATCACCATCAGGTGTGGCCCCCAAACCAAAATAAATTCCTGGAATATTCACATAGGTATTCCCAACTGCTTTCACATTGCTTCAGAATGCCTCTCAGTAGGCCTTGCACGACTTGTAGGGTGTTTTTTCTGGGTGTTGGGAAGCGGGGCTCAGGGCCTGAGACTAGGTCTTCCCTGCCAGTGACAGTTGTTGTGAACCAAGACAGGGCTGCTGTAGGGAAACCAGCGTGTGAGCTGATTGTGTTGTTTTTCTGGTGGAATGGAGTTCGGTATGCTGTTCTATCGCTCCGGCCCCTCTCATTTCATTATATAGACTTAAAGTGGTTACGTAGATCGTTCAAAGGGTCAGATTTGGAACTCCAGAGAAGCATCATTCCCTTAGTAATAGACAGAAGAGCCCCACCTGAATCTCCTAAATAATGGTGTCTCAGACCACACCCACGAATGAGCAGCAGCACATCTAAGCTGTTCTCTTGGCCCTGCTTTGTGCACTGGCTCAAGCTGCTGAGTTTCTCCCAAGGACAAAGGTGATGCTCAAATACCACCTTTGGTCTTGGATTTCCTCTTGCCCTGCTTCTACTTCTGCAGTCACTACAGAAATTGGCAGGAAGGTGATGTGTGCATTAAAACAAACAAACAAACAAACAAAATGCTCCTGAAATGCGGTTTTCCTGTTTACTTCTGTCTTTCCACGATTCCACTTTCCTGTGAAAATCTGTCTGGTGAAAATTGAATCCTGTTGCTTCGTTCATTGTTTGTCAGCTATCTGATGCCCATGCTAACCGTCAACACGTGAAAACACAACCTGGACAAACTGTGCACCCACTACCCACATTGTCAAAGACACTTTACAACTGTTCATTAGATGGAGAATCAACATTAGATGGAAAGTCGGAAATTACAGGTTGTCATTATTCGTGACCCCTCCCCAATGATCCCTTTCTTCTCAGTTGCTATGCACCCCTTCGCCGAATGTCATTATAAATGTCATTGTACTGTGGCTGTATTTCCTTCATTGTCCAAAATTGCAGGGTGCACTGTTCCCTAGACTTCATGGTTACTGTTCCCCATTCCTTTGTCTTGGCTGTTGTTGCAGTGATGGGAAGAATACACACACACACACACACACACACACACACACACAGAGTTGGCTCTGGTGCACTCACCCTATTGTTGGTTGGGGTGCACTGGAGAGTGCCCACTTGTGGCTATTTGTTCTTAGTCCTCAAGACACCGTTGGTCCATGTTTACACTTTGCAAAGTTTTGGGCTTTTTTGCTTGGTTTGCTTTGCATTTTGGTTTGGGGACCACACCTCACCTGGTGGTACTCAAGGCTCCTCCCAGCTTATTGCTCTTGGGTGACATTCCCAGTGGTGCCCAGGGATCAAGCCCATACCTACCATGCACTAACTAAGCATATGCTCAGCCCCTTAAGCAGATTCTCTGGACCCTGATTTGGAGCTTCTGGCTGGGATTGGGCAGACAGAGCCATTCGCATGTCAAAGTCACAGTTCTGTGAGAACAATTAAGTGTATGGGCTCAGTTGATGCCGAAAGAGACATGAATCTGGAAATGTGGGTTCTAGGCATCCTTACTGCTTCCGGATCTGTGAATTTGGGAGCCCTCTGTCATGTTTCCCCTCTCCCCTACCCTCTTCATGTCTCGGTGACCACAGAGAATGACACACATGGTGGTGCTTGCTAGGGATTACGCATCAGGTTGGGGGGGGGGTGGGGAAGGAGAGAAATTAGTACATTCATTAAGGGGTGAACCGGACAATGAACTGGAAATGGCTTGAATACAGGAATCCCAGCCTGGATGGTGCTCAGCAGCCACATCAGGGCTAAAATATGTGCTTGCAGCTGGCAAAGCAAGCTTCTCCTGCAGAGGCTTGTCCCACCCTCCTGTGTTCTCAGTGACAGTAAATTAAAAGAGAAACGTGGGAGGACAGAGAGCCAGAGCGATAGCACAGTGGGGAGGTTTTCCTTGTATGTGGCTGGCACAGGTTTAATCTCTGGCATCTCATAGGGTCCCCTGAGTGCCACCAGGAGTAATTCCTCAGCACAGAGCCAGGAGTAACCCCTGAGCACCACTGGGTGTGGCCCAAAAACCAAAAGGAAAAAAAGAAGAAAAACTCAACAGCAAGAATTCCACTGAGGTAGTCACTCTGGGATGATGTTATTCTAGACTTTTAGTGCTTTTATAAACAAACATTAGAGGGAGACTCTCCTTCTCCTTCCTCTTGGCCCCCTCCCTCTGAGTGTTTTATTTTAATTTTTTTGTTGCTTGTTTGTTTATTTTAAACATATAAAGGAGTCAGACATTCTCAACAGCATGATTTATTTTCCCACCTAAATTAGCATGTCTGGCTTGACCTCCTCCCTCCCATCCCAGTGATTATATGACTATCCCATAATTTCACTTTCTTCACCCTCTAATCAGCTCTTAAGCATCTCCCACCCCCAGCATGGAAAATAGCCACGGCTCGCTCAGCCCTGTGCCCTTACCTGCGCAGGTAGGCGAAGCTGGCCTTCGAGCACCCACAGAGCTGATGGTCTGACTCTTTCTTTTGGTGTGTGTGTCTGAAATGCTTCGAACATTGCTGTAGGAAGGTGGTTTGCTGACTTAATTCAGCATTTTCTGAATGTTTTCTGATGTTTTAAGTCTGAGATGTAATTCCAACACTTTCTCTTTTCTTTGTTTGTTTGTTTTGGGTTTTGGATCACAACCAGCAGTGCCCAGGGTTGCTCCTATTCCTTGTGCTTAGGATCAAACCCGGTTGGCTGCATTGAAGGCAAACTTCCTACCCACTATATTATCACTCCCACTTTTTCTTTGAAATGAAGGAAAACTACATAGCAGAGTGATCTTTACTTACCAGTTTGCCTTTGGGTTTTGCTTAAAAAGTCCTTCCAGATATCCTTGTTTTGTTTGGGGGAGGGGCGGGGGGTTCTCAGACCTACTGATTTCTGGCTACTTCTTTGTTTTTTTGGGTTTTTTTTGGGGGGGGTCACACCCGACAGCGCTCGGGTTACTCCTGGCTCTATGCTCAGAAATCCCTCCTGGCAAGCTTGGGGGACCATATGGGATGCAGGGATTCGAACCACCATCCTTATGCATGCAAGGCAAACGCCTTACCTCATGCTTCCTCTCTGGCCTCACTTCTGGTTACTTCTTCATTTCAGCCATTTTAGGGTCCTTTGGAATTTTGTGGAGTCTGTTAGTACAAATTCACGTTGATTTGCAGTCTCCTTTACCACGTGGTCAGCAGGGCTATTGGTCAGGCCCACTCATAGCTTATCCAAAGAGAGCATAGTCAAAAGCAACATTTCTATCATGGAAACCCGCTATTGATAGGCATCCCAGCATCCTGACAGCCATCAAGAGCTCATCTGCTGGGGCCAGATCGATAGCACAGCAGGTAGGACGTTTGCCTTGCATGCAGCCAACCCAGGTTCAATACCCGCATGTGGTCCCCCAAGTCTGCCAGGAGTGATTTCTGAGTGCAGAGCTAGGAATAATCTCTGAGTGCTCCCAGATATGGTCCAGGAAAAAAATTAATAAATAAAAATAAAGCTCATCCGCTTGGATCCTTTTTTATTTTGTGGCTGTTGTTGCTATTTTTTCTTTCTTTTTTTGGTTTTTGGCCCACACCCGGTAACCCTTAAGGGTTACTCCAGGCTATGTGCTCAGAAATCACTCCTGTCATGAGGGACCATATGGGATGCTGGGGGATGGAACCACAGTCTGTCCTAGGTTAGTGCGTGCAAGGCAATTGCCCTACCGCTTACGCCACTGCTCCGGCCCCTGTTGTTGCTATTTTTGATTCTCACCCACCATTACTCGGGGGTTAACTCCTGGCTCTGCACTAAGGAATCACTCCTTGCAGTACTCAGAGAACTATATGGGATGCTGGGGATCAAACCCATGTCGGCTGTGTGAAAGGCAAATACTCTACCCAATGTACTATTGTTTCAGATCCTTGGATCCTTTTTTTTTTTTTTAATACATCCAAAATGTATTCCTCCTGCTGCTATTGGGTGCAAGGTATGTCTTGGTTAATCCTGAGGGAAAGGAGGGAAAAGAGGGAGAGGAGGAGTTTTCTGGGTCATATTGTTGACCATTTTTAATATTCCCAGCGGTTCCTAAAGAAGGAGCAGAAGATACTTGCTGGGAGCATTTGAGATGTTGGGTTGTTTTATTTTTTTAACTTGTTTTATGTGTAATGTGGTAATACTTTAGGGGAATAAACTCTGGCTGACCCACCAAAGGATATGTTTGCAAACATTCAGGATTTTGTTTGCTTAAAAGAGGGGTTCTTACTTTTTGAAGCTCAAAGCTAAGGGAAAGATGAGTTTTCTGGTGTTTAGTATGTGGAAGGGTAAGGAGCTTGTCTTCCAGGTCTGGCTCTTGTCTTAGAAGAACGAACAGTTCCTCAAACTCAACCACATACACTGGTGAGGCGATGAGGCTGGGAATGAGACTGAGACCATGTTTTAGAGTGAAGGGTGGAGCTGAATTTCCTTTCTTCTTTCCTGTTGGAAAACTGTACTTTGCTCCTCCACAGTCCTGGCCCTCAGGTCCAGCACTCAGGCCCTGATGTGATCTGAGGATCTTTTTTTTTTTTTTTTTTTTTTTTTTTGGATTTTGGGCCACACCCGATGACGCTCAGGGGTTACTCCTGGCTATGCGCTCAGAAGTCGCTCCTGGCTTGGGGGACCATATGGGATGCCAGGGGATCGAACCACGGTCCGTCCTAGGCTAGCGCAGGCAAGTCAGGCACCTTACCTCTAGCGCCACCGCCCGGCCCCTGATCTGAGGATCTTTCTGAGGATCTTTTTGAGTCTGTCAGAACAGACAGCTTCTGGCTGTCTGTGGGCATTTGAGTCCCAGAAAATGGACAAGCAAGTCAAGGTATCTCTGTACAGATATGGACCATGCAGAATGAAACTGTAGCTGATAAAGCAGCAGGTACTCCCCATTTTTATTCTGTGAAAAAGAATGCGCAAGATTCATTTAAGAAAACATCAGACCTCTCCTGGAGGTTGACTGCAGAAGGGTCTTCAACAAGATGACCACAGAGGTAGAGTTAAAAAAAAAACTAAAATAAAGAAATGGGACCGTTTTCAAATTAACAGACTTTTCTTTATAGCTAAAGAAAATAAAGATACAATAAAAAACTTTATTTAATGGGATAAAATATTTTCACCTGATATATAAGAAAAGAGACTAATATCTAAGATTTATAAAGTCACAAATCTCAACAACAGCCAAATCCTATGATCTTATCAAAAATGGGGTGCAGAAATGAATAAATATTTTCCCAAAGAAAACATGAAAAAGTCCTCAGAGTCACTCATGATTAGGGATTTACAAATCAAAACAACCGTGAAATCTCATGCCAGGCTTATGAAAATGGCACATGTTTGAAAGTGGAAACATGGGCCTGAAGCCCAGTGTGTAAGGCACTTGCATGTGGCAAACCCGAATTTGATCTCTGGTACCACATGATCCTCCTAGCCCTGCCAGGAGTGTCTAAGCACAGAACCAGGTGTGAGTCCTGAGCACCACCAGATGTGGCCCAAAACCAAACAAAATACTAGAAACAGCCGGTGTTGGTGGGGTTATGGTGAAAAAGGGACCCTCATCCACCATTGGAAGGAACATCATATCTTTCTATTGCTGTCAAAAGCAATAGAAAGTCTCTCTAAAATACAGGAATTGAACTTTCCATGCAACCCAGCAATAGCAATACCACGTCTTGGCATTTATCCCCAAAACATGAAAACAGTCTATTGAAGGAATCACATACCATGTTCAGTGCTTCATTTAGTTCAATAGCCAAAATAATGCCAAATGCCCAAGTACAAATGAATGGTCCCTGAAGTTGTGATATATGTACACAGTGGAATACTCTGCAGTTCTCAAGCAGAGCACAATCATGGGGTTTTCCATGATATGGGTGGAATTAGAGGCTGAGTGATGACGTCAATCAGAAGTCAAGGGACAGATAAAGAACGATCTCTTCTCATATGTGGGCTTAAAGATACAGAAAACCAAAGGTATCACAGTGGGAGAACTGATGTGCACAACTGAGTTGGGGGTGCTGGTTGAAAGGGTGGGGGGACATTGGAACTCTCCAGCAGGGAAATGGGTTACACTGGTGATGGGTGTGGTATCAAAGCATCTTCAGCAATATCACAAACCTCAGAACCTCAATTATTGCAAAGTTTAAAAAGTAGAGCCAGGGGCTAGAGAGATAGCATGGAGGTAAGACATTTGTCTTGGATGCAGAAGGATAGTGGTTCGAATCCCGGCATCCCATATGGTTCCCCAAGCCTGCCAGGAGCAATTTCTGAGTGTAGAGCCAGGAGTAACCCCTGAGCGCTGCCTGGTGTGACCCAAAAACAAAACAAAACAAAAAAAGTTTAAAAAGCAAAACAAAATATATAGGTTTGCTGTGATAAATGATTTTTCTGCCTTTTATCTATTAAGTCATCTTTCTTTTTCTTTTCTTTTCTTTTTTTTTTTTTTTTGTTTTTTTTTTGTTTTTTTTTTTTTTTTTTGTTTTTGGGTCACACCCGGCAGTGCTCAGGGGTTACTTCTGGCTCTATGCTCAGAAATCACTCCTGGCAGGCTTGGGGGAACCTTATGGGATGCCGGGATTCGAATCACCGACCTTCTGCATGCAAGGCAAATGCTTTACCTTCGTGCTATCTCTCTGGTCCCCTATCTTTCATTTTACTAATCAAATCCACGCTTGACTTTTTCATAGAGCTGGCTGAACACTAGTTAAAATAGGATTGGAAAGGTAGCTCGAAAGGCTGATGTACTTGCTTTGTGTGTGTGGGTTCAGGTCCCCCGTCCCCTCCCCAGCACCTCCAGGAGCAGCTGGCCCTCACCCTTGCAAGGACTAACTTATTCTTTCATGGCCGGGATCCTGGCACTCCTTTGTCTTGAGATTGCGTGTCAGATTCCATGTTTCATATTTGAGTAAGTGAAGACTTTAAGTGGAAGTGTAACCCGAGCGTTCTCATAAGTGCACTCTGCGGGGCACTTGGAAGCCAATGACCCCATCTGTAAGTCTTCCAGAGACAAGGTATTATTTCAGGAGGACGCTCGGGCAGGGAGGGCGTCTGGCCACTTATGGGGAACAGTGAGGCGAAAGCCATTGAGCCAGCTTCCAAGCTTCCAGGCTTCCACGAGGCCTTTCTTGCCCAGCTGCCCTTTCCAGCGAGTATCTGAGCCTGTGGTTTGGCCAGTGCTCCGGCAGCTGGGAACATCCTGAAGTGACACCCAGCAGAACGTGGCCTCAAGACTTCCATAGATAGGCAGGTCGGGGTCCTGTGGAACCGACTCAAATACACTGAATGCTGCAGAGCTGGATGATCCACTGTGGGGTGGGGGTGGTGGAGGCAGCCCAGCCTTTGTTTTAGCTGGCTTTCATGAGAGTGAGAAACGGAACAGAACGACCAAGCACCCAGACATCCTTAGGTTCCTAATGGTCATTGTGCTGGATTTTTTGGGTTTTTTGTTGGGTTGGTTGGTTGTTTTTGTTGCTGTTTGTTTCTGGGCCACAAATCAATCCTGGTAGGCTCAGAGAAATATATAGGATGCCAGAGATCAGCTGGATGCCAGGCAAATGCTGTACCCACTGCTATCACTGCAGCCCACATTGTGCTGCTTTTATTTGGCATGGGACCTTATTTATGTCTGTGAAATTAGGTAGCTTAGAGCCAGGAGTAACCCTTGAGCATTCCAGGTGTGGCCCCAAATCAAAACAAAACAAAAACAAAACAAACAAACAAACAAAAAAAAACAAAATAAAAATGTGTCTTTCTAAAACTGAAAATGTGTCTTTCTGTTTTTTTCATGGTACTAACTGCGCAGGCTTTCTATGGGGGAGATTGGAAGTGATGGGCGGTTCTCATGGTTATGTGCTTTATATAATAAGCTTAATGGACATCACATCACAGTGACACATACATGCACACACATGCACAGAGAGGGAGAGAAGGTGCTGGAGTGATAGTACAGCAGCTAGAATGCTCGCCTTACCCCACATTTTTTTTTTTTTTTTGGTTTTTGGGCCACACCCGTTTGACGCTCAGGGGTTATCCCTGGCTATGTGCTCAGAAATCGCCCCGGCTTGGGGGGACCATATGGGACGCCGGGGGATCGAACCGCGGTCCATTCCTTGGCTAGCGCTTGTAAGGCAGACACCTTACCTCTAGCGCCACCTTCCCGGCCCCCTTACCCCACATTTGATGGTGTCCTACCACGATTCCTGGCTCTGTGCTCAGCGGGACGCTATGTGGTGCTGGAAATCAAACCAGGGTTGGCTGTGTACAGGGAAATCACCTCACATCTGTACTCAGCCTCCAGTTCTGTTGATTCATTTCTGATTGATCACAGGTTTACAATATTAGATCTTTTCGGGGGCGGGTGAACTAATGGTGCGTAATATATCACCCACCTCCAAAGTGACCAGCACTTCCCCAGATGCCCACTGCTAATTCCCCCTCTCCCTGCACCTCTTTCCATCCTTTGCCAATTTAATGGCTTTAGTTCTTCAGATTCTTTGTATGAGGGAGACCATGTGGTAATTACCTTTCCCTTGCTAATTAATCTAATTCAGCATAATCATCTCAAATTCCACTTGTTTTTGTCTGTTTGGGTGTGGTTTCATCCTTTTGGGGGGGGCGGCACTCAGGGATTATTTCTAGCTCTGCACTCAGAAATTTCTTCTGGAGGACTCGGCGGATCTCTATAGGATGCTGAGGATTGAACTCTGGTCAGCTGTGTGCAAGGCAGATGCCCTACCTGCTGTGCTATTGCTCTGGCCCCTGGTTTCATTTTTTAAAAGATGATGGACTCATATTCCATCAAATCTCTGCCCCACAACATCTAGAATTATTGCTGATGTTCACATAAGTTGACCCCATGATTTGCCTGTTGTAAATCATGGTCCTACTTCCATTTTGAATTAGTGTCTTCATGTCCTCTGCTTAAATACCTGGTATCATACTGTTGGATCATGGAATATTCTATTTTATTTTGTGCCTTGGGCCACACTCGTCAATTTTCAGAGGTTACTCTAGCTCTGTGCTTTGGGGTTACTCTCCATAGTTCTCAGGAACCATGTGGTACTTGAGATAGTCTCTACCCATTAAGATATTTTTCAGGTCTTGTGGAATTTTTAAAAATTAGCATGTTTGGGGCCGGAGAGATAGCATGGAGGTAAGGTGTTTGCCTTTCATGCAGGAGGTCATCGGTTCGAATCCCGGCGTCCCATATGGTCCCCCGTGTCTGCCAAGAGCAATTTCTGAGCCTGGAGCCAGGAATAAACACTGCCGGGTGTGACCCAAAAACCACACACACACACACACACACACACACACACACACACACACACACACACACACACACAAATACAAGGAACATAATTTAATAAAGCTCACATTATTCATTTAAAAAAATTAGCATGTTTGAAAAACGATTGTTTCACTGTTGTTTCTAGCAGAGTGAAGACTGATTTTCATTTTGTTTTGGTTTGGTTTTGTGCTCAGAAATTGCTCCTGGCAGGCTCGAGGGACCATATGGGAATGTGGGAACCGAACCCGGGTTTATTCCCAGATTGTCTGCTTGCGAAGCAAATGCCCTGCTGCTGTGCTATTGCTCCAGCCCCAAGATTAATGTCCTATTCTCTCTCCATAGCTACCACAGAAGAATGGTCAGCTGTCCACTGTCAACAGCTTGGCTGAGCAGGAAGAGACCAGCCTGCAGGATGGAGCTGTGAATGGCCAGAAGGAAGCCGCCATTATTACAGATGGTAAGAACGAGGGGCTGGCAAGCAATGCTTGGGTTCCTACCTGCGGAGAAGCAATACGGGCCTGGGCAGAATTCAAACTATCATCCTACCTGGAATGGATGATGGAACAATGGAAAAAACCAAGCCACCAATTAGGTATAAAAGGAAGAGTCGATCTGACTGTTTGGTCAGCGCCTATAGTTGGGTACATGTTTTTTAGTTTGTTTGAGGGCCATACCCAGCAGTACTCAGGTTAATTCTATCTCTGTGCTCAGGAATGATCCCTGGCTGTGATGGGGAGAGGGGGGGGGAATACCATATGTAGTACCAGGGATTTTTTGTTTTGTTTTTTTTCGGGGCCACACCGGGTGGTGCTCAGGGGTTACGCCTGGCTATCTGCTCAAAAATAGCTCCTGGCAGACACTGGGAACCATATGGGATGCCAGGATTCGAACCAACCACCTTAGGTCCTGGATTGGCTGTTTGCAAGGCAAATACCACTTTGCTATCTCTCTGGCCCCGTACCAAGGATTTTTTGAAACTGGGGCCAGATATAAGCAAAACAAGTGTGTCACCTGCTGTACTATTTCTCTGGCCCTGTGTTTTATTGTCATGGTCTTGTCCCATTACTAGTTGCACTTCAGATGTGAATCTTCATTTAAGAAATTGGGGGACAGGCCTGCTCTGCAACCTTCTGCAACATTCTCCCTTGAATACGTCACTTCACTTGTTTGTCTCTGTTTTCTTTAGTTGTCTCTTTCCACTCTGGAGAAGCTTGTGTTCTCCCTTGAACACACAATACACTGTTTTCTTTCTCTTTGATTACACCTTTCTAAATAATTTTCAAAAAGTAGGGGGCCAGATAGCACAGCGGTAGGCCGTTTGCCTTGCATACAGCCAATCCAGGACAGATGGTGGTTCAATTCCTGGCATCTCCTGTGGTCCTCCGAGCCTGCCAGGAGTGATTTCTGAGCGTAGAGCCAGGAGTAGCCCTTGAGCTCTGCCAGGTGTGACCCAAAAACAAAAACAAAAAAATTTTAAAAAAGTAATTTTACCTCACAAACAAATACAAAAATTAGGGCCTACACCTGCTGGTGTTTGTGAGTCATTCTTGGCAACGCTGGGGAAACCATTTGGTGCTGGGAACCAAGGGGTTGCTCCCACATACACAACCTGCTCGTTGGAGCCATCTCCTTGGCCCTTGGTGCCAATTCTTGTTGACATACTGAAGCTATGATGGCACCTCTATGTCTCACTGTGTCTGTCTCTCTCTCTCTTTGTGCCCAGCTTAGCAGTTTAGCTATTTCTGGTAAGATAGAATCGGAGGCCTCCACCATGAGCCTAGAGAGATAGTTATTGGAAAGGAAACTCCATACCCATTCTTTTGTTTCTTTTTGGGGTCATACCTGCTGCAGACGTGTTAGCGTCCCTAAGCAAAAACTTAGTGGGTTAGATAAATCTCACTAGGAATAAGCAGGTACACAAGGCGGACATATATGAAATATGAAAATGAAATAAATGAGACCACACAAAATGAATTGTATGGGGACCCACGTCCAAGGGACAAGAGACAAATTTATTTTTCATCTGATGACATTTTAAGCACAGGCTCTGGAATGCAGGGTGTCGTCAGGAAGAACAAAGAGTAGGAGATCTTCCGGAGAAAGTATAATGGGGGACCAGGCCTAGAATCTACATATTAAATGACTGTTCTACAGGTGAGAAAGAGCACTGTTGGAGGTTGGTAATGGAAGTGTTTTTTGGGTCAGCAGAAAAACAGGTTTAATAAGGAAATAGGAGGAGAGAGATAGAAATATTTATGATGTTTATCTAGTTGTCAGAAAATAGATTTTTGGGGGGACAGAAATAATTGTTGGGCCGGGAGAGATAGCACAGCAGTGTTTGCCTTGCAAACAACCTTGCCGGCAGCCGATCCAGGATCTAAGGTGGTTGGTTCAAATCTCGGTGTTCCATATGGTCCCCCGTGCCTGCCAGGAGCTATTTCTGAGCAGATAGCCAGGAGTAACCCCTGAGCACCACGGGGTGTGGCCCAAAAACCAAAAAAAAGAAATAATTGTTTACCATCATAGAGCTAGGCTCAGCAAAACAAGCTGCTGGCGCCAGGTTATACTAGGAATACGAGTCACAAATAAACTAGCCAGCAGGGAACTTTTGGCGGGCTTTGGTACTAACATTTCTTTGCAGGAAAGCTGAGGCCAAATTTTTATAGTGGACAGAAACGAATTAAAGGGAAAAATGTTGAGTCACTATCATGTAGGAAGTATGACAGAAATATCGCCAGTGATCCACGCAAAGGGTCAATGATAGACCTCTAAATGGGCCTTCTGGCAGATATTTCTTGGGAGAAAAAATTAGACACTGCACCAAGAAGGCAAAAAGCCACGTCTGGTGCGTGCCCCCTAAGTGGGGGGTAACACATACCTGGCAGTAATGAGGGGGTTATTCCTGGCTCTGTGCTTGAGAATCATTCCTGGTTGTGCTGGGGGAACTACATGGGATTCTGGGGATCGAACCCAGGTCAGCAATATGTAAGACAAGAGCCCTATCCACTATCTCTTCTGCCCTCCTTCCTGAACTCTTAAGCCATCATTCCTACACCCCACTTCTTCATACCTGAAGGAAAAAATCCAACCATACCTGACACAGAACACAGAGAAAGGGTAACGTGGCAGCCTTCGGTGCCTCTGATATGCTCTGGGGAAGCAGGACAGTGAGGGACTGGATGGGAGGAGCTGTTGGAGGAGGTTCTTTGCACATGTGGAGCCTGTTTCTGCCTTGTTTGATGCCCCACAGAGCTGCCTCAGGCAGGGAGCTGCTTTTGAAGTTGGTGGGAATGTGGATCTTTCTCTAGCCCCGCAGGCACAATAGAAAGTTCGAAAATATCCTCAGAGGAGTCCAAGGATCCCATAGGAGAGTTTTCAGTGATTCCCACCAAAGTGATCTGAAAGGCCCCAAGTCAAATTCTCAAAGCCCCACCCTTTTTTCCTTGCCATGGTAGCTTTGGATTCCAAGCCTCAGCCATTCTGGAATTCTCTGCACTGACCCACTGGGCACTGGGTTTGTAGAAGAGGAGGAAGACTTAGACATGAATTCTCTATCTGATGGGTGCATGGGTTGGGGGAGGGTTAATGCGATTCAGTGATGGTTGGTTGAGGTCTTTAGGTTAGTTTGGAATAAGAAATACCAGGGAAAGAATAGGAATAATCAGCACACATGTAACCTCTGGGCCCGCACACATGGTCCCTGAATAACCATGTCACCCCCACCTCCTCCCCTCTTGAGATGTGAACCTCCTACTTCCCTACTTTTCTACTTTTGTGCTGTGCTGTGTATCTGGCCTCTCCAATTTTATTTATTTTATATTTTAATTTTTTGGGGGTTTTGGGTCGCACCCGGCAGCGCTCAGGGGTCACTACTGGCTCTGTGCTCAGAAATCGCTCCTGGCAGGCACAGGGGACCATATGGGATGCCAGGATTTGAACCACTGTCCTTCTGCATGCAAGGCAAATGCGCTACCTTCATGTCATCTCTCTGGCCCATCTTTAAAAAATGTTTTTATGGGGCTGGAGAGGTAACATGGAGGTAAGGCATTTGCCTTTCATGCAGAAGGACGGTGGTTCGAATCCCAGCATCCCATATGGTCCCCCGTACCTGCCGGGGCAATTTTCTGAGCGCTGCCGGTTGTGACCCAAAAAAAAAAGAAAAGAAAAAGTTTTTACATCTAAAAAATAAAATAGTTACAATTCACACTCAGGAGCTTTGATGCTAGAAGTGGGCCTATTGCTCAGTAGCTTCTTCCTGACAGCCTTCACAGCACCCTGTGAAGCTGGCAAGGATGTCTCTGTGTACAATCCCATCACAGCCATTCCCAAGCACCTTGTCCCATCTTTCTCCCGGTGCCAGGCACCAATCCCAGGGCCTCACACGCGCAAAGCAGATGCCTCTTCCCTCCCGCCAAGCTCCAGCCTCAAAACCAAGCTGGACTCTTGGTGCTTGTGCGGTACAGAGTCGGGACAGAGGAGGCCCTGGACCAGAGCTGACGGGCAGCTTGGCTGAAACCCGGAGTTGGGGTTGTTTCAATACTCTGCTCAATAATACTCGGGGGTTGCTCCAGGCCTGAGCTTCAGGTTGCTCAGGGGCCACTCAGTGACCCACTGGACTCCTTTTCTCCTTCAGTGTCCGGCGTCTGGGCACCGTGTTGCGGTTTTTGTGGACAGGGAGTGTTGAAGCTGCTGCCAAGGGAGGTCAGGGCGGCTCTGGCTGGAATATTTGGGGCTATGAGAGAGGCCTTGGCAAGCATCTGGGTGCAGCAGGCTGACAGGAAATGCTGCCTGCGCAGAGCACAGGAGGTCTGTCTGCTTTCAGCTCAGTGGAGATGGCTTATTTTCTTTGTCTTTTTGTTGGTTTGTTTTGGGGCCACTCCCAGTGGCCTCAAGGGTTACTCCTGACTCTGCACTTGGAATTACTTCTGGCGGACTTGGGGGATCCTGAGGTGGCCACATGAAAGGCAAGCGCCATGCCCACTGTACTATCTTTATATCCCCCTACTTTTTTTTTTCTCCCCACCCTTATTCCCCATACTTTATTTTATTTTATTTTTTTTTTTGGTTTTTGGGCCACACCCGGTGACGCTCAGGGGTTATTCCTGGCTATGTGCTCAGAAGTCGCTCCTGGCTTGGGGGACCATATGGGACGCCGGGGGATCGAACCGCGGTCCTGTCCAAGGCTAGCGCAGGTAAGGCAGGCACCTTACCTCTTGCGCCACCGCCCGGCCCCTATTCCCCATACTTTAATATATTTTTTTGTTTGGTTTTGTTTGAGAGCCACACTGGTAATGCTCAGGGCTTACTCATATATGGGATGCCAGGGGTCGAATCTAGGGTGGCCATGTGCCAGGGTTCCAACCCAGGTTGGAGGCATGCAAGGCAGGCGCCCTACCCTCTGTACTCTTGCTCTTCTAACCCAGGTATTTCTTTCTTTGTGGTCAGGAGGCCTGAGCATCCTGGTGATGCTTGTCCAGTTGAGCCTGAATTTTTTTATGTTGATTGATTGATTGATTGAGCTCTTCCATACTCACTCCAGGTTTTTTGCTTTAAATTGAGGGATAATACTTCAAACCATAGTGAAAATATTTTTCCACCTGAGGTTCATTTCCTCTCAATCCTGAAACACTGGCAAGTAGGAACCAGTGCACTGTGTTTTTTTTTTGTTTGTTTTTTTGTTTGTTTTGTTTGTTTGGTTTTTTGGGTCACACCCGGCAGTGCTCAGGGGTTATTACTTCTGGGTCTACACTCAGAAATCGCTCCTGGCAAGCTGGGGGGACCATATGGGATGCCAGGATTCGAACCACCATCCTTTTGTATGCAAGGCAAACACTTTACCTCCATGCTATCTCTCCAGGCCCCAGTGCACTGTATTTAATGCAAGTAGAATCCCGTCTCTGTGAACTTTGTTCCAATATGATGAAAAAGGGAGCTGCTACCACCTCACTTCCAAACATTCCAAATATGCTTTGAAAATGGATTTGAAATGCAAGTTCAGGGATTACCCTAGAGATTGTGTCATCAGGCCAGCAGAGGAACTGGAGAAATACAAGGACATAAGGCTAGTGCCTTGGGGGACAGAGCCATAGTACAGCTGGGAGGGTGCTTGCCTTGCACATGGCCAACCTGAGTTAATCCCTGCCATTCCATATGGTCTCCAGAGCCCCTCAAGAGTAATTCCTGCGCACAGAGCCAGGAGTAACTACTGAGCACTGCCAGGTATGACCCCAAAACAAACAAAAAAGACTAGTGCTGGGACTGGACCGGAGAGATAGCACAGTGGTAGGGCGTTTGTCTTGCACACGGAGGATCCAGGATGGTGATTTGAATCCCGGCATCCCAAATGGTCCCCCGTGTCTACCAGGAGCGATTTCTGAGCACAGAGCCAGGAGTAACCTGAGTGCTGCTGGGTGTAACCCCCCTCCAAAAAAAAAAAGACTAGTGCCTTGCAAGTTGCTGACCCCAGTTCAATCCCCAGTAAGACATAGTCTTCTGAACACTTCCAAGGGTAAACTTTGAGCATGGCCAATGTGGACCAAACAAACAAGTATGTCTATGAAAGAACGGCTCGATGACCACCACTTAGCATGGCCCATAGATTATTTTAAATGAAAGCTAAAGATATTAAAGGCGCTTATTAAAATGAAAATAAATAGATATATATTAAAATGAAAAGATAAAGAGACCACCATTAATGACATAAAGACATTTCATGTTGCCTAAAGCAAAAGTCCTGTTTGGTGACACTATGATTTTGTTTGGTTCGGACCACACCTGATGGTGCTCAGGGTTTACTCCTGCCTTTCCGCTCAGGGTTTAGGGGTTTAGGGTGACTAGATGGAGTTCTGGGGAGCCAATCAGGCTTGCTGCATGTAAAGCAAGTGTCCTCCCTGCTGTTCTCTTTCTTTGATCCCCAAACTTGTTATTCCATTATTTCTATTCCTTTCCTCTTTTTGAGCTGTTGGTCTCCACCTTGTTTGCATTTTTATTTACTGCCCTTTATTTCCTTTACTTTAGTTACCGGGCTTTATTTCCTGCCTTATTTTCCCCAGTTTCTTTATCCTGAAATGCCAATCTCTTATCTCCACTAAGCCCTAAGACTCAGGTGTGCAGTAATTTCTGGGAATGAGGAGGGGTCCTTAATAGTTTCAGGCAGAATCGCCTGAACCTAGAAGATGGCCGAGCTGGACCCTAGTGCCCCTTCCTGCCTTCTTCAGGACCACCATTTCATGCTTCTAGTACTGTTTGTCCAAAACTAGCTGACTTCATTGCATCCTCAAGCCTCAAACTCTTGTTTCATGTTGGGCTTTCATTGGTGACTATCCTGATTTGGTTTAGAGGCTGTCCCTGCCAGCACTCTCTCTTTTTTTTGTTTTTGTTTTTGGACCACACCCAGTGACACTCAGGGATTATTCCTGGCTCTGCGCTCAGAAATTGCTCCTGGATAGGAGACCATATCAGACATCGGGGATCAAACCCAGGTCCGTCCCAGGTCAGCTGCATGCAAGGCAAATGCCCTACTGCTGTGCTATTGCTTCGGCCCATGGCTTACTCTTGACTCTAATCAGAGATCACTCTTGGTGATCGTGGTGGACCTGGTGCTGGGTTAGCCACATGCAAAGCAAGTGCCTACCTCGTATGCTATCACTCCAGTCTAGAAAGGTGAGCAGAGTACCCGACCCTCAGGTATTTAAGTGACCACATTTAGGAAAAGGAAGAGAGTAGGAGAGAGCAAGGGAACAAGAACTGTACAGCAATGTTCTCGACACATGACCAGCCAACCAGGTGGGGTTTTATCTTCCAAGCTCAACAGTTTTCTTAAGCTGTTTCTTGTTTGGGAATGTTTGGAAAGCTAAAAGTCATCACACTGACATAAGAGGCCTTGAACTTACTTCATCAACCCTCCTAGAGGTTACCATTTCTGGGGACTGGTTTTAATTCATTATATTTGTAGCAGGCTGCTCTGCAATTACTCATGTCATTGACAGGTTTGTGTTACCAAAAGCTCCACTGCTTTGATCTTTCTAGAAACACAAATTTTTTCTTAGCGATTAGCTGCCAAGCTGTGAGAGAGATGACTTTTCCCTCTGAACTGCGTTCAAGTCTGCCAGTGCTTGATTTTTCCTTCAGATTTAAAAAATCATGGCTCGGAGGGATAGTAGAGCAGGTCAGGTGCTTGCCTCGCACGTGGCTGACCTGGGTTTGATCCCTAAACTTTAGTAAAGGACTTGAATCCTGAGCATTGCCTGGTGTGAAGCAAATTCCACCCACGAACCTACCACCCCTAACAAACTCACAGGTAAATCTGCTTTCATCATATTTTTCTGTGCACTTGATTTAAAACCTTTTTTTTTATTTCTGCAATTCATTTTCAAGTGCAAACTGACCATTCACATCCGTCTTTGAAAGTCTCCAGCAACTACCAGAATTTCCAGTAATCTAGGCACCAAAATCCAAATGATGGGCGCATGGAGTTTTGCTGAACACTGCCCCCCAAGTGTCCTCAAGGAGGCAGGAATCAGCTTGATTATGATTTCTTTCCATAAAATTAATTTCAGACCTTTCCTTCACCTGTTCTTTTTGGGTTTTGGGTCACACCCGACAGCGCTCAGGGGTTACTCCTGGCTCTTCGCTCAGAAATCACTCCTGGAGGGGGGCCGGGCGGTGGCGCTGGAGGTAAGGTGCCTGCCTTACCTGCGCTAGCCTAGGAGACGGACCGCGGTTCGATCCCCCGGCGTCCCATATGGTCCCCCAAGCCAGGAGCGACTTCTGAGCGCATAGCCAGGAGTAACCCCTGAGCGTTACCGGGTATGGCCCAAAAACCAAAAAAAAAAAAAAAAAAAAAAGAAATCACTCCTGGCAGGCTCAGGGGACCATATGGGATGCTGGGATTTGAACCACTGTCCTTCTGCATGCAAGACAAACGCCTTACCTCCATGCTATCTCTCTGGCCCTACTTCACCTGTTCTTAAAGTCATCTTCTAGCTTGAATAAGTAAGCAAAAAAGTTGGATGGGGGTGGGCCCGGAGAGATAGCACATCAGTGTTTGCCTTGCAAGCAGCTGATCCAGGACCAAAGGTGGTTGGTTCGAATCCTGGTATCCCATATAGTCCCCCGTGCCTGCCAGGAGCTATTTCTGAGCAGACAGCCAGGAGTAACCCCTGTGCACCGCCGAGTGTGGCCCAAAAATCAAAAAAAAAAAAAAAAAGTTGGATGGGGAAATGCACCCAAGGACATTTTAATACATAGTAGGTTGATAGAAAGAATAAGATAGAGGACTGGAAAATAGTGAACAGGAATGCAGGCTTTGCTTGCAGGAAGCTGGGGTTCAGCACAAGCCCCTGAGCACTTGCTGGGGGTGCGGGTAGCCCTCGAGCAGCAGGTTGGTTAAAAATAGTGTCATATGTGATTGGAAATCTGGAGAAACACATCCCCTATAAGGGAGGAGATTGGAATTATGTATATATGGATTTTTGTATCCAGAGATGGTGGTAGATACCATATCTAGTAGCCCTAAAGGTCGTTGAATCTCTTAATTACAAATTTACTAAGATGCTGAGTTTCAGGCGACAACGCTCCAACACCCATCCATTCACCAATGTCTACCACCCTTTAGTCATTGTCCCCAATTTCCTTCCTGCCCCCAGCCTACCTCTGTGGTAGACACTTTTCTTGTTCCCTTTATCCCATTGTTCCCTTCCCTGACTTATGCCCCCCCCCACTCTGCCTGTCCTTGCCCCAGTGACTTACTTCTGAAGAGAGTTATCTGCTCTTTATTTCTATTATCATTGATCAATTAATACTCACCTAAAAAGATTTTTTAAATCATACATATAAGAGAAATCATTCTGAGTCTGTTCTACCTACAACTGATTTCACTGAGCGTGGATATCTATAAATATTTGGGGGAAGGTTTGGGTTTTGGTTTTAAGGCCACACCCAGTGATGCTCAGGAATCACTGACCATATGGGATGCTGGGGATCAAATCTGGATCAATTATGTGCAAGTCAAGTGCTTTACCTGCTGTGCTATCTGTCCAGCTCCTGTGTGTGTGTGTGTGTGTGTGTGTGTGTGTGTGTGTGTGTGTGTGTGTGTGTGTGTGTGTGTGTATTTGTGGTCACTGTGAATTACAGAAATTTTCACAATTGAATTTCAGGCATACAGTGTTCCAACACCAATCCCTCCATCGATGTCCCCAGTTTGCCTCTATGGCAAGTACTTTAACAATATGTATAGCTATTATGGATTGCTGTTAGTTTTATGCTTATTAGCTTACCACCTTTCAGCACACAGTCCTCCACAGTGACCACATCCTTCTACCATGGTTATGGCATTTCCCTCCTATCCCCGCTTATCCCTGCCTATCCCCGGGATATACTCCTGCTGTGCAAAGTCAATCTTCCTAGTGAATTGAGTCTCCTGTTCTTGGTTTCTTTGACCCCTGGGCGTTGTTATATCCTGCATAAGGGAGATCTTTCTGTCTGTCCTTCCTCTGACTGACTTCACTCAGGTAGGTTAGGTACTCTCCAGATCCATCTGCATAGTATCAAATTGCATGACTGCTTATTTTCTGACTGCTACTTAATATTCTGTCGTTTCTTTATTCCATAGTATATTCTGGTTTTGTTTTGTTTTGGGGTCACACCCGGAGGCGCTCAGGGGTTACTCCTGGCTCTGTGCTCAGAAATTGCTCTTGCCAGGCATGGGGGGCCATATTGGATGCTGGGATTCAAACCACCATCCATCCTGGATTGGCTGCTTGCAAGATACCTACTATTATGCTCTCTCTCTGTCCCTGTTCCATAGTTTCTTTATCTCATTATCCATTCTTGTACACTTGAGCTGTTCCAGATTTGGGCTATTATAAATAGTGCTACAGTGAGCACAGGAGAGTAAAGTTCTTTCTGCATTGTGTTTTGGGACCTTGGGAACTCATTCCAAAAAGTGGAATTGCTGGGTCAGACTGTCAGTCTTACATTCCTGCCCTTGTAAGTGTGTGTGGTTCCCAGGTCATACCGGTTCATTCTGCAGCAGGAGAAACATAGAATCAGGAGCCTGATTTCAACCCTTTCCTTGGAGGTACCAAGGGCTTGTGGGAGGATCCATGATTAATGGCTCTAGAATGGTGACTAAGGTCCTAATGGAAACATTGGAAGTTACTTAGCTTTTTTATTTATCAAATGAAAATCCTTTAAGTGTTGCCTCAAGAATTGACTCATCCTCAACACAGCTGTGGTCTTGTCCACTCTAGCTGTTCCCGATGGCCCTGGCAATGCTGTGTTATCTGGAGTATTTTGTTCTGTATAGGAAAAATGATGAAAGCTTGCTTTGCTAACACATTCTAGAAGTTCTGTTCTCTGACCTCCACTTCTAAATGTGTTAGTCTGTCATTGGGTGCTTCCTCCTGAGAACCACACTTTGAATTCGTTCAAATTGGTTTTTCTGTTTGTTTCTTTTTTGGCTTCTCTTGGGACTTTTGGGACCTACATCTTGTGCTCAGAGCTTATTCTTGGCTTTTTGCTGAGGGATCACTCCTAGTGGTACTTGGGGGACCATAGGTGGTGCCAGAGGTCCAACTGGATTTGGCATGAGCAAGGCAAGCGCTTTCCCCCTGTACTATACTACCTCTACTGTTATTTGTTTATCAGAAGGGGACCTTTGGGTCATATCTGATGGTGCTCTGGGCTATTTTCTAGCTCTGTGCTTTAAAACTTATTCCTGACCATGCATATAAGGTGCTGGGGATTGAATTAGGGTTGGCTGCTTGCAAAGCAAGTGCTTAACCTATTTATTATCTCTCTAGCCCAATATGGTGATTTGGGAGGGGGGTGAGTGTACTCCTGGCAGTGCTCAGGAGCCACAGCTGGTACTTTGTGCAGGCAACACTTCTGGCACTGTTTGGGAGACCCACCTGGGGTGTTGTAATTTAAACCAATGTCACAGTGGCATGCAAGGCAAGTGCCTTAACCTCACTACTATCTTTCCAGATCCGAAGGTATCTTTAATGTGGGCATACGGGACCAGAGGAATAGTACAGCAGACAGCAGACATTTGCTTTTTACCCAGCTTACATAGTTTCAATCCCCTACATTCCTTATAATTCCCATAAGTCTGCTAGGAGTGATCCCAAAGTACAGAGCTGGGTGAACCCTAAGGTGTGGCCCAGACCACTTCCCCTTTATGTAACTCCCACACACACAAAGGAAAAAGAAATGGTCACACGTGGATAGTCTTTCCAGTGACGCTAAGTCCCTGGGGTTACACCATGTAGCGCCACAGGAATAAAATACCATCGAAATAGACGGCTGGTGGCTGAAATGATAGAAGGCAGGTAAAAGCTGGAAAGTTTAAGGGCAAGTGGAACCCTTCCCCCAAAGCGCTTTTACCTAAGCTTTCTTTTGAGAGGTTAATCCCACCTGGATGATCAGACAAGCCCACACCTGGGATGGAGCGGGCTATTTTAAAGAAAGAATAAAAAAACAAGTCTGGCTAGAGGGAGGCAAGAGGAAGGTGAAGAAGAAAAAGGCAGAGAGGAGCAGCAAAAAGCTTAGCAGGGAAAGACATGTGAGAAAAAGCTTATAGCAAACAGGGCCATGGAATAAAAGCAAGCTGATTCCAATGAAACTCTTTTGTTTTTGGGTTTTTGGGTCACACCCGGTGGTGCTCAGAAGTCACTTTGGCTCTGTGCTCAGAAATCGCTCCTGGCAAGCTGGGGGGACCATATGGGATGCCGGGAATCGAATTGAGGTTCGTCCTGGGTTGGCTGTGTGCAAGGCAAACGCCATACCGCTCTGCTATCGCTCAGGCCCTTTAACCTTATGAATTATTTCTTCGCCATTACCCTGCATCTTCAGACCTGCCTGCTGAAGGGGCTAGAGGTGCCATTCGGGGGAGAACTTATCCAACACATGGGTCTCTATATAATTTTACTTTTATTCAACAGGCAAATGGCTGGTGGGGAAGGGGAGCATTCTGCTTATGTCTTCACAAGTTTCTCTGGGTCCTATCACTTCAGCCATTGCGTTGTGTGTGGCTCACCCACTTACTTTCCTCACATTTCTTTTCATTTTACTTTATTTTATATTTTCTTTGTTTTAGGGTATACCTGGCAGTGCTCAGAGCTTATTCCTGGCTCTGAGCTCAGGAATTACACCTGAGCTCAGGGAACCATATGGGATTGCTGGTATTGAAATTGGGTCAGCCATATGCACAACAAGCACCTTAAATGTTAATAGCTTTAAATGCTTTATCTTAGGCTAGAGCAACAGCAGGTAAGGAGTTTGCCTTGCATGCATCTGACCCAGGTTCAATCCCCATCATCTCATATGTTCCCCCAAGAAGACTCAGGAATAAGCCCTGAGTACAGAGCCAGAAGTAAGCCCTGAGCACTGCCGATGTGCCCCATCCCCTAATTATCAATCAAATTTAAAATAACAACAACAACAACAACAACTCTATCTTAAGACCAGAGAAAAAGAACCACAGGTAGGGCCTTGCCTTCTATGAGGCGACCTGGGTTTAAATTCTAGCATCCATACGGTCCTGAACACTGACTGAGGCAGGAATAAACCCTGAGCACTGCCAAGTGTCTGTCTGTCTGTCTGTCTGTCTCTCCCCCTCTCTCCCTCTCTCTCGCTCTCCCTCTCTCTCTCTTTCTCTCTCTCTCTCTCTCTCTCTCTCTCTCTCTCTCACACACACACACACACATATGCACTAACACAGTTAAAGTTTGCCCTTTTTTCTGTTTCTTTTCTTTTTCTTTCTTTCTTTCTTTCTTTCTTTCTTTCTTTCTTTCTTTCTTTCTTTCTTTCTTTCTTTCTTTCTTTCTTTCTTTCTTTCTTTCTTTCTTTCTTTCTTTCGTCCTTCCTTCCTTCCTTCCTTCCTCCCTCCCTCCCTCCCTCCCTCCCTCCCTCCCTCCCTCCCTCCCTCCCTTCCTTCCTTCCTTCCTTTCTTCCTTTCTTTCTTGTGAAAACTCTGACTCTCCTCAGATGGATGCAGTGACATTCTGAGGTGCTGGGGTGACTAATGAGAAGGTGACACAATTGTTCAGAAATACAATTGTTCCTGATGGTGGAAAACTGACAGGGCAGGGCCCTGGCAGCCTAGACCGTATCTGGTCCCGGATGTCCTTCCTCAAGGGAGTCTTCATTGCTAGAGGGAGCAGCTGGCTCCTCCCTCCCTCCCTCTTTCCCTCTTCCCAGGCTTCCCAGCTGCTGCCGCTGCACTGTCCAGCCGTCCAGCAATCTCACCTCCTTTCCTAGGGAAGTCCCCCCCCCAAGTGCTTGAAAACATTTATCATGTCTTTCCTTTCATCTTTTCTTCTCTAAGCAAAACATCTCTAGAGAAAACAAGCTGTCTGAGATTAAAAGAAAAGTGTCAGGGCCCGTCAATATTTCAGCTCTGAAGGTGCTCATGGAAGCTGGTCAAGTATAACTGGTCCTGAATCCAATATTTCTACGTTTTTCAAAAATTGATTGATTCCTCAGACTCTCCCCTTGGCAGGTTTTTTTTTTTTTTTTTTTTTTTTGGTTTTTGGGCCACACCCGGCATTGCCCAGGGGTTACTCCTGGCTGTCTGCTCAGAAATAGCTCCTGGAAGGCACTGGGGACCATATGGGACACCGGGATTCGAACCAACCACCTGGATCGGCTGCTTGCAAGGCAAACGCCGCTGTGCTATCTCTCCTGGACCCCCTTGACAGTTTTTATTTTTATTTTGGTTTTGATTTTTGTGCAGTGCCAGGGAAGGAGCCCAAGGCCACTCCTGATCTGTACGTGGCGAGACACTTTTCCAGTCCTTCGAAGGCAGGACATTTAGTTTGCTTAAAGCAGTGGTTCTCAAATAGTGGGGCGTACCCTGAGTGGAACCCTGGCTGAGTCTATGCCCTTGAGCACATTTTGTTGTTCAGAGAGAGAGAAAGAGACAGAGACAGAGAGAGACAGAGAGAGGAAATGAGAAGAGGAGGCTAACAAGCTAACAGGCTAACTTAGCTAACAAGCTAAGCCCCATGTTTATGTCTCTGCATGTCTCTGGAGCTGAGAGTTGCTAAGTCCTGCTTCAAACCTTGCTTCGAAAGCTATGCACTGCAAAACGTGCTCATTGTAGCCATTAATCCAAACATCACCTCTGATTAAAAAATCAGCTCAAATTATTTTATATATTTTTGTTTTGCAGGTTAAAGTTTTTTTTTTGTTTTGTTTTGTTTGGGTTTTTTTGGTTTTTGGGCCATACCCGTTTGACGCTCAGGGGTTACTCCTGGCTATGCGCTCAGAAATCGCCCCTGGCTTGGGTGGGACCATATGGGACTCCAGGGGATCGAACCACTGTCAGTCGTCAGTCCTACGCTTGCGCCACCTTCCCGGCCCCAGGTTAAAGTTTTTTTTAATAAAGATACTATTTACAGTCACGCAGGGGGGCGTGAAAAATGTTTTCTTCTTCCTAAGGGGGCATGACAGAAAATAATTGAGAAGCAATGGCTTAAAGGATTCTCAGGGCCAGAGAGAGCTCAGGGGCCTGAATACTTGCTTACCATGGAGGGAGCCTAAACCTGAGCCTTGGCGCCACATTAGTCCCCTATTAAACTAGCAACGGGAGTGAGTCCCAGGCACTGCCAGGTATAGTCCCAAACGCAACTGTGTCTCACAGTGACACTGAACTAGCAGTGTAGGAAGGTGTCCTTTTAACAACACGTGTTACTGAGCAAAAGCCCAGTAGAATAAAGGATATACTCAATGTGGCTGGACCAATAGCACAGTGAGCAGGGCATTTGCCTCACACGAGGCCAACATGGGTTTAATTCCTGGCATTCCGTAAGGTCCCCCGAACCTGCCATGAGTGATTTCTGCAGGCAGAGTCAAGAGTAATTTCTGAGTCTGCCAGGCATGCCCCCCAAAAACAAACAAAAACAACAACAAAAAATAATAATAATATCCTCAATAGAAGAGAAGAGGTGTTCTTGGCAGTTTTGGGGTTTGGTTTGGTTTTGGGCACACCTAGTTGTGCTCACTACTTCCTGGTAATATATCATCTATGGCAGGGGTCTCAAACTCAATTTACCTGGGGCCGCAGGAGGCAAAGTCGGGGTGAGGCAGGGCCGCATAAGGGATTTTGTTTACCAAATATTCGCAATAAAAAATCGCATTAGTAAGAAAAAAAATCGCAAAAAATCGCATTAAACATTTGCATACCCCGAATGGAACTGCTTGGGGTATGCGAATGTTTAATGTGATTTTTTTCTTACTACTGCGATTTTTATTGCGATTATTTGGTAAGCGAATAATCGCAAATACTGCGATATTTGAAGGCTGGCCGCGGGCCACAAAATGTTGTACGGAAGGCCCGCGGGTCGCGAGTTTGAGACTCCTGATCTAATGGTACCATAGATGATGCTGGGGCTCGAACCCAGGTAGGCCTCATGAGGGCAAGTTCCCTACTTGAAGTGCTATCACTCTGGCTGTTTCTTCTTTAATCCTCTTCCTCCTCCTCTTCTCATTTCCTCTCTCTGTCTCTCTCTGTCTCTTTCTCTCTCTCTGAACAAAAAAATGCACTCAAAGGCATAGACTCAGCCAGGGTTCCACTCAGGGCCTCCTGCATGCAAAACCTGTGCTTTGCCACTTGGAGTTCTTTCTCCTGCACTGGGATGTCTATTTTTGGAGGAGGGGTGAGAGATGTTGGAATCATACCTGAAGGCTCCTGGTAGTGCAAGTCCACGGAGCTTCTCAGTACCTGGGCTCAAACCTGGATCAGCCATAAGGAACAGCAGTGCCTGGACCCCATGGACCACCTCTCTGGACTGGCTTGTATGTCTCTAATGCAGCAATCAGCACTCACCCTTTTTCTGGGCTTCCTCAACATAATTTTAGGCAGAGAACTTCCCGGGATTCAGTAGAGCTACACACAAGAATCCCCGTGTTGTTGGTGGTTGCAAAAGTAGAGGCTTCAATGACGTTTAGCCCTATCTATCGCTCCAGCCCAGGAATTATTTCTTCAAGTGGCTAGGGGATCAAATCCAGGCCTGCCACATCCAAGGCAAGCACCCTTCCCACTGTGCTATCGCTCCGGCACCAAATGAGTGAAATTTAACAGTATTTCCTCTTGTGACTTGCTTTTTTCACCTGGAAAATTTGTCTGTGTTCATCTGTGTTCTGACCCTCCTTTTTTATGATGTTATGAAGAAGAAACTATCTCACCTGGGTCCACGGGGGCCTGCTATTCATTGTCCAAAAGTCCTCCAGGAGGGACTTCCAGCCAACTCTCCTTTCCTTCTTGTCCCTGGACAATATTCCACCGCAGTACCAAGTCCAACTTCTGTGTCCACTGGGAACTTGTCTCCCTTCCCGCCCTGAGGAGTCCCAGAAGTGTGCCGTGTGTATTTTCATGTGATCTGCTGTGTTCTAGTGGGGGGTAGAGTTGCTGGGGCACACAGTCAGTCTGTGGTAAGTCTTTTGGGGCCTGCCAGGCTGGATTTTGTGAAGCTGCTGCCCTTCCCTTCAAATACCCTCCAACGAGCGGTCCTGCCCCTGGTGGCCCATCCGTCCAGCCTGCCAGCCTCAGCCTGTACCAGTGTCCCTGACACTTTGCCTTTTCCTGCTGGCAGTGGCTATGGAATGTCATGCTTTTTTTGGCTATGGAATATCATGATTTTACTCACACATGGGTTGTTCACTACTTTGTCAAAGCGTCTCTGTCTAAATCGCTGACTGGCTCATTTTTAGCCCACCACTGGTAATACCTGTTGTATTACATAATTAAAGATGGGGCTGGATGGCGGTGGATAGCGATGGATTTCTTTCTGCCACCCCAGGCCACGTGGCTCAGCAACCCCATGAACCGGCGAGTTTCAGGCCCAGGTGAAACGCGAAATCACTCACTCACAGGCAGGCTTCAGGAAGAATCATCTTTATTTATGCCCTAGCCACCACATGTGTGTGGCCTATCTCATAACCTTTCAAGCATACAGCCATTCTAGGCTTGCCCTGCGTCTTATCCTCTTTCAGCCATCTCCCTCAGAGAGCCCAGCAGGGCCAAAAGGCAAAGACCCTTAATCCCCTGGCTTCCGGGTTTATCTACCTATTCCAAGACCCCTCCCAGGAATGGGCCAGGTCTTACAGGTAAGGTCACACCTATTATCCAGTTCCCAAGACCCCTCCCAGAAATGGGTGGGTCTCAGATAGGTACCCTACAATACCTTCCTCTGACATCACTGCACCCTTTCCAAACAGCACCTTGGGCAGACTTGCCGGTCACTTCTTGGCTCTAGTCCCTCCCTACTGGCCTCCCCTGTGCCAAGCTCCCTTGGTCCCCTGAACTTTCCTTTCCCTTACTGCCCCTTCCAAGTTCTGACAGGATCAGATTTTGATAAACCACATTCTGACACTTATTGTGTTCCTGGGGCAGCAGCTTTGGCTTTTCTGGAAGACCCCTAATTGGGGATAGTAGGTATATTGGGTGACTCCCTGTGGTTTTCGAGTTTACCCTTGGCTCTGAACTCAGGGAACACTCCTGGCAGGGCTCTGGAGACCATCTGTGGTGCTGGGGCATTGAATCAGGGTCTCTTGCATTGCCAGGTGAGTGGCATAACCCCTGTAGTTTTCTCTGTGCTTTGTTTAGAGTGCTGTCTGCACCATGCCTCTTTGTCTCCTACCATCCCTAAGGGACTGATTTAACAAAAGGAAACAAACAGGAATGGGGTGATAGCTAAGAAAGTTGCAAGCATTCTACAGAGATCTGATCCGGTCTCTGGTTTTCCTAATAGTGATGTTTTTTTTTGCAGTTCAGACACTTGAGACTGGGGGGAGGGGGGGGGGGGGAGAGAGAGAGAGAGAGAGAGAGAGAGAGAGAGAGAGAGAGAGAGAGAGAGAGAGAGAGAGAGAGAGAGAGTGTTGGAGAGGATGATAGGGAGTTGTCACAACCCCTTTGCTCTGCGGAGAGCAGAGAGACAAGGCAGTATTAGCATGCTGCACATGCGGCTCCGATGCTTATCATCGGAGCTGTTCATAGCCTCAAGTCAAGACTTTTCTGGGGAAGACAAGCAAGCTCAGCGGCTTGCCCTAGGGTCCAGCTTTCAGGAATCAGAACCAGGAGCACTATTCCCATGTCCATTTGGACTACGGCCCCGGCCACATGCTTGCTAGGGTAAAAGCTGGGAAGCCCATTAGGGAAGGCAGAAGCTGGATGTTAAGAGCTGATCCCGGCCCGGAGAGATAGCACAGCGGCGTTTGCCTTGCAAGCAACTGATCCAGGACCAAAGGTGGTTAGTTCGAATCCCGGTGTCGCATAGGGTCCCCCGTGCCTGCCAGGAGCTATTTCTGAGCAGACAGCCAGGAGTAACCCCTGAGCACCGCCGGGGTTAAAAGCTGATCCCGCCGAAGATGCTGCTGCTGCGGGAGCGTGGTCCAGGCTGAGCCCAACATGGTACCGGCGCCTCCTGGTGGCCAAAGGATCCACTGCCCCGCCCGCCCACGGATGTCTATGACTTTTGGTGGTTTTTTTTTTCCTCTGATGACCCAGTCGTCCCCCCACGCATTTTTTTAACCCTTTCTCCTTGCCCACCCCAGTCCTGCTCACTCTTCTCTCTGCCCATAAAAGCAGCAGCTCACGGTCTGAATAAAGAAGCAAAATGCCTTTTGTTTGTTTAGGGGAAGAGCAGGTGGCAAGGGGGCCAATGGGGCCAATGGGGCCAGAGGAGCAGAGTAACAGGGCATGGAATGGGAAGGAGGAAAGAAGAAGTGGAGGGCACAAGGGGAGAGGAGGGGACTCATCCCCCCAAACACTGACACCCAGATGGGCTTCCCTTGAAGTTCCAGGGCTGAGACCATAGTACACCCCTCGGTCCCCCGAACAGTGCTAAGTGTAATTACTTTTCTCTTTCCTTTTGTGTGTGTGTGTGTGTGTGTGTGTGTGTGTGTGTGTGTGTGTGTGTGTGTGTGTGTGGTTTTTGGGTCACACCCGGCAGTGCTCAGACGTTATTCCTGGCTCCAGACTCAGAAATTGCTCCTGGCAGGCACGGGGGACCATATGGGACGCCAGGATTCGAACTGATGACCTCCTGTCCTGCATGAGAGGCAAATTCCTTACCTCCATGCTATCTCTCCGGCCCTGCTGAGTGTAATTTCTGAGTGCAAAGCCAGGAGTAACCCCTGAACCCAGTTGGTGTGGGCCGACCTCTTCCCTCAAAAAGAGCATTCCGAAGTTTCAGTGGGCAAGATTTCAAGAATGTCAGGCTGCCTGACATTTTTTGAACGTTTCTCCAGTAAGATGTGCCATCTCCAGGCATATTGGAAGGCATTAAGAGCTCCAAGTTTAGGGCTCATTTCTACTAGGAGAAAAAGGAAAGAAGGAAGGAAAGAAGGAAGGAAGGAAGGAAGGAAGGAAGGAAGGAAGGAAGGAAGGAAGGAAGGAAGGAAGGAAGGAAGGAAGGAAGGAAGGAAGGAAGGAAGGAAGGAAGGAAGGAAGGGAAAGAAAGAAAGGAAGAAAAGAGAAAGGAGAGAGATGGGGTCTGAGAGATGGCATGGAGGTAAGGCATTTGCCTTGCATGCAGAAGGATGGTGCTTCGAATCCCGGCATCCCATATGGCCCCCCAGTCCTCTGATCCAAAAACCAAAAAAAGAAAAAAGGGAAGGAAGGAAGGAAGGAAGGAAGGAAGGAAGGAAGGAAGGAAGGAAGGAAGGAAGGAAGGAAGGGAGGGAGGGAGGGAGGGGCCGGAGAGATAGCATGGAGATCAGGCATTTGCCTTGCATGCAGAAGGTCATTGGTTCTAATCCCGACATCCCATATGGTTTCCCCCAGCCTGCCAGGTCTAATTTCTGAGCGTGGAGCCAGGACTGACCCCTGAGCGCTGCAGGGTGTGACCCAAAAACCAAAAAAAAAAGAAAGAAAAGAAAAAGAGAGAGGAAGGAGGGAAGGAAGAAAGGAGTAGGGCGTGGCAGAGCAAGCACCGCTCACCCTGGGCGTGGCAGCGTAGGACGCCGCCCACAAAGGGGCGTGTCGAAGTAGGAAGCCTCCTATCGGAGGAGGTGTAAAGCCTGACACCGCCCATTCGGGGGCGTGGCGGCGACGGACCGCCGACTAGGGGCGTGGTTGAGTCAGGCGCCGCCCACCAGGGCGTGGCCTCCGAGCTATAACCTGGCGGCTCCCGCGCCCCCGGCTCAGCCGTCGGTCGCCGCTGCTCCGCGTTTCTCTCGGCTCTCGCGCTCGGGACCCCGAGGGAGGGAGGCTGCCAGGGCGCCGTCGGAGCCGCCGTCCCGTGCAGGTTGCGGAGTGCCCGGCCCGGGGGCTTCGCGCAGGATGCTGGGCATCGTCACCATCACAGGTGGGTGAGGAGTGACTGCGTGGCTGAGCCGGCCGGCGCCCTCCCCGTCCGTCCAAGCCTGCGTCCTGACTGGGGAAACCGAGGCTCTGACATGTTGACTTTCTCTTCGGTGAGGCGCCGGCTTCACCCCGACTCCGCTTGGCCCAGGCGGCCCAGGACGGACCCGGGTTCGATCCCGGCAACCAAAAACCTTGTTTTCTAAAAAAGAGTGCGTGTGCGTGTGCGCTTGCTTGCTTGCTTGCTTGCACTGGGTGTGACCCAGTTCCCCCCAGATGGAGATAGAGAGACAGAAATGTGGCTCCAAGTTTATGGAACTTGAAGTCTCACGGACTTGCCTCGCAGAGCCTTGTCCTCTGGGAATTTTAAGTGAATCTGCAAGATGAGCAAAACCCAAAATCTCTCTTACTTCCTATAGATTAGCTTGTTTACTCTGAGATCTCCTTGCACCCCCCCCCCATTAATTCAACCAGCTTTTCCACTACCTACCTCCCATGAAAATGTGCATGTTGCCCACACACTGTTAAAAACTTTTTTGTTTTTTTTTGAGGGGGGTTGGTTTTGTTTGTTTGTTTGTTTTTGTTTTTTGGGTCACACCCGGCAGCGCTCAGGGGTTATGCTCAGAAATCACTCCTGGCAGGCTCCGGGGACCCTATGGGATGCCAGGATTTGAACCACTGTTCTTCTGCAGGCAAGGCAAATGCCCTACCTCTATGCTCTCTCTCCAGCCCCGTGTTTTTGTTGTTGTTGTTTTTTTTTTTTTTTTTTCAGAAATTAAAAGCGGGGGCCGGAGAGATAGCATGGAGGAAAGGCGTTTGCCTTTCATGCAGGAGGTCATCGGTTCGAATCCCGGCGTCCCATATGGTCCCCCGTGCCTGCCAGGAGCAATTTCTGAGCCTGGAGCCAGGAATAACCTCTGAGCACTGCCGGGTGTGACCCAAAAACCACACAAAAAAAAAGAAATTAAAAGCGGGGGGGGGGGGGTTTGAGGGATAGAACAGTACGTAGGGGGTTTGCCTTGCATTCAGCCAACCCGGGTTCGATCCTCCAGCATCTCATATGGTCCCCTCAGCCCTGAGCACCTCTATTGTGGCCCCCCAAAAATACAAAAAGAATGAAAAGAAAAAGAAAGGGAGCCGTAGAGATAGCATGAAGGTAAGGCGTTTGCCTTGCATGCAGAAAGACGGGGGGGTTCGAATCCGGCATCCCATGTGGTCTCCCAAGCATGCCAGGAGTGGTTTCTGGGCATAGAGCCAGGAGTTACCCCTGAGCGCTGCCGGTGTGACCCAAAAACCAGAGAGGGAGGAGGGAGGGAGGGAGAGAGAGAGAGAGATTAAAAGTTGAAAGTCTCCATTTCTCATTTTGTTTCCAGCTTTAATTTTTCCCCCTGATGAAGCGTATACATGTCCCCCATTGGATCCAGAACGCCTAAGAACGGGGCTTGTGGGGTTCTGGTTTGGGGAGACTTTTATGACCATAACCATTTTCTGGGTGCCATTGTGGACAGTTTGGTTTCATGACATTCATTACCTGATTCATTGGTTTCATGCCAAGTTTCTTGTGTGAAAGAAATGAGGTTGGCTTTGGTACCAGAGATGAAAAGTTAATAAACTTGTTATTCGAGAGGACTTTGAAAATATGTCTAGTTTGTTCCTGGAGGACAAAGCAAGGGAAGCAGTTTGGAAGGGCTGGTTTTGAAGGCGACCTCTGGTGAGTGGATCTGGTGATTATCAAGGTTTTACTTTCATTACGGTATGGAGTGGAGAAGGTGACAAAAGTGAGTAAGAAAGACCACAGGAAATCTTCATTCGATAGCATGTTCACATTTCATAGTGGAAGAATCTCTGTCTGTCTGTCTGTCTCTCTTGCTTGCTTGCTTGCTTGCTCCATCTATTTTTGTTTGGGGGCCACACCCAGCAGTGTTCAGTAGTTACTTCTGGCTCTGCACTCAGAAGTCACTGCTGGCAGGCTGAGAGGACCATATGGGATGCTGGAGAGTGAATCCTGATCTGCCAGGTGCAAAGCAAATGCCCTCCCTGCTGTGCTATTGCTCCAGTCCCTATTGTGTTTAAATCATTGGTTAGTATCTTGCTAAACAACGGAAGCTTTGGCAGTACAGATTAATTTAATATCAAAAGGTTTCTCTTCATATCATCTGAGGGCTTGGTTTTGGGGAGCCACACCTGGCACTGCATAGGGCTTACTCCAGGCTCTGTGCTCAGAAATCACTTCTTGCAAGATGCAGGGAACCCTAAGTTGTGCCAGGGAATGAACCAGGGTCAGCTCTGTGTGAGGGAAGCGCCATACCCTACCTGCTGGGCAGTCCCTCTGGTCCTCAAAGGTTTCTTTTAACTTGGGAATTACTTATTTAAATAATATGAAAGAAAGTTACTTGAACAACTAAAGCGACAGTATAAAGGTTCAGTCACTTGCCTTGCTTGCAGCTGAGTCCACTTCAATTTCTGGCTATATATAGTCCCCTGAATACTGAGCCAGGAGTAGCCCCTGAGCACTGCCAGATGAGACTCAAATATCCCCCTAAATTGGGGGGGGGCTTTGTCTTTTCTGGATTGGGGGGGGGGTTGAGCTACACCTGGTGGCGCTCAAGGGTTCTCCTGGCTATGTGCTCAGAAATTGCTCCTGGCAGGCTCAGGGTACCATATGGGATGCTGGGATTCAAATCACCGTCTGTCCTGGGTCCGCTTTGTGCAAAACAAACACCCTATCTCTTGGTTTTCTTGCTATCTCTTCAGTCCCCAAAAGAAAATTATTAAGTAACAGTTACTTCTAGTGCAGTGCCATGTTTTTGGGGCAGTGAGTATAAGGAGCAAAATTAATGGGATACAGAGGGCTGATGACATTTCAGTGAAATTCAGATATGAAGTTTCCTTTCTGGAAGGAGGGCAAAGGCTGCTCCTCAATATTGCTTCTGCCCTGACCTGACACTGGACACACAAACCTCAAATGATGGCTGAGAACTTGAACTGGGAACTGAAATCCTTAGGACCCCCACTTCCACCCTCAAACTGGGAGCTGAAGCCGTGAGCAGGGAGGGTGCTTGCCTTGCACATGGCATTCCTGGGTTCAACTCCTGGGACCTCTCCCGAGCCCACCAGGAGTGACCCTTGAGCAAAGAAGCAAGAGTAGCCCCTGAACCAGCTGAATAGGGCCCTAATTTCCCCCTTCGATTAATTTATTGAAAATATCAGCAATAAAGTGAACTGAGAAGAAAGGTTTCTAGCATTTGTGCAAATCGATGATTTATAAAACATCATGCTAATTATATATAAGATAAGATATGTATGTGTATAGAAGCTGGAGTGGTAGTCCAGGGGGTGGGGTGCTTGCCTTGCATTCGAGTTCCATCAATTTAGTTTGATCTTAAGCATCTCTTGTGGTCCCCATAACCGCCCCCAAAGGTTGAAGCACACACACACACACACACACACACACACACACACACACACACACACACACACACACACACACATCCCTACCTCTGAACCAAGGAAACAGCTCCTAGGGCCAGAACCTGTGATATGCAAACATGATTTACAGCTCAGCCCTGTCTGGTGCCCTGGACACTGGGGCCAGAGTCACCCCTGAGCAACATCAGGTATGGCTCCCACAGCAGAAGTTAGTCATGCAGGGGCTGTGAGACAAAAATAAAACTTCCAGCTGCTGGCTGCCCCACTGAGAATCCCCGGTGCCACCTGGAAGCCTGCAAAGAAGGGTGATTGATCCCCTTTTTTGGGGCTGACTCCCTTTTATCATGGAAACTAGTTTCTCTTGGTGTCCTGCCGTGAAGCAAGCTGTGCCATGCCTGGTGAGGGAAGCCGGTAATGGGGTTGGTCTTCTCACCTATCTGGCCACAGCCACTGAGCTGCACGTTGTCAGACAGAGGAAACATCAGTCTGCATCTGGCGGGCGGGCTCCTTGCAAGCTGTCCTCTTCGCTCCTGTGCAGGTCTGGAGTGCCCTGCAGAGCCACAGGGCTGGAGCGAGAGGGCCTATTTTGGCCCGCCCCGGTGCGGTCTGCCAGGAGCTGGTTGGCTGGGCAGCAGCCAAAGCGGCGTCTCCAAAAAGCTCCCGGAGAGGTTGGAGCAGTGGCACAGTGGGGAGGGCCTTTGCCTGCCATGCAGCAAGGCACCCTCGACCTGGATTCGGTTCAGGGCAGCCATTTGCTCCTCTGAGACCACCTGGAGTAACTCCTGAGTGAGTGCAGAGGCCGGGAGTAAATCTTGAGTATTGATGAGTGTGGACCCCCCTCCAAAACAAAAAGTCTCTGGGGATCGGAGAGATAGCATGGAGGTAGGCCATTCTGCCTTGCAGGCAGGACAGTGGTTCGAATCCTAGCATCCCATATGGTCCCCTGAGTCTGCCAGGAGCGATTTCTGAGCGCAGAGCCAGGAGTAACCCTTGAAGCGCTGCTGGGCCTAACACACACACACACACACACACACACACACACACACATGAAACAAAACAGAAAGTCTCTGAAATATGATAGTAGATTTTGGATAAATGGATGTTCTAAGGAAAAGAAGACAAGTCATACTTCATTTCTTTTTGGTTTTTGGAGCACAGTATGCTCAGGGCATACTTACTGCTCACTCTCAACTCTGATCATTCCTTCTTCTTTATTATTATTATTATTATTATTATTATTATTATTATTATTATTATTTATTTATTTGGGGGGTTTGTGGAGGTCACACCCAGTGACGCTCAGGGGTTACTCCTAGCTATGTGCTCAGAAATTGCTCCTGGCTTGGGGGACCCTATGGGACAAGGGGGGATTGAACCATGATCCGTCGTAGGCTAACGCAGGCAAGGCACTTACCGCTTGTGCCACCACTCCGGTCCCCCTTATTATTATAATTATTATTATTCGGGTAAAATAGCACAGTCAGGTGTGCACCACCCTCCCCAAATAAATCAATTCAAAAGGGGATCATAGTGCCAGAGAGACAGTGAACACTTGGCCTGACAACACAATGCTGATCCCCAGTAGCACAAATTGTCTCCTGAGCCCCGACAGCAGTGATCACTGAATACAGAGCCAGGAGCTCAGTTCCTCTCCTTGAACACCCTTATTGGAGACGAGTACGATGACTCAAATTCTGACTGGTGGGACACACTCTTGGCAAGCGGGAGTCCTTGGCTCGCCTCCCCAAACGCCCTCAGGTGGTGGTCCCAAAATGCACAGCCAAGAAATGCTTCTGAGGGTCAGATGGTGCAGAAGGTAGGGTTCTTGCAGGCGGCCAATCAGATTTCAATCTCCGCTCTCCATATGGTCCCCTGAGCACCACTGAGTATGGCCAAAAAGAAATTTTTTTTAAAGCTTATATGGGGGACTAGAGTGATAGCACAGCGGTAGTGCATTTGCCTTGCATGCAAAAGGATGGTGGTTCGAATCCCATAAGATCCCCAAGCCTACCAGGGGCGATTTCTGAGCACAGAGTCAGGAGTCACCCCGAGTGCCGTCGGGTGTGGCCCAAAAACCGAAAAAAAGAGCTCATTTAGGAGATCAGAGAGGGTAAAGAAATAAAGGGGGCAGCCTGGCATTTGAGCGACTTGAATGCATCGCAGGCATCTGCTGCGGGGATCTTTTCTGTAGTGCCCGGGCGTCCTGGAGGAGGAGCGAGGGGAGGAGTCCGGATTCGGCACGGTCCAGCACTGCCCTCTGCTGGCCGCCCCCGGGGGGGGGGGGCTTTGCAAGACCGCTGTGTCCCTCGGGCTCAGGCTACCCACGACCCGGAGAATGAAGGGTTGAATTGGACCCGTGCAAAGCCCCCGGGGAAAAGGGCTGCGCCGCCCTGTCTGTCGTTTCTGGGGATTCCTGAGCAACTAACTGATCCCGGGATGGTCATGGCGGCCACCCTCTGCCCTTGGTCTCTATGGGCAGGTTCATCCAAACTTTACAGTTGACATGCATTGCATATTGCATTACATATTGTATGTGCAACATGTAAGATAATTGAAGTACATTGATTGGAGAAGACAAAGAAGCGACAGACAGGTAGGAAGAGCAGCTGTCTCACGTCCATCTCCGGCATCGGAGGGTCCCCGGGCCCGTCAGGTGCAGAGCCAGGAGTGATCCCCGGGTGTGGCCCCCCAAACCAAATCTGGAAGACGCAGCGGGCTGTGGAGGAAGGGGTTGCGCTGCCGCATAGGTCCAGCCTCGTCTGCCAAGAGGCCCCAGCCGGGGCCCTCCGAGGCCGTGACGCTTCGAGGGCTCGAGGCTGCGCCCTCTGTGACGCGCGGCGCTGGGGCCAGGGCGGGGGCCGCCCCACCCTCCGCCAGACCCAGGCCTGCCCAGGTGGTCTCCATCCAGCGATGGGGCAGCAGGGGGCGGGCAGGTGGGCCTCCAGGGCCTCTGTCGGGCAGCCCCTGCCGGCCAGCGGAGCGCGCCATGCCCTGGTGGAGTAACTTTTGCTGTGAGTAGCGCGCCCGGGGCCCAGCAGGCGGGCCCGGCCCAAGCCCGGATCTGGGGTTCCAGCGCCCCCCACCCCGGACTCCGCCTCAAGCTGGCTGGAAGTAGGGGAGGTGTTAGGAGCTGCCCCACGCCCCAGCACACACACTGCGCAGAACCTGGAGGAGCTGGGGTACTTCCTGCACCCCGGTTGTGTCCGGTCCGATTTCCGTGGGGGCGCTTTCCCGCAGCTGTAGGCTCGCACCCGTGGTCTCAAGGTCTTGTGTGCCCAGAGACCACGAGGCTGGGATTTTGGCATCGGATCCTGCGGCTTAACCCATGAGGCCTCCCCAGAGGAAAGGGGCCACTGGGCGGGAGCGACAGTACAGTGGGGAGGGAGGCCCCAGTTGCAAGAGGCATGGAACCTGGGTTCCATCCCGACATCCCATGAGATCCCTGAGCCTGCCAGGGGTGATTTCTGAACTACCCCGGGTGTGGTTCAAAGAAAGAAAAGAAAAAAACAAGAAGGGATGAAAGGGACAGAACCCAAAAGATACAGACTTGGAAGAGGATTTGGAGATTAGACTGGGAGATTTTTTTTTTTTTTTTTTTTTTTGGTTTTTTGGGCCACACCTGTTTGATGCTCAGGGGTTACTCCTGGCTAAGTGCTCAGAAATCGCCCCTGGCTTGGGGAGACCATATGGGACGCCGGGGGATCGAACCACGGTCCTTCCTTGGCTAGCGCTTGCAAGGCTACCTTACCTCTAGCGCCACCTCTCCCCCCCCCTTTTTTTTTGGCTTTTTGGGCCACACTCGGCATCGTTCAGGAGTCCCTCCTGGCTCTACGCTCAGAAATCACTCCTGGCAGGCTCTGGGGAGCATATGAGATGTCGGGATACAAACCACTGTCCTGCATACAAGGCAAACACTCTACCTCCATGCTATCTCTCTGGCCCCTAGACTGAGAGATCTTATTTTTGGTGATGTGGGGGCATGTCCAGCATTGCCATGCTCAGGGCTTTACTCCAGGCTGTGCTTAGAAATGACTAATGATGGTGCTAATCGGGTCCCCGGGAGTGATCCCTGTCTGGCTGTGTGCAAGGCAAAAATCCTTCTTGTGCTCCTCTAGGAGCACTGCTTGGGATCACTCCTGAGCAGATAGGATAAAAGTCTGAGCTCTGTCTGTATGGATCAGTGCCCCAATCCACTCCCCAAGGACCACCCACTAGTCCTTAAGTGGGCCAGGGTGTTTGCCCATGTAGATGTGATGTGCAGGGACCTCCCTATGAGGTTGCTCTGAGCAGAGGAGAGGAGGGCAAGAAGAAAGCAAGGTTTCTGCCCCCTTTGACTCAAATCACAAAGACCATATGTGCCAACAGGAGACCTAACTGGAAATTGGTTCTTACTGTAGTAGTTCCTAAGATGACTGAGGACACTGGCCTGTACAGGGTGTAAGAATTTCCTGAGACAGACCAGAGTATATAGCACAGCAGATAGGGAGGGCAACTTGGTTCAATCCCTGGTATTCCCTACGGTCCCCCAAGCTCTGCCAGAAGTTATCCTTGAGCATAGAACCTGCTGAATGTGGCCAAAACCAACACTGATCAAATCAAGAATACCCAGGACCAAGAATGATAGCACAGCATGTAGGGCTTTTGCCTTACATGCAACCGACCCAAGTTTGATCCCCAGCATCCAAAAAAAACCAAACACAATTTCTTGGGGCCAGAGAGATGGTATGGAGGTAAGGAGTTTGCCTTGCATGCAGAAGGGCGGTGGTTTGAATCCCGGCATCCCATATGGTCCCCGAGTCTGCCAGGAGTATCCCCTGAGTGTTGCCGGGTGTGACCCCGAAAACAAACAAAAAAATTCAATGGACCCTGCATACATTCTGCATGTGTTTGTGCACAAGCCTTCATCCCATCTGTCTCCAGAGACCTCTGGGTAGTGCAACGCTGTCCAGAACTATCAGTAGCTGTTTTGTCCATTCCACTGACACATGTTCCTCTGCCTCTAGTTCTTTTTGTTTTGTTTTGGGGCCACACCTGGCGGTGTTCTGTTTACTCCTGGCTCTACACTTAGAATTCACTCCTGGCAGGCTCAGGGGCCCATATGGGATGCTGGGATCAAACCTGGGACTGTCCCAGGTCGGCAGTGTGCAAGGCAAATGCTTTGTCGCTGTGCTGTTACTCCAGCCCCATAGTTCTGACTGTAAACATCCCACCCAATCCCACTGTCTCCCAGTGAAACACAGATTTAGGAGCCTTGAGGGAAGGAATGGAGGATGGGGAAGGAACTGAGGGCCCAACACTGCGATCTCCCCCTCTGTTGGCAAATGCTTCTTGCGGTGAATTCTGGAAAGGTTCTTGGGTGTTTCGTGATCATTTTTGCTCATGAAAGCAGAACCTTTGTTCATGCTGAGAAAAATGGTGCTCTGGTGGGGGACTGATTAGGGACTGACCTTTTTCTCCGGTGATGATGCAGTGAGGTCAGGCACCTTTGAAGCCTGAGCCCACCGACTGGGCTGCACTGATGTGCATTTGTAGTTTGGAAAATGCCTAATCACTTAGACCTTCAGACTTAATTAAAAGAAGGCTTACAATAGGGGCCCAAGAGAGAGCACAGCGGAAGGGCATTTGCCTTGCATGAAGCACATCCAGGACTGGACTGTGGTTTGAATCCCGGCATCCCATATAGTCCCCTGACCCTGCCAGGAGCAATTTCTGAGCACAGAACCAGGAGTAACCCCTAAGCTCACTGGATATGGTCCCAAATATATATAAATTATATATATAAATATATATTTATATATAAATTATTACTCATAGATAAACATTTAAATATTTACTAACATTTACTTATTTGTGAATATTATGTAAAACAATACATATTATTTTATGTTCTTTTATATTTCATTATTCATTTCCCTTCTGCTTTGCTTTTTTTTTTTGGTTTTTGGTTTTTGGGCCATACCCAGGAGCGCTCAGGGGTTACTCCTAGCTATCTGCTCAGAAATAGCTCCTGGCAGGCACAGGGGACCTTATGGGACGCTGGGATCCGAACCAACCATCTTAGGTCCTGGGTCAGCTGCTTGCAAGGCAAATGCCGCTGTGCTATCTCTCTGGACCCTGCTTTGCTTTTTTTTTTCTGTTATGATGGCACATATACACACTTGCTGAGACTATTTCTATGTGTGCCCACCAGACTCACACACCAGGCACCACACCTTTGTGCAGTGCTGGAGATGACATTCTGCATCATAGCCCTGGACATCTTATGGTGGAGCCAACAAGATTGTATTTGGCTCAGTGGGGTAGTTTTGGGGACTTGAGTGTATATATACATAGCACTCCATGCAGAATATAATTCTGCTACTAAGCTGTTCTTAAGTCCCACCACCCACTGTCCTCAGTACACTGGGGCTTTTGTATTCCCCTTTCAGAAGATAAAATTGCTTTTTGTTCTGTGTTGTCTTGTTTTTGAGCCATGCCCACAGCTCAGAGATCACTCCTTCAGGGCACGTGGGGAGTCATACAGACCTCAGGCCACACCCATGCGAACATGCACGCCAACCCTTTGAGATATTTGAGCCCAGATTAAATATGCTCTTTGGAAAGTAACAGGAAGAAAGCTAAAGCATGGGAGACAATACACTGTCTACCCTGGATGTTTCCATTTTCTTTCTCTGAGAATAAGTGTCTCAGTGTTCAGTATGGTTAGGTGTAAACTCTAAAGTGAATCTCAGGAGCCGGAGAGATAGCACAGCAGTGGGGCATTTTTGTTGCACGTATCTGACCCAGGACAGACCTGGGTTCGATCCCCGGCATCCCATATGGTCACCCGAGCCATCCAGAAGTGATATCTGAGTGCAGAGTAAGGAGTAATACCGAATGCCACTGGATATGGCCCAAAACAAAACAACAATAACAACTAAAATACTTAGATCAATATGGGTCAATTTTAAAATGATTTTCTATCTCCATGGAATTACTAAAGTTAGTGTCCAAGGATTGACTGGGCTGTGGTTGATGCTAGTTGAACCTTCTGTCTTACTATTTAGGCTCACTGAGCTTAGTAGAGATTTTCTGCGATCCCTACTGGGCTGACCCTACTGTAAAACACTGAGGTGTCGCTCAGCCACATGCAGTCACATGGTCCAGGATTTACAGATCTAAAACAAACTTGGTGGCCTGGTGACTTGGTACGGTTAAATCACTGAGTCTGGCCATTTCTTTTGGAAGGCATAGGAGGTGGTGCTGGACTGCTGTTGTTCATGCTGAAAGGAGGAACCTGCCCTCCCTCTTGCTTTCTGAGCTGGCCCCGGAGGGCTTAGCCGGACCTGATTACCTGGAAAGTATCAACGGCCATTATTTTCTTTTGCAAATATGTCATTTTCTTAGGCAGTCATTGTTTCCTCCCTTCTCTCCCTCTACAGTTGGACAGAGAGAGGCTGAGGATGCGAATGAGAGAAACCCCGAGCGAGAGATGGCTATGAAACCCTCAGTGGCTGACGGGCCGGAGGAGCTCCCCGAGATCATTGACCCGCTCCCCACTTCCGAGAGCAACTTAGAAGAGCTGGCCCAGCCCCCCGAGTCACAGAGCACCGACGTGGGGTTTAAGAAGGTGTTCAAGTTCGTGGGTCTCAAATTCACCGTGAAGAAGGAGAAGAACGAGAAGTCGGACAATGTCCAGCTGGTCACTGTCAAGAAAGATGAAGGCGAAGGAGCCGGAGACCACCAGGAGCCAGGCAGAGAGGAGGGGGAAACAGCCCCTCAAGAAAGTGAACTGAAACAATCCACAGAGTTGCCCGAGGAGACCCAGAAGGAAGTCCAGAAGGAAGCCGCCCAGAGCACCCCAGACCCGGCCCCACCCGCCGAGCCAGCACCTGCACCCAAGCCGGCTGCCGAGCCTGGCCAAGAAGACCAAGAGGAAAGGCAAGAACAAGAGCCAGGCCGGGTCCCCGAACCGGCCAGCAGCCCACCGCCCAGCGACACCTCCTCACCCTTTAAGAAGTTCTTCTCACAGGGCTGGGCAGGCTGGAGGAAAAAGACCAGTTTCAGGAAGACCAAGGAGGAGCTGCTGGACACGTCAGAGAAGAAAAGAGAGCCAGAAACAGAGAAGGGCGAAGCCGAAGACAAGAAGCTGTTACAGGAGGACACCTCCACACAAGAGCCTGCCCAGGAGGGCGCCCCGCCGTCCAAAGCTGAGGCCCGGTTATCGGCCGAGTATGAGAAGGTGGAGCTGCCTCTGGAAGATGGGGCACTGGGGTCCCCCAAAGAGAGAGCTGCCCCGCTCGCCTCAGAAGTGTTTGATGAGAAGGTGGAGACGGTGGCCCAGGTTCATGTGGGCCCGTCTGAGAAGACGCCAGAGGAGCACACGGAGGAGTCGCTGGAGCCCTCGGTGCCGGAGAGGCCTCTTGACAGCCACGCAGAGCCTCAGGAGGCCCCCAAGGAGCCCGTGACACCCCCAGAGCCCAGCAAGGCCGAGCAGGAGACCCTCGCCAAGCCCACAGAGCTCAGGCCCGAGGGCAGAACCCCGGCAGCCGGCCCCCCTGAAGGCATTGTGAGTGAGGCGGATGCTCTGGCTGCCCAGGAGAGGAGTAAGATGCAAGGCAGCCCCCTGAAGAAGCTCTTCACCAGCTCAGGCTTGAAGAAGCTATCGGGAAAGAAGCAGAAGGGGAAAAGGGGTTGTGGGGACGAGGAGGCGGGGGACCAGCTCCCAGCGGCTGCCCCTGACTCCCCGGACAGCACCGAGGAGCCCAGAGGCGAGAGTTCGGCATCATCCCCCGAGGACCCCGAAGGCCCCGCTGGGGATCTGGCGGCCGCTACAGTGGATGCAGAAGAAGGTGGCGTGTCTGACGGCGAGAAGGCCGTGAAGCGAGAGGGCGTGACGCCCTGGGCCTCCTTCAAGAAGATGGTGACGCCCAAGAAGCGTGTGCGGCGGCCGTCAGAGAGTGACCGTGAGGAGGAGCCGGAGAAGGGCAAAAGCGCCACCTTGTCCTCCACTGAGAGCGCCGCGTCCGAGGCCCCCGATGAGGAGCCTAAGCGCAAAGTGGACTCCTCCGTGTCTTGGGAAGCCCTGATTTGTGTGGGCTCGTCCAAGAAGAGGGCCAGGAAGGCCTCGTCGTCCGATGACGAAGGGGCGCCCAAAGCCATGGCCGGGGATGGCCCTAAGCCCGAGGAAGCGGCCAGTGATGACCGAGAGCCCACGACGGCGACAGCCACTTCTGTCCCTGCTGCTGCCCCAGATCCCGACCACGCGGGTGCCACCAACCCCGGCCAGGGCAGCTCCTCCCCCGAGCAAGCCAGCAGTCCCACCGACGGTGATGGCGTGTCCACCTGGGAGTCCTTCAAAAGGCTGGTCACCACAAGGAAGAAGTCCAGGACGAGGCTGGAGGAGAAGAACGAAGACTTAGCCGCCTCTGGGCCAGAGCGGGGAGCCTCAGAGACCGACATGGCCAAGGAGGAATCCTGGGTGTCCATCAGGAAGCTGATTCCTGGGCGCAAGAAGAAAAGGGCGGATGGGAAGCCGGAGCCGGCCACAGGCCCCGCTGACGCCGCAGATGATGATTCAGATGTCCCTGCCGTGGTTCCCCTCTCGGAGTATGATGCAGTGGAGAGGGAGAAGCTGGAGGCGCAGCAGCAAGGCCGAGCCAGCGAGGTGCCGCCGGGGCCCCCCACAGCCGTGGACGTGCCCGAAGAACTCAGCCAGACGCTGGTCCACACGGTGGTGATGGACGTGGTGGACGGAGCCCGGGCGGTGGCCTCGGCCTCGGAAGAGCGAGCGCCGTCGTGGATATCCGCGTCTGTGTCGGAGCCACTGGAATCCACAGAGGATGACCTTCAGGTGCAAACCAGGGTGGTGCTGGCGAGTGAGATGCCCCCTGAGGAAGACACCACCGCTGCCCCCCTGCCCGACAGCCAGGACACCAGTGAGGGTGAAGGGGCTTCAGAAGCCGTGACTGCAGCAGAGCCCACGGAAGCCACAGAAGTCTCAGGTGCCGAGGAGACCACGGAGATGGTTTCGGCTGTGTCCCAGCTCGGCGACTCTCCCTGCACCACGGAAGAAGCCACTCCAGTGCAGGAGGCTGAGGGTGGCCTCCCAGACCAAGCGGAACTGGAGCAGCGAACGAAGGAGGTTCTGCAGGCCGTGGCAGCCATGGTGGGAGAGGATGAGCTGAAGCAGGTGACCCCCTTGCAGGAGCTGAGGAAACAGGAGCCAGAGGAGGGACCGCAGCTCCCCACACCTGGGGTTGGGGCTGTCCCAGCTTCCCCAGAGCAGGCTGAGCTCATTGAGCCGGTGCCTGACAGCCAAGCGGGAGCCATGGAGAAGCCACAGCCGGGCCAGGCCTCTGCCCCTGACTCGGCAGACACCCTCACAGACAGCGAGACCAACAGCAGCACCCCGGTTGCAGACACAGAAGGTCTTGGGGCTCTTGACAAGGTCGTGGGCATGCGGGAAGCCCAGAATGAAGAAGCTGTGGGTGTCGCCACCCCTCCTAAAGAGATGCCACCTACCCCCTCTGGTTACCAGCTCCAGGAGGAAGTTTTGGAACAATCCACTGCAGCTGAGGCTCTCATAGAGGCAGAGAAAGCGGTGCCCGTGGAAACTGCCCCTCATTTCCCTGATGTGGTGGGGCATCAGGTTGCTGGTGAGCCCAGGGCAGAGGAAGCCAGGGATGAGCCAGATGCAGGTAGTCTCACGCTTCCACAGGATGAAGATGGATCCTTCAAGCAGGAGGAGAGTGAGCCTGTGCCGGCCTTGGCTTCTTTGGCATGTGGGGAGGAAACGAAGGCCATACCAGCACCAGTGCAAGAAGAGCAGCTGGCACCAGGCACCCCGGTTCCCCTGGGAGCAGAGCCCGGTCAGGCTGCAGAAACCCCCGAGCAAAGCTCCGAGTCAGCGCTGGTGCCCGCCACGGCAGAGGAAGTGGAGGGTCAGATCTCAAAAGGCGCCGTCGAGAGTTCAGAGTCCAAGGAGAAGGGGGCAGCTGCGGTGGAGCTGCTTGGAGCAGATGTGCAGCCAGCAGTGGCCCTTCCTGTCGCAGAGTCTGTTGCAGCTGACAAAGTCATCAGCGACCTTGAGGAAGGAAATCAAGGCCCTGTCCAGGCCAGGAAGCCCAAGGAAGGCCCAGAGAGCATGGTCAGCCAGGAAGAGAGTCTGGCCCTTTTGGCAGAGGGCCAGCACTTGGTGCAGAGCGTCCTTCAGACAGCCGTGGAGCTCCTAGAAGCAGCCCCTGATGCCCCACCTCAGCGCAGCCAGGCGGCCATGGAGAAAGAAATCAGCCCTCAGGCTTCTGCACAGCAAGAATCCTCAGGGGAGCCATGCCAGGAGCAGACGCACCCAGATATTTCCCAAGATGGGAGGGAAGCTCCAGAGAAAGGCCCTGTCATGGATGAGGCCAGCTCTAGAGTCGAGCAGCCTTTGGAAGAGCACGACCTCCAAGCCCAGGGCAAGAGAGAAGATCCTGAAATCAAGGCAAGTGCAGGGCTGGGAGAAGGGCCCGAAGAGATGCGCACTGATGGCCAGCTCGGGGGTGATGCCCAAGGTCCCCAGCACCAGAACCCAGCCCAGAGAGAGCCTGAGACGGAGGTGGAAGAAGGCTCCCTCAGAGCATCCCCCGATACCAATGGACCAAAACTCCCCAAGAAGGAAGAGGCGCAGGAGGCAGAATTCCAGGAAGGAAGCATACAGAGAGATCCCAGGAACGAGCACCAGGCACAGAGGCAGGAGGCTGCAGAGGAGCTAGGGAGGCCAGAACGTGCAGAATCCTAAAGATGCAGGTGAGCTGCTGAGACTTCTCCGTCTCCACAGAACCCAGATGCTGCGGGGAGGTGAGGCCTGACCTGGGTTCTGTCCCTTAGGCCCCCCTATATATGGTCCCTGAACCTCACCAGTATGAATTGGTGGGTTGTACGTCTCACATTCCCCAGAGAAGAGGGATTCCCTTGCCTCCTGTCTGGGTAAGATAAGAGTGATAAGAGATGCAGGTCCGGCAGCTATTCCAATACAGGAAATAACCCACACACAGTTGGCCAGAAACTCATACTGCAAGCTCTTCACCCACAAGCCAGTCGCTCCACCATGCGAAATCATGAACCAAGATGGCAGCTCCCCTCCAGGCCTCCTGAGTAGCCTTTATTGGGAAAAACAAAGCCCACCCGCAAGGGGAGGAGAAAAAGTCAGATGAGAAGGCAATGGGGAAACATCTTTTTTAACAAGAAAACCAAAGAAACTAATCAAGAGACATCTGATTAGAAGGCAATATGAGGACCAATCCGCAGGCCTTTACCAAAAGAAATCCATATGCTTTCTGTACACAGATCTGTAAACCTGATCATCACCAGGTGTGGTCCCAAAACAAACAAACAAAAAAATGCCTGTTTCCTTTCTCCCTCCTTCTTGTTGGTTTTTTTTTTCCTCATCTCTCCTTTGTTCTCTTCTCATTCTCTCATTTCCTGTCAACTTTTTTTTTTTTTTTTTTGGTTTTTGGGCCACACCCGGCGGTGCTCAGGGGTTACTCCTGGCTGTCTGCTCAGAAATAGCTCCTGGCAGGCACTGGGGACCATATGGGACACCAGGATTTGAACCAACCACCTTTGGTCCTGGACCGGCTGCTTGCAAGGCAAACATTGCTGTGCTATCTCTCTGGGCCCTCCTGTCAACTTTTTGTTTTACTTTGCGCCATACTTGATGGTGCTCAGGGCTTACTCCTAGCTCAGTGATCATTCATAGCTCAGGAGACCATATGGGATGCAGAGGATTGAACTTGGGTCAGCCACATGCAAGGTTAGCACCCTACTTATTGTCCTTTTGCTTTGGCTCCTTTTTCTGCCGTGGCAGAGGGTGGCCACACCTGATGGTGCTCAGTACTTCTGCCTCTGCACTCAGGAATTACTCCTGGCAGGCTCAGGGGATATGGGACGTCGGGGATCGAACCCTGGTCAGCCACATGCACATTAAATGCCTTCCCTGCTGTCCAAAATTTCAGGCTGCTCCTGACTTTCTACTTTGGGCTTCCTCTTACAGGTCACCATCGGCTGCAGGACCCAAACTGTGAAGTTGAGCTGCGGGACAACTTGCAAGCTGCCAGTGCGGCCACCGAAGACCCGCCCCTCAGAACTCGGGGCTGCAAGAAGGGGCAACCCAACAGCTGTCGTTTTTGAAGAAGCCCCGACAATCCTGAGGCTGCTTCAGGAGCTCTAGCCATGTACCATTCCCCCTTCCTCAGACTGATCATCTTCCCCTCCTGATCGCATAGAATGTTTTCAACTTAAGGCTCTGAAATACTTTCTGGGAACTGGTGTTGGCAATAACCTAGTTCTGCTTCTTAAACTGGATGATCAGCCTCTTCATATTTATATGTATGTTTAAGTTCTCCTTCCTGTATCTGTTGTATATTGTTCTCCTTACAGTCTAAGGACATGCACAGTGCGGTGCATTTCTGGGCTGGCTATAACCCTATAGTATCCGACATGGTGCAGAACCATGGCAAAGCCAGGGGAGAGTCCGTTGTGCCCGGCAGAAACAGATTCTGAGAAATCACATTCCACATCACCAGAGCGATTTGCAGCTTCATTCTCACTGGGGGATTAGACCTGCTTCCAGCATTACTCTCATGCGGTATTTTAAGAATAAAACGCTCTTTTACTTCCTCTTTGGGAGACCCACAGAATGTTCTGATAGTTACTGTGAAATGTTTTCTTTCCAGAGCAATGGAAGGGTTTTGTTTTTGGTTTATGTTTTGTTTTGTTTTTCAGTAGCATTAGCTTAAATCTTTTCTTCTTGCTGTGAAGACTGTTTGGATAGATGAGGGAACCTGTCTGAGAGGCCTAGAGTTGTCGAGCATTGTGTCGTGGTCTTCAACAGAATGATCCAGTTTTCACGTTTTTGATTCTCTTCCAGGCCACACACATCCATTCACAGCACGGAAGCAGTCAGGTTTTTGTGAAGGGTATTTGAGTATTTGCCACATGCCCAACTCCTCTTCTTTAAAACAATGTTTACGTTATGTTCCGTTGGGTACATTGTGATTTGACCATTAGTCTCAATAAAATATTTGCTTCACTTAGATATGCTGGTTTTTTTAGATACCAGGAAGCCTCCTGGGACCTGTTAACTGTGTTCCAAAAGCAGATTGGCTAGAACTTTCTAATCTGATGACCACTTTGTAGGTGTTGAAGAGGGCACTGCCGAAATAAACCAACTTCCGCGATGTTTCATTTGGGGGAGCAGGACTGGTGCAGTGCTGCCCTCAGGTGGTATATTTCTGAAATGTTCCTTTTTCTGTATGTTGGGTGGAAGCCCTTCCTTGCCTTTGGATAGAAATTATTAAGGCTCCGCAGTCAAATGCCTTGCTTGACAGATGCTTTTGCAAGATTTTCTACGTCAAGATGATTTTTGGTTCATGACGATGTACAAAGGAGTTAGTTTTAGTAAAGGAGCCTCCGTTTGTCTACTAGGGAAGCTGCTCTTTCCCCACTGATAACCCGCCTGCCATCTCTGCTTCCGCAGCTTTACTTCAAATCAGTCCTCTAGTTTGAGATTCAACTCAGGCAATCATGCTAGGGAGGTGATTCAGCAGTACAGAGCCTGTCTTGCACGTGTGGGCCCTGAGTTTGACCCCGGACACCAATATCATAGCCAACTTGGACAGCCACGGAGTGTTTTCAAGCCAAACCTTCCGAGGTGACTACTCTTAGCCAAAAGATCATTTGCTGTTCAGATTGTAAAGTTGCTTCTCTCAGATCAACTAGTCTGATGCCAATTAGAAATGACCATCTTGGGGCTGGAGTGATAGTCCAGCGGGAAGGGTGTTTGCCTTGTATGTGTCTAACCTGGGTTTGAGCCCCAGCATCCCATATGGTGCCCTGAGTACCACCAGGAGTATTTCCTGAGTGCAGAGCCTAGTAACCCCTGAGCACCACTGGGTGTGGCCCAAAAGACAAACAATAAAAGGCCTTCTTAGGAAAATAACCTGTGCCCCATTCAGTTCCATCTTACCATACTGACCCCTATGTCTTGTGCCAGAGCCCCCAATTTTACCTGTGGCCCTTGGAGTGATTGCGGGACAAGGACCAAAGAGGCCATATGATCCCTCTCTTGGAATTAGAATCTAGGCCTTTTAAGTTATTTACAAGCCAATGTAACCACCAGTTGTGCTTCATTAGTAAATTTTATGATCCCCCAACTTATAAAAAAATAATTAATAGTTTTTTCCCCTGCCAACCTGAAATGAAAAGCAAAAGTGCCGATTTGATATCTGAAGGATGAAAAATATCTGATATCTGAAGGATGAAGAATATCGGTGGTGGCAGCGATGTCTAAGTCCTGCTAGTCCCAAGATTGGTCCGCTTGCTTTGTGGGGGAGGAGCAAGCCTTGGGCCACCGTGTACAACTGGCGGGTTTGGGTAGTGCATGTCAAACCCACTTTCTGCTTTGACATCATTCCACTCTTTGGCTGCATGTGTGGGTTGAGTCCACTTGCTTCGTGTGGCCGGTGCTTCCCTGGCTGTGGGCTCGGGTTCGAGCCACTTCCTAGTTTAGTATGTTGTACTAATTTCTGGAGGTCCCCAGGACTACCTACAGCCCTTCTACCTCCCCACAGGTTACTAAGACGCTCTTCACAGTAGCATGAGCTACAATTCTGTGTTTTACTCCTAAAGCTGTTGTTCATTTCTGAGGTACAGAAGTCACCATTGTAAACTGCAAGAAGTTGGAGCAAGTGCCTACGTTTTTGCTCTTGGCCTTCCTACAGAACCATGTACAATAGAAAACAATGCCAACTTGTAAACTTGCCACCTCTTGGAATAGAAACTTTCCCTCAGGCTATTTTGCTAATCGCCCACAAGTTGCCTCTTTCTGTACACCAATGCATTGTTCCCGATATTTCCTTTCGATGTATGGAGCTACAGATAGTCAAGGGCTGGTCATTTTTGGCTTTTCCTGTAAGCTTCACGTATAGTAGTTTCTTTTCATCTGGGACAGTATTTGGTTCCCAGCTCTGTTTGGGGGCAAATTTTCACTGACCTAAATAAAATACAATCTAATTTCACTTGAATTCAGTTTTGATTGCTTTTTCTCATGACTGCTCTGAAATCCATCATGCTTAGCTTCTCCTTGGCATAAAGGGCCTGAGCATTTTTGGTGATCCTGTCTTCAGACATCACGGTGGTGGGGCTGCATGTGGGTCATGGGAGCGCATCTAGGGGGCCGGAGCCATAGTACAGAAAGTAGTAAGGGTGCCTGCTTTGCAGTTGGCCGACCCAGGTTTGAGTCCCAATGTCCCATGGGAATGTCCCCTTGTCCCATGGGGTTCCCTGAATCTCACCAGGAGTAATTCCTGAATGCAGAGCCAGGAGTAAACCCTGAGCAACGACGTGTGGCTTCAAAACAAAACAAAAATGAACTCAGAACCAGCGATGCTCGCAACCACTTATTCGCCATGTTGTGCACATGGTCCCCTAAGTCATTTCTTGATAGATCTGCCTTGACTACCTAAATTTTGTAGGGGCCTGAGCAAACAGTTCGGTGGGGAGGGCACTTGCCTCTTACGCGACTGACCTAGTTCACCTCTGGCATCTAACAAGTCAGCAAAGTTGGCGGTTAGATCTGTAATGGGGTGAGGGACCCACTGGGGAGTGCTCAGGTCTTCCTCCTGGCTCTGTGCTCATGGATCATTCCTGGCAAGACCTCCAGGAGCCATGTGTGGTTCTAAAAGTTGATTCTGGTGGGCCCATGTGGGAAAAGCACCTTCCACGCTGTGTTAGCTCTCTGGCTCCTCATTTTCTTGGAGTTGGTTGGGGTCTTTCTGGCCTCGCTCATTCATTGGTTGGAATTTCATACAACTATAACTTACAAAGTAGTGCACGTAAAGTTCACGTGGGGGCACTAGAGAGCAATTATGAGACTAATGAAAGGATTAATAATCACTGATAACAAACAACCCATTGGGGGGGGCATATTCAGAGATGCTGGGAAAGGAGGGATTCTCCTAGCCAGAGCTCTATCACCAGCAATTGGCAGCCACTTAAAGCCAGGTGTGTGTCAGCACTGTAAAATAAATCCCACGTTGTAAAATCACCACCCAAACATATTTCTACCCCTAGGTAGGGCAGCCTAGAATTCATAGAAGAATTAATGAACCAAGTCAGTCAGGAGAGTCATGGAGTCAGTCCTCACTTTGTGGTCTCTGTGTACCAAAGCCAAAGTTCTTTTTTTTTTATTAAGCCAATACCAATTCACCAAAAGGGGGAAGGTAAGTGATTCAAGTGGACTTTTACATATCAAAGGCTTAAAAGAAAGAGGAAGATGGAGGAATGCCTTTGCTTTGGGTCTAATAAAGGATCAGAAGGAATGGCGCTGCAACCATGCTCCTCCTGTTGGTATTTTATGTTGGTTTGGAAGCCTCACCTGGCAGTGTTTAGGGCTTTGTCATGGCTCTGCACTCAGGGATCACTCCTTTTTGAACCTAGAGTATGAGGGAAGGGGCAGCAAACACCCATTATTCCTCAGCCCCTGTCTCAGAGGAAAGAGATTAACTGATGAGAAGTTTCCTCCTGGGCCTGAGTGATAGTATAGCCAGTAAGCCTTCACTCAGCTGTCCCAAGTTCAGTCCTCTGCATCCCATATAGTCCCTGAGCACAGGGAATCACCAGGAGTGATTTCTGAGTGCAGAGCTAGGGACAAGCCCTGAGCATTGCAGGGTGTGGCTCAAAGACAAAAACGTAAGCAGTCCCCTGCTCACCAACTCCGAAGACTAATTGTGTCCAGTTCCGGAAATGTCTGCACACTTGGGAAAATGCTTTTCTCCCATGGGGAGTCAGAGAGAGAGCACAGGGATTAGGTGCTTTGCATGTTCTTACCTGGGTTTGACCCTTGGTGCCACATAGGGGTCCCCTGAGCAATGCCAAGAGTGATCCCTGAGCACCACCAGAACCAAACTACACAGAGTTTTCCCTCTCCGTAGAATTTGGATAAACCTGATCTAAAACTTGGGGCAGAGCGATAGCACAGTGGATAGGGAGTTTGCTTTGCACACGGTCAACCTGGATTTTATCCCCAGTATCCCATATGGTCCCCAAACCCATTAGGAATAATTTCTTTCTTTTGTTTTTGGTTTTTGGGTCACATCTGGCAGCGCTCAGGCTCAGGCTATGGGATGCTGGGATTCAGGATTTGAACACTGTTGTCCGGCATTGGCCGCGTGCAAGGCAAATGCCTTATCGCTGTGCTATTGCTTGGCCCCAGAATAATTTCTGAGTGCAAAGCCAAGAATATCGTCAGAACATTGCCAGGTGTGGCTCCAAACAACAAACCAAAACAAAACAACAACAAAAGCCTATATCTGAAGCCAAACAAAAGAAATGAGCAGGGGTTTGGAGAGCTAGTCCAGGGGTTGAGATGCTTGCCTTGCTTGTGGCTGACCTCAGTTTAGTCCCCAGCACTGCATGGGCCACTGCGCACTGCTGGGGGAGCTCCCAAACACATCTCCCCCACGCCCCCAGTGAGTCAGTTTGGTGAGCCAGAGTTGGGCGAGAGCCTTTGGATGCCAATAAAGGCTTGTCAGTTGCAACATCAAACTTGTCCTTTGCCAGCAGCTAGTCAGATGGTGTCTTGAGGGCTGCTCCTCACATGAGGAAGCGCTGCTTTCTTTGAAGGTCACACCAGCAGCGCTTAGGAGCTATTCCTAAGTTTGGACCCCCCTGTGATGCTGCTCCTGAGCCAGCTGGCAGACCCCACAGAGCAACTGTGCTGGGGATTCTCCTTGAAGCAAAAGCTTCAGAGATGGCTCCAGAGATGGGGAAGGAGAGCACAAAAAGGGGCAGCATCTCCCCAAGATTAGTGGTTACTCTCAGGCTTGACTCCGGGCAGCCCTTTTTTCCTCACAGAGACCTGGGGTTAAGGGAAAGATTACCCATCAACCCTACAGGCCACTTTCATTATCCACTGCCATGTCGCTACCCAGACATGCCTAACCCCCAGTGTTTATGCCTAACTTTTCCCTGGAGACTCACATCCTCCTGGCTGTCCTGCTATGTCCGTGGCCCTGTCACCTTGCATGTACCCCAATTCTTCTGACCTATATAAGTATTGTTGAAATGAAATAGTGTCTCTGATCATCAGCCTGGGACCTGTTCTTTCCCAGTAATCAGCTGGGGTGAATATCCTCAGCCCTTATTAACACTGGGGCATAGAAGTTGATCCTCACTGACTGAGTCAATGCCTGAGGTGCTTAACTGGTGGCGATCAAGAGACCATATAATCCTGTACTCAGATCTAGGTCTCCTGCTTGCAAACCACAAGCTCATCCACTTATGTTATTATCTTTCTGGCCCCAGAATTGCTTTTTTTTTTTGTTTTTGGTTTTGGGGTTACACCTGGCAGCGCTCAGGGGTTACTCCTGGCTCTACGCTCAGAAATCACTCCTGGCAGGCTCGGGGGACCATATGGGATGCTGTCCTTCTGCATGCAAGGCAAATGCCTTACCCCTGTACTATCTCTCCACGCCCCCCCTCACCCCAGGATTGCTTTTTTAAAAAAATTACTAGGCCAGAATGATAGCAGAATGGGTAGGGTGTTTGCTTTGCACACGGCATCCCAGGGTCAAATATAGTCCCCTGTGAAATTTCCAGCTGTGATTTCTGAGCACAGAGCCAGGAGTAACCTCTGAGGGCTGCTGGGGTGGCCCCAAAACAAAAAAGAATTTTTTGCAAAAGATTCTTTCCTTTTCATGTCATTGCCCCAATTGGTGTCACTCTTTTAGCTATAATGTTTTGTTTGTTTGTTTGTTTGTTGTTGGGTCACACCCAGCAGCACTCAGCTCAGGGGTTACTCCTGGCTCTGTGCTCAGAAATCACCCCTGGCAGTCTCAGGAGGCCATATAGGATGCCAGGATTCAAACAGCCGTCCATCCTGTGTTGGTTGTGTGCAACGCAAACACCTTACCACTGTGCTATTGCTCCAGCCCCATTTTCGATATAGTGTTTTTATGCCAGGCTGCAGGTTCAGTGCACATGGGACCACAGGAGTTTTAACTCATGACCATGCACCAGCAAAGTAGACTCTAAGAATTTCTACTATTCTTTCGGGTCCTGGCATTTCTGTTGCTCCTCCTCTCCTCTTACTCCGTTTTCTCTTTGTCCTCCATCTTATTCTTTCTCCCACATCTTATTCTCTTCCTCCTTATCTCTTCTTCCTCCATATCCCTCTTTTTAAAACAATTTTTTATAGGTTGGGTCAGAGCAATAGTACAGTGGGTAGGGTATTTGCCTTACACAAAACTGACCCAGGTTCGATCCTCAGCATCCCATATGTAGGAGTGATTCCTTAGTAACCTCTGAGCACTGCCAGGTGTGACTACCCCCATAAAACTATTACTTTAGTTTTAAGGCTATATCCAGTGATATTCAGGGCTTACTTCTGGCGCTGTACTCAAGGATCACTCCTGGCGGTTCTCAGGGGACTATAAAGGATGCTGAAATTTTATTTCTTTACTTTTTATTTTTTAGGCCACATCTGGTGGTATTTGGGGGCAATTTATATATATAAAATAGCTTCTTGAGGGAATCACATGGGGGATTCCTGGCTCTATAGGGCTGAAGAACCTCAGAAAAGTTTAATTGTTGGGCCTGAACATTTCCCTAAGAATAGCATGAGCTGGAGCTAAACAGATACCACAGTGGGTAGAGCACTTTCTTTGGACACTGCTGAGCTGGATTCAATCCCAGTATCCCATATGGTCCCCATACACTGCTCAGTGTGATTTCTGAGTGAAAATCCAAGAGTAACCCCTGAGCATCGCTGGGTGTGAGCAAAGAAAGCACCTTCCATTTTGGGGCTAGAGAATCAACCTGTAGGAACATTATTTGCCTTGCAGCAGCCAATGTGGGTTTGGTCTGGGCACCCAATATGGTCCTCTGAGTGCACCAGGAATGATCTCTGAGCAAAAAGCCAAAAGAAAGTATTTAGCACCACAGGGTGTGCCCTCCCCCAAGAATAGAAAGAGCTTCTGTGGCTGAAATGATAATGCAGTGAGTACAGTGTTTGCCTTATATGCAGCCGACCTGGGTCTGATCCTGGGCCATCCCATAGGATCCCCCAAGCCTGCCAGGAGTAATTTCTGAGCACAGAGCCAGGAGCTGCTGCCAGGTGGAGCACAAAAACAATCGCAAAAGAAGTGCATGATCTTAAGCCAAGGAAATAACCATTGCCTATGTTTGGAAATATTTCAATCTGCATGAGAAGGAATCATATCAGTGATTTCATACCAGTCTATTTCTCTCCAATGGAAGATGCTGAGTCCAGTATTAAGGGAGCTGTTGGTTTAGTTGATAGTCTTGCACTTGAATGTGTGTGTTTTAATAGGGCTGCACCAGTGCTGGCAGTTCTTGGGGAAGGCACAGGGAGTTGAGGATCAAACTCAGAGCCTTACACTACAAGCTATATGCTCAACCACTTAGCTGCTCACTATCCCTTATACTTATTCTTTATACTTAAGGAGCTGTTCTGGAAAAGAAAGTGGAATTAGTCTTCCCCCACCTCTCCGTGTTGGTGCCAAACCCTATTGATTTAAATGTTAAGCATGTGTTTCCCACATAAGAACATCTTGACTTAATTCATCATTTTTGTTTTGTTTTGGAGCTGCACCCAGAAGTCCACTCCACTCCAGGATCATTCTGGTGATGCTTGGGGTGATCCTATACCATTTTGGGTATTGGAGTCAGCTGCATACTAAGCAAGCACTTTAACTACTGTTCTATCCCTTAGGCACCTAGTTTATCTATCACAATCTATTCGATGGGGATTTGTCCATACACAGTGGCGCTCAGGGGATACTCTTGGCTCTGAGCTCAAAAAAAAAAAACTTGTAGCAGACTCAGGAGACCATATGGGATGCTGGGGATTAAGCCCAGGTCAGTCCTGGGTGGACTGTGTTCAAGGCAAACGCCCTACCCTCTGTGCTAATACTCTGGCCCCTATTTTCCTTTTTTTGTTTTATTTTGTTTTGTGGCCACACCAAACAATAGTCAGGGTTTCCTCTTGGCTGTGCATTCAGGGATCACTCCTGGTGATGCTAGCGGGACCGTATGGAATGAGGATTGAATCTGAGTCACCACATGCCAGGACAGCACTGTCCCCACTATATGTGCCAAGCAAGCACTCCAGCCCCTTGTTCCAATCATTTTTGGTCCTGGTCACCAGGACCTTATGCTTGCAAGGCAAACTCTTGGCCCTAGATAATGAATCTTTCTTGTTTTAGTTTTTGGGCCACATCTGGTGATGCTCAGGGGTTACTCCTGGCTATGCACTCAGAAATCGCTCCTGGCTTGGGGGACCATATGGGATGCTGGGGGATAGAACCACAGTCTATCCTAGGCTAGCGTGGGCAAGACAGATGCCTGACCATTTGTGCCACTAGTCTGGCCCCAGATAATCTTTTATTGATTTTGAGATTAAGCCAGACTGGAGAGATAGTACAAGAGACAAAGTGACTGTCTAGCAAGGTGTGGACCCTGACTCCATCTTTTGCATATAGCTGGTCCCTTTGACATCCCCTAAGATGGGGAGGGCCAGGAGTAGAGTCCCTTAACATTGCTGGGTGGGCCCCGACCCCTCCTGTTCCCCAATATAAGTTTCCTAAACCTAAATTAGTCTTACCTGCAAAGGATATGCAGCAACAATTTATTACAAACCCAAATGGAGTATTCCAATAGAGCTTAAGTCCAGCTGAACCAAGTGCAATGTAGTAATTTTGAGGGTCCTGAATTGTCATTAAAAAGTCCAAGTTGGGCCCGGAGAGATAGCACAGTGGCATTTGCCTTGTGAGCAGCCGATCCAGGACCAAAGGTGGTTGGTTCGAATCCCGGTGTCCCATATGGTCCCCCCGTGCCTGCCAGGAGCTATTTCTGAGCAGACAGCCAGGAGTAACCCCTGAGCACCGCCGGGTGTGGCCCAAAAACCAAAAAAAAAAAAAAAAAAAAAAAAGTCCAAGTTGAGGGGCCAGAGAGACAGCATGGAGGTAAGGTGTTTGCCTTTCATGCAGAAGGATGGTGGTTCAAATCCCAGCATCCCATATGGTCCCCTGTGCCTGCCAGGGGTGATTTCTGAGCATGGAGCCAGGAATAACCCCTGAGCACTGCCAGGTGTGACATCCCCCACCCCCGCAAAAAAAAATCCAAGTTGGGAAAAAAAGGTCCAAGTCGAGGGGCAGGAGAGATAGTACAGAGGTAGGGTGTTTGCCTTGCAAGCGGCCAATCCAGAACCAATGGTGGTTCGAATCCTGGCACCCCATATAGTCCCCGGTGCCTGCCAGGAGCGATTTCTGAGCACAGAGACAGGAGTAACCCCTGAGCACTGCCGGGAGTGGCCCCAAAACAAAAACAAAAAAGTCCAAGTTGACCAGAAGAACACATCATATTCCAATATGCTATATCCCCTATGCAATAATCTCCCCTTAATTCATCCTCCGTGAATTACATAGCCACACACCCTCATATACACACAGCCACACACACATATCACCTCACATACTCTCTCTCTCACACACACCTCTCCCTGTTCATCCTTTTATATCTGCAGGGATTGGGGCTGCTAGCTGTGGCTAGGATCTCTCCTAGAAATGACCAGGGACTCTGACTAGCTCTGTGGACCTGGTGGTGTTCAGGGGCCCATACATGGTGCCAGCATAGAAGTCAACTTAACTTTCTCCTCTCTTTACTCTTTTTTGGGGTGGGGGTTGGGTCACACCAGGCATCACTCAGGGTCACACAGTTAGAAATTATTCCTGACAGGCTGAGGTACCTTATGGGATGCCAAGGATCAAATCCTGTTGACTGCGGGCAAGGCAAATGACCTACCTGCTATGCTATTGCTCCACCCTCCCCCCCTTTTTTTGGGCCACACCTGGTCCAGGGGTTACTGGACCAGGTTACTGGACTCAGGGGTTACTCTTGGCTCTGAGCTCAGAAATCACTCCTGGCAGGCTTGGGGGACCATATGGGATTCTGGGGATCGAACCCGGGTCAGTCACGTGCAAGGCAAAAGCTATCAACTGTGCTATTGCTCTGCCCCCCTCCCCTCTTCTTTACTTTTCTTAAACTCAACAATTTGAGGGGACAGACAAATACTGCATATGTGTTGTATGCAGCTGAAACAAGTGTGATAGTGTGATCCCTATGATCCTATAGGGCCCCTGAGTACCACCAGGAATGATTCCTGGGTGCAGAGCCAAGAATAACCCTTGAGCATTACATGGTGTGGCCCAAACCAAACCAAAAGAAAAGAACAAGCAGAAAGAAAGAAAGAAAGAAAGAAAGAAAGAAAGAAAGAACGAAGAAAGAAAGAAAACAAAAAGAAAGAAAGAAAGAAAGAAGAAAGAAAAAGAAAGAAAAGAAAGAAAGAAAGAAAGAAGGAAAGAGAAAGAAGAAAGAAAGAAGAAAGAAAAGAAAGAAGAAAGAAAGAAAAAAAGAAAGAAAGAAAAGAAAGAAAAAGAAGAAAGAAAGAAAGAAAGAAAGAAAGAAAGAAAGAAAGAAAGAAAGAAAGAAAGAAAGAAAGAAAGAAAGAAAGAAAGAAAGAAAGAAAGAAAGATAGAAAGGAAGAAGAAAGAAAGAAGAAAGAAAGAAAAAGAAAGAAATAGAGAAAAAAAATAAACAAATGAACAAAAAACCAGAACAAACCACCCCCCAGCAATTTAGTTCTTACCTGAACTGCATGACCTGGGAATGCCATTCTGGACTCAGGGCTGATTTACTCACTGTATTCCCACCCTTTTGTTTTTCTAGGGTGGGGTGATGGAATCCCTCCCTGAGGTGGGTGCCAGCTTAGTGATAAGGGCGAAACCCAGGATTCCTTCATGCAAAGGATGTACCCAGCTATGGAACATAAATTTAAAAAATTATAATTATTTGATTTTATTAGTGTTGTTGTTGTTATTATTATTATTATTATTATTATTATTATTATTATTATTATTATTATTATTATTACTGTTATGATGCTAGGGATCCAACACAGGACCTTACCCATCCATGTAGGGCAAATTCTCTCTCTGTTTCTCTCTCTCTCTAAGCCACACACTGCCTTCTTATGTTTACAAAGTGGGAGTTTACTCTGCTTTTTAGGTTTTTGTTTGGTTTTGGTTTTGGTTTTTGGGCCACACCCAATGATACTCAGAGGTTTCTCCTGCTTATGTGCTTAGAAATTGCTCCTGAATTGGGGGACCATATGGGATACCGGGGATCGAATCTCGGTCCGTCCTAGGCTAGTGCGGGCAAGGCTTACCCCTTGTGTCTCTGCTTCAGCCCGATTTTTAGTTTTATTTTTGGGCCACACCCAGAGGGGCTCAGGGGTTACTTATTCCTGGCTCTGAGCTCAGGAATCACTCCTGGCAGGCACGGGGGTGTTACACCCCACTCAGGAAGGGCACACATCAGAAGTGTTTTTTAGCCTTCTTAGGTGTAGTGCACTCCTGAAAAAGAATTATTTGCCAAAAAGGCCCGCTTAGAGTAGTCAAATCAGTTGACCCTTTGCATGGATTGTTTGGCTATAATTCTAAACGTGGCTATGACTATCTCTCTCTTTATTTTTGACCATTATTAGAAATCAGGCCTCAGTATTTCTTTCTAACAAAGAAAATACAGTTACCAAAGCCCGCCAAAAAGTCTCCTGTTGAGCTCTCTTGTGATCTCTCTCTCTCCCCCCATTTCCTTAAAGGTATCTGGTTTCTTTTTACCTGTCTCTTCATATGCTAATTCTAGCTTTGATCTCATTGGTTCATCCCCTTTTCCTTTCTCCCTGGCTACGCCCCAAATATCCATCTATTTAAGGCCCAATAAAGCTTCTGGCCTCTCTCTGGCCTCTCCCTCTTGTTTTCACCATGTAATTCTGTGTGGTCTCATTTATTTCATATTTCATAATTCATATTTCATAATCGCCTGCTTCGTGCTTCTGCTTGATTCTCAGTGGGAAAATGAACCCACTTAGGTTTGCTTAGGCACTTTTATCTTATCAGGATAAAAGGTCCACAGCACGGGGGATCATATGGGATGCCAGGGATTGAACCTGAGTTGGCCACAGGCAAGGCAAACATCCTTCCCACTGTACTGTCATTCATTTGGCCCAGAATTTGCACTTTGGATCATTTCATTGTCCTTACCCAAGACTACCTCATCCATTCATTCATTGACTTTTCAACTTTTCTAGATGACAAACCTCAGTGCTCAGGGCTTACTCCTGTCTGTGGGAGGCCTGGGGGTGGGGGACACAGATATGGGGCCAGAAATCAAATCTGGGTTGGCAGTTTGCAAGGCAAGCATCTGTTGTATTATTGCTCCAGCCAAAGAGTTGACAAAACACTTATTTTTTAGAAGCAGGGAGAGGTGGTTACACCCAATGATGCTCAGGGGTTACTGCTGGCTCTGTGCTCAGGAATTACTCTTGGCAGTGCTTGGGAAATCATATAGGATAGCCGAGGTTCAAACCTGGGTCCTCCACTTGCATGGCAAGTGCCCTTCCCACTGTCCTCCAGTCCCTAGCTGACAAATCTGAATGGCAATGCTTCTTCCCCATTACATCCCTCTTCTGGGAAGATAAGGAATCCTGTGCTAATTTTACTCATCTATTTTAGAAGCATTGGTTAAGTGAGTCACTGTTTTCTCTAGAACTCCAGAGAACCACATGCCAGCTCAAATGAATGCTGAGACACTGGGGTTGCACCCAGCCGCCCACCAATAGTAACCTTCCAATTTCTTGACAACAACATAAAAATTTTCAATACTGACACTCAGTAGTAATACACCAAATTAGATGTCAAAATACCAGTGAAGCCCTCGAGGTTAACAAAACCAATAACACAATGATCAACTAATAACAAAGAGCTTAGTAAACCTTTGGACAAGGACTTATTCACCCCATTGTGAGATATAATAACTTTCATAATTTCTTTTTTTAGGCCTCACCCAGTGCTTCTCAGGAGTTACTCTTGGCTCTGTGCTCAGGGATCATTCCTGGCAATGCTCAGGACCTTATGGGATACTGAGGATTGAACCTGGGTTGGCCATGTACAAGGCAAAAATGCCCTAGCAGCGTACTATCGTTTTGGCTCCCCCAATTTTCTTTTACTGTAGGTTTTTTGGGGGGGCACACGTGGTGGCTCTCAGGGTAACTCCTGGCTCTGCCCTCAGAAATCACTCCTGGCAAGCTCGAGGGACCATATGGAATGCCAGAGATCAAACCAGGGTCTGTCACAGGTCATCCACATGCAAGGCAAATGCCATAACGCTGTGATTTCACTTCGCACGCCCCCCCCCCTTTCTTTTGTATTTGGGTCACACCCAGTGGCACTCAAAGGTTACTCCTGGATCTGCACTCAGAAATCACTCCTGGCAGGCATGGGGAATCATATGGGATGCTGGGATTCAAACCACTGTCCATCTTGTATTGGCTGTGTGCAAGGCAAACACCCTACCACTGTGCTATCTCTTCGGCCCCATTTAGGCCCCTTTTTACTGTAGTTTTTTCCACCCTGATAATTCTACTGCCATTTACTTGTAAACAAGCAATATATAGTGCCTGCCAAGGGAGCAAGCTTGTGGATATAAATCTGGGACAAGGTTGATGGGATTGGTGGTGGAATAAGAAATACCAGAAGCAAATATATTGTGAGCAACTGTGTAAACCACTGTGTTTAAATAAAGTGAAAAAAAAAAAAGACTGGAACAGGGGCCTGGGAGAAAATTCAATGGACTGAGCTCTCCCAGTGTGCAATATCTCCCCCAGCTGGGAATATTCCCTTAGCACTTCTGGGTTTGTTTGTAACTGGAGGACCACACCTAGAAGATCTGGGTTAAGCAGATCTCCCACATTCCTGGGAGAGGGGCTCCCTAGCCTGGACTCAGCTCTGGGGTCAGGAGGGAGCTGGGTTTGTCATCTTGGCCACTGCTGTCCACCGGCTGTACTTGGTCCAAAAGCCAAGCCATGGAAACAACGCAAATGTTCAAGAGGTTGTGGTGTATGTTCATAGTTGAATACCAGGTAGTCGAAAAACAGAATCGTCCAATTTTCAGCAGGGTAGAAGAAACTAGAAGATATCATATTGAACAAAGTCAGAAGGAAACAGATAGATGTTCATGTGTGTGTCTTAAAGATACACAAGGCTGGGCGGGAGAGATAGCATGGAGGTAGGGCATTTGAGTTGCATGCAGAAGGATGGTGGTTCAAATCCCGGCATCCCAATTGGCCTCCCAAACCTGCCAGGAGCGATTTCTGAGCATAGAGCCAGGAGTAACCCCTGAGCCTAGCCAGCAAAAATAGATACACAAGGCTGACAGCACAGCAGGAGGGCACTTGCCTTGCACCAGACCAACTTTAGGTTCAATCTCCAGCATCCCATATGGCCCCTCAAGATTGCCAGGAGTGAATCCTGAGTGCAGAGGTAGGGGTAATCTCTGAGCATCATCGCTGTGGCCCAAAAATCAAAAAAATGAAAAGCCCAAACCAAATCAAAACGAAGAGATGCACAGTAACATAGCAACAAAAGTCCAAATGCAAAATAATGGGGGAACTGATGCCACAATTGGATTAGTGGTGGGCGTGTTCTAAGAGGGAGGGGCAAGAGGACTGAGGGGAAGAGAGGTGGGAACAATGGTGCTGGAATTATGCGATGAGAAACTATTACTGAGTTGTAAGCCGCAGAATCTCCATTTAAAAATAAAGATCAGGGGCGGGGCCGGAGAAAAATGGGGATGGGGCATTTACCTTTCATGCAGAAGGTCATCGGTTCGAATCCCAATCCTGGGCGTCCCATATGGTCCCCCATGCCTGCCAGGAGCAATTTCTGAGCATGGAGCCAGGAGTAACCCCTGAGCACTGCCAGGTTTGACCCTAACCCCCCCACACAAAATAAATAAATAAATAAATAAATAAATAAATAAATAAATATCAGGGGCCGGAGAGATAGCATGGAGGTAAGGCATTTGCCTTGCATACAGAAGGATGGTAGTTTGAATAGAGTATCCCATATGGTCTCCCGAGCCTGCCAGGAGCGATTTCTGAACAAAGAACCAGGAGTAACCCCTGAGAGCTGCCAGGTGTGACCCAAAAACCAAAAATAAATAAATAAAATAAAAATAAAGTTCAGCCCATAAGAAGTGATTTGAGGGGGGAGCTGATGGCACTCCACAGTGATCAGAGGAAAACAAAGTCCTTTCACTTCAACATGTTGTGTATGCAAACATTTTATGGGATTATTATGTTACTGACCCTACATGATCTGTGATTGTGCCCTACCCTAGGGTGTGACCTGGCATTCTGCCTCCAACCTAGGGTGGTACCTGATTCTGCTTTCACCATTGGGTGGTATCTGATCCCACCATTGGGTGGTACCTGATTCTGGGGGATAAAACAAGGGTCTGTGGAAGGCGAGGGGCTTTTGGCTGAAACTGATGCTGACGCTTTGGACTTCAGTCTTGTCCACCGAATAAAGCTAATATTTCCACAAGCCTGTCTGCTAGCCTGTACCCGCTGCTTCACCTCCCTGTACCCACCGCTTCACCTCAGAACCGCTGGTTGAACAGGGTGGCAGATGCATGCTCTGAGCTGGAAGGGAAAGACCTCATCCTCCATCCCTCCATCAGTCAACATAATGGCACCTGGCCAGGCTGAAGCTGGACCCTCAATAACTGTAAGTGAAATACTTCATTGGAAATTTCCTCTGCTGACCATTAAATGGTTTCTGTGGTTAGTCATGTGGATTCTGCCACCTTTTTGCTTACGCATTGGTTCTCTATTATACAAATGGATTATTCCATTTGTTTTAAACTAATTGGTTTTGATCTAAGGACAATCACTGCAGTTGGATGGTTGTGGTCTATATTTCAAATGAAAATTGCATTGTCTCCAGACGTCATCGTTTGTGGAATTTCTTTTTTTGTTTGTTTGTTTGTTTTTTTGGTTTTTGGGTCACACCCGGCAATGCTCAGGGGTTATTCCTGGCTCGACGCTCAGAAATTGCCCCCAGCAGGCTCAGGGGACCATGTGGGATGCTGGGATTTGAACCACCATCCTTCCGCATGCAAGGCAAACGCCGCTGTGCTATCTCTCTGGCCCAGTTTGTGGAATTTCTGTGTTGGTTCACATTGTTACTGTGAGCATAGTTATTGGCTAGTATTTAGGAAATAGAAAATGTAGAAACGGTGAGGCAAAAACCAGTATGGATAATAAGGAAATCTTTCCAACGAAAATTCAGGCCAAGGTGCAGGCTGACGAATCCAGCCCCACCATCAACAATATAGGAATTTTTGCTGGAAGAAAAACAACTCAGAAAGTTAAGCCTGATTCTAGCAAATCGCATGACAGTAGTGACTCAATGATCAACCTCCGATGCTAACTCCAGAAGTGAGGTCTGATTTTGTTCACAAAATTGAATCGTACAACAGTGCAGATTCAGACGATGAACCACACGCATGGCCTCAGAGCTCTATTCACAGTAATTTTGCTAATCCGGCCACATCCCCTTTACACAGGGTAAATGTTTCTAACTATGTACCCTATCAGATTGAAGAATTAGATCAATTTAGAAAAGCATGTAAAGAGTATGGTCCAAAATCACCATACAGTGTGGAGTTACTAAAACTTTGGAGTCATAACTCATCTTGGACTTTGTATGATTTTAAAAGAATTTCTGAAATATGCCTGTCATCTAAACAGCGAACTGAATGGGAAATGTACTATTCAGAAGGCGTAAAAGCCAAATTATATAGCCCGGATGGTACGAAAAAACAAGTGGCAGATGTTACTCTATCGTATGAATTATTGATGGCAGAAAATCAATTTGCAAATATTCAGACACAAGCAGCTTTACCTAAAGAAGTCTTAAATTTAATTAGGGATATTGCATTGTCATCATGGGAAAAAATTGATTCTAACAGCATTGGTAGAGGAAACTTTTAAAAAATTACCCAAGGCTCTTATGAATCATATGCAGAGTTTGTAGGTAAGATTAAAGGTGCTCTGAAGTTACAAGTCGAAGATGAGGAGATGAGAAACTTCCTAGTAAAATCTTTGAATTATCATAATGCAAATTTGGCTTGTAGATTAGATTGAATACATTAAATGAAAAGGCAGATGTGAATGATTTCCTTTATGCCTGTCGGAATGTCTATGGGGAACCCCAATTCCCACCCCACTTAGACTCAGTACAAACCTTCCGAGTTACCAAGGAAATGATGCCTTACTCCCCTTGGAGACAGGGCACTTTGCGTAAACCAGATCTTTGCCCAAAATGCAAAAAGGGTCACCACTGGGCGAAAGATTGCAGATTCAGAAACCTCACTGATAATAACCTAAGTAGAGGTTTCAACACAATCCCCAGGAGGCAAATCACCTGCTACCACGTGGAAAACAGGAGCATATCAAAAGAAATTGCCATTTCCTTATAAATTCAGCTCCTCAAGGGCACACATACAAGATGCAGGGAAACGCCCACAGGGCCTCTCCCCAGGCCCTTCCAAATCAGGGGCAAAGTTCACAGACAATAATCCTTTCAAGCCCAGCCCAAGAAAATTCATCAAGATAAGGGAATTAATTCACTTCACATCAGGGAGTGCCAGATTAGACATATTATGCCCAGAGGACATTACAATTTACCCAGGAGCATGCCCATACATGTTAGAAACTGGTTTTGTGGGCCCACCACCCCCAGATACTATGGGTTTGATTCTTGGCAGAAGTTCCCTCAACATAAAGGGTATATCAGTAACCACTGGTGTCATTGACTCAGATTCTATGGGAGAAATCATTGTAGTTATTACCGTACCAGTTACATGGACCTTTAAAAAAGGAGAAGCGATTGCCCAGATAGTAATAGTGTCTTATGTCAAATTTGGGGCTTCAGATAAGACTAGAATTGGAGGTTTTGGAAGCACAGATCCAGGTGCTGCTCAAAACCCAATCGTGGCTCTGGTTACTAAATTTAAAGATGAATACCCAATGATCAAACTTCACTTGGAGGGGCAACCCTTTGATGGCATGATAGATATGGGTGCTCAGGTTACCGTAATTCCTGATAAAGAATGGCCAGAAAATTGGCCTCTTCAGGAAATTCCGTATTTGCTAGAAAGAGTAGGAGGCCTGAGCTCCTGTCTGTTGAGTAAGAGGACTATAATATTTTACGGCCCAGAAAATCAAAAAGCGATAATCAGACTTCACGCGGGCCCATTTTCACCATCCCTGTGAGGCCGAGACCTACACAGTGGAAAGCAGAATTCCACATCCCATTAGCTCTAGAAGAGCCCGAACCTTCTTTTGATTTAAAAACCCAAAATTTTTAGTGGGGGCCACTACCACAAAAACACCAGCACCAATAAAAATAAAATGGAAATCTGACGAACCAATTTGGACAGGTCAGTGGCCCCTTAAAACTGATAAATTAAAGGTGCTGACAGAATTAGTGGAGTAACAGCTAAGTTTAGGACATATTGGACCATCTTTCTCTCAATGGAATTTACCTATATTCACTATAAAAAAGAAATCCGGTAAATGGAGACTTTTGATGGATCTTAGAGCTGTAAATTTATCCATGATACCTATGGGCAAATTTCAGACTGGTTTACCTGTAGTTATTCCAAAGGAATGGCCGCTAATTATAATTGATCTGAAAGACTGCTTCTACTATATTCCTATCCACCCAGATGATAAAAAACGTTTTGCATTCTCAATTCCTTCTCTCAATAACACCCATTCCTGCAGATGTTTCCAATGGACTGTTCTCCCCCAAGGCATGCTGAATTCCCCAACAATGTGCCAGCTTTTTGTAGATAAGGTTTTGAGCCCTGCTTGTGAAAATTTTCCTCAAGCCATGATATTTCATTATACAGATGATATCTTGCTCACAATGAGCAATGAAACAGATTTACAGGACTTATACTCTTATGTTATTGACTGTTTACAAACATTAGGACTGAAAATAGCTTTAGAAAAAATACAGACAATGCCACCATATCAATATTTGGGTTTTATTTTGGACCAAATGTCAATACATCCACAAAAAATTTCTATCAAAAAAGAAAACCTCAGAACGCTTAATTATTTTCAGAGACTTTTAGGTGATGTAAATTGGCTCAGCCCTGCACTAGGAATCCCGAATGCAGAGTTGTCTAATCTGTTTAAAACTTTGGAGGGTGGCCCTGCTTTAGATAGCCCGAGAAACTTAACAACAGCTGCCAAAAATGAATTAGACATCTTCTTGAGCAGATTACAAAAATCGTTTCTCTTAAGATTCATGCCAAGAGAAAAGGTATTTCTGTTAATCTTCCCTACTATAGAAACCCCCACAGGGGCCTTGATGCAACAATCAGGACCTTTGGAATGGGTGTATTTACATAACAAACAGCCTCACTCAGTTGTCCCCTACTTGCAACTGATTTCAGAGATTATCATCAAGGCAAGACTCAGAACTATATCTTTACTAGGTTTTGACCCAGATACAATAGTTTTGCCAATACCAAAAAAGGAAATTGAGTCAATATTGACTCTTAATGGTTCTCTACAAAGGGCCCTCTCAGATTTCACAGGAGAAATATCTTCCCATTATCCAGCAGGAAAAACTTGGGACTTTTTAAAGAAAACTCAGTTTGTATTTCTTCAATTGTTCAGGATTCCCCTATTCCCAATGCCAAGGTTTTTACATTGATGGATCCCAAAATGAAAAAGGAGGAATAACGGAGACAACATTAATATGACCATAGATACCAAATATAAATCTGCACAGAAAGTTGAATTAGCAACGTTAATTTACCTATAAGAAAATATATCTGAAGCCATCCCCCACCCATTTTTCCTAGGTAACTTGACCTTACCTGCAAGACCCTGCTCATTCCTGGGAGGGGTCTTGGAAAAGGTAGATAAGGCCTTTGACCCAGGGGATTAGGGCCTTTTTGGGTCTCTGCCTTTTTGGTCTTTGGCCAGCATGGAGGTGAAAGGGAAGATGGCTGAAAGGAGTTAAGATGCAGGGCTAGCGAAGAATGGCTGTGCTTGAAAGGTTATGATATAAGCCACACATGTGGTGAATAGGGCATGAATAAAGTTGATGCTTCCTGATGCCTGTCTCTGGATGAGTCTGATTCCCACGTTCACCTAAACCTGGGACCCGCCAGCTGAATGGGGGTTGCGGAGCCATGTGGCCTGGGATGGCAGGGAAGAATCCTTCAATCCATCCTTCACCATCCAGATCCATCCCTAATTATTTAATGCAACACTTTGTATGTAGTAAATTTATGTCATGTGATAGCCACTGCTTCCCTAAATGCTAATAACCTGATCGTACAGAACTTACTTAAATGATTACAGCAGCTTCTTCAAAAATGAACTGAGCCCATCTTCATCACGCATATTAGAGCCCACTCAGGTCTTCCAGGACTGATGGCTCAAGGAGATAAAACTGCTGACTTGCTAACAATGCTTATATTTAAATCACCTGTTTATATTTAAATCAGCCCTACACACAAATGCTCGCCGTTTACATGTGAATTACCAAATTCCATGGAGGCAAGCTAGAGAAATTGTAGAAAACTGCAACATATGTGCACCGTTAACAAAAAAAGACTCACATAGCAGGAGCAAACCCAAGAGGCTTACAGTCTAACAAACTTTGGCAAATAGATATAACTCAAACAGATTTATTTCCAAGAAAACCTTATCTTCATGTTGTGGTGGACACTTATTCTCGGTTTATGTGGGCAATTCCTATGTCTTCTAAAAAATCTAAGGCTGTTTGTAGTTTTCTTTTACAATGTTTTTCTGTGATGGGTATTCCATATTCTATAAAAACTGATAATGGGCCAGCCTATGTTAGCAAAACTTTTGAATTTTTTTGTAAAGAATGGCAGATAAGACATCTCAAAGGAATTCCTTACAATTGTAGGGGACAGGTCATTGTAGAAAGGACTCACAGAACCTTAAAAACTCAATTACAAAAAAATAGAAAAAGAGGTTTACCACCAACAGATTTGCTATCTTTGACTCTTATCACACTAAATTACTTAAACTTACCCCAAAGGGAAAGTTACACTTCAGTGGAAAGACATTTTAAAGAAGATAATCAGAGACAAGAAACAACCCATAAACCTATTTGGATCAAGGAGGATGAAAAATGGATAGCTGGATATCTTCTCCTGAGAGGAAGGGGGTTATGCCTATGTTTCTACATATGACAATCCTCCCAAGAAATTTTGGGTTCCATTACGCCTTGTTAGAAATCGGGCTAGCACAAATGATCAGGTTCAGACTATAAACTCCCCTTCAGAGCAAAAACAGAATACTCCAGACACTAACAGCAGTAATATTGCTGAGGTCTTTGGGGGCAGGGAACAAGGATTTAGCTGTCACACACCATACATTGAGTGAGACTGACAGTAGTGATAAACCCTTACACTCCGAGATGCAAAAGGAAAGACAGGAACCTGTCTTAACTGGGCTCCAAAATATAGGAAACTCTTGCTACATGAACTCAATATTGCAATGCTTGTATAATATTTCAGACTTGACTCAGCATTTTAATCAAGATCATTATAAAAAGGATATTAACAAGAAAAATCCGATGGGGCATGAAGGTAAATTAGCCAAAGAATTTGGTCGGCTCATCAAAACCATGGGAAATAGATTTCATAGATATATTCACCCTGAAAGCTTCAAAGTAACAATTGGTTTACTTAATGACCAGTTTGCTGGACACAATCAGCAGGATCCACATGAACTACTGATGTTTCTAATAGAGGTAGTACATCAGGACTTGCTTACTGTAAATCTAATGACAGATAAAACTACACATCTTATGGAAAATGAAAATTATGAACAATTTAGTCCAGAACACCAAAAGGCTCACAAATCTATTATTTATAATCTCTTTCAAGGACAATTCAAATCTATACTACAGTGTCTCACATGCCACCAAAAGTCTGAGGTTTATGAGACATCTAATCATTTGTCTCTGGCTGTTACATCTACAGATAAATGTACATTACAGGAATGCCTCTCTGTATTTTTTAAAGAAGAGTTAAGTGATGATAACAAAGTTCAGTGCAACAGCTGCAAAACTAAGAGATTTTTCAAAGAAAAAGTATTTATGGAAACTGCCACCAGTACTTATAATACACTTAAAACATTTTGCCTTTGATGGCAAACAAATAAAAAAATTGCACACTTATGTGGATTTTTCTATAGAAGACCTCAATTTAGTAGAATTCACTTCAGAGAATAAAAGCAAGATTAAGAAATACAATTTATCATCAGTGTCAAACCATTATGGTAAAGTTCACTATGGACACTGTACTTCATACTGTAAAACTGCTGCAAAACAACACTGGATCAATTTTGATGACAAGAAGATCAAAAAAGTCCCTAATACATTGGTGAAATCCAAAGCAGCATACATCTTGTTTTATACTTCTTAAAGATCTACAAGCAACACCAGATAATCATTTTACTTCCCTATCGGTTGCTATTAATGCTCTATGATTCTTTCCACAAGCATGATCAGTGAATAGGATTGAAAATCATGAGTTTTCTTGTATGGTGGATTTATGTCTTAATTTTATTATTGCTCTAGGTCTCAGTTAATCATGAAATCTTACAATTTAATTTAGTCAAGGTTCACCTGAAAGAAAAATTTCTCATCATATTAATGTTGTTTTTCTTTCTAGATATACTCATTTAACGACTTTCACTCTTTTTATTTTAACATCATTGCTTTATTTCCCCTCAATTTAGGTTTTAAGACACTGACATAATGATAATTTTTAGGTGGACTTTCTTCACAGTGCTTCTCGCCTATAATTGACTATCATAGTTACTGTTATACAATAACTTTGTATATATACTGTTACACACTTATAGTAGTAGAGTTTTCCATGTTTGTATTATGCATGAAATTCTCTTTCAAATCTGCTCTGCTCTGGCATTAAAAAAATTTTTTTTTTGAATTTGAAATGATTCATCTAAACAGTTGCCGGCTATTACATTTTAAAGCACTTTTAGTTGATTCAGCTGAATTCTTTTTTCTTTTGCTCTATTTTGGATCCTTTCCAACAAATATTTTTTGGTATTAGTGAGTGTTATGGCCATATTTTTTGTGAAGTCTGTATGTGTATGTCTTGTTCAGTGTCTGTTTTGCATGTTTTGTATATAGTTCCCTTTTTCCTAACTTTATCTTCCCCAATTTATTCTTCCTTTTCCTTCCTTCTCTCTTCCTAGTCCTTAAAATTTAATTTTCAGGATTCCCTTCACATGTGCAACTCATCTCCTTCACCCACAACTACAAGCCTCCTGATCTTGGCCTGAGGAAGAAATCCATGACTGTACCATGTTTGCTGCAAACTTGTTGGAAATGAAGCCATCTGGAATTTGTGTCACAATATAACCCCAGAGAAAAGATCCATGGATAAGACCCACAGTCTCTGAATCCCAGTTAAACTGTGCTATCTGAATTTCTGGTTTTCCATCCACATAGACAGTGCTATTGTTGACCATTTCTACAATGGCTACCCCAAGATTGCACCGATCCCAAAGGACATATAGAAGCCCAATTACCATGATGGTAATGATGAAACGCTTGGGGATGCCCTAACACATGGACGACTGTATGGGTCTTCCTTCTTCATTCAGCTTGATGTTATCTTCTGTATGAGACTTCAACCCGCTTTTCTAGACCCATCAAGTGCCTTTTGCCAGTCTTTTCGGAGTTCCAGACCCATCTTTAAAGATTGGTATTGGACTCTGTAGAAATTTCACCTTTTGTATTTTTCTTATAATTGTAATCCTCTGAATTTATATTTAGTACTACACTTCTTTTGACTATTGTAATTAATGTTTTTCTATTTTAATTTGTAATCTTAGGAATTGATGTTGTATTACATTAAAGTTTTGCTTTCTTGACTTTAGGTTAGTGGGTTAGATATTGTTGTCTATAATTTCCTAAATGATATTTTTGTCTGTTCTCAGGATTTTTTGCGTGGGCGCATCATAGGCAAAATACTAGGTTTATAGGAGGTTCCATCCATTTTGGATAGATCCTCAAGTTGTTTATTTACACAGGGAGGGTCTCTGCCTTAAACATTTTGTTTTGGTATGTGACTTAAGCTCCCATCTATAAATAATCGACCATATTGGTACATCAATTTCGGACATCATATGGACTTCAGCCTGAATTAAGAACTTAGATTACGTTCAGAAGCCTATTGATCATCATTGCAGTGGCCCCACACTGTGCAGGGGGTATATGCTTCTTCCTCCAAAATAAGGCCCTCAAAGATGGGCTTTCTTTTCTACCTGGACTTTAATGAAAATGGGTCCAGAGAGATAGCATGAAGATAAGGCGTTTGCCTTTCATGCAGAAGGTCATTGGTTCAAATCCTGGTATCTGCCAGGAGCGATTTCTGAGCTTGGAGCCAGGAGTAACTCCTGAGCGCTGCCAGGTGTGACCCAAAAACCTAATACCAAAAACCAACAACAACAACAATAAAGAAAAGGTGCTTCTTCATGCCTGCTACACAACCTTTCTGGCGTCTCTTCGAAGGATCTATGTATGTCTTAGATTTATCTTCTCAAGAGCTTGTGGTTGATTCCTTGCTACATGTTTCTGGTTTTAGACACCCTGTGCTTAGGTTATAAGTTTTTCTTTACATTTTCCTGTGATGCGCTTATGCAAACAGCCGCTCTTTTATTATTGACTAGTTTTTCCTTTAATAATTGTAGACAATATTGTTTGTTTACTAAAAACAAATGGGGGAATTGTTGTGTATGTAAACTTTTTTTTTTTTTTTTTTTTTGGTTTTTGGGCCACACCCGGCGGTGCTCAGGGGTTACTCCTGGCTGTCTGCTCAGAAATAGCTCCTGGCAGGCACGGGGGACCATATGGGACACCGGGATTCGAACCAACCACCTTAGGTCCTGGATCGGAAGCTTGCAAGGCAAACACCGCTGTGCTATCTCTCCGGCCCGTGTATGTAAACATTTTATGGGACTATTATGTTACTGACCCTACACTGATCTGTGATTGTGCCCTACCCTAGGGTGTGACCTGGCATTCTGCCCCCAACCTAGGGTGGTACCTGATTCCGCTTTCACCATTGGGTATCTGATCCCACCTGATTCTGGGGGGTAAAAACAAGGGTCTGTGGAAGGCGAGGGGCTTTTGGCTGGAACTGATGCTGACGCTTTGGACTTCAGTCTTGTCCACCGAATAAAGCTAATATTTCCACAAGCCTGACTGTCTGCTAGCCTTTACCAGCCGCTTCACCTCAGAACCGCTGGCTGAACAGGGTGGCAGATGTGTGCTCTGAGCTGGAGAGGAAAGACCTTATCCTCCATCCCTCCATCAGTCAACCTTTTCAGGGGCTGACTTGCAACACAACACATGCAGAAACCCTCACTCACCAGATCCTTCCTGTCCCACAACTTTGTGGTTTTCCAGGCTGTGTGGAGGCATCGAGGCACACCCCAATTTCACAGCTATATAGGGAAGGCCACAAGACTCATTGAATAATGAAGCAGACATTTAATCGACAAGATGGGTTTACTCATTTCTGCACTCAAAAATTACTCCTGGCAGGCTTGGGACCATATGGGATGCTGGGGATTGAACCTGGAGTTGGCTGTGTGCAAGGCAAATACTCTACCTGCAGTGCTCTGGGCCCTGGAGCACAGGCTTTGATGCCCGAGGCTGGGATCCAATCCTGCACATGTGCAGTTAGGAGCAATTCCTGAGCACCAAGCTGGGAGTAACCCCAAAGCCAATTACCGAAATGATCACAGGTGGGTGAAATGTTAGTAATCTAGATCTATTGGCAGGAACTTATGTTATCTTGACCCACGCACCTTTTTTTTTTTTTTTTTTGCTGTTGGTGTTATTGATCAGGAATCATTCCCAATGAGTCCAGGGAACCACCTGGGATGCCTGGAACCTGGGTCAGTCGGCCACATGCAAGGCAAGCATCCTACCTGCTGTGCTAGTTCCCCAACCCGAGTCAAGGACACGTGTGTGTGTGTGTGTGTGGGGGGGGGGGGGCTCACACTTGGCAGTGCTCAGGACTGACTCCTGGCTCTGTGCTTAGGACTTAGTCCTGGCAATGCTCTGGCAATATGGGGTGCTGGGGATCAAACTTGTGTGCAAGGCAAGTGACCTATCCTGTACTATCCAGCCCTAAGCCAAGCACCTCTTGGTTTAGGGGGCCATATATAGTGCCAAGGATTAAACCTGGGCCGGCTTTCTTACCCACTTGTACACTATCTCTGGCCTGAAAGCTTTACCAATTTTTTGTTTTTGGGTCACACCTGGCAGCTCTCAGAGGTTAGTCCTGGCTCTACGCTCAGAAATCGCTCCTGGCAGGTTCGGGGGACCATATGGGATCCTGGGATTCAAACCACTGTTCTTCTGCATGCAAGGCAAACACCCTACCTCCATGCTATCTCTCCAGCCCTCAATTTTTATTTGTTGTTGTTTGGGAGACACGGGTTGGTGCTCAGGGCTTATGCTTCTGGCAGAGCTCTGGAGCCCCAATATAGTACCTGAGGTCAGCCCCTTGCAAAGCAAGAGCCCGTCCAGCCCTGCTTCCTCTTTAGGGAAGGGCAGATAAAAAAAAAACACACACACACACACACACACATACACACACAATGTTCATTTAATTAAAGGTTTATTCAATTAAAGTATGTATAAAAACTTACAAATCCGAGAACTCTACATGTAATAGGACGACAGGATACTCTGCTTTTAACACACAAGTCAACTGTTTGTTCTTCTGTTTCCTCCTTATTCCTGGTTCTGGCTTGGTCTTGTGACACCTCCCTGACATTGGCCTGAGGGGGATTTCTGGTGTTAAAGGTAAAACTGAAGACTATGCCTCAATAGCTAAGTTTTTGTTTTCTGTTTTTATTTTTCTCCTTACAGTGGCCATTAGCTTATCTGGTCCGCTTTTATTTTTTTTTTCTCATGACTGTTCCTTACCTTTTGTTTTGATGCTTCAAGACATGTTGCCTGTAAACTCTCAATCAGCCTTGACCTGGAAGTCATTCATTCGAGGGGAATGCGCCCTGTCTCCTCTCCCCCAACCTCTTGCAGGACACCCATTCCTGTTCTCCCTTTCCCAGAGGTCCCCACAGGGGCTGAAAAGCAGCTGGTTTGCTGTTAAGACAAAAGTACCACCGGCAACTGTGACACTTGTCCTGTATCAGTTGCTGCTTGGGAAGAAGACAGAATGGTGCTCTCAAGGAGGACTAGGAAAACCAACTACATGCGTGTCAGAAAGGAAAACTGGGTTATTTCCGTGGCCGTTGCCTCTGAAAGCAACCAGCAGTTTGCTAAGGCATGAGTAGTTCCACGCGTTTTCTCTGACACACGTACACACACGGATACTCACAGCTTGTCATACTAGGTCCCCAAATTAAGATTGCCATCACATTATTACTTATACCCCCCCTCTTTTGTGTTCCGAGTAGATTTCTTAATTTCTCTTGACTGGACATAATCTCAAAGGATGCATTCTGAAGGAAGATGGCTGAGTCGGTGGGGCGGAGAATAAGTACCAAGAACTTCCCTGGTGTTTCAGGACGTGCTCCCATCTCCTCACCATCCCCCACCACTGGATTTTATTTTTTTGCACAGCACGGAGCTCAGCGGTAGCTCTTCAGCCCAGGGCTGTGCCTTCAGACACTGTTTCTCCAACAAGGAAGTTTTATTGTATGGGGGGAGGGGAGAGTCATAATTGGAGTTTATCAAAGCTTTCTAGTGGTTTGGCTTCTGTGATAAGACCCTTCATTAGCTCCAAGTAAGCTTTCAAATTCTCTTAAATGTCTGGAAGCAACAGCAACAACAACAAGACAAAGGGATCCCAGCGTTCTGCTCACCATTCTCTTTTCCGATAACCCCTGAATGAAAGTAAAGATGGTCCAGGTTGATAATGCACAAAGCTTTTAAGAAGGCGGGGCTGGCGTTTAGGGGCGAGGGAAGGGGGGGCCAGGGGAGCAACGGGGGCGCGGGGGTGGGGGGAGGGCACTGCAGGGATCATGCCACCGATGGAGGACTGGAGGAGTGCAGTTGTGTACCGGGTCGGAAGGCGGGAAGGGGGCAGGGGTGGTCTGTAAAAATGACAGTTAAAAAAGTAAAAAGGGACCCCACCCGTGCCCGTCAGTCCAGCAGCACCGTCTCCTGCTCCTTCTTGATGGACGCCAGCACCGGGTGGTCGGGCTCGGTGGCCTCCGAGTCCCCGGCGCCCAGCAGCAGCGCGCGGCCCTCGTCCAGCGCGAAGGCGTCGGGCGCCTGGCCGTGGCACGCGTGGCGCACCACGTCGCCCGGCGAGGCGAAGGTCTTGTCGCACAGGTTGCACTTGTAGGGCTTGCTGGGGTGCAGCAGCAGGCTGTCCATCTGGCTGCCCTCCTCGAAGGTGCAGAGCTCGAGCGTCTGCTTGTCCACCACGGTGTAGGTGTCCACACTCTGGTTGAGGCACACGTGGCGCGCAGCCTGGTTGGCGCGGCAGAAGCTCTTGTCGCAGGTGGAGCAGCGGAAGGGCTTGCCCGTGTGGATGTACATGTGCTCGCGCCAGTGGCTCTTCTGGATGAACTTGCGCCCGCAGATGCCGCACTCGTACTTGCGCCGCTTCACCTCGCGCTCCTGGTCGGCCTGCTCCAGGTTGTCGATGTCCGCGATGTCCGAGGGCGGCGGCGTCTCCGAGGGCGGCTGCCCGTCCAGCAGCGGCGAGGGCGAGTCGCAGGTGCGGGGCAGCTCGCCGTCGCTGGCCGGGCCGGCCTCGGGGCCCTCCAGGGCGTCCCTGGCCGCGTCCTCGGCGGCGCCGCGGCCCAGCGCCAGCGCCAGGGCCATGGGCACGGCCACGGGCACCGGCAGGGGCATGGGCACGGTGAGCGGCGCGCGGCCGTCGGCGCCGGGCGGGGCCTGGGGGTGCGGCGGGGCGGGGGGCGCGCCCAGGGCCACCCCGGTGTGGATCTGCAGGTGCTCGCGCAGGCTGGCGCGCAGGGCGAAGCGGCGGCCGCACAGGTGGCAGGCGTAGTGCTTGGGGAAGCTGCCGTTGCGCTTGAGGATGCTCGGCTTCACGTGCGCGATGCTCAGCGCGGCCGGCGGCTCGGCGCCCGGGGACGCGGGCTCGGGCACCGCCTCGTCCGCCAGCCCCAGCCCCAGCCCCGGGGGCGGCGGCGGGGCCGGGCCGGGCGTGGGCACCAGCTCGGGGGACAGCGGCGCCGGCGGCGGGTCCGAGGGCGGCAGCGGAGTCCGGCCGGCGGGGGCCAGGTGGGGCGGCAGCTGCTGCGGCGGCGGCTGGGGCGGCTGCGACGGCGGCGTGGGCTCGGGGCCCAGCTCCTGGCCCAGCCGGGGGCCCGGCGGCCGGCCTTCCCGGGCCGCTCTGTCAGGGCCGGGGCCCGGGCCCGTGGCGGGCTTGGCGGCGGGGCGCAGCTGGTGCTCGGCGATCTGGATGCCGTAGAGCGACGAGGCCAGCGGGAAGACGGGGTCCTGGTGCGCGAAGGCGCCCTGGCTGGCCAGGGTGGCCTCCTGCAGCAGCGGGTAGGCGTGCAGGAACTTGATGCCCTGCTCCAGCCGCACGGGGTCGATGAGCTGCGGGGCCATCTTGCCCGTGTACATCAGGTGCAGGAGATAGCTGAAGATGTCGGGCTGGATGTCGCTGGGCTTCAGGCGCACACACTCGCTGCAAGACAGGGCAGAGCCGTCAGGTCAGGCGGGCCGATTGGAGGGGAAGACCCTCCCTCGCATTTATTTGCTCTTTTGGGTTTTGGGGGGCACAACAGTGGTGGTCAGGAATCAGGAATCACTCCCCGTGAGACTGGGGGACCACATGGGGTGCCGGTTGGATCCCCGGTCGACGCGTGCAAGGCAAATGCCCTATCCGCTGTGCTATTGCTCCAGCCCCTGTATTCCAGACCGATGAAGGAGCTCCATTCTCCCCCACCCAGTCTGAGACGGTCTGCAGTACCAGGCTGAGCTTTGGGCGCAGGGGGGAGGGCGGCAATGCTAGGATTTGGGGTAGAGTCGATGCCAGTCAGAGCTCACTGGAGGACCCATCGATCAAGGTATGCTGCCAGGGTCTTTCCAGATCTAGACTATCCTTGCATCCTGACAGGCTTGATGACCCAGAGGTGGGGTCGGGAGTCAGAGGTCAGGAGACATGTGGGACAGGGCCTTCCAGGAGCTCCTGCTCTGGGCCCCATCAATTGTCATCACTGTTACTCTCACCCCACCTGCAAGGCAGCTGGGCAGAAATCCTTGAACCGCCCCCTCCCCATTAAACCAAGAATAGACTGCGCTGGGCTCAGGACCACAATCCTTCAGAGAGTGGGAGAAACTGGGACTGACGAGAATCTGGGTCAAAGGCCAAACTCCTACCTTCCACGCTCTTTATAGTTTAAATAATAATCCTGGGACCTGAGTGATAGCTCAGCAGGGAGGGCGCTTGCCTCAGAGGCTGCTGACTTGGGCTCGATCCTTGGCACCCCATATGGTGGTCCCTTGAGCCTGCCAGGATTAATTCCTGAGTGCAGAGCCACGAGTAACTGCTAAGCACCACCGGGGGTGTGTGTCCACTCAAAAATATAAAACCAACAAAAAACTTAGCTGTCCTAAGGCAGCTCTGATCATTCCAGCTGTGGAAACAATGTAGCTCCCCCTCAAAGTTAGGTGATTTATCAAGAACCATAAATGAAGCGTGGTGGTGTTGATTCTCTGGTCTGCAGACACCAGTGTTTAAAAAGCAGTAAGCCAGAGGGTCTCAGGAATTTGACTGAAGCTGTAATTGGACAGTAAAACTGTATCTGTGAACTACATTCACCACAGGGCTCTTGTCTTTTGATTTAAATTCTGAGAAACTTCCTTGCATACTTTTAGAATGTACATTTTGGTCCCTCTTTTGTGGAGGGAGGGTAGGTGTTGGGTCACACTCAGCAGTGTTCAGGGGAACATATGCGGTGATTGGAGGACAGACCCAGGATTATTGGTCACATGCCAGGCATGCGCTTAGTCTCTTGTAGTATCTCTCCAACCTCTGTAATTATTGTCATTATTTTGGTTTTAGGGCCACACTAGGCCACATTCAGGACTTACTCCTGTCTCTGCACTCAGGCATTCACTCCTGGCGGTGCTCAGGGGGCCATATCTGATGGATGACAGGGATCGAGCCTGGGTCTACTGCATGCAAAACAATCATCCTACCTGTTGTGCTATCTCTCCAGTCCACTCCAGTATTCCTACACCCTGTACTCCAAATCCCCTATCATACATTTTTGGATACTATTTTATTTTGTTTGTGTTTTAGGTCACATCCGGTAGTGCTCAGGGGTTACTCCTGGCTCCATTGCTCAGAAATGGCTCCTGGCAGGCTTGGGGGACCATATGGGATGCCAGGATTCGAACCACCGTCTTTCTGCATGCAAGACAAACACCTTACCTCCATGCTATCTTTCAAGCCCGTTTTTTTGGTTTTTAGGTCAAACTTGGTGGCGTTCAGGGTTCCTTCTGGCTCTGAGCCAGAGCTCCTGGCAGGCTTGGGGGACAATATGGGATGCTGGGAATCGAAGCTAGGTTGGCTGCGTGCAAGGCAAATGTCCTACCGCTGTGCTATTGCTTCAGCCCCCCATTTTTGGATACTTTAACTATGTATTTTACACATATTTTCCAAAAGGCTGTTCTAAATTAAGCAAATTAAACACTCAGCTCTAAAGTGAAGACACTGTGAGAAAGAAGCATTATTCTCCACGCAGCAGAGGCCCCTCAGAGAAGACAACAAAAATGAGCCTCTGAAACTGGTGATGGGCTCTTCCACATGCTAGAGAACCACAAGGGAGGGTATGTGAGGGTGTGTGTGTGTCTCCTGGCAGGCTCAGGGTACCTTATGGGAAGCTGGAAATTGAACCCATGTTGGCCATGTGCAAGGCAAATGCCCAATCCACTGTGCTAGCTCTCTGGCCTGAGGAAAAAAGATAAATCAAATATTTTTTTTTGTTGTTGAGGGGGGTACCTGGCAGTGCTCAGAAGTACTACTGGCTCTGAGCTCAGAAATCACTCCTGATGTTGCTCATAGAACCACATAGGATGGTGGGGATCAAACCCAGGTAAGCTGTGTGCAAGGCAAACACATTACCTGCTGCCCTTTTAGAAATTCTGAGTGGGGGAGGAGAGGAGAGGAGAGAGGGAGAGAAAAAGGGAGAGGACAAGAGGGAGAGAGGTTTAAAGGGGAGAGAGACAAGCTCAAGACTTGTCCCAATACATATCCCAGCCCGAAAGTACTCAACTTAAGAGGCGAGATGCAGTTGACATGTGCATGGGCCGGCAACACACATGTGTGCAGCACTGGACACAGGCCCAGGGAGCACATGTGCACTGAGAATTTTTTTCAAGCAAAAGGACAAGTGCACACAAATCCAACTATTGTGTACTTGAAAGACATTTTAGGACCGAAGAGAGAGCAGGGGTGAGGTGTTCCTGTGCCTGCCCAATCCTTGTTGGAACCTGGCATCCCATATGGGCCTAAGCCCGGCCAGGAGTGATCCCCGAGTGCAGAGTCAGGAGTAACCCTGGAGCATCCCTGGTTTGGGTCCAAACAACAAACAAGATCAGCTCTCTTCTGAGTCATTCCCCTGGGGGCTAGGGGCCAGCCTGCGGTCCTTTCCAAGCTCTGTGGGGAGGGTAATGCTGGCAACACTGTCATCCCCCAAGTGGCCCGGTTTGCAGGTGTCTGACATCTTCTAGGTAGAAAAGGTAGTTTCAGGGCTGTGACAGACCCTATAATAGAAAGGGTCCGGGCCCGGAGAGATAGCACAGTGGTGTTTGTCTTGCAAGCAGCTGATCCAGGACCAAAGGTGGTTGGTTCGAATCCCGGTGTCCCATATGGTCCCCCGTGCCTGCCAGGAGCTATTTCTGAGCAGACAGCCAGGAGTAACCCCTAAGCACCGCCGGGTATGGCCCAAAAACCAAAAACCAAAAAAAAAAAAAAAAAAAAAAAAAAAAAGAAAAAGAAAGGGTCCCCCCTGTGATGAGCGGTTTCCAGCTTCCCTTCACTAGCACTGCCAAGTTAAAGATGGGCAGGAAGCGTCGGGGTTCTTGAAAAGATTAGAATTCGAAAATACAGTCTCCCCTGCTTCAGAGCCACAGATCTATGGGGGTCCCTTCCCAGACTCAGTCCCAGGGCAGCAATGAGACTGACATGACCCACCTTTCCCCTATACATACATGACTGCCCTCAGAGTACGAGATGTTTTGCCATTGACATGGGTAATGGAAACTTCCAAAAATGAAGCAGAGGAGGTGTGTGTGCGTGCATGTGTCATGCTGGACACTGTCAGTGGGTTCAATTCATCAAGGTCTGTCCCTTTCCCAGAGGTTTACTTTCAAGGGTCCCAAGACTGCAGACCTGCTTGGCTTGGTTTGCCATGATCCACGTAGAATAGTGTTCCAGACACACTGACCCCTGCTGATAGCTCCAGGCTTAAATCAGGGGCTAGAGTGATTTTACAGCAAGTAAGGCATTTGTTTTTTTATGCAGCCCATCCATTTCAATCTTTGGCATCCCAAATGATCCCCTGAATATCTCTTGAAGTGATTACTGAGTGCAGAGCCAGGAGAAACCTCTTAGCACTGCTAGGTGTGCCACAAAACAAAAAAGACTTAAAACCAAGCCAAGAGGGGCCAGAGCAATAGCATAGTGGGAAAGGCATTTGGCTTGCACATGTTCGACCCGCGTTTGATCCCCAGAATCCTGAGCACCAGGAATGACCACTGAGCACAGAGCCAGGAGTAACCCCTAAGCATCATAGGGTGTAGCCCCAAATACAAAACCAAGTCAAAGAGGAAGTATATGGGACTCTTAGCAGCTGAAGGAGGGAGTCAGAGGAAGCACCACCCCAGAGGCAGTTTCTGGAAAGTGCTTATACCTTGTGTGGCCACAGGGAGCCAACGGGCCACTGGTCCAAATGGCATTGCCATTTTTGGTGCAATAACCCCTAGTTGAATAAACCTGGGCCTTCCCTTTCTAGACAGCGCACTCTCTACAGAGAAAGACCTTTGATTCTTAAGAGCCAGCCTTTTGCTTCTAGTTAAAATCCCTGGCGGTGGGTTGGGGGTAGACTGGAATGATAGAACTGCAGTTATGATACTTACTTGCCTTGCATGTGGCTAACCCAGGTTCAATTCTGGCATCCCATATGTCCCCCAAGCACCATCAGGAATTATTTCTGAGTATAGATAGTGTCAGTAATAACTCTAGAGCATCACCAGGTACGGACACTCTTCCTCACCAATAAAAAACAAAACAAAATGAAACAGGAGGTTGGAGTAATAGTACTACTGGTAAGGTCCTTTGCCTTGCTTACCAGCTGACCCACATTCAATCTCTGGCATCCCATATGGTCCCCTGAACATCAGGAATAAAACCTGAGAGCAGAGCCAGGAATAAAACCCTGAGCATGAGCAGGTGTGACCCCTCAAACACCAAAAAAAAAAAAAAAAAAAAAAATCCCTTGTAGGAATAATTTTGCTCTTAAAGCCAGGGTAGTTGTGGCAAGGCAAACACCCTACCTGTTGTGCTATCTCTCCAACTTCTTTCAAACCCTTTGCAAGAGAGCTAAAGTACCCACTAGTTAAGAAGTTCCTGACGGCAGAAATCAAATGGTCTGTCCTTAGGATCACAAGATAAATCAACCTCTACTGGCCATGAGATCTGCTTCTCCTAACATACCTCAAAGCCTGAGGGGGTCACCAACAATCACGGGGGGTGGGGGGTGGGTGGCGGTGGGGGTGGGGGGGAGATGTGGAACTCTTTCAAAATGGTTTCCTGCAGCACCATGAAAAGCAAGCCAGGAAAAGATGCCTTTTGAGCATTCTGGTTCAGTTACATCCAAGTTGCTCTGGAACTGGGGAGCTGGTAGGGTCTCAGAGCGGCTGTCCTGGGAGATGTGGCCGGAAGGAGGCGTGGCCATCTGGTGAGACCATCGGAGTCTGCCCTGCTCAGCTATGGGGGCCCCTGCTGAGGTTCACATCACAGGAAGCTGCAGCTGTATTGGTTTCTGATCAAAGGCACAGCACAGAGATGGTGGGGGAACGGGGGAATGGAGGTGACCGTGACTATAAGGGGGAATCGGAAAACTGAAGGGGGAAAGTGAAAAAACAACAGGGCCAGAGAGATAAAACAGAGGTAGGACGTTTGCCTTGCACCCGACTTGGGACGAATCCTGTTTTGATTTCCAGCATCCCCTATGGTCCCCCGAGCCTGCCAGGAGTAATTTCAGAGCCAGGAGTAACCCCTGAGAACTGCTGGGTATGGCCTCCAAACAAAAACAAAACAGAAACAACAAAGGGGAGGCCAGAGCAATAGAACAGCAAAGAGGGCATTTGTCTTGCATGTAGCTGATATGGGTTCAATCCCGTGCATTCCTTATCCTTCCCTGAGCCTGCCAGGAGTGATTCCTGAGCACAGAGCAGGAGTAACTAACTACCTGAGCACTGCTGGTGTGGCCCCCCTCCCCAAATAAAAAAAAAAAACCAAAACAAAACAACAAAGGGATTCTAAAATGGGATCTGGGGAACCAGAAGCAGAGCTGAAAAGAATGTTTAAGGTTTGGGACTTTAGAAAGGATTCATGGGGGGCCAGAGCAGTGGCACAGTGGTAGGGCATTTTGCCTTGTATGCGGCTGACCTAGGAAGGACCACGGTTCAATCCCCCGGTGTTCCATATGGTCTCCCAAGCCAGGAGTAACCCCTGAGTGTCACTGGATGTGGCCCAAAAGCAAAACAAAACAAATAAAACAAAAAGGTGTCTAGCAGGGAGAGGAACACACCAGCCTGACACTGCTGAGACCAAGGCCACATGGCTAGAGCTGAGCAGAGGGTCTGCAGCCTCTGGTGGAACGCACGGAGGCGCTCAGAGAGAGAGTGGGGTGTGTGTGTGTGGGTCAACTGAACCCTGATGGGCACAGCGGGAGCTGTCTTAAGAAGTCTGCAGTATAGTCTGCAACTTTATTGTTGTTGTTTTGAAGTCACACCTACTGATGATCCTCAGGGGTTCTGCTCTGTGCTCAGGAATCATTCCTGGTAGGCTCAGGGAACCATATGGGATGCTGGGGATTGTGTTGGCTGTGTGCAAGTTAAACGTCCTCCTCGCTGTGCTACTTGACTGAAGGGGCTGATTCTTCAGAGATGAGGTGAGGAGGATGGAAGGAAAATGTATCAAAAAAAACAGAGGCTTTTCCTCTGACCTGAAGGACCTTTTCCTCTTGGTAGGGAAAGGAGACAGGTGTGACTAGAAGCCCCAGAACTGCTCACTACATCCTGAGAGTAAGGGAGAGGGAGGGAAAGAATTGGGGAGACGGGGTTCTTGCCACCATGCTGTGCCCAACTTGTGCAAGGGGACATTTGGCAGAGGTGTGTGACTATGAGGGTGCTGCATGGGGCATGAAGATCTGAGACTGTAAGTGCTCCTTGAAAGCAGGAACATCTGAGACTGGGATGAGGGTCTGAAAGCATGAGGGGAGCATGGGAGCCAGAAAACCCCAAGATCTGAATGATGGCCAAGAACAGGGTCCCCTGGGGGGGCTGTTTAGGGCCAGAGGACGATTAGCGAGCGCATTCGTTACCTGGTCTGATGGACAAACAACATCTTAAAGTAATTGGAGAACGAAGCAAGAACTGATTTGTGGGCCTTGAAGTACACATCGCCGATGGCCACCGTGCAGTCACACAGGAACCCAAACTCACGCTGGGCGTTTAACTGCTGCAGGAGGATAAGTCCATGGTTGGCCAAGTCCATTGTTTTTATAAATCTGCAAAGCAAGGAATTTGGTATTTTTTAAGAAAAGACGGTTCACAGATAACTGGATGTCCTTACAGTCATGACAGCAGCAATGGCTATGCACATTCAGGCAAGGTCACCGATGTCCCTCAACGGGCCTGGTGTCAAGAGAACCCCCAGAGCCCCTCCATGGTAGGGGCTTGGGGATGTGGGTGGGTGCATCCAGACCTGGTGCCCGAATATGGTGGGTGGAGGGGCCCAGAGAGGAAATGGGGTGACAGGTACTGGAGTCAGAGAATATGCATGAGTCACTGGGTCATCAAGGTTTTTGTTTGTTTTGGTTTGTTTGGTTTGGGGGCCAGACCCACCAGTGCTCAGGGGTTACTCCTGGCTCTGCACTCTGGAATTACATCTGCATTGATCAGGGACCACATGGGAGGCCAGGGATCAAACCCAAATGGCCACATCAAAGCCCAGTGCCCTCCCCACTGTACTGTTGCTCCAGCCCAGGGGTCTTTAGGTTTAAAATGTCCCATTGCATTGTCAAGTCTTCGGAGAGACATAGATCCACTGAGGAAGCTGCCATAGGGTGAAGGTAGACTGAGACTGGGGGAAAGGTTTCTGGCTCCCCTTCTCTCCTCCTTTGGGGCTTTGAGGAGGGATGCCACTTCCCCAGATCACCCGTCAGGAGAGGGGAGAGTCCATCTTCTCCACTGAAGGCTCACCAGCCTCACCCCAGTCTGTTCTTGGCAGGGAGTAGCCTCTCGAGGAGTTCCTGTACTCAACCGGCAGTTTGCTCCTCTTTCTCCAGCACCCCGAAAGTCCCCCAGCATGCTAAGTGTAGATGTATCAGAACACTCGGTGTGAGAGAGGTCAAGCCGTCCACTCCCACAGCCCTGTCCAGCACAGCACCAGCACTGAGGGTGGGTCTATCAGGAAACAAGATACCAGTAGCTAGCAGGAGAGGGAAAACTGTCCCTCTGGGCTGAGAACGTGACCCTTATTTCAACTACCAGGAGGAAGCTACAGAAAAACTCCCAGGAGCATAAAATAAGTCTGACAATTAGGATGGAGAGAATGTTTCCTTGGGGGAGGTGTTTATAGCTGGCAGGTGCTTGGGAGTTATTTCTGGCAGGCTTGGAGAATCATAAGGTGCTCGGGATTGAACCAGCCTGTCTGGGCGCAAGGCAAGTGCCCTAGCCACTGTGTTATCACTCTGGCTCCTGCAACATGTTTTTTAATTCTAGGTATTCACTTGAATAAACTTATGGGCAGTGGGGTGGAGCGATAGCACCATGGTAGGGCTTTTGCCTTGCACGCAGCTGACACAGGATGGACATAGGTTCGATTCCCGGCATCCGATAGTCTCCTGAACCTGCCAGAAGTGATTTCTGAGCGCAGAACCAGGAGTAACCCCTGGGCGTCACTGAGTGTGGCCAGAAACAAAAACAAAAATAAAAACAAAAATCCAAATCAAAACAAAACAAAACAAAAACTTATGGGTAGTGACATTTAGAAACAATACCATTTCCAATCAGTCAAGAAAGGAGAGACACACAAAGTGGAATCTAACCAAACAGGTATACACTGTTCAGCTGTAAAAAAAGAGGGAGAGACATGCTAGTTTTGTGGCTTGAAATGGACCTTTAAATACTGAAAATTACCAAGAATGTCCAAAGGGACACCTAAGTCTATCACAATTCTTATAAAAATCCCAGTTGAGAGATGTGAATGAGAAAGTTCTAAAAAAACCTAGGTTAGCTTAAACAGAATCTTAAAAAAGTAGTAAGGGGGTGGTGGCGTGGTGGCACTAGAGGTCAGGCGTCTGCCTTGCCAGCGATAGCCTAGGATGGAGCATGATTTGATCCCCTGGCGTCCCATATGGTCCCCCAAGCCAGAAGCGACTTCTGAGCGCATAGCCAGGAGTAACCCTGAGCGTTACCAGATGTGACCAAAAACCAAAAAAAAAAAGTAGTAAGGGGGGAAGAATCAACCTGACTGTTACAGTGTTGTGTACTGACTGCTGTTTGAAGTTCATGTGGTGGAAGTTATGGGTGGAAGGATAAATGGAAAGAAAATGGCACAGAACCGAGTTCCAAGAGACAATGTAATCAATACACACAACTGACTGTGAACGAACGGGTATGAGGGATTCATTTATTCGGTGGAGGAAAAAAGGACATTTCACACACGGGGCTGGATTGCTGAGCTTCCTGGGAAGTGGAGGCACTGGAACATGACCCATAAAATTAAGAAAGATGTACTCAAAGTGGTTCACAGAAATGCAGAATACAAAACTTTTTTGTGGGGGGAATGTCAGTGAGAGGAAAATCTTAAGGGACTTAGAATGAAACAGCTTTTTTGTTTGTTTGTTTGTTTTTTTTGGTTTTTGGGTCACACCCGGCAAGCGCTAAGGGGTTACTCCTGGCTCCATGCTCAGAAATCGATCCTGGCAGGCTCAGGGGACCATATGGGATGCTGGAATTCGAATCACTGACCTTCTGCATGCAAGGCAAACACCTTACCTCCATGCTATTCCCCTCCCCCCCCTTAAAGATTTTCTTATTTGAGCCACACCTGGGGATGCTCAGAGATTACTCCTGGCTTAGCACTCAGGAATCACTTCTGGCAGTGCTTGGGATTATATGGGATGCCAGGGATAGAACCTAGGTCTGGCATATGCAAGGCAAATGCTCTTGCTCCAGCCCAGAGAGACTTTTGTTCTATGAAAGATCCTGTCCAGAGAATGAAAGTTAAGCTGAATACCAGCCAGACCTTGCTATAGCCCTTGGCAAGGAGACCTCGGAAAGACCAGGAGCTAAATTGCATAACTGATTCCCAGGTTAACTCTGAAAACAACTGCCTTAGAAAATGAACAGAAGACCTGAATGGATGCAGACATTTCACCCAAGGGAATATTCAGAAGCAAGGAAACATAAAAAGAAGTTTGGTGTCACAGCAAATTAGTGAAAAGCAAATGAAAACCACAGGGAGATGTCATGACACACTGAAAAGGATCTGAAAAAAATAAAAAAACCCTGACCGTCACCCAAGGAAGGGAAAGTGGCAGAGCAACCTTGGAAAAAGGTTTGGAAAAGGGGCTGAATGATAGTACAGTGGCAGGGCATTTGCCTTGCAAGCATTCCATTTGGTCCTCAGAGTTTGCCAGGAGTGATTTTAAAGCACAGAGCCAGGAGTAACTCCTGAGCACTGCCGGGTGTGGCCCAAACACCAAAAAAGAAAGAATAGAAATATGCAACAACCAATATAGCAACTGTACTCATGCACACTTAACCCCTCCCTATAGGAAAAATATATTTCCATATTTATTCCTAATGACCTGGGGTTCTGCATTCAGGGACCACTCTTGGGGGTTCCGAGGACCCAATGGGATGTCAGGCTTGAACCTGGAAGCAAGTGTCCCAAGTGCCTTTCAGCCTGTCAGGTCGAATTTAGGTGTCAAGAATTTAGGTCTGCCTAATGCAGTGACTTACTGGGGCACAGTAGCTGTGAGAGAGGAGAGAGGAGAGAGAGGGGAGAGAGAGGGAAGAGAGAGAGGAGAGAGAGAGAGAGAGAGACAGAGACACAGAGAGGGGGGCACAGGGGAAACTGGGGACGTTGATGGTGGCAAATATGCACTGGTGAAGGGATGGGTGTCGGACATTGCATTATTGCTGTATCACTGAAACTCAATCTGGGTCACACCCAGCAGCGCTCAGGGGTCACTCCTTAGCTCTACACTCAGAAATCACTCCTGGCAGGCTCGGGGGACCATATGGGATGTTAGATTCGAACCACTGTCCTACATGCAAGGCAAATGCCCTACCCCCATGCTATCTCTCTGGGGCCCCTGAAACTCAATCTTAAATGACTTTGTAACTGTATCTCGAGGTGATTCAACAACAAAATAAAAGAAACCCTCACTGGGGCCGGAGAGGTGGCGCTAGAGGTAAGGTGTCTGTCTGCCTTGCAAGCGCTAGCCAAGGAAGGACAGCGGTTCAATCCCCTGGCGTCCCATATGGTCCCCCCAGGCCAGGGGCAATTTCTAAGCACTTATCCAGAGTAACCCCTGAGTATCAAACGAGTGTGGCCCAAAAAAACAAAAACAAAAACAAAAAAACAAAAAAAAAAAAAGAAAAAAGAAACCCTCACTATGTACCTTAAGTATTACTGTGAAAGACTTGCAATTCACTTTGATCACAAAAAAAATTATTATTAAAAAAAAAATCTCTAGGAGCTGGATTGATAGTGGATACGATGTTTGCCTTGCACAGGGCCAATCTGGGTTCAATTCCTGGCATCCCATATGGTTCCCTGAACTTGCTAGGAGCAATTTCTGAGCACAGAGCCAGAAGTAACCCCTGAGCACTGCCCTCTCCAAAAACAACAACAACAACAACAAATACCAACAATAAAACCTCTTTCTGGGAGTTGTGAGAGATAAGGGTCAGGTGACAGGCTAGGAATGACACAAGACAATAATACCCACCACAGACCTGATCAGTAAGGGGAGAGAGAAAGATGGGCTAGGGAGGGGCAGGCTGGAGAGAGGCATCAAGATCCCAGGGACCCCTTGAGCATCTAACTGAGGTAGCTGAGCTGAGTCAGCGGCCAGGCTACAATGAAAGATGTGACACAGGAAGGCAGGGCTGTGAAGATGGTGATGCAGATTAGGATAGGCAGAATGAGAAGATGTTTGTTCAGGACTTGGGCATAGTGGCATAGTGGGGGCGGAGAGATAGCACCACTGTGCTTTGCATGCTTTTTTTTTTTTTTAATTTATTTTTTTTTTGCTTTGCATGTAGCTAACCCAGGATGGACCCGGGTTCAATTCCCGGCATCCTACAGGGTCCCCAGAGCCTGTCAGGGACCATATCTGAGTGCAGAGCCTGGAGTAACCTCTGAGCACTGCCAGGTGTAGCCCAAAGAACTAACAAAAAAAAAGGAGCTGGAGAGTGGAACCCTGTTGGGAAAACAGGTCTAAGTCCAAAAGTCTTTTCAACTTTTTTTTGTTTTTGTTTTTGTTTTTGGGCCACACCCGTTTGATGCTCAGGGGTTACTCCTGGCTATGCGCTCAGAAATCGCCCCTGGCTTGGGGGGACCATATGGGACGCCGGGGGATCGAACCGAGGTCCGTCCTAGGCTAGCGCTTGCAAGGCTTACCTTACCCTATAGCGCCACCTTCCCGGCCCCTCAAGTTTTTTTTTTTTTTTTTTTAAGTCACACCCATTGATGCTCAGGTTATTCCTTGTTATTCCTTGTTCTGCACCCAGAAATTGCTCCTGGCAGTGCTTGGGGAACCATATGGGATGATGGGGATTGAATCCGGGTCAGTTACATGTAAGAATGTCTGGCTCTGATGCTCAAGATAGGAATGGGGTGGGTGTGAAATTTGTAGCCACGGCTACAGTGTTTAGGGGCTACTCCTGACTCGGTGCTCAGGAGTGATTCCTGGTGGTCCAGTAAATCAAACTAGGGGTTGACCACTCACAAGGCAAGCACCTTTGTCCCCAGACTAGCCTTAAGAGCCCAGGACTCTTAGTTTCTTCGCTGTTTTATTTTAATTTTTTAATTTTAGGTCCCCCACTCCCACCCCAGAGACAGTCAGGCATCATACTGAAAGAAGTAAAAGTCACTTTCCAACTTCCCAGTGCAGTAATGGGTTTGGATTTCATTGTTTTGGCTTTGACCTCCCCTGCTGTTTCCTTTCAGACAAAGGGTTGGATTCTTTTTTTTTTTTTTTTTTTAGGGCCCGGACCAGCCGGGGGTGAGGTGAGGAGAGGAGGGAAGGGAGGGAAGGAGGAAGGCAGGGTGGAACCAAGGGAGGGAAGGCCTCAGAGGGTTGGATTCTTATATCACAGTGCCAAGTGCTTTCCCTGCATTCAGGGAGCACAAGGGGTCTGTGGTAAATCCTTTAGGGAGGTTCCTTACCTTGGGGCAGGCGAGGTGGTGCTAGAGGTAAGGTGTCTGCCTTGCAAGCGCTAGCCAAGGAAAGGACCACAGTTTGATCCCCTGGCGTTCCATATGGTCCCCCCAAGCCAGGGGCAATTTCTGAGCACATAGTCAGGAGTAACCCCTGAGCATCAAACAAGTGTGGCCCGAAAAACAAAAACAAAAACAAAACAAAAAAGAGGAATGAGGCCCAAGCGACAGGCAGACACCCCGACTCCCCGTTTCCCACTCCCCTAGGAACAGGAGACCAACAGCTTTGGAATTGGTGACTCGATCTTAAAGATAATAGCTCTGCTAAGGGACTAACTCCCACTTAGACAACTTATTTCAGGGCACTAAAAGGGGCCACTGGAGTCCTTGTTTTGATTTCAGCAAAGTCTGATGGTTTTATAATGCACAGGGCTCGTCGGTAACAGAGAAAGCACAAGCCACAGTGAGATTGATCCTTGCAAATAGTTCAGACCACTTACCAGGAAGGAGAAACTTGTTTCAATTAGTACTATTAATAATTAATAAGTGAAGGTCCATATGGTAGGCCTGAATGAGGTGGTCATTTGCATTTTCTATCGCTTTATTTAGCTATTTATTTAGGTTTTGGGGACTCAACCTGCAGGGCTTATTCCACCCAGGCTCTGAGCTCAGGGATTATTCCTGGTGGGCTCAGGGGACCAGATGGGGTGCTGGGGATTGAACCTTGTCTTGTGTGCTCCAGCTACAACATTTTTTTTTTTAAACTTGCAAAACTAGAAACTGAGTCTATTTAGTTGTCAATGAAAGGCTGGCACATTCTTTCAAACATCTGAGTCACTTCTTTTGCACAGTAACCAGAAAAGGGAGGGAATAAACTGTTGCTGCCTGACTAAAAAACTGCATTTATAACTTCTTAATTTCATTTGCTTAAAATAACATGAAAATTAATTTCTTTTTGTTTGTTTGTTTGTTTCTGGGCCACACCTGCTGTTGCTCAGGGGTTACTCCTGGCCTCTATTCTTAGGGATCACTCTGAAGAGGTCGAGGGAGCATATGGAATGCTGAGGATTGAACCCAGGTTGGCCTTGTGCAAGGCAAATGCTCTCACCGACGTACTATTGCTCCTATCCCAGTGTTGAATTTCAGAATGTAAGTTGAGGTCACAAGGCAGAAGACCAGTTTAGGTGTCAAGATGAAACAGCAGACCTAAGAGCCAGTAAGGTGCTGGAGAGCAAAGTGCATGAAGGGGGCCTGAGGCCTGATTTGACCCTCACACCTCATGGTCCCTAGGTCTTGAGCACTGCTAGGAGTGACCTCAAAACATTGAGCTGGGAGCAGCCCCTGAGCACTGTAGAGAAAGGTCCCAAAACAAAAATGATTATGCCATTTTGAGGAGGTTATCCCTCCATATCCAGCTGTGCTCAGGCTCACTCCTGGTGGTGCTCAGGGGACCATAGACAGTGTTGGGAATTGAATCAGGGCTGGCTGAGTACAGGGCAATTGTCTTGATCCCTGTACTTACTAACTTTCTGACCCCCAAACAATCACACCAAAGGCCTAACGCTATGATCAACTTTAAGGAAACCTACCCAGAAACATGTAATCCAGAAATATGGGGTGCTTCTTTTTTACTTTTCTTTCCTGGGGTGTTTCTAATGAAGGTGTCTTGAAGGGCTGGGAGGTGTTAAACTGGCTAGATTGCAAACCTGGCATGTGGGGGGGGGGGAGGTTCAATTCTGAATGGCACAGTTCCCAGAGCACTGCCAGAGAGAGCTCAGGTGAAACCTCAAAAACAAGAAAGGACTGAAGAGGGTGGAAAAGAGGGAGGAGTGTAGAGGCATGCAGCATGCATGTCTCCATTATCAAGGGAGGCACACTCTGTATGTGCCTTTTGGCTTTACTGGTGCAGTGTCCAATTTTCCTTCCAAGAAGTATTTCAGCCAGAAGGCCTGTTGGAGAAGTCAATCATTACCCCTGCGTGGATTACTGGCTATATTTCTGACATGGCTGTGACATTATAACTCTCTTTTCCTTTTATTTGATTTTTGTCTCCTTTTCTACTACAGAAATTCGGCCTTAGTTATCCTGCAGTCATAAAGAAATTTCAGTACCAAAGAAAACTGCTAGAAGTTCTCTGCTGACTAAGTATATTTGCATCTCAAAAGCCAAGCCAGATACATCTCTTTCAGTCAGCTTATTTGCTTCCTAAGGCCAACTCAAAACATACCATCTTCAATACAATGGTCTTCTCTCCCTGCCTTTGAGCACCACAGCAGAATGATTTTTGCCTCAGGAACTTTCCCTGTCACTTTGAATACCTGCTTACAAACAGGTTTGGCCAGTGTAGAATTAGGCTATTTTACTAGGTTTAATTCTGTACCCCCTTTCTTTAGTTTTTATCTCTTTCTATTACCAGATCATAGGAAGTGGGTCTTAGCCCCTAGCTAGAATACTATTTCCCTCAGGTTAGAATATTTGTTATCAGGAGTAAAACAGGATTCCTGCTATCCCTTAATTTACATCAGTAATGACACCTAGGGCCAGGAACTTCTTTGATATGTAAGAAATTAGCCTTCCTTTTATCCTCTAACTCCTAACTGAAACCTATTCTATTCTAAGGTTACAAACCATCTAAAGCCATATATGTGTATTTGTTCTATCAAACAATGTATATTGCATTCCTTTCATGTTATGATTGTCTTTTTTTTTCCCTTTATATACTCCCTTGCCTGAAGATTAAATTGGTCCCATTCCTGCCAGAAATGTGTTGACCCCACACATACTGCATGTGGTATCATTATTTCATATTCCTCTGCTCCTGTACCCGCTTTCTTCCAGTGAGGATTTTCTAAGGTTTAGCTTAGGGACCCAAGACGTCTGCAGCAAAGGAGGGAGGAAGGAAAGAAGGGAGGGAAGGTAGGGAGGGAATAAGGGAGGAAGAAGGAAAGATGGAAGAGAGAAGGACCTTCCCCTTTTGAGGGAGTGCTGTCATATGCTTAGGTCCAGACCCAGGTCCCCACACATGCAAATGCCTTTCTTTACTGTCACATGATGGTTGCTAAAGTCAGTCTGTTTGTCTTTTTTCTTTGTGTGTGTGTGGGGCACACCGGCTGTGCTCAGGTTATTCCCAGCTCTGTACTCAGAAATTGATCTTGACAGGTTCAGGGGGACCATATGGGATGCTGGGAATCGAACCTGGGTCAGTCCCGGGTTGGCTGTGTGCAAGGCAAACGGCTTCCTACTGTGTATGACTCCAGCCCCAGTAGAGTCAGTCTGACGAAAATGCCATCACCTGCAGGTCTAGGTCTAGGCACGATTCCACAAGTGTCCGAGCTAACTCTTCCTTTGACCCCAAGTCTTAAACTGAACAGTTTCTTTCAGTGTTTGGGAAGATTTCTACCATTAGGGTCTCTTCACACTTGAAGACACCAAAGAACTTTTGATTACATGAAATATGACCAGTAATATTTACTAGTCCATAAACTAATCTGGGTAACCAAAACAGTATTTGATTCAAAATAAGCCCATGAGGGCTCTGAGTCATGGTGCCATGCAGTTGCTGGGAAGGCTCTCCTTGGATCACAATTTGGCAAGTGACAGTTTCTCCTGCCTTTGTCCCACTTGGTGGTGTTGGGGCCTTGGGGCAACCACGTGGAGCCAGGGATGGAACTTGGGGTTCCCCATGTGCCCCAGCCCTATAAACATCTTTCTGGCCCTGGAAGGTGGTACTTGACTCTTGGTGCTCTGGGCTTCATCCTGACTCTGTGCTCATTTGAGATACTGTATGTTGGTGCTGGGGATTGGATATGGGTGGGGTAAAGGTCCAGCAGGTACCCTACACACTGTACTATTGCTCCAGAACCTGAACAAGTGGCTCTTTCTTTCTTTTTCTTTCTTTCTTTCTTTCTTTCTTTCTTTCTTTCTTTCTTTCTTTCTTTCTTTCTTTCTTTCTTTCTTTCTCTCTCTCTCTCTCTCTCTCTCTCTCTCTCTCTTTCTTTCTTTCTTTTTTTTTTTTTTGGTGGTGGTGGTGGGCTACTCCTGTGGTGCTCAGGGGATTCAGGGGTTGCTCCTGGCTCTCAGACATCACTCCTGGGGGCACATGGGTGATGCTGGAGATCAAACCAGAATCAGCTGCAAGCCTTACCGCTGTAATTTCTCTCTGGTCCTGTCCCTGCCTGGAATGAATTTTAACATGTATCCACAGGTCATTCAGAATGCAGGCTTACTGAGATCAGAGCAATAGTACAACATTGCCTAGTATAAGGCAGACCAAATCCCTGGCATTTCAAGTCCACAGGAATGATCCCTGTGCACCGCACCAAGAGGAAGCAGTCTGAGGACTGTTGGGTGCGGCTACTAAGTGAATATGCAAGCCTATTAAGCAATGTAGGTCTTACAGGTGCGGAGGTATTTATCATCAGTGAGAGGCTGATGGCATTTCAGCCTTATTATGAAAAACACTTTTGACTCTGTGGAGCCTTGAAAGCACCCTGGCACTCACCCTGGGAACTGGAAGAACCAAGAGGATCAGACATGGTATGTAAGACCTAGACCACCTGACACCAGATAATTCGGAGACGCATGACCCAGGCCTGCTAGTGAAAGGACCTGCACTCTGAACCCTCTTTCTTGGAAAGCAAAGATTTCTAAGCTGTCAGCCAGAATCACAAAAGCACTTCAGGAATTCCTATCTTTGCAAACTCTGCTCAGCCCCAGCTTTCTGGAAGTGAGAAAGTCATGTGAGCAAGACAACTGGAGATTATGGGCTTGAATTTAAACACCGCCTCTTAAAAAACAGTCGCAAAAAGTCACGGAAACCCTTTGAACTGCCAACCCCTGGAAGCGATCTGTGGATACTGAGTTCATTTCTCAGTGGCACTGCAAAAGGCTGAATATGAGTTACACTTAAGTCAAGGTATATTTCAATTCTTTAGGTATAATCTGCTAAGGAGAAATCCTGGGGAGGAGCATAGAGAGCAAGTGAGAAAGGAGAGGAGAGAAGAGGAAGTGGAGGGAGGGGGCGGGAGAGGGAGGAGAGAACTTTGCATCACAAGGTTCGGCTGAGAGGGACCCCTGAACACAAAAACAAGACTGAGGGCTGAAGAAATGATAGTACAGTGGGTAAAGCACTTGTCTTGCACGTAGCTGACCCGGGTTTGCTCCCCGACACCCCTCTATTCTCCCCAGTCAGAGCATGAATCTGGAAGTGAACCCTGAGTGCAAACAGGAGTGACACTTGAGCACTACTAGGTGTGGCACCCAAACCAACAAAGCCTAAATACGAGTTAACAAGTAAATGACTCCTCCCCCACCATTTTGAGCTTAAAAACAGTCCGCCTGGGGTTTGAGAGAAGAGTTAGGGGCTTCCTGGTATGCCGCTGCGGTTTGAACCCCAGCAACTTCAAATGGTCTCCAGCACAGAGCCAAGCATGCTTTGGGTTCTCAAAGTTCTCAATCCAATCCCTAGATATTCCCGGGGTTGGAGAAAAGTACATGGGGTGATGATCACCTTGCATCACCCAGGTCTGATCTCAGGTACTCCACATGGTACCCTAAGACTGTCAGGAGCAGCTGTGCTCTGAGCAGAGCCAGGACTAAGCCCTGAGCACTGCCAGGCATGGCTAAAAAGAGAGAGAAAAAGAGAAAAGGAATATAATCCTAAAATCTACTTTAAAACTTAGTTATTTGTTATCATGAATTCTTAGCCATTCAATGGAGGCTTTTGTTTTATTTCTAATTTAATTATATCTAGATGTAATTTTCAACTTTGGGAATATAAAACATTTGGTTCAGGGTCAAGTTTGGACATACAAAGACCTCAAGGACACAGAAAAGGTAGTCAAAGACCATATATCCCAGGTCTTTCCTGGGAAATAATTTTTTCCTGGGAAACGTCTGTAAAGATCTTCAGGGGTCTTTCCATTAACAGGGACATTCAGGGACCTGCTTTTTGCCAGATCTGTCAAAGTTACTTCAGAGCAAGGTGGGGGAGGGGAGTCCAAGGATGAAGCACAGGAGGAGTACAGGCCTCTTTCAGTCCCAGGACTCTGTCCTAAGCCACAGCCACCATCCCCTTAGTAACTTTTAAGATTCTCTGGTAGGCCAAAGCGCTAAGGTGCAGCTTCTCAGGAGGTTGAGGCAATAAATCTCTATTTTTATACAGTATTTACATCACAAAGGTGCAGTTTGGGAGTAGAGCGCAAAGGTCACACTATTCTCAGAGCACAATGGAAACTGTGAGCTTGGCTTTTAGGTCACACCCACCCTGTGATGGTTCTCAGGGTTTACTCCTAGCTGTACACTCAAGAATCACCCCGGCAGTGCTTGGGGTGTCTCTGGAGTTCCGGGACTTGAACCAAGTCGATGCAGCAAGGTGAACACCTTCCCCACTGGACTGTCTGACTCTCAGCGGCAACTTTTAGGACCTACTTCTGGTCTTGGTGGAGGAGCTTAGCATCTGATGGGGTTAGATGAAGAGAAGTTTTCAGCCTTGAATCGTGTGTGTGTGTGTGTGTGTGTGTGTGTGTGTGTTTGTGTTGATCCCTGGATTCCCATTATGTACCCCCCGCACTACCAGAAGTGAGTACAGAAACAAAAGTAAGCCATAAAGTATGTCTTATAGTGACTAAACCCTATCTATAATACACACACACACACACACACACACACAAATACAAATAGGTTATATATACATATGCATTGTTTTGATTTGAAAATTTGTTTTAATGCCTTGGATAGAAAGTAAACTTCTACTAACCATAAACAATGTGATTGGGAAGCACCCATTTTAAAGCAAAGCAGTGGAGAATTGGGAAGAAAATTTATTTTGAGGAATTAGGGATAAAACCACGGGCTCACTCATAGGAGACAAATGTTCTCCATGAACTACGCTGCAGTGACCCAAGTTCCTCCTTGCCTCCCCAGAGCACAGCTCAGCGGGCCTGGAGGACACTCCCTCCTAGCGATTTTCTACGTGACTGCTCAGGAGCTGGTGCTCAGGGGACCCTATGCGGTGCCCAGGCTGGTGTGTGGGGCAAGCAACCTACCTGCTCTATCACTGTGGTCCAGGCAGGGATAAAGTGTGCCCTAACAATGACCAACGTGGGCCACAGTGGTAGGGCGTTTGCCTTGCAATGCGGCAACCCCGTAGGCATCCCATAGGGTCCCCCAGTCTGCTGGGAGCGATTTCTGAGTGCAGAGCCAGGAGTAACCAACCCCTGAGCGCCGCTTGATATGGCCCAGAAATCAACCCATCAATCAAAGTTAAAAAAAAAACAAAACACAACAACGAACCTGGGCTCGAATGAGGAAGTGGTAAGGAGCGCATCATGTTGGGATGATGTCGGGGACAACAGAGAGGATGGATCATCACCATTTTATTGTTAAATTAGCTTTGGGGTCGCACTCAAAGGCGCCTTGGGGGTGGTGGTGGTGTCCAGATGGTGCCAGCATTGGAACCCAGCGCTCCTGCAAGTAACTCAGGGTTCTGATCCCTGGAGGCACCTCCCAGCTTCTAGGGAAGTCCAGGACGCCCTGATATTGCCCTCTGTTTGCTTATTTCTTAATAATAATAATTTTTTTGGTTTTTGGGCCACACCTGGCGGCGCTCAGGGGCTACTCCTGGCTATTTGCTCAGAAATAGCTCCTGGCAGGCGCGGGGGACCAAAGGGGACGCCGGGATTCAAACCAACCACCTTAGGTATTAGGTCGGCTGCTTCAAGGCAAACGCCGCTGTGCTATCTCTCCGGCCCCAGTAATAATTATTATTATTATCATCATCGAGAAGGCAGGATCCACTGCGGAGCAAAGCACGCGTGGGCTGGGTGGGGAGCGGGCAACTTCCAGACGTGGGTCCCTGCCTAGCTGCAGGCAGGAGCATCATCCTTCCTTCCCTGGGTCCATCGGGGCTCCAGCCCGCTCGGCCACCCTCTCTGTCCCTTTGCAAGCTCAGAGCACCACTCCGTGCGCACCCGCACCTGCTGCGAATGGTTCGAACTTGGGCACAGCCCGGTGGTATGGGGCAGTTCGGGGAAGGGAGACGGGACGGCGGGGAGGGAGCCCCACGAGGGACGGGATGTGGCCTCCCCGAGGGGGAAGCCGCTCTGCCGGCCCGCGCCCCGGGGCTGGCCGACCCCCTACGGCGGCCCAGATAGCCTGTCGCCGGAAGCCGGAGGCCGCAGGCTGATTGCCGCTTTGCAGCAGCCGCGGGGCGCCCGGAGCCCGGCTCCGCCCCGCCCAGGGCACAACTGCCGCAAAGCCCGCCCGCGGGGCGGGGCCTGTCCTGCGCGAACTGAGGGGCGGGGTCCGCCGCTCTGACAGGCCACGCCCACCCCGCCCCCACCCCGAGGGGCCGAAAGGAGGGGGAGGAGCGCCGCACGCGCTCGGCGGCCCTCGGGCCTTGTGCGCGTGCGCGTACGCGCGCGCTCACGCCCCAGATCCCGCGGAGTCTCGCACCACGCGCCGCCTACGCAGTGCGCACTGCAACGCTCCGCGCAGCCAGCCGCCCGGACGCCGGGGCGGGGGCGGGGGCGAGGGCCGGGGGCGGGCGGGAGGGAGGGAGGGAGGCGGGGAGGGGGAGGGAGGCGGGGAGGAGGAGGGGGCGGGGCGAGCGCGCACGAGAGCCGGAGACAGCGCGAGACCCGGGAGGCCGGAAGCGCGCGTGCGCGTGCGCGCTCCCCCGCCCGCGCTGGGAGGCGGAGCCGCAGCAGGAGCGGCCGCAGCTGTGGGAGCCGCTGCCGCTGGGAGACGCGCCAGAGAGGCCGGGCCTGCTCCGGTCCGACCGGATCCCGCGCCCGCCCCGCCCCCACGCGCCCCTCCCCCACCGGCCGGCGCCGCGGCCCAGGCCCGGGCCGCCGCCGCCCAGGGGAGAGGAGGGCCGCGCCGCGCCACGCCACGCACCTGTCCGGCCCCTCCGGCCCGGGCTCCGACGCGGGGCTCCCTCCGCTCCCCGGCGCGCTCCGAGCGGCAGAGGCAGAGGCGGCGGCGGGCGGCGAGGGACGGACGGCGCCGGGAACGGAACGCCGCCCGCCCCCTCCCTCCTCCCCTCCCTCCCTCCCTCTCCTCGCTCCCTCCTCCCCGCCGCCCTCTCGGCTTCCGTCCCCTCCTCCCGCCAAGCCCCGGATGGAGCCGCCGCCGCCGCCGCCGCCGCCGAGCCGCCGCCTGGCCCGGATGGCTGGCTGGCTGGCTGGCTGGGTGATGGCTGGGGCGGGCGGCCAGGCCCGGCGCCAGGCGGACGGACCCGGCCCGGCCCGGCGCGCCCCGCTCGCCCGCCCGCCCGCCCGTCTGCCGCTGCTCCCGGGGCCCCGCGGCAGGGCGGCCGGGCCCTCGCTCGCCTTTGTTGCCGCCGGAGCCGTTGCCACCGGGCCCGCGCCGCCGCCGCCGCTCCTCGTCCTCGTCCTCCGCCGCCTGGAGCCGGGCTGCGGCGGGCGGGCGGGCGGGCGGGGGCGGCACGTGGCGGCCCGGGCGGGCCGGCTTACCTGTCGCGGGCCGCCCGGCGGGTGCGGGCCGGCCGCCGCCGCTGTCCGCGCTCGGTGCGGGCGCCTCGTCTCCGTCGGTGTGGCGGCGGCGGCGGCGGCGGGGCTTTTCCTGTCCGGTTACGTTAAGGTCACATGACGAGCAGCCGAGGAGCGACTCGTGCGAGGCGGCGGCGGCGGCGGCGGCGGGCGGGGAGCGGCTCCCGCCGGGGGGGGCGGGCGGGAGGCGGCGGGGCGCGGCGAGCGAGCGAGCGGAGGCGCCGCGGCGGCAGCGGACCCCCGCCCCCGCCCGCCCCCGCCTCCGCCTCCGCCTCCCGCCGCGCCGCCGCCGCCGGCCCGACTCGGGCGGCCTGGCCAGCGGGAAGCCGACGCCCCGGACTGGCGGGGCTGCGCCGAGCCCAGGGATGCTCGGGCCGTCTCCGCGAGGCCTCTGGCTCGCTCGCTCGGGTGCAGAGTGGACCGCGGCTGAAGGGAAGAGGCTGCGGGAGGATGCTCGAGCCTCGCCGGAGCCTGCGGGAATCTTCGGGAGCTGGGAGCGAGGCGATGGGGAAAGGAACCCCGGCCAGGCCAGCCTGTGGTCTCCAAGGTGGCTCTAGGACCCATCCTTCCAGAGTGCTGGTCCTTGCAAAGGCTTGGAACTGGGAGTGGCAGAACAGAGCTTAGGCTCCCTGGATTCTCGCTTGGCCCCGGCTGAGTGCCGGACTTCCAAGTGTTTTTGGAAATACCGTCTGATGATTGGGTCTGATGCTTGGCTGGAAATGGACCAGGTCGAGGATTTCGAGTTAGCCGGGGCTCGCTGGTGACTTGGAAGGAAACGGGCGTTGCGGTTGTAGGGTCCTCTGCTGGTTTTGTTGTAGGCCCTCGCTCGGAGAACGGATGGATGTTCCCTTTTGGTTTAGTCAGACTCCAGGTTGGGTCTGATAACAGAGACGACCAAAATGTATGTGGAGTCATATCTTAAAAACCTGAGTGTGACTTAGTGATCCCGTTGGACTCCTGGCTTCATTCTTTCTTCCAAGACCACACAAGCAGCTGTATGACTTGACTCCTAGAGTGAATGATATTTTGTACACACCTGCCTTAAAGTTCCTTATTCTTGAATCAGCTAGATAAATCGTTTTCTTAGATTTAAGTCTGTCTGCAGAATTCCAATTCTGTCCCTGATACAAGCTTTCACTCACACATCAAAATTGGTCTGCACACAGGCGTGCCAGGTTTCTTGCTTGCTTTTGTATTTGTCATCAGTCTCTAGAAAACAGCTTTGAGTGGTACAGAGATTGAGTTCTTGTAGGTTTTCGAAATTTGTTATTATTTATTTATTTTTTTTTGCTGTGTTGATGATTAAATTCACAGATCAAATCCTCATGAGGAAAGGCAAGTGGCTCTCCTGCAGAGCTACTTCTTGGGTTCCCAGAATTCTCTTCTTGTCTGAAGGGATTCTCAACAGGAGTGGAACTGAAGGGAAAAGTGGGCAAAATGGTGCTGAAGTGTAAGGAAGCCCCTGGGTAGAGACTTAACTCTTCAGTGTTATTTATTTATTGACCTTGAATTTCAGTAACAGCATAAAATAAATATTGCTTGCAGAACTCTTATAAGGTCTGACTGCATTTACAACTGTGTTCAGCTCCTGGCACCACATCCTGGGATGACCCCAAGGATAAAACCAGTGGTGACACTAGCTTCTGGGAATATACAGCTGTATATAATCCCTGTCCCCGTCCCCCCCCCAAAAAAAAACAAACAAACCCAAAGTACTTGGTAGTTTCTCTGTATTGTCTGTCCCATATGGAAATAAATTGGGTTAGTCTTGAAACTTCCTAGAGACAGGGCTGTCAAGAGCATCCTAATCTTGGATGGGGGGAGGAAGAGCCAAGCCTGGGACATGTACTTTGCATGTAGAGACCCCAGGAGGTCCCATCCCTGGCACTGCTTGGTCTCTAGCTAGAGCTGGAATTGGCAACAATTCTGGCTTAGTCCCGTCCCCCCCAATCCACTTTTCTTCCCCTTAATAGGCATCTACTACTCTCCAAGAACTATTGCTTCCGATTTTCAAACCAGACTGCTTTGCTGTTAATCTCTCAAGCCATAGGCAGGCATACTTGAATGTTGTCAAGTGTGCCAATTCCTTTTCTCTTTAATCGCTAATATCAAGCGTCATACAAACAGTACCTACTTTGTCCAGCTTGAGGAACTGGGAAGAATGTCAGAGTGGAAATCTATAGGTGGATGCGTGTGTGCAGAGGTTGGGAGGAAGCTCAGTCTGAGGAAAGGGCTGGTGGTGTCTCTCAGGTCAGGACCAAGTGGCAGGTTGTTAGTCTGGCTGTAGAAAACCCACAAGTGCTCTTAGGAAGGTCTTAGTCATGGTGTTGTGTTTATGTGAGATTTTGGAAATATGTTTGGCAAGTTGTGAGTTGAAAATCGTTTCATGCATGCTGCTTAAAATAAAACCATGGTTTAGGGGCTGGAGGATTGGGTTCAAAGGATTGGCGTTTGTGGTTTGAGCAAAGAATCAGGAGTGGATTCATCAAAAATTTATATATTAATGTCCTGCAGAGTTTGGTGTTCGGGATTCTTTGTCAGGCTGAGAGATAGATAGCCTGAGAAATAGTACTTGCTTGTGCCTTGAAAAAGAATAGTTTTAGTGAAATGTGGACAGCAGGAAGCAGTTGTGTGAAAATTTGTTTTTTTTGGGGGGGGGGCACACCTGTCATCGTTCAGGAAGCAGTTATGTGAGAATTTTGTTTTGTTTTGTTTTTTGGGGGGCCACACCTGTCAGTGTTCAGAATTTATTCCTGGCAGTGCTCAGGACCGTCTGCAGAGCCAGAACTGAACCCAAAGTAAAACTAGTGCCTTACACAGTGTACATTCTATAGTATTTTACATATCCTATGTATGTTCAGGATGAAAACAAAAGTTACTTTTCTTCTTATTTTTCATAGTAAGAAATGTGGGTAGATTCCTAAAGTAGCTTTTCTTCATCACATTTTTTTATGAAGTCTGAGTTCTTGAAAGCTACGAGAATGACATGCCTTCACAAGTAGAACCACAAGTCTAGAGCAAACTGCCATGCCTCTGCTAGATGTCCCGTCCCCCCTCCCCAAGAAATCAGGAGGATGTCTTAGTAGTGACTTAGATGGCATTGGTTTAGCTATAAAGTTTCTAGAAAGTGATTAATTTGTGCCCAAGAAAATGATTTCTGTTGTTTTTTTGGGGCCACACTGGTGGTACTTGGGTTACTCCCGATTAGTGCTTGAGGGCCATATAGGGTGCTGGGTATCAAAACTTTGGTTGACCACTTGCAAAACAAGTGCCAAAAACGCTGGACTCTCTCTGGTCCAGGAAATTCTTAATTTGTAGCAGGAAAGCTAACTTGGGGGACTAGAGCCCAGTATCCACTTTGAGTTCCCCCACCTGTATTGCTGGGGGTAGGGTAGAAACCCATGCCCTCTGTCCCTCCCAGCACAACCACAGTTGTAGCTATCTGAGCATTGCTGGGTGTGGCCCAAGGAGTGGGTAGGATCTTGAATTTTGTTGGTTCCTATCAAGACCACATTCCCTCAAGTATTTCCTATATTTCAGAGGACTTTTTAAACTAAAAGTCTTTTTGTTTTTTTTTTCCTTTGTTTTTGGGCCACATCCAACAGCACTCAGAAATCACTAAGGGGACCATATGGGATGCTGGAGATCTAACCTGGGTCAGCCATGTACCTTACCTACTGTGCTATTGCTCTGCCCCTAGGATTTATTTTTTTAAACCTACAGCATAGTGTTGTGGGTTTCAGACATTTGCTGTGATTTTTTGTGGGTTGCTGGAATGAGGTTTGGGGGATCCAAATAGTGCTGGGGGATCTGGTGGTGCTAGGGTCTGAACCTGGCCTTCGCGCATGCAGTGTGGATGGACACACGCTCATTGGGCCATCGCTCCTCTGCTGTCGGGTTTTGACATTTTGTGCTTGCTTAGCAGTGTGTAAGTAACATACCAAACAGAATCCAGAAAACTTCTTATGAATGGTTAAAAATAATTTTTTTAAAGCTGGCTGACGGCTTAAATTGATTTTATCAGTATAGGATTCGTGGTTTGAAAAATATCGATGCTTATTCTCTGCTTGTTTCGGGTTCTTGACAAGCTTGAAGATCTTTCCATAAGCATTTGAGGATCTCCTGAAATTCTTTGGGCCCTCAGGTGGATTCAGGACCAATCTTTGTAGCCTGTTAAGATGTTGACAGGATATCCAGGTGTGCTTTCTAGCCATCTGCTCTCTGCTGATGAGTGTTGGTACTGGCAGGTCACAGTTCTGTCTGAGCGTGGTGCCCTTTCCCCTGCACTCCACAGGAGGGCACTTAAGTGAAGAGTGACTCATGAAGATGAGAGGATTAAAACTGTTTTGAAGGAGTACCCGTTTATGCACGCATTTTATTTAATTCTTTTATGATTTAGAGGTCATTTGTCAGTATTCGGGGCATACTTCTGGCCCTGCTCAGGGATTAACTTGGGGAACCATATGGGGTGCTGGGCACTCAACTCTGGATGCGCCACATTTAGTAAGACAAGCTCCTTATCCACTGGACTATCTCTCCAGCCTCGTGCATGTCAGTGTCGGTTTGTTTTGTCCAGCTGGCAGTGCTCAGGGCTTACACCTGGTTCGGTGCTCAGGGATCCTTCCTGGCAGCTCAGGGGCACATACAGGATGCTGGTTATTGAAGCAGGCTTGGCTTGGCCTTGTGCAAGGCAAACACTCTACCTGCTATACTGTCACTCTGGCCCCTATGTATATATTCTAGTCCATTAATTTTTTTTCTTCCTTTGTACATATCCATTAATTTTTTTCTGGGGGGGGTGGGGACTACCCCTGGAGATGTTCAGGGATTACTTATGGCTCAGAAATTACTCCTGGTGGTTCTTGGGGGAGCCAGTTCAGATGTTGGGGATTGTACCTAGGTCAGCTGCCTTCAAGACAAGCATCCTACCCTATTTTGTACCTCTAGCCCCTCTGCGTATATTTTTAGTAACCACTTTGACCTGTTTTTCCTGACAGGGTAGATGAGGGTTGAACCAGCAGCTTGTTTTGTTTTTGTTTTGGGGTCACATCCACCTGTGCTCTCAGCTTTCTCCTGGCTCTGCTCTGGGGGAGAGGGACACAGAACACTAAATGCAGCCTTCAGGATCACTGATACCTGCTATGCAGGCGCCAGACCAGTGCTGTGATGTGTCAACACCCGTAGGTTAAGTTGTCATCTTCTCTAGCTCTGTCCCAACAATACATTTGAGGTAGGCTGAAAGAAAAGTTGTTGACCTTGTCCGGACCATTTAGTACAGTAAAAATGGAACAGATTTTCTCCAACTTTGTTCATGAATAATCCGTTTCCTGGTAAATGCAAGCATGATGTGGGAGGGGCGTGCTCCAAGATGGTGCTGGGGTCCCAAGGCCCTTCTTGACATTTCTGGCAGGTGTTAGGGGCCCTGAGGTGTTTGTGTTGATGTGTGACATCTATGGTGGAGGGTGGGGCACAGTTGTGCCCAGCAGTACTCGAGTAACCAAGTGGCTCGGGGGATTGAATTCAGGTCAGCTGCATGCAGGCTTTGGCCCCTGCTTCTGATTCTTTTCTTTTTTTGGGGTGGGGGGAATGGGGTTGTTTGGCAATACCTGGCTGTGCTCAGGGACTATCCCATCTCTGAATGGAGGAGTGACCCTTGGCAGCACTTTGGGGACTATATATGGTGCTAGGAGGCAGCAAGGCAAGCACCTTCACCCTTATACTATCTTGGTTATCTCGGTCACCCCCCCCCCACCCCGTTTTTTTTTTTTCTTTTAGTACCTAAACATGTCCTTGTGTTAAACTGTTTCAAGTGTGCTCTTAGATGATTGGGAGTTAATCCTTTTTTCCCCTTGATTTTTGGATATTGGGACACCACTGTCTGTATCCAGGGGCTACTCCCAGTTCCCACTGGTGCTCAGAGGAATGAATCTGGGCTTTTTTTGCAAACTGCAGACAGGCCCCTAAGCATCCCATGAACATTGCCTCTGGCACATCTCCAGAGGGACCCTGGAGACCCACTGGGGTTGCCAAGGTATCCCTAACATCCTCTTGCATTAGAGAGGAGGCTCAGATCTCTGGTTGGAGGCCCAAAAGAAAAGATTTTAAAAAGGCAATCATGGTTGGACTACTGAGAAAACGATATCAATTCTTTCTGTCATGACATTTTTCTATAAGCTTTGGATTAGATGGGTTTATTGTAGGATTCACTTGAATAGCATTCAAGTCACGTTTTTAGTTTGTCTTTGGGCCACAGTCAGTGCTCGGGTTATTTCTGGTTCTGTACTCAGAAGTCACTCCTGGCAGGCTCGGGACCATAAGGGATGCTGGGGATAGAGCCCCAGTAGGTCCCAGGTTGGCTGAGTGCAATGCCAATGCCCTACTGCTGTAGGGCTGGCCCTACAAGTCACTCTTTTTTTTGGGGGGGGGGGGTCACACCCAGCAGCGCTCACGCCTGGCTCTACTCTCAGAAATCGCCCCTGCCAGGCACGGGGGACCAGATGGGATGCCGGGATTCGAACCACTGACCTGCATGCAAGGCAAACGCCCCACCTCCATGCTATCTCTCGGGTCCCTACTAGTCACTCTTTTTTTTTTTTTTGGGTCTTTGGGCCACACCCGACAGTGCTCAGGGTTACTCCTGGCTATCTGCTCAGAAATCATTCCTGGCAGGCACGGCGGACCATATGGGTTGCTGGGATTTGGGATTCGAACCAACCACCTTAGGTCCTGGGTCAGCTGCTTGCAAGGCAAACAACGCTGTGCTATCTCTCTGGTCTCTACTAGTCACTCTTGACAGACATTGGTTCTCAGAGTCCTCAAGAAGTTCTCTTGAGGCCAGTGGTAGTACAGTGGGAGGGCGCTTACCTTGCACACTGCTGACTTGGGTTTGGTCCCCGACATCCCGTATGGTCTCCCAAGCAGGATTAACAGCCCCTGAGCATCACCAGGTATGCCCTTTACCCCCATAAAACCCTCAAAACTGTGTGTGTGTGTGTGTGTATGTGTGTGTTTAAATCTTTCACTGTAAATTTCCCTCCCGTATAGTCTCCCAAGCAGGATTAACAGCCCCTGAGCATCACCAGGTATGCCCTTTACTCCCATAAACCCCTCAAAAGTGTGTGTGTGTGTGTGTGTGTGTGTGTGTGTGTGTGTGTGTGTTTAAATCTTTCACTGTAAATTTTCCTCCACTTCCATTCTCCCAGAGTGCACAGTAAGAGCTGCTTTCTTGAAGGCTTTCTGGTTTGCCTCTCAACACTTCCTACTCTGAAGTGCTGGTTGTATGGGTTGAGACACTTATTTATGTCAGTATCTCCTTCCTGTCCCCTGCCACCCCTCAAGAAATAGTTCCCTGGAGATCTGGACAGATGGCCTGCAGGACCGAGTTAAATTTGAGGGCCCTGAAAGGATCTTTTCCCTCCGCTAGAACTGAGTGAGCAAGTTGATTGTCGGGAGCTTCTGGTTGTTGAAGATTGGTGCTGATGGTGTCTGTTGGCAATGAAGGACCCTGTTAGATGCTCACTGTACAATTTGTTCTGCAATTCACATGTGCAGGGTGCTGTGGCAGAATGGACAAGGCTGCATTTCATGTAGTTGATCTTTTTGGGGGCAAAGGGGGCCATGTATTTCTCAGCTTTGTTCCCTTGTTACACATCTATTTGTGCTGTGGGATTTTTGTTTGTTTGTTTGTTTGCTTTGGGGTTATGCCCATTGGTATTCCATGTTTCCTGGCTCTGCACTCTGATGGTGTTTGGGGATTGAACCCTGCTTGCCTGCTTGGCTATGTACAAGGCAAGTACCCTACTTGCTATCTATCCAGTCCTCAAAATACTATCTCTTAAAAAAAAGATGTTTTTTGTTTGTTTGTTTGTTTGTTTTTTGTGAAACTGAATTATAAATCACAGATTTGAGTTTGACATGGGATTTTATGTTCAAAAGTGAAATAAATTTTTAGAAAAAACTGTTTTCCTTACGTCTGAAAGTGGAAAATTTTTTGGAGTGGGGGGACACACCTGGTGGTGCTCATGGGTTACTTTTGGCTCTGCACTCAGAATTCACTCCTGGCAGACTTGAGAGACCTGAATGTCAGGGATCAAACCCGGGTCTGCCACATGCAAGGCAAACTATCCTACCTGCTGTGCTATTGCTCCAGCCCCGAAAGTGAAATGAATTTTAGGGAAAACTATCTTCCTTATTTTCATATTAAGGTGTGTGTATATGTATGTGTGTGTGTATATATATATATATATAAGGTTAACTTCTATTTATTTATTTATTTATTTGGTTTTTGGGTCACACCTGGCAGCATTCAGGGGTTACTCCTGGCTCTGTGCTCAGAAGTTGCTCCTGGCTGGCTTGGGGGACCATATGGGATGCCGGGATTCGAACCACCGACCTTCTGCATGCAAGGCAAACACCCTAACTCCATGTTATCTCTCCGGCCCCAAGATATTTTATTATTTTTATTATTGTCAGTCTACCCAGAAGTGTTGCAATGTTTTGTGCACAGGAACCCTGTGTTACTTAGGGTTACCCCTGAATGCCCAATATGAGCCCAGACTTTTGGCCCCTCTCCCTAATCCCTCCCAGGTGTGTCTTACTGAAGATGACTGATCGTTTGAGGAGGCTCTTGTTTTTAGCTGGGTGTTTGGGCCACCCTGGGCAGTATACAGGAACTACTCTTTGGCTCAGTGCTCCAGACTGTGGTGCCCAGATTGAACCTGGATCTCCTTCATGAAAGCAAAGCCTGCACTTCCTCCTGTTAAGTCATTCTAGCTCCAAGGTTCCTGCTCTTAACACCTTATTCAGTTCTATAAAATTGTAGCTGTAGGGGCTGGAGAGATAGCTTGGAGGTAAGGCATTTACCTTTCATGCAGAAAGTCATCAGTTCCAACTTGGCATCCCATATGGTCCCCGAGCCTGCCAGGAGCGATTTCTGAGCATGAAGCCAGGAGTAACCTCTGAGCGCTGCTGGGTGTGACCCAAAAAAACCAAAACAAACAAAAAATTGTAGCTGTAGTAGGGTCAGGGCTATATTGTACAGTGGAGGGGCCACATGCCTTGCATGTAGCTCACCTATGTTTGATCAGTGGCATCTTATATGGTCTCTTTTTTTTTTTTTTTTTGGTTCACACCCAGAAAACTGAGCGGCAGCGCTCAGAAGTTACTCTTGGCTCTACGCTCAGAAATCGCTCCTGGCAGGCTCAGGGGATCATATGGGATGCCGGGATTCAAACCACTGACCTTCTGCATGCAAGGCAAATGCCTTACCTCTGTGCTATCTCTTCGGCCCCTTACATGGTCTCCTGAGTGCAGAGCCAAGAGGAAGCCCTGAGCATCTCAAAGTATGGCTCCCAAATTAAAAAAAGCAGAAACAAACAAAAAGGTGGTAGTAATTTATATCTAGAGTGTGGTTTGAAACCTGAGTATAACCCTGCTTGCTGCTTTGTGTGTTTCCTGCCAGAGGAAACGTGTCACCCTAGGAAACCCCAAATCTGGGAAGGGACAATGAAAGAGAAATTGAGGACTCAGGAGATCTCACTATTTCAGTTGCCATCATAATGTTTATAAGTTAGAATCTAAGTTCTAAGATAATATCCCTAACCAAACACATGAATGAGGCTTTTCATAAATGAATGTTTTTTTTTTGGTTTTTTCGGCCACAACCGCCAGTGCTCAGGGGTTACTCCTGGCTGTCTGCTCAGAAATAGCTCCTGGCAGTCACTGGGGACCATATGGGACACCGGGATTCGAGCCAACCACCTTTGGTCCTGGATTGGCTGCTTGCAAGGCAAACACCGCTGTGCTATCTCTCCCGGGCCCATAAATGAATATGTTTAGGGGCCACCTCATATGGCTTTTGGGTTGACTCCTTACTTGGGAGGGTAGTCCATGAGTGGCCAAAACAGGAACCAGGCCGTCTGCACGCAAACAATGCATGAGCTCTAGCTGAACTAGCTCTGGGACCCAAGTTTCTGTCATTTGGGCTACTTGGCATTACTCAGGGCTCATTTCTTGCGTTGGGAACCGCTTCAGTGCTTCGGATTGAACCCAAGAACCTTACCCTTTGCAGTCTTCTCTCTAGCCACGTGGCCCATCCAGTTTTTTTTTTTGGTTTTTGGGCCACACCCGGTGACGCTCAGGGGTTACTCCTGGCTATGCGCTCAGAAGTCGCTCCTGGCTTGGGGGACCATATGGGACGCCGGGGGATCGAACCGCGGTCCATCCTAGGCTAGCGCAGGCAAGGCAGGCACCTTACCTCTTGCGCCACCGCCCGGCCCCGCCATCCAGTTTTTTTAAGATTAAGAGCAACATCTTGGATTTAGGGGCCGGTGTCCAGAGGTGGGGGGTGGGGTCCCACCTTGCAGCGCTCAGGGGTTACTCATGACTCTATGTTCAGAAATTGCTCCTGGCAGGCTTGGGGGGACCATATGGGATGCTGGGATTTGAACCACCATCCTTCTGCGTATAAGGCAAACGCATTACCGCTGTGCTATCTCTCCAGCCCCCGGTGTCCAGATTTCACTGGAATTGCATAATTTTTGTTGTGAGTCCTTTATTTGATAAGTTCAAGAAGCACTCTAGGACATGGTTTTATGTTAGTATTTAAAAATTTCATGGCAAATGACCAAATACCATGTGCTAACCAAAATAAAAACTCCAGGGGCTGGAGTGATAGCACAGCGATAGCACAGCGGTAGGGCATTTGCCTTGCTTGCTGTGGACACTGGACGGTCCCGGGTTCTATTCCCAGCATCCCATAAGGTCCTCAAAGCCTGCCAGGGCCGATTTCTGAGTGTAGAGCCAGGATTAACCCCTGAGGGCTGTGGGTTGTGGCCCCAAAACAAACAAAAATAAAACAAAATAAAAACTCCAGCTTTTACATTTGCCCAGGATTTTATCTTTATTTTCAGTGAAGTCAAGTCTAAAGGAGAAGTCGCTTTTCAGTGCTGTGTGCTGACTTGCCCTGGACCGCATCAGAACTCTGGAGAATGTGTGGAGTTGCTTATCTCTGAGTAGACTTGTGAGCCCTGCATGCTTCTCTATTTTATTTACACCATTAGGGAATGTTGAGATGTTCTCTCTTCCGATATTTAATTGTGCAGCAATAAAATGGTCTCAAAAACGGCCTTGTTGCATGTATGAAGGCCTTGTTTCTGTAACCCATGAACACCCTCCTCCCCCAGTCCTGTCTGGTTTGTGGGAAGAATAAAAAGCATTTGTGAGGAAAGGGAATTTGGAATAGTGAAATGAGTTTTGTTTTCTTGAAGGGAGCAAATCAGGCTAGAGAGAGGTACTTACCTGGGTTTGATCCCATGGGCCCTGAGCATCACTGGGTGTGGTTGGGGGGGGAGGGGAGTGCAGAACCAACAGAGCAAGTAGTGAATAGCTTGGAATTGGAGAAGTTGGAGGAATCTTCCTCCTGCTCATTTTTGTCCTTTCCTCCAAGCTGAAACCAAGAAATAAGAGAGGGGGTAGGACTGGATCCCTTTGGAGAACTGGCATCCTAGCTTCAACCTGGGCCTCTGACTTGACACATTCACGGGGAGCAGGACAGGAACTAAATTGGACTTAGTTCTTCGAGGAAATGTAAAATGGGAAAGTTCTGTCCATGCAAGCACCTGCTGCTGACTAGTTGACCACGAGGCACTGACACTGGTGGGCGGCAGTCCTGGTCCACGCCAAACAGGTGGTTTGAGGAGCCTCTGCTGCTTTGGGTTGGAACTCCCTGCTGAGATGCGGTTCTGGAGCTCGTGGAAATTTCATTGAGCCTTAATTGGTCTCGCCTGGTGGGTTTTTACCCAAATGTGTACCAGGAATTCTTATAGATGAATTCCGTTAATCTTCTACCTAGTGAGATGCTGCTGCTAGTAAACCTGTTTTACAGGGGCCAGAGGGATAGTATAGCAGGCAGTGTTTTTGCCCAGTGCACCCAGCTGATCCGGGCTTGATCTTTGGCATCCCATTTCATCGGAGTTGCTCATTGACTTGTTCAAGGAGATACCCAGAAGGCAAAGCCGGGATTCAGATCCAGGCTGTTGGGCCTGAGAAAAACCACAAAGGTTATCTGTAAGTGGTAGTCCCAGGACCCAAAGCAGCAAATCCAGGTTGCTCTGAAGCAGTATCTTCTGGGTGATGGAGTGTAGTAGACTGGCTTGTTCCCTCCCAAAGCCCAGGGAAATAAAACTTCAATAGTTTCAGTTGTTGTCAACTTAGTGTTTTCTTTTTAAATCCTGAACAGAAAATCACTGTCAAATTTGTATACAAGACAAGTTAGTCTTAAGTTGTTGTGACTTTGTATTTTCTGGTGTATCATAAATGTGTTATGCATAAACATTTTGGTTTCCTGTGACTGGAGGATTGGGGAGTTAATTGTGACCTGTGGTTTGTTTTGTGTGGTGCTTTCCTCGGATGGGGCCCAGGGCCTCACATAGAGGCGCCCTGCAAGCCCTCGGCCAGGTGCAAGCTTTGATCAGTAGTGAAACTTTGCAACTATGTGACCTGGGCCTGGAGATGTCCCAAAAGCCTGTGCTTTGCTGGTTTGATTCTCAGCATCTTGAGGGATGTGATGTCACCCCACACACCTTTCCAATGTGTCAGGAGTTGAATTGACACATGATCCATAATAAAGTGATTTGAACTTAACTTTTGTCTTTGTCCTCATTGAAGGCCTGTTTGGGGTCATAGGTCTAGTGCCTCACTCTGCCTGCAGCCCCCCTACACCAACCTTCCCAAAGAGGAAAACCAGAAGTGTTTCCCCAACACCCCTCAGTTTGTATGCCTGAGGTGTTGCACTGTGTTTGGATATAAAGTCAATTTTGACTTGCCATGACCTGTTCTTCCCTTGAATGACTAGGCTGCTGTGAGAGTGAAGGAGGGGGAAGGGTGGGTGTGGACTGCTGATCCAGGGCCACAGGGGAGCTGGGGCTGGAAGGTGAGCTCTGCAGTTTGCATCTTCATCAGGAGATGGCCTAAGGGTTAGGCCTGATCATCCAAGACTGAGGAGAGGCAGGAAGGAGCGGAGTGGCATGGAGGTAAGGCATTTGCCTTGCATGCAGAAGGTCATTGGTCCGAATCCCTGCATCCCATATGGTCCCCCGAGCCTGCCAGGAGTGATTTCTGAGCATAGAGCCAGGAGTAACCCCTGAGCGCTGCCGGGTGTCACCCAAAAACCAAAAAAGAAAAAAATGCTTCTGGGACCAGAGCCATGGTACCTCCCTAGTAGTACATCAGGACCCACCCATCCCTGGACCCCTAGCAGGAGTGAGCCCAGAGCTCAGAGCCACACCCTCCAGTATCCAGGGGTGTGGTCCTCAAACAACTTCATTAAAAACATCCCAAGGGTGCCGAGAGATAGCATGGAGGTAGAGCCTTTGCCTTGCATTCGAAAGGACAGAGGTTCGAATGCTGGCATTCCATATGGTCCCCGAAGCCTGCCAGGAGCGATTTATAATAACGCCTGAGCGCTGCCGGGTATGACCCAAAAACAAAAACAAAAAAAAAAAAAAAAAAAAAAAAAAAAAAAAACACTAAAAAAAATTCCAAGGACCCAAGGCTGGACTGCAGAGTGAGGTGGACCTTCCTGAGGTTGTGGAGGTTGTACTTGGATGGTACATCGGACACTGAATACATGGATAGGACCTGTGTAGCTGTTCCAGGGACAGTCACTTTTCACATTTAAAGCTACACATTGTGTAGAAGACAGCACAAGGTTCATTACACATACAAATACCAACTGCTACCTTCTAATTCACTGCCCACTCAGCGCAGAGTTGGGCTTGGCCAGGAGGTGCAACCATTATGTGGGGCTTTTTAAATTGGTGTAATATATAAAAACCGGTGTGATGATGCAATAAAAACTGCCAAAGTAAAACGATGAGATGGAATTTGATTTTGAAAGAAAGGCTTAGGTGGTAAATGAAGAATTCTTTGTACTTGGCATTTCTTGTTTCTTTTTTTTTGGTTTTTGGGTCACTCCTGGCTCTTGCACTCAGAAATCGCTCCTGGCAGGCTCGGGGGACCATATGGGATGCCGGGATTTGAACCACCGTCCTTCTGCATGCAAGGCAAATGCCCTACCTCCACGCTATCTCTCCGGACCCATACTTGGCATTTCTTAAATTCTCCCAAGCTCAAATATTCCTAGGTGAATAGTTATAAGAAGACTGAAAAGTTGATTAATAGAGAACAAGTGCTATGGAATTAGACTCAAGTTATGCTATTGAAAATTCATTTCTGCCATCAGAAACCTGTTATTTCACATCTGATTTCTGAGGTGGTTCCCTCTGCCAGAATAAAGTTTTGCTGGACACAGATTGGCAGGAGTGTCCAAAATCCTGAGTCTTTGGCACTGATACAAGGTGTGAATTAACCCAAGTTCTTCTAAGTGAAAAACTTCCCTTTTATGGAGTCAACATATTCATACATTTTATTTAAGCAGCAATACATTTCGGAACTGAAAAAGATTAGAACAATCTCCTGATTGCAAAAATTAAATACTTATTAAATAAGACACCTCTCCCCAATATGAACATTTTGTTGATTGTAGAACCTGAGTCTGTCTTGCAATTTCCTTTTGGTTATCACTTGATTTGAAAAAATACTCGTCCCAGCTCAAACATTACCTGAGGGTAAAATAAATTATTGGTACAAATGGGACTTCCAAGATGGTGATCAAATGCCCCTGATAAGTGTAAAGTCTGGCCTTTTGCTATTCTAGAGCTTCGGATCTGAGCCACTGTAGTAACCTAATTTGGAGCTTGAACTTGTCCTCTAAACACCGTCGTGTGTGTGTGTGTGTGTGTGTGTGTGTGTGGCACAGTGGTAGTTCGCCCTTTGTGTGTGTGTGTGTGGCACAGTGGTAGTTCCCCCTTTCCTGCCCTCAAACGCCGTCTTGTGTGTGTGTGAGTGTGGCACAGTGGTAGTTCCCCCTTTCCTGCCCTCAGACCTCAATGGTGATGAGGATGACGATCATCCACTCGAGGCGCAGGGCCCGCTTCTCGTTGAGGTGGTTGCGCATCAGGTCAGTCAGCTCCATGCAGTGCTGGAGTTTTTCATTCATGACCTGCATTGGAACAATTGGGGACTTAGGAGATTCAGAAAAGGGGGTTCAAGTCAGGGTCTAACCTGAAACATGCAAATGAACCCCAAATAAACAAACCCAAATCCCTTCAGTTCCCTCAGCTTCTCCCTAAAGGCAACTGGCAATGACCTGTGCCCTAGGATTCTGTCTACTGATATTTCCTCTCATATTCGGGATCATCGGGATCCGGGTACTGAACTAGGGTCAGGCCTGTGCCTTCCCTACTGGAAGGTTGCTCTAGCCAACCTACAGGGATTTTCTAACGCACAGAATTCCTTTGTGTGGGTTAGACAGGGCACAAAGTACTTGCCTTCCATGAGGCTGACCCTGGACTGACCCCACACACTTCCAGGATGAAATACAGGGGACCCCTCCCAAAGTGGGGTATCTTTACATGGAAGCTCTTTCATACTTGGAAGCTTTTAAGTTTGGTGCTGGAAAGAGTGCAGTGGTCGAGACACAAGCTTGCATGTGAGACGACCTAGGTTCAGTCCCGGGCACTCCGTGGACCCCTGATGATCCATGGATTGATCCCTGAGCACATTGCTAGGTGTGTTCCTCCCCAAACACCAAAACCTTCTAGAAATGGCTCCAAGGACATTCAGAGTAGCTGCTGCAATTCGCCACGAGGTGGTGCTGCTTCCAGCACTATCTAAAGAGGTTCTGCCTGGGAGATTCACAAGATTGCAGGGTTCACAGAAATTAAGACTTAAGGTGAAATTTGGGGGAGGTGTAGGTCCATGGTAGACACTTTGCATGCATGAGGACTTGTGTTCGATCATTGGCACAAATCACCCCCCCCCCCCCAAAACCTTGCAGGTGCCCAGGGATGTTACGCCTCTTATCGTGCTTTTTAAAACCCTTCGATCCTGGGGCATGATTTAAAAGTATCTTGTCCGACTGATTACGTAAGTGGTCCTCAAACTTTTTAAACGGGGCCAGTTCACTGTCCCTCAGGCCACTGAAGGACCGGATTATAGTGAAAATAAAAACTATGAACAAATTCCTATGCACACTGCATATCTTATTTTGAAGTGAAGAAACAAAACGGGAACAAATACAATGTGGCCCGAGGGCCGTAGTTTAAAGACCCAAGTGACGAGGAGCCAGCCGCAGCTCAGGCACTGCTCAGAACAGACACACTGCAGTGAACTGGGATGAGAGGATGCTTAGATATGAGGGACAGGAGAAAAGGGCAGCTGGTGAGGTGGGAAATGGAGAATCAGAGAAAGGCTGGGAGTGCAGACCAAACATAGGCACCATGCAGAGACCAATATGGTAAGACAGCAGAAATTCTTGAAGTGAGGTTAAAGGCAAACCAGACTCCACAGACCCTGGATGTGGTGGAAGAAGGTCCAGCCCGCAGGCATTGACTCCTGGAGCCTGGCAGTGTGTCCAGGCAAGGAGTACTGAGAACACGCAGCTGAAATGGGGCTACCCCAGGCTACCTGAGTGGGCATGATAAAGGCCTTTCATGTGGAAACAGCTGAATGCAATGAAGCCACGGCAGAGCCCAGCTGACTTTTTGTTTTAGGGGCCCCGGGTTAGTCTTGGCTGTGTGCTCAGAAATCTATCCTGGCAGGCTTGGGGGACCATATGGGATGCCAGGGATCAAACTTGGGTCCGTTTCAGGTCGGCTGCGTGCAAGGCAAACGCCCTACTGCTGTGCTATCTCTCCGGCCCCAAGAAACTTATGACCAGGTCACTTCTGTTGCAGAAGTAACCAGAGCACGGAACATGGGTGAGACCTATGGATTGGAAAAGTCCAGAAATATATCCTGAAGGGCTCACAGACCATGTCCTGAAGAGATACAGCCCTGTCACATCTGAGTTGGTGTTCAGGGTTCCTATGTGGAGCCTGACTTACAGAACTGACCACTCTACTGGTGTAAGCTAATTGGGGTCCTGGCCACAGATAGCTACATCAGCAACCGTCAACACCAGGTTGCCCTGGAGGAAGGCAGAGGGAGGCCCTTATCGGCCCTTCAAAGAACTGCCGCGTTAGTGAGGGGAAAGGTGGATGGGCTGTTTTCAACTAAAGAGCCATGCCCCGAGAGATGTCTCTGCTTGAGTGTTGTGGAGAATGACTGCTGTGGGTCACAGTGGCTGAGTTCCACGGAGCAGAGAAGAGGCCAGGGTGCCCGGGGTGGAACTTGGAACCCTGCTAGCAAGTCAATCACAAGGACCTCACAAGTTCAAGTGCCACTTGTTTTAGAGAAAGTTTTGAGAAACCAAGTATCCCAATTCTGAAACATTTTTAGCTTATTGGTCAGTGGCTCGCTCCCACTTTTGGAGCCAAGGTCCCATCCCGGCAGGGGAAGAAGTCCCTCAAGTTGCTCCTGTGAAGCAAGAAGGGGTAGGTAGGGGCCCTCGACTGTGCTTCCGATTTCACTGTCCTTCGGCGATCTCACCCCAGTTCTAACCAAGTGTCAGAAATGGGTCTCCTAACTAGGTAGCAACTTTAAAATCATGATTCTTAAAGATTACAAGGAAGAGTTGTAGGAATTTCTGGGCATTAGAGATCAATTTTGAGGGGGCCATACTCAGTAAGGCTCAAGGCTTCTGACTGAACTTGAGGTCACTCCTGACCTGGCTCTGGGAACCATATGGGGTGCCAGGGATTGGACCTACGTCAGTTGCCTGCAAGGAAGCACCTTAACCTTTCTACTTCCTCTAACCCAGTGCTTCTCAATTTTTTTCTGTCATGCCCCCCTAGGAAGAAGAAAGCATTTTTGTATCCCCCACACTACTGTAAATAGTATCTTTATTAAAAAAATCTTTAACCTGCAAAACAAAAATATATAAAATAATTTGAGCTGATTTTTTAATCAGAGGTGATGTCTGGATTCATGGCTACAATGAGCATGTTTTGCAAGCGGGGTTTGAAGCAGGACACAGCAACTTTCAGCTTCAGAGATATAGAGACATAAACAATAAACACGGGGCTTAGCTTGTTATAACAGTGTTTGCCGAGGTCAACCGTGACACCCCCCCCCCCCCATGCTGCCCCACTATTTGAGAAGCACTGCTCTAACCCAAGAGATGCCTTTTTTTTTTTTGGTTTTGGGGCCACACACAGCGCTCAGGGGTTACATCTGCTCAGAAATTGCTCTTGGCAGGCACGGGGGACCAAATGGGATGCCAGGATTCGAACCATCTTTGATTCTGGGTCAGCTGCTTGCAAGGCAAACACCCTACTACCGTGCTATCTCTTTGGCCCCAAGAGATGCTTTTTTTTTTTTTTTTTTTTTTTTTTAAGTTTCTTTGTTTTGTGGTTATACAGTGACATGCTTACGAGTCACTCCTGGTTCTGCACCCAGGAATTACTCCTAGAGATGGCTAAGGGGGACTCTGAAATGCTGGGGCCCCAGAGGTGCATATTTAAAATTTGTTTTGGGCCATACCCGTCAGTGCTCGAAGATTACTTCCTGGCTCTGGCTCTGCACTTAGGAATCACTCCTGGCCGGTTTGAAGGATCATATGGGATGCCGGGGCTGGAACATGTGTTGACAGTGTGCAAGGCAATGCCCATCCACTGTGCTAGCCCCCTGGACCTGCAGAGATGCATTTTATGTCCCAAATTTCAGTGTTGACACCTTCACCCTGATGTGATGGTATTAGATAAAGTTCTCAAATGTGCTCAGCCTGTACCCTCACTTTCAGCAAAAAGGCCACTGGTGGACTTTTTTTTTTTGGGGGGGGGGTCACACCCTGCAGCGCTCAGGTTACTCCTGGCTCTGCTCAGAATTTGCTCCAGGCAGGCGTGGAGGACCATATGGGATGCCGGAATTCGAATCACCCAGTACGCAGGAAGGTACAGTGTACTCACGGCACCTCAGAAAACTACCATATTTGCCGGCATATAAGACGATCAGGCGTATAAGACGACCCCTAGTTTTGCACCTAAAACATAGGTTTAGGCCTATATTCGCTGTATCAGAATGTTCCTGTGCTGCATGTGTTCCTGTGCCCATGTACCACAGATTACCACTTGTATCACAACAAGCAAAGGTTCAAAGGTTATATATACTGTAATAGACTTCCTCTCTGACTTTGGCCAATCTGAGCAGGCTTTTGACAGTGTAGATTCGGGTCCAGAACATTGTCTAATTTGCATGCATCAAAAGCCTGCTTGGATTGGCTGAGTTAGAGAGGCCGTCTGAGCAGCCTTGCAGTGATTGGTGTAGGATCGAGTTGGAAAATTCGTTTTGTGGCAACATTCAGGAGTAATTCCTAAGTGCAAAGAGAGTAATTCCTAAGTGCAAAGAGATTTTCGGTTGACTTTTTTTTGTTTCAAAAGTCGTCTTATATGCCAGAAAATACGGTACTGCCCTTGAGGAAGCGGGATAGAAAAAGAGCCTGCTGGAGGTGAGAGGTGTTGATGCTGAGGTCAGGGCCCCTTGGGTGGAGTCAGTGGGGGGGGAAGGGCAGCTGCTGGCCAATCAGGAGCTTTCACCCTAGTGCTGCCAGCCTTCAAGCCAGGGGATCATGGGTTGGGCCATAGTACAATGGGAGGTCACTCACCTTGCATTCAATTTCAGTCTCCCATAGGGATGCCCAAGCACCATCAGGAGTAATTCCTAAGTGCAAAGAAAGTAACCCCTGATCTTGCTGGGTGTGGCCCCCAAATAAACAACATGCAGTAGAATTTGCAACTTACTTCTACCCTGCCCTGCTCTGAATCCCCCTGCCGGGCCACAGAGATGTACAGTCAGTAGCGAGTTTTCTGCACGTCTGACCTGGGTTCTAGACCCGGCACCAGCTGTGGTCCCCATAAGCGTCACCAGTCCTGATTCCTGAGCTCAGAGAAAGGGGTAAGCCCTGGGCACCACTGGGCATAGCCCAAAACAACAGAGGATTCCCCTGCCAGAAGGTAGCAGGGGTGGCTGGAAATCCACCAAAGCAAAGCTCTGAGCAGCAGCACCACAGCCCAGACCCTCTGGATCCAAGGCATTGCCTAGCAGGAAGCAGAAGGGAGATGGAGAAAATGGTTTCCAAGGGAACTGAGTGGCCAGGACAGAAGTTCAGGGAAGTCCTCACATTTTTTGTTTTGTTTTTGGGCCACACCGGATGACGCTCAGAGGCTACTCCTGGCTATGCGCTCAGAAATTGCTCCTGGCTTGGGGGACCATATGGGATGCCAGGGGATTGAACCGCAGTCTGTTGTAGGTCAGCATCACAGCACTCATCCCACCAGCACCGAGGGAATCAGGGCCAGAGCCACAGGTAGGATGGACACTTGCCTCTCATGCAGTGATCTGGAGCTAAGCATGTAGCTCCTGGAGCTATTGATGGAGTGAATACAGCAGAGCCCAGAAAGCAGAAAACCCAATCTGTGTGCTCAGAGTCAGGACAAAATCACAGAAACAGAATAAGTAGGACTGGAGAGACAGGTTGGTCAGGAAGGCACTTCCTTGTATTTTGCCAGCCCTGGTTTGAATTCCTGCACCATACACAACACCCGAGCTCAGCCAGGAGCCATCCGGAGCACAGAGCTAGGAATATTCCCTGAGTATTGCTGGATTTGATCCCCAAATACCCTATCCACAAGAAAAAAATTATTAAAACCAACCATGTTTATTTAGCAGTAAAAAGAGTAATAGACATTAGGTATAAGGAAATTGGAGAAAATATAAAAAATAATTTCTGATCCGAAGAAGACTCGAAGGAGGAGAATAAAAAGAGAAAGAGGGGCCGGAGAGATAGCATGGAGGTAAGGCATTTGCTTTGCATGCAGGTCATTGGTTCGAATCCCGGCATCCCATAAGGTCCCCTGAGCCTGCTAGGAGTGATTTCTGAGCGTGGAGCCAGGACAAACCCCTGAGCACTGCCGGGTGTGACCCCAAAACAAAACAAAACAAACAAACAAAAACAAAAAGGAAAAAAAAAAGAGGAAGAATAGATAGCTAGGGGAAGAGATAATAGCGAACTTCTCCCATGTGCATCCAGGGGCCCCAGTATGGGGCCCATTACAGATACCCTGCAATGGAAAAGGCCAGAGCCAGTGAGGTTTACAGTGGCAAGAAAGAAACCAGTGCAAGACACAGAGGAGGTGTAGCCTTTAGAGTTGTGCCAGGAGAAAATCCCACCAGGCTGCCATCTAGTTGAGGGAGGGATAAAACCTTCCCCAGACACACCAGAACTGAAAACGTTTGCTGTAGGGTGACCAACTCAGAGAGAAGCAGCACTTGAATGGCGCCAAGAATGGCTCAGAGGGCTCAAGCACATGCTTATGCACTCAGATCCTGCCCATAGGCAAAGAGGTCAGGGCTCATCTATACCACATGGATTCCCCCTCTGCCCCCAAGCACCACTAGGATAGTCCCCAGAACTCCATCACAGAAAGGGGGGGGGGCACGCCTGGCAATGCTGAGATTACTCCTGGCTCTGCATTTAGGAATCACTCCTAGGGACCATATAGAATGATGGAGGATGGAGCCTGGTCAGCTGCATGCAAGGCCAGTGCCCTAGCCACTGTGCTATCTATCATAGGAGCAACTCTTCAGCATCACCAGGAATGAGCCAGAAGTACTCAAACAGATCCATCTCTGTGTTCCAGGCTGTTCTCAGAAATAATGGCTGCCCCATAATGGAGACGTGAGTTGACACACAAACTTTCCCACAAGGAGGCTGCAACCCCGTGATCAATATTTGTCTCATGGGAGCTAAGAGAACTGGTTTTTTTTTTTTTTTGTTTGGTTTTTCGGGCCACACGGGTTTGATGCTCAGGGGTTACTCCTGGCTACGTGCTCAGAAATTGCCCCTGGCTTGGGGGGACCATATGGGATGCCGGGGGATCGAACCGTAGTCCTTTTCTTGGCTAGCGCTTGCAAGGCTGACACCTTACCTCTAGCGCCACCTCGCCGGCCCCGAGAAATGGTTTTATCTACGTACAAATAAGTCCTTATGTAGAAATGTGACAGATGGGCATACATATGTATATAGAAAATGGCCAAATACAATGCCAGAATACATTATGAAGAGCAAGCAGGATTTTTTAAATACAGCAACCCTACTAACATTTATTTCTGTTGCTATGATACTTTGAATTACCTGTTTCCATTTTTTTAAACATTTATGCTTTAGGTATAGCTCTAGAAAACCCAAGTGAACATACTCAAGGAACATTTTATTTTAATAGAAACACCATGGTTTCTTTTATTATTTTGAAACTACACTTGCATTACCAGTTTAAGAATAAGAACTGAGGGCTACAGAGATAGAACAGCAGTAGGGCATTTGCCTGCATGTGGCCGACCTGGGAGGGACAAGGTTCAATCCTCAGCATCCCATATGGTCCCTCGAGCCTGCCAGAGTCAGGAGTAACCCCTGAGCGCCACTGGGTGTGGCCCACCTCAGTCTGCACCCATGAAGCTGCTGTCTTTTCCTGCTAGCTTCCCGTTTCCCCAGTTTTCTGCTTGTCTCCCATTGGCAAACATAAATATAAATTCTTGTATCGCTGTCCCATATTGTTCCCTCTCCCAAGCTTCTGGAGCCTTCAGAATTCTGGTGACACAGGACCTAGTCAGCCCATGGTGAGAGAGGGGTCCAGTCGGCCCTCTGGTATGTGCAGGGCCCAAGTAGCCCTTGGGAAAGAAAAAAGCCCAATATGGTTTGAGCGGCTCTTTCCAACCCTTCTCTCCCTGGGTACTCTGGAACTCATGAGTGCCTCATGAGTGACAGGAACTCCCAAAGGCACCAGGGCCCAAACTCTCCATCTTCTTTGTTGTTGTTTTTTGGACCACATCCTACTGTGCTTGCGGGGATGGGGGGGAGGAGCTCTGCGCTCAGAAATCTTTCCTGGCAGACTATGGATCAAACCAGGTTTGGCTGTGTGCAAGGCAAACACCCTGCCCACTGTGCTATCTCCAGCCCCCAACCAAACTCTATCATCTTTAGCCTCCGTAGCAACTCCCAGGACAGCCACAATGAGTGACAGCCTGAGCTCTGAACACATGATCCTGTTCTGACAGCACCCAGTCACCTCACAATTTCTCTACAGAGGTGGACCAGAAGGGTGATGGGGCAGTGGGGAGGGGTTGGGCCCCTGAGGGAGTGGTGGGTGCGACATTCACTAATGTCACCATGAACTACAATAAATATTTTGAGTAATTTCTCTGCACACAGAGAAGTCACAGGCCGCATGCTTTTCTCAGCAGAAGTATTAAATACATACCTTAACTCTGCGGTTAATACTAAGGAACTGACAGGTTTTATCATACAGTTCTTCCAGATTTTCTCTGTCCCAGTAGAAATCAGGAGTAATCAAGAAGTCTGAGCTTAAGTTTATACGGTGTCTTAAAGAAAGAAAGTGACATTCATTTTTAGATTTTTAAGAAATTATAGTTAAAAAATTAAGGTCTTAAATCTTACATAAAATAGTACTTTACAAAAAACACTTTAGAATGCTGCCCTTTAGGATTCGAGAGACAGTAAGTACATGGGGGAAGGCACCTGCCTTTGCATGTGTGATCAGTAGGAGTGATCCTTGACCATAGAGTCAGGAGTAGCCCCCAAGTACAGCTAGGTGTGTCCCCAAATGAAAGACAGGTAAATAAAATCTGTGAAAGAACTTCAAAGTTTACAACCACACATCTGAGCTATCTTTAGTATTTGTATTATTTGTATAAAGAATCACCATTTCTTCTTTTTTGTTATTGTTTTGGGGCCACGCTCAGTAGTGATCGAGGGTTACTCTTGGCTCTGCAACTTTGTAGTCACAGGTAAGGCAAATGTCCTCCCCACTGTGCTCTCTCAGGCCCCTCCAGATGCATTTTAATAGTGGTCAGAGCCAGGAATGCTGGTTCTGCCTGGGCTACTCGGAGCAGAGACTGATCTCAGGGCCTCCGTCTGGCCACATCTTACCCCAGCCACATCCATTGGATCTAGGCTCATATATGTCCTCTGAATACATGTGGTGTCAACAGGTAAATGATGGACCTCATGGACTAATACTGGACCTTACGGCATACATATGGTAAAAGTTTTTCTTCCACATGATTCTACATGTAATCTTTGGCTTTCAAAACCTCAAAGCAGGGGCTGGAGAGATAGCATGGAGGTAAGGCGTTTGCCTTTCATGCAGAAGGACAGTGGTTCTTATCCCAGCATCCCATATGGTCCCCTGTGCCTGCCAGGGGTGATTTCTGAGCATAGAGCTATGAGTAACCCCTGAGCACTGCCAGGTGTGACTCAAAAACCAAAAACCAAAACAAAAAAACAAACAAAAAACTCAAAGCAGAAATCATTCAAGTTTACTTCTAGGTTCTCTCTCTTGTTGGCAGTGCCAACGATCAAAACCAGGGACCCAAACATCCCAGACACTAGCTCAGCTACTGAGTCACACCCTGGCCCTTTATTCCTGGTCTTCTCCCACCCTTCTCGTTCTGTCCCTTTCTATAGACAACTACCGTCACCTTTCTCAGTGTTGTCTGGTGCTGTGACAGGACAAAAACACAAAAATGCACCCACTAAAGCGAGGCTCATCCCCTCAGCAGCAATCATGTCTGTTCAGCATGATGATGGGTTACACAGCTCCTGGAGAAGTCCCAGTAGCTGAAACTTTCCCCTTCAAAGAACATCTACTACTCAGGGCTTGGGGTCGACTTATGACAACAATTGAGCACATCAAATCTCTTTGGATATTTTTCTAAGCTAGACAAATGGTGCTTCTAATGGGTAAGGATGGTTCCAGCTTACAATGAATGAAACAAAACTAGCTGCAGTTCCCACAAGAGCACAAAAGTTTGCCTTCTGAGATTATGAAAGGACTAACATTTCATTCACAGGGAAACAAAATAATTACCTCAGGGCAAAAAGCTCACCAATTTTCTGCATAACTTCTCCGTGAGACAGTTTTACTTTCTTCCCAGCTTTTAAAGACTATTTGGGAGGAAAGATAGATATATCAAAACCTTATAAATCTTTACCAAGTAGGAGCTAGAGAAACAATACAGTGGGCCTTGGACATGGCCAATCTGGGTTCGATCCCTAGCATCTATATGGCCCCCAGAACCTCACCGAGGGTGAGCTCTGACTTGCAGAGCCAGGAGTAAGCCCTGAGAACTGCTGGGTGTAGTCCCTAAACATGAAAAACAATCAATACTAAGTGACAGGACTGGGAAAGAAATTCTGAAGCAGCATAACTTGTCTTAAGGAACATCTCAGAGGACCACCTCTCGCCCCATTGCTCTGAAATTTCGAAATCTTCATGCTGGGAAGAGATGACTCACAGGCTGGGCATGTGTTCTGCACTCTGGAGGCCCAGGTTCTGTCCTGGCACTGCAGGATCCCTGAGCATGGAGTAGGGAGTAGCTCCCAGCACTGCCAGATGTGGCCCCAAGACCCCGCCCCCCAATGCAAATAAGGACAACAAAACAATCAAGTCAAAAGACCACTAGAGCGAGACTCAGAGAGACTGCAGTTTTGCTGGGGAAATCTGCTCCCTTCCCTTATTTATTTCCCTCACAATTTATTTCCCTCTGGGACCCTTGTTCCACATCCTCACTCAAAGAGCAGGATCTTCTTTCCTGAGACTCTTCACAGTAAAAAAAATAGCTGTAGTGCACATGATTATAAATATTCTGGTAACATTTTAATTTTCCTGCCACCCTTTTCCTCCTGATTCTTGACCAAGAAAGGTGTTTGCTTTGCCCACGGCCCCCAAAACTTTATTTTATTTTATTTTTTTGGTTTTTGGGCCATACCCGGCGGTGCTCAGGCATTACTCCTGGCTGTCTGCTCAGAAATAGCTCCTGGCAGGCACGGGGGACCATATGGGACACCTGGATTCGAACCAATCACCTTTGGTCCTGGATCGGCTGCTTGCAAGGCAAACACTGCTGTGCTATCTCTCTGGGCCCCCAGAACTTTATTTTTAATTTTTTTTGTTTTGTTTTCTGGGTTTTGAGCATACCCAGTAGTGCTCTCCTGGCTCTGCCCTCTGAAATTACTCCTGGGATGCCAGGATAAAATCCAGGTTGGCCACATACAAGACAAATGCCCTCCCTACCTACTATACTAACACTCTGGCCCCAGTTCAGTTTTTTCTGGTCCCATCTGGGGGCACTCGGGTTATACCCAGTAGAACCAGGGAGAGGTAGTGCAGTGCCAGGGGCTCAAACCTAGGGCTCCCCACATACAGCCTGTCTACCTCTTTCTGGCAGTGCTCAGGTTACTCCTGGTGGTGCTCAGGGGACGATATAAGATGCTGGGGATCAAACCCGGACTGGTCAGCTATCTGCAAGGCCAACGTCCTAAGCACTATGTAATGCCCCAGCTCCCTGTCTCTACCTCTAGGGCTGGGTCGTCATTCTTTTCTTGGGGGTGGTGGTGGTGGGGGAGGGCCTTGATGTCAGGGTTGCATTCCTAGTGCTTGCTTGCTGTACCTTGGCTTAGCATCCTGAGCATGTAACTGTTTCAGGGAATCCGTATTTTCCCAGAGAGACGACCCTCAGGACTGTCAGGCTGGCCCCCTTTACCTCGGGAATTGACTGGATTGACTCCACGAACTTGTCCAGCGACGCCTCCCAGATGGCCAACTTCACTGTAAGGAAGCATGGACAGAGTGAGCAGGGGACCAGCTGCTCCTCCGTCCTCTCTGGAGCGGTGGTCTATGGATGGAGGAGTTGGCTGGATTGGTCCTGTTCTTCTCACCCAGCCAGAAGGGCAGCCTGGCGCTGGGGCTGGGGCAAAAGCCTGGCTTTTTAGAGCTTCTCAACCATTCTCAGGGAACCCTCCTCTGGCCTCTGAGACGGGACGGCTGAGTGTGGTGGAGTCACTGCCTAGGGCAGACCACGGAGAACCAACTGCGAGAAAAGCTTTCAGTTTCCTGCGGTTTCCAAGATGGTTTTCATGCCTGTTCCTCACAGCGCTGGGCTCGATCATCCAGCTCAGAGGCCTTCTTGGTTGGTTTTGGTCACACCTGACTCAGAGAATGATACGGGGTGGCAGGCACTGAACACAGGTTGGCAGTGGGCAAGGCAAGTGCCTCCTCGCTGTAGTACGGTTCCAGCCCTCTGGTTTGATCTGTTTTTTGTTTATTTTTTGGCTTGTTGTTCGGTTTGTTTTTTTGGGGGGAGGGGGCACACCTGTTGACGCTCAAGGATTACTCCTGGCTTGGGGGGACCATATGGGACGCCAGGGGATCAAACCGAGGTCCATCCTAGGTAACGCTTGCAAGGCAGACGCCTTACCTCTAGTGCCACCACCGCTCCCGGTCCCCAATCTGTTTTGGGGCCACGTGACAATGCTTAGGGGCTACTCCTAGCAGGCTTGGGAGACCATCTGGGGAGCTGGGGATCCAAATTTGGCCAGCTGTGTGCAAGACAAGACCTTACCTGCTGTGATGTGGCTCCCGTTTCTAGAGGCCTGTTTGCATCTACACCCAAGACCCAGAGAAAAACAGAGAGCCAAGGCCTGGCTATGTCTCATCTCCCAGCAGGGAAGCTGGGAGAGGCCTCGTCAGACATTGCTGGGTCCACTTCAGTGACTAATGGCCAGGCCTGGCCAGGACAGTGGATGAAGCAACATACCTGAGAGGCAGAGTGCGTTGGAGAAGGCGAACTTCTCAAGGATGGCGTCATCCAGGTCCAGCTCTGAGTTCAGCCTGATCTCCCCACGCTGGAGTCTGGACTGGCCTCTGCCGGGAGGGAGAAAAGCATCTTTCAGCAGCTTCAGACACTCCGTGCCATCTTGTCCTAAGCAAGTCCCCTCAGACAGGCTGGGTCAAGTCAGTCCCAGGGCATGGTGGCCACCCTGTACCCAGGTGGCCTAGGACATCCTGAGTCTAAAGTCTGCAGAGGACTCCCAGGAGAACTGGGAGCACAGGAGTGTAGCCTAAACATTGCCCCCCCCCCCAAAATAAAAACAATGAAAAAAGACCCAATAAACAAAAAGAGTTGTTGCTTTTTCCTGTTTCAGAGGTTATTCTGGCAATTTTTATATCTAGTCCTATAAATGTTCTTATAGTCTCTGTGGAAAATTTTAATTCCACAACTAGGAAATGAGCTGGAGGAAGTGATCAGAAATGAGAACAGTGTTCAAACATTCAAAATACTAGGAAAAAAGGGTCAGAAAGATCTAACATCGAGAGGGACACCATGGCAGGACAGGGCAGACTCAGTGGTAAGCATAGGCTCCTGCCAGGGCCTGAGCTGGCACTAGGAGCACTTAGGTGATACTAGAGCTCACCAGTCTTCTCCCACCTATTCTTTTATTTTGTTTTGAGTGGTTGGGGCAGAGAGGGGACTTTCTGAGCCACACTTGGCAGGGGTTACTCTGGCTCTATTTTCAGGAATAACTGTGAGCACTGCTTGTGGAAACATGGAATGTCGGATTGAACCTGGGCTGGCCATGTGCAAGGCAAGTGCTCCTTGCTGTACTATTCCCCCGGCCTCCCACTCTTCATTTGCTCTTGTCTAGCCGCAGTCTCCTGGAGCTCCGCTGCCCTCTCTTTTCTCTCAATACTTTTCTTCTTTTTTAAACATTTTTATTTATTTTGCGATTTTAGGCAAAATTTAGGTAAAATAAATTCTAGGCACTCAGGGCTTACTCTTCACTTTGCACTCAGTGATCTATCTATAATACTATCACACTGGCCTTGCTCTTCTTTTCAGTTATTTTATTATTTTAGTTTGTGGGCCACACCTTGCAGTGCTCAGGAATCACTCCTGGCTCAGCAGTGTACAAGGCAAGTGTCCACTCACTGCGCTCGCTCTCTACCCCTAGGCCCTTCTTTCTTGTTTTAGGGTGAGGGAAGAATGGTGGTGCCTCCAGGTGATTCCTGGCTCAGAGGCGTAGGCCTGAAGAGTTGATCGGGGGTGCAGCAATGTCATGGTGCCTAGCCTGACAGTGCTGGGGAAATGAGGGCAAGATCTAGTATTGAAAGTCAGGGACCATGTGGGGCCTCCCTGAGTCAGGGACCATGCGGGGCTTCCCCGAGCCAGGCACCCAAGTCCCAACTGGCCCATCCTAGGCCCAGATTACACTTTTCACCCAATAGTGATGCTGAGTGGGGAAGCCCTTCAAAGGGCTGATCTCTCCCTGCCCCATCTTACTTCCTGTTGGGGGAAACTCATAAGCATGCAGCCAACACCACATCATTACTGCTATGTCTCGACGGGCACCCCCATTTTCACAAGCAATGCTTGTAAGACCATCCCCTTATGTGTTCTTTGACCACACCAAAGCAAATGCAAGACAACAAAGGATGGGCTTGCTAGAAAAAGGAATTGCAGGGGCCAGAGCAATAGTACAGAAAGTAAGGCAGGCAGCCAGCCGGCCCAGGTTCAAACCTTGGCACCCCATATGATCCCCTGAACCTGCTAGGAGTGATTCCTAGCCAGGAGTAATCCATGAGCACTATCAGGAGTGCCCCCAAACAACAACAACAACAACAACAACAACAACCCTGTGTTAGGGGAGGCCAGAGTGGTAAGTATAGCTGGTAAGGAGCTTGCCTTGCATGTAGCCAAAGGTTGATTCCCAGCACTCACTGCCAGGAGTGACCCCTAAGAGCAGAGCAAGGAATAAGCTCTAAGCATCACCAAATGTAGTCCAATAAACAAAACAAAAACACTTAAAAACAGTACAAAAGACAAAGGAATAGCTGAGTTTTCCTCCGATCAGCTGGCCTAGCCAACTTTCCAGTGACTTGGGAAAACTGTGGGCACAGATTATCTACTCCACTGGCTTGAATGCATGGAAAACCAAGAGGTCACACAAGTCCTGTCTGGTCCCTAATGCTTGTGCTATTCATGGACTCTGCAATTGTGTCAGCTACTCTTTGCCCTACTGCTTGTTCTATTCATGGGCTCTGCATTGGTGTCAGCTACTTTTCGTTCCTCCAAACCCATTCTCAGATTGTCTCCTGCTCTGCTTCTGGTGCTAGTATGAGAAAGCCGCGTACTCGGTCTTTGTGTAGCTGAGCTCTTCGTTCTCCCAGTGGACCAGAGCGATCTCGTAGGGCTGGATCTCGTGCTTCTCCAGCACCCGCATCACATGCTTCATCTGCAAGACACAGAGGATGCTGGAGGCCGCTCACCTGCCTCGGGGCGTCTCTACATTTGGGAGTCGCTTCTACTGGACACTTTGTAAGGGAAAGACAAACCCACCATAACATCCGGGGCCAGAGAGAGAGCGAGCAGGAGGTTAGTAAATGAGCTGGTTCCGCTCACAGCCAACCTAGGTTCAAATTCCTGATACCGTAACATCTGCTCCCTGAGCCCCGCCAGATGTGACCAAAAAACAAATCCATGGGGCTGGAGCAACAGGGTAGGGTATTTCTTGCACACGGCCAACTGGGGGGATTGATCCCTGCCATCCCACATGGTCCCTGAGTCTGCCAGGAGTGATTTCTGAGTGCAGAGTCAGGAGTAACCCTAGTGCTATGGGCAGTGATTCAGATACCTTTGCCCCCCCCCCCCCCAAATCCCAACTCATCAGGATGATATATTCATTTGTGTGCACATTTTTGGAGGTAGGGTCCAGACAGGTTGGTGCTCAGGAGCTACTCCTGGATCCAAGCTCAAGGTAGTGAGTTAACCTGGGGTCAGTGGGGTACAAGGCTAGTACCTTTACTTGTTTACTAAATCCCCAACCTTTTCTGATGCATGTTTTGTTGGGTTTTGGGGTCCTATCAAGCTAGCTTAGAACTTAACTCCAAACTCTGTACTCAGGTGGTACTATTCTTTATACCATCATGGCTTGGTATAATTTTTTACCATCTTGCAAAAATTAGGGCTATAAGGATAGATAGTACAGTATAAGGTTCCTGCCTTCACATGGCCAAACATGGTTTAATCCTTAGCACCTACATGGTCCACTGAGTCTGCCATGAATTATCTCAAAGCACAAAGCCGGGTATGGCCCACATCAACAGCAAAAGCAAAAAGTGAAGAAAAAAATTTTTACAAAAAACAGACAAATCACAGTGATTCTTTTTCTTTTTTCTTTTTTTTTCTTTTTGGTTTTTGGGTCATATCCGGCAGTGCTCAGGGGTTACTCCTGGCTCTGCACTCAGAAATCGCCCCTGGCAAGCTCAGGGGACCATATAGGATGCCAGGATTTGAACCACCATCTGTCCTGGGTCAGCCTCATGCAAGGCAAATGCCTTACCACTGGTGCTATCTCTCCAGCCCCATCTTTTCTTCGGATTCTTTTCTAGATATAAAATTACCAAGTTAAATACAAAGCTTTTGTACATACTAACTATCAGATTATCTCTCAAAAACAAAATGCTGTGTTGGGGCTGAAGAGTTAATACAGTGGGTAGGGCACTTGCCTTGCACACTGCCGATCCTGGTTTGTTTCCTGGCACCTATATGGTCCCTTGAGCCATGCTAGGAGTAATTTCAGAGAGCTATGAATAAGTCCCGAGCACAGTCAGGTGTAGGCCCCCAAACAAAAAGCAAACAATAATTAAAAAAATAACATGCTAAACAAATTGTGCTAGAGCTACAGGAAAAATGATCTCCTAGTTTGATCAAGTTTTCGAAAATTAGATAAAAAATTCAGTGCAGCCAAATTCTATGGAACTGTATGCACAATTTAGGTTGTTATTTTGTACATGATCATCAGCAAAGCATACTCTGCAATGTTGCCAGAACTGTCAGGCTGCCAAAATCCGTGTGTCCCCAGACAATGGAAATGGTAGGAAATAGAAAGTCGAAATACAGCCTCTTTTCAAAGATCAAACCTGTAGGCTACATATCACATAAAGCAGCTCAAGTCAGTTGTGGATTATTGGGTTATTTGTACATTTCTCTCTCTTCTTTCTTGCACCATACCAAATGGTGTTCAGGGCTTACTTTTGGCTCGGCACTCAGGGATCACTCCTGCTGGGCACAGGGAACCATATGGGATGCCAGGGATGGAACTTGGTTGGATACACACAAGGCAAGGGACCTTCCTCATTAGAAGTGCTCTGGCACTATATTTTTGTTTGCTCTTCTTTTTATTTTCATTTTTTGGTCTTTGGGCCAAACCATGTGGTTACTCGGGTTATTCCTGGCTCTCTGCTCAGGAATCACTCCTGGTGGGCTCAGGGGACCATATGGGATGCTGGAGATTGAACCCAGGTCGGCCACAAACAAGGCAAACACCCTACCCGCTGTGCTATCACTCTAATCCTGTTAATTTGTTTTCTTTTTTTGTTTGTTTGTTTTTTTTTTTGGTTTTTGGGCCACACCCGGTGACACTCAGGGGTTACTCCTGGCTATGCGCTCAGAAGTCTTTCCTTGCTTGGGGGACCATATGGGACGCCGGGGGATCGAACCACGGTCCGTCCTAGGCTAGCGCAGGCAAGGCAGGCACCTTACTTCTAGCGCCACCGCCCGGCCCCGTTAATTTGTTTTCTAATGGCTTAGATCATTAAGTTCTACTTAACAATTAAGTCCTACTTAATAATTTACTCTTAGAAAAATATTACCTTAATACTTTTATGCTTTATTGGTACTTACAGTTTTGTCTTTCACATTCCAAAAAACAGAGGCTCCTTCCCTAATTGGAAAGAACAAAAGCCATTAGCTAAGTTGAAGGGTGAAATCGAAAGCCAGGTGTAGGGAACTTCTAGGATGTGTTTAGCATGCTAGTAAAATATAATTTAGGGCCAGGGAGATTATATATAGGCACAGTGAAGTGCATCTGTGAGGCCCTGCGTGTATACACCGGCACTACACACAGATCTGGTGGAGAATATCCGTTCCTGGTTTGACGTAACGGTCTCTACATGAACTCGCTTAGCAAAAGCTACCGTCTGTACTCTTGCTAACAGCCAACCGCCCAGAAGTTCATGCTTCACCTATTTGTGGAATTAACAGCTATGCCGGTAACCTAGCAGGATTTCATGTGTCTCCACCGTTCTGCTCCTGGCTGAATCCATTCTGTCGTAAAGAAATCAGTCTAAGGAAACTAGTTGAGATCTGCCTTAGCTCGCAACAGGCCAACTCGGCCATAGGAGATAAAAGAACAAAGGATCAAAAGAAAAAAAAAAAGAAGAAGAATAAAGGATCCGGGGAATTAGAGAGGGGCTAAGAGCACCTATTGGGAAAGCTCCCAACCCTCACATGGTCAGGAGCAGAGCCACAGAAGGGCAGGCACAAAAAACCCACAACGACCCTAAAGTGGGACACTCTGAGCTATTCCAGGCGGTAAATTGAGGAGTTAGAGCAAGAGGAAGGAAGGGAGAGAGCAAGCTGGTCTCAACAGGAGGCCCATATGTTCCTGCTTCCTCAGCTGCAGAAGCAGGAGCTGCACAGATCTTCAGGGAGGGCTGAGGAGGGCGCAATGCGAGATGTTCCCTGCACTTAACTCTGCCATCTTTGGCGTTCACAGGCCCCCTTAGAAGGGAAGCGAGCGCCATCTACGGGACGGACGGAGCAGGTACATTCAGCTCTGGAGGGCAGAGACCCGAGAGGCAGGCCGCAGTCGGGCTAAAGAAAGGCAGCAGCCAGTAGAGCAGGAATCAGGTATTTCTTTCTGGGGGAGCACACCTGGCTGTTCCTTCCAGCTGTGCTCAGGGCTTAATCCTCTCTGTGCTTAGGTATCATACCTGGCAGGATTTGTGGTGGGGTCGTGGGGACCCTAATCACGATCTCTATTTTCCAAGCAGTTTTTTTTGAGGGGGTGAGTCCTAAAACTGTCAAGTCTCCCCCTAGGTCAGGGATGGAGGATCAATGCCAGTACCCCCGAGACCCCCTGGACTTTTGGGGCTGCATCAGAGACCAGAGCTTATCTTTGGGGAGAGGTTAGGATCTTCATATCTCACCTGAAGAAGAACATGGTTCCAGGGTCCCCTTCTCTCGCAGAATTCTCCACCCCCATCACCAAGATATTCGCTGCATCTGTGATGTAAGAGGCATGAGGGAGAAGCTTTGGCACCAGCCGCTTCAAGGCTCAAGTGCCCTTCACTGGTTGCTCAAGGGCACAGGGTGAGCCTTGAAACACAGCAGGCTGGCTGGATGCCTTCCCAGTGTCTGCAAACACTTGGGGACACAAAGAGACCCTAAGATGGGACTTTCAGAAAACGCTCAAGTCCCTGGGTTATTATAGCACTGGTGTTAGTGAAAGCTGCTCATTTGGGACTCATTTGGGAGCCCAGGGAAGAACTGTTAAATTCCTCATTTCAAGATGACTTTAGTTCTGGAATGAAATTTCTTTTCCTAAAATTAATTTATAACAAAACATAACTAATCTCTTCCTTTACAAATCATCTTATGTAAGAATATGATTTTAGGGGGCCGGAAAGATAGCATGGAGATAAGGCATTTGCCTTGCATGCAGAAGGACAGTGGTTCGAATCCCGGCATCCCATATGATCCCCCGTGCCTGCCAGGGGTGATTTCTGAGTATAGAGCCAGGAGTAACCCCTGCTGCTGGGTGTGACCCCCCAAAAAAACAAGAACAAGATTTTAATCTTCTCATGGTCCTTTTTTCTGCAGCTTGACTGATATTGTTATCAACTGTGTGGCCATGGAAAATATACAGAACAACTACCACTATAGTCACCTTATCTATTGCCACATCCCACTCCGGAGAGGCACACACCACAAGATATAGTGCCCTCCTGAAAAGGAATTATTTGCCAAAAAGGCTCGCTTAGAGCAGTCAAAATTACTTGACCCTTTGCGTGGATGGTTTGGCCATAATTCCAAAAGTGGCTGTAACTATCTCTCTCTTTATTTTTAACCAATATTAATAATCAGGCCTTAGTAAATTCTTTCCTACAAAGGAGGACAGTACAAATCCCGCCAAGTCTCCCACTTAACAGCTCCCTGTAATTTTTGCTACTTTGGCACCAAGATCAGGTTTTTCCTAAAGCTTAGCTCATAGTAAAACAATTTTCAGTTTTCTCCCTAAAACTCTAAAACATTCCTCTCTCTTCCCACTTCCCTGAAAATTACCTGTTTCCCTTCTGTTTACCCAAAACAAAGCAAGCCCAAAACAAACTGCCTTTTCACCTTCAGTATCGGCTCTTTAATATGCTAATATAAGCCAGGCTCCTCCATTCTTTTCCCAGATTCTTTGATGTCAAGAGTTTGCACCCTACATTCCAAGCCTCAGCCTTTTAAAAGCAGCCAGCTCAAAAAATAAAATTGTCTTCGTCTTTTCAGACGTAAGTCCCCATACATTCTGTGTGGTCTCATATTCATTTCTACAATATTGTTCCGTCGTTCGCCATTCCGTGTGCCCACTCTCTCCCCGTGGAATTTTTTCCTGAACTATTTGCAGGCGCTGAAGACTGCAACAGAATTTGGCTCACAGCAATCTATTTTCTCTTTTATACTCTATATAAAATACACATGTGATATTGCTAAAAACTTATATGGTAAGAGTTGCATTCTGGGGCCGGCATGGTGGCGCTAGAGGTAAGGTGTCTGCCTTGCCAGCGCTAGCCTAGGACGAACCGCGGTTCGATCCCCTGGCGTCCCATATGGTCCCCCAAGCCAGGAGTGACTTCTGAGTGCATAGCCAGGAGTAACCCCTAAGCGTTACTGGGTGTGGCCCAAAAACCAAAAAAAAAAAAAAGAGTTGCATTCTATAGTGCAATAAATAATCTATAAGTATCTTATAATATAAACTATGAACAATATGTTAATGTGTAAATTAACAGTGTACCAACATTAACAAGTGAAACCATCTATATAACCTCTTAAAATAGTGGGAAGTGGGGGTTTTGTGCTCCCCTCAGCAGTATCCAGGTGCTATTCCAGCTTTGTGCTCACGGATGACTCCTGGCAATGCTTGGGTGACTGTCTGTAGTGCTAGGGGTCAAAATGGTGAGTTGCACGCAAGACGAGTACCTTAATCCCGTATGTCTCTCTGGTCTTCGAAATAATCCCTAACCTAGAGTTAGGATGCTCAGAGCTGCAGAATTGTCTCCAGACAAAACAGTGTCTGCTATGTACTTGTGGACCAGGGGCACCCAGCAATTCTCACTTGATCTGGGAGAGTGGGCCAGGTTTTGCAGGAAAATGTTTCTTTAGGTTCATACTGTTGCCAGCCACACACCTCTCTCTTGAGATGTGGACTTCCATACTTTAATTCTGGGATGGGTGCAGGGGCTCTCTGTCTCTGGAGAGGACTGTGCTCTTCCTTGAGCATGCTTCTCTCTTAACCTCTCCCTCCCCTTCCTCAGTACCTCTGAATAAAACAGGTTTCTACTTAAAGATGTATTTTTTTTCTTGTACAAATCTTTATTTAAGCACCACGAATACAAGCATGTTTGTAGTTGGGTTTCACACATAAGGGACACCATCCTATACTTAGCTTTCTTTTTCTCTCTGCCCCTCTTCTGAGGCTGAACCATTTAGACCCCAAAAGGCTCTACATGGCACACGAGATACACAGGTGCTATCTAAGGCAGTATCTGAGGTCAATGAGTCTCTAAATCACGGACACACTCGGCCCCGGGTTCAGGGAGATATACCTCTAGGCAGGCTCGTCACTTCCACATATCCATGGGCGGCCAGGTCCTGGGCGAGGTTTCCAAGGTGGTACTCGTCTGCTGTGGCATAGGCCATGCAGTGCATCAGGTCCTGTGCGGCGAGAGGCCAGGGCAGGTTAGCAGGGGGCCAGGGTGCCCAGGAGATCGGTTGTCACTTGACAGAAGTGGGGTCATTCTGCTCTGCTTGCCGGAGCTGCTTTCTTCAGATCTTGGCACGGGATGGGGGTGAAGACACAGATCAGCTCCACCCGTAAAAGCAATTTTTCGGGGAAAGGCTCCCCCCAAGGGCAGATGGATAGAAGCCTCGGGGGGTTGGGGAAGGGATTCTGTGAGCAACATGATCATCTGAGGCCCTTTGTTCACTGCTGGAACAGTGAGTCTTGGACAGCAGAGACGACTTTAATCCCAGAGGGGGCTGGGTAGACAGTGCAGCAGTTAAAGACATTTGCCTGCAACTGCAGCTGACCCGGGCAGAGCTCTAGTCCTGCTGACCAGGGTCAGACTCTGGCACCAGTAACCTCGTCAGAGCCCGGTACCAGTGACTCCATGAAAATCTCAGAACCAGCAGTATCGCCAAATGTCAGGAATGACTCTAAGCAGAGTCAGGTGTTGCTACTGAGCACTGCTGAGTGTGCAGCTCCCCTCAAAAAGACCATTAGAGGGCTGGAAAGATAGGACAGCGATTCCTGAGTGCAGAGCAAAGAATAACCCCTGAGTACCACTGGGTATGCCCCCCCCCCCCAATAAAACCCACCTTCAGGGGTCAAAAGAGTGTACTGAGGTAAAGAGTTTAATTCCTGGACTCACCTCCCCACAAGAACTGCCAACAGTCAGTCATTCCTGAGCACTGAGCCAGGAATAGCCCCTGAGCACCATGGGATACGGCCCCTGAACACAAACGAAACCAAACAATCTAGGGAGGGAATCACAGACTTTAGAAAAATCTTGTTGCTGTTTTGGGTCACACAAAACAGCTGTCTAGGCTGAGCCCTGGCTCTGTGCTTAGGGATCACTCCTGGAGGGTTCAGGGAACCATCTGGGCTGCTGGGGGATTGAACCTGAGTCTACCATCTGCAAGGCTAGAGCCCTAGCTGCTGTACTACTGCTCTAGTCCCTAGGATTCTTTGTCTTATTTTATGGGGAGGGGAACACCCAGGGTTTCTCAGGGCTTACTCCCAGCTCTGCATTCAGGAATCTTCCTGGTAGGTCTTGAGGGACCATAAGGATGACTGAACCCAGGCTGGTCATGTGTAAGGTAAACACCTTAACAGGCTAACTATTGCTCTGGCCCCAGTATTCCAGATGGTTTTTGGTTTAGGGGTCACACGCTGCAGTGCTCTGCACTCAGGAATCACTCCTAATGGTGCTCAGGGGACCAAATGGGATGCTGGGTATTGAAACAGGGTTGGCCATGTGCCAGGCAAGTGCCTAACTGCTGTGCTAGAGGCCAGGATTCCAGATTTTTAGACGCCAAGTTTCTATGCCATTCAATCCTTTGCAGATTAACTGGGCTATACCCTTCCCTCTCTCACGATGTCCTTAGTTTACTGATCATGTTACAGAGCTTATCTGGTTCATCTTATGATTCACTGCACTTTCCTTACCATGCTGACACGTGTTCATGCTTGGATGTGGCTTAACCAACACCACCAACAGGACCGGCGTCCACATGTCAGAATCTCGGCTCTCAACGTTTCTGTTTCTTCAATTAAGAAACGATTCACAGAGCTAGAGAGCTACTAAGGCAGCAGGCAGGGAGCTCTGCTTTGCATGCTGCTAACTTAGGGCTCATCCTCAGTACCCTTATATGGTGTCCCAAGTGGAGAATTAGGAGTAAGCCCTCAGCAAAGCGAGGTGGGACGCAGAAGCAGAAAGGAAGGAGAAACAAGTTTTCTAAGTTTGTTAACGTGGTGCTTTAGAGATAAAGTTCTTCTTGTCTGGGCTTCAAGGCTCAAAGCTGCATTTGGAGTGAAATTACAGTGAATAAGAAGTCTGCCATGGGGCCGGAGAGATAGCATGGAGGTAGAGCATTTGCCTTGCATGCAGAAGGTTGGTGGTTCGAATCCCGGCATCCCATATGGTCCCCTGAGCCTGCCAGGAGCGATTTCTGAGCATAGAGCCAGGAGTAAACCTTGAGCACTTCTCGGTGTGACCCCCCCCCCCCAAAAAAAAAAAGAAGTCTGCCTTGCCCATAGCCAACCTGGGTTCGATCTCTGGAGTCTCATATGATCATCCAAGTTTGCCAGAAGTGACCCCTAAGTGCAGAGCCAGGAGGAAGCCCCAGGCACTGCTGGAATAACCCAAAACAAGCAAACTAAGCACTGCATCTGAATCTCTTTGCCAAGGAACACGGACCTGTCTTAGCATTTGCCCAGTTTACTTTGGGAGAGCTTTGGTTCTATCGGAAACACCTGGAGTTTGAGAATCAATCATTAGTTCTCAAGCACTGACTATACACAGATAAAAGCGTTTTTTAGATTTTAGTCCGGAGATCAACAGCTTGTTCATAAAGGTGTCAGATCATCCAGAAAGAGTTATCAGATTTAGGACCACAGTAAGGCTATTTTTGTTTTGTTTTTGTTTTTGGATCACATCTGGCGGCGCTCAGGGATTACTCCTGGCTCTATGCTCAAAAATGGCTCCTACAGGCACAGGGGACTATATGGGATGCCGGGATACAAACCACTGTCTGTCCTGCAAAGCAAACATCCTCCTGTTGTGCTATCTTTCTGGGCCTAGGCTTTTTTTTTTTTTTTTTTTTCCATTTTAAAATGTTAACAGAAAAAGCCATACACCAGAAAAGCCATCACATTTCAGTGTAGCCACAGAAAATGTGTCCCAGCAGATGGGGCTAGAAATCTGTAAAGGCTGCTTGTTTCAGAGCTTCCAATACTGGGAAATACTAGTCTTTTTATTTTTATTTTATTTATTTTGTTTTGTTTTGTTTTGTTTTGGGTCACACCCAGCAGTGCTCAGGGGTTACTCCTGGCTCTATGCTCAGAAATCACTCCTGGCAGGCTCAGGTACCATATGGGATGCTGGGATTTGAACCACTGACCTTATGCATGAGAGGCAAAAGCCTTACCTCCAGGCTACCTCTCCGACCCCTAGTCTTACCCGGAGATTACTCCTGGCCTTATGCTAAAATTGCTCCTGGCAGGCTCGGGGACTTTATGGTATGGGATGAAGGGGATTGAACCTGGATCAGCCATGTGCAAAGCAAATGCCCTTTCCACTGTGCTGATTCCTGAAACACTTGTTCTAAAATAGTTTTATTTGCTTGTTTTGGGGGCATACCCTGTGGCCTTTTCTTTAGGGGTCACTACCTGGTTCTAAATTCATAAATTACTCTTGGCAGGCATGGGGGGTCATACAGGATGCTGGGTATCAAACCCAGGTGACCACATGCAAGCAAATGTCCTACCTGTTTTGCTATCCCTTAGGCCCCTAAAAGAGTCCCCCCCAACCCTTCCCCTTGAAGCCAGAGAGACAGTACAGTGGGCAGAGCACTTGCCTTAAAAATGAAAGAACAGTTTAGATCCCCAGCATCCCATATAGTCCCTTGAGCCTGCAACGATTAATTCCTGAGTACAGAGCCAGGAGTAATCTCTGAGCACTACTGGGTGTGGCACCTCCCAAAAACAAAGTTTATCCCTGCTGTACAGTGACTACAGATAAAGTTCCAAAAATGGGGCCTTGCTTCCATGCTATCTCTCCAGCCCCATAGGGTAAAGTCTCAATGGTCCTTTTCATTTTGTTTTTGTTTCTTTCTTTTAATTTTATTTATATCTTCTAGATAGTGGCTCCTGCCTTTTACAGATAACCTTAGAACTTGAATCTGTCTCACATTTCTGTATCTTTCTACAAGTAGAAAAAGAAAAAAAGAAAAACAGTGGATGGGGCCCAGGGGCCAAGAGGTTCTCAGGAGCATTAAGTTAAAAAAAAAAAAAAAAAAGAGTTCAGATCTAAATACCCAAGCCAAACTCAACAACAGAATCAAGAGACCCAAACTGTAACAAGCTAATGGACCTTTTACACTAGTAGTAGTGAGGGGAGGGGCAAGGAATGGGGGTTTGGGATGCATGTGGGAAATGATGGAAGGAGGCCAACACTGGTGGTGGGATTGGCCCGAATTCACTGTCACTAAACACCTGAAATACAACTGTGAAAGACTTGTAATTCACAATGATGTCAACAAAATTAAAGGAAAAAGTCAAGACTCCTTAATAAAATATAAAGCAAAATTAAGGGGGAAATGTTCTAAAGTGATGCTATCTCACTTTACTTGAGTTTTTTTAGTACTTTAGACAGAGAGAATATAGTTCTGCTTTTTTGCAAAACTGTAACTGAAAGTTTGTTCTGTAACACAGTATCTCCTATTTAACAAAGTGTCAGTGATGGAGAAATGGGATTTCCAGTTCTGCTCTTCCTTTCTGCCTGTCAGAGAAACATCCGAGGCAGGATTCCCTCCTTTCTCCGTCTGCCAGGCTTCTCAGATCTTTCTACATTATTCAGACCAAGTTCTTGCTAGTGCATCTTGTTAGTGCTAACTTAAGTGTGAGTGTTCTCTTACCTCAATGGAGATGGTCTTACATTTGGAAAAGTGACTTCAAACCCCTTAATATATAGTATTACAGCCCTTCTCTGTATTTTCTAGCTTTAGTAATAGTTTTCCCAAATCCTGTGTTTTACTTGAGTATATATATTTATATATATTATAATATATTATATATATTATAATATATTATATATTATATATATTATAATATAGTATATATAATATATAAAATATATATATGTTTTCTAGCTTTAGTAATAGTTTTCCCAAATCCTGTGTTTTACTTGAGTATATATATATATATATATTTTTTTTTTGTTTTGTTTTGTTTTTTGGGCCACACCCGGCGGTGCTCAGGGATTACTCCTGGCTATTTGCTCAGAAATCGCTCCTGGCAGGCATGGGGGACCATATGGGACACCGGGATTCGAACCAACCACCTGTGGTCCTGGATCGGCTGCTTGCAAGGCAAATGCCGCTGTGCTATCTCTCCGGGCCCGAGTATATATATTTTTATATATATATTATATTATATATAATATATAATAAATAATATAATATATAATATATAATATATTATAACACATATATAATATATTATATTATAATATATATTATATATAATATATTATAATATATATAAAATATATATATACTCAAGTAAAACACAGGATTTGGGAAAACTATTACTAAAGCTAGAAAACACAGAGAAGGACTGGAAAACACAGTGGCAGGGCATTTGCTTTGCACACAGCTGACTGAGTTCAATCTCTGCATCCCAGAGGAGATTGTTTTTGTTTTGTTTTGTTTTGGGGTCACACCCGGCAGCGCTCAGGGGTCAATCCTGAATCTATGCTCAGAATCATTGCTCCTGACAGGCTCGGGAGACCATATGAGATGCCAGGATTCAAACCACCATCCTTCTGCATGCAAGGCAAACTGTCTACCTCCATGCTATCTCTCTGGCCCCCAGGGGCGATTTCTAAGAATAGAGATAGGAGTAACCCCTGAGCACCATCAGTTGTGGGCCCCCCAAAAAAACATAGAGAAATAATGTCTTTGTGTTAACAACTGACAAGTACAAGAGAAGTGTATCTCTGACCTCCCTGCCATCTGAGGAGAGTGGATCACAGTCTGTGAGATATGCAAAGGTAAGGGGTTGTTCTTTCTGATCCTACCTCCAATCCAGGTATTGCCAGCTCATTTCACCTCACCCACTCAAATACTTCTGCTTACACTACAGAACCTTCATGAAGCTGAGTGACAATGAAAATCAGGAACCTGAGGAGAGTACAATGGAGTGGGTCTTTGTCTCACACATGGCTAACCTGATTTAATCTTGGCTCTGCATATGGATCTCTGGGTCCTGACAAGAGTGATCCCCAAACACCACAGAGTGTGGCTCAAAAACAAACAAAACCCAAAACCCAATAGAATTAAAAGCACCTTCTAGAAAGAAGATAGAGGTCAGAGGAGAACACAGAGCTGGAACCATCCTTTCCATGCTGGGCCCAGAGAAACATTACAAGAAAGCAAGTAAAGCCAAAATCTAAAATAAAATTCTTTAATCTACAATGAACTCTGGAGTCTGAGGCTCACCGGGCAGGCCATGTGTCTCTTCAGACTTTTACGTACTTTTACGTATGCTGCAAATTACTAAGTTCTGTAAATTTAGTAAATTGAACCCAGGACTTCACTCACAAAGCCACACCCCTGGCCTTGAGAACCACTAAGGACATGGCTCAGTTCTTGGGGCTAGTGTGAGACCAGATCCTGTATCACATACTTATCATTTATTTAGAAAGAAATGCAACTGTAGCTGAAAAATTTCCATCAGTCTCAGAAAAATAGTGGTTTTGGTCTGGAGTGATAGCACAGCACGTGGGCCATTTGCCTTACATGCAGCTGACCTGGGTCTGATTCTTGTCTTCCCAGATGGTCCCTCAAGCCTTCCAGGAGTATATCTGAGTGCAAAAGGAAGAGTAAAACCCCTGAGCACTACGAGGTATGGCCTGAAAACCAAAAAGATAAATAGAAGAAAAATACTGTTTTCTCCTTCAAAGGATCAAAACTGCCTACTACCTCCTAAATACACTGCATTTTATCCTCAGGAAGTTACTCCAGGCTCTCAGCTCTGCCCTGTCTGCAGTTACTGTTTTTATTCACTCTATAACAGTGCTTCTCAAATAGTGGGGCATGCTCCCTGGGTGGGGGGGTGGGGTGCGAGGCTCCTAAAGGCGGCGTGTTTGACCTCGGCAAACTGTCATAACAAGCTAAGCCCCATGTTTATGTCTCTGGATGTCTCTGGAGCTGAGAGTTGCTGTGTCCTACTTCAAATCCCGCTTGGAAAAGCTATGCATTGCAAAACGTGCTCATTGTAGCCATTAATCCAGACATCACCTCTGATTCAAATATCAGCTCAAATTATTTTATATATTTTTGTTTTGCAGGTTAAAGTTTTTTTTAAAATAAAGATACTATTTACAGTCGTGTGGAGGGGGCGTGAAAAATGTTTTCTTCTTCTAGGCGGGCATGACAAAATAACTGAGAAGCTCTGCTCTACAGTGAGATTTAGGGGGTAGAGGGCAGTGCTCAGGGAACCAAATGTGGTGGCAGGGATCAGAACAAAAGCTGTGCCAGGAGGCTGCCTGACCTCCTCTCTGACCTCCATGCTTCAGTGGATGTTTGTCACACTGTCATTGCTACATTGTCATTGAACTGGCAATCCAATTCCTACCCCACCATGTCCACAGGCCAGGACTGGAGAGAGCACAGAGGAGGGAAAGAGCACTTACTTGCATGTGTCTGTAGCAGTCTAACCCTGACTTAGATCCCCTAGCATCACATTAGGTGCCTGAGCATTGCCAGGGGTCACTGCTGAGCACGGAGCCAGGAATAAGCCCCGAGCACTGCTAGCTGTGACCCCAATCCCTTCTCAGTTCCCCCAATTTTCCTTAGACTCTACTGTTCCTTTCATACTCAAGGCCTATGTTGGGTCTTCATGAGCACAGCCAGACTCTGAGATGGGGCTTCCAAGATGTCCCTCCAGCATGCACAGCTTTTCCCTCCGCTTGCAGGTGTGCAGTCCCTGGTGACTGAGGTGCAATGATCTTTAGGAGACAAAGTGTGCCTATCTCATGGGACAAAACCTGAAGCCCACAAAGGCCAGAGCAGGCAGAGCCTCTCGGGGGAACCCCTCGCCTCCAGCCGGCTCCCCGCTTGGTGGTTACCTCATTCACAGATGGGGCAGGGAGGTTGGTCCTGGATGGTTGCCTGGTCCTGGAGGCTTTTAGTGGCCGCTTGATTTGGGGCAAGTCTTTAGGGACCAGAGTTTCTGGGGAGTGAGACGAGTAGGGTCTCCTCAATGTTGTCAGAAGCCATTTAGAAAAGAGGAGATGAGCTTGGGGTGTTGTTTTCCCAAGAGATGCTGAAGACCTGGCGTCAGGCAGGTTCATGTCTTCACTCAGGCAGCAGGAGGCCTTCGAGCGTTCGAGCAAGTGCCCATGGGTCACTTTTTGTCCTGTTGCCCACTCCAGCAGCTTAGTCAATGCCAGGGCAGAAGAGGGAAGTTCTGTGTTTGAACATCTTTTTGGGGTGCTGCTGAGTGGTGTCTGTAATGTCCTCTGGGGACCTGCCACCCGATGGACAAATCGCAGACATAGGCAGGCTTTTGCCAAAATGCAGTGAGATCTGGCCAGGGCGCTGAGCAGTCGGGGCAACATTGCCACATGGCAAGCTGAAAGAAAAAAAAGTTAAAAATATGGATGGGGGGCCCGGAGAGAGAGCACAGCGGCGTTTGCCTTGCAAGCAGCCACTCCAGGACCTAAGGTGGTTGGTTTGAATCCCGGTGTCCCATATGGTCCCCTGTGCCTGCCAGGAGCTATTTGTGAGCAGACAGCCAGGAGTGACCCCTGACCACCTCAGGGTGTGGCCCAAACCCCCCCCCCCAAAAAAAGGCAAACAAACAAATAAAAATATGGATGGGGAGCAGAGTGACAGGACTGTGGGGAGGGAGTTTGCCTTCCTCTCAGCCAAACTGGATTAAGTCTTTGGCACTTGGCATCTTATATGGTCCCCTGAGCATAGTTGGAAGTGATTCCTGAGTGCACAGCCAGGAATAAGCTCTGAGCTTCCATGGTGTGGCCCTCAAACAAAATAAAACAAAATATCCACCTTCTAGGTCCTAGGTATGTTTTCCTACAGAAAAGGTAAATAAATTGCAAAATTTATTTTGGGTTTGGGCCAAATCCGGGGGAGCTCAGTTACTCCTGGCTCTGTGCTCAGAAATCACTCCTGGCAAGCTCAGGGGACCATATGGGATGCCAGGGATCGAATCTGGATCCATCCTCGTTGGCAAATGCCCTACTCATATGCTATCGCTCCAGCCCCAACAACATAGATACTTCTTAAATCTAACAGGATGAGATTAGAAGAATTAAAAAAAAAAGTGTTTTCATGCCTTTACTTTAGACAACCACTGGCCTTCTTTCTGGTTTTATTATTATTTTTGGGTCACACCTGGTGGTGCTCAGGGAGACCATATGGGACCAAATACTCCTGGTTCTATGCTCAGAAATCGCTCCTTGTGCTGTTTGGGAGACCACACGGGATGCTGGGGAATCAAACCTGGGTTGGCCACATACAAAGCATGTGCCCTAACCACTGGACTATCTCTCTGGCCCCTGTCTTTCTGGAAGGCTACTAGATTCTACAGCCAAGGCCTGACAGGGACCTAGAGAAGAATCACAGACTGACTGGCCAGCTTCACTGATTTCATTAGCTCACCCAATATCTCAAGAGAGCCTGCCCTTATAATTCAGTGTTTAAAATATGGCTTTCTCATTTACCCAACCAGCGAGGTCTTCATGGAGGGCTGAGACTTGCCAGTGTGGTCCCAAGAGAGGGATGTGTCATAAATTGGTAAACAGGTCTAGGTGCCCTGACTACAGAACATCCTGTATGCTGGGGATACACAGACATGAGTCAGAGCTCAGAATCTAGTCCACTGTGGGGAGCATAGACTGAACTGTGTCATGTCCAATCTGGGAGCTGGGAACATGAGAAGGGGCACAGTCACAGAGGGCTCATTATTCTCTTCTTTTTTGGTGGGGAGGGGGTAGACGCTGGGAACCAACTTTAGAGTTTCAAGTGCAAGTGAAACTTGCACACGTGACATTTGCAGTGGATCTCTGCCTGCCTCGCAAATGCCTGTTTTAGAAAAGTAAAGAGATAAAGAAGCCACCCTGGTTTTTGACACCCAACCTCTCTCTTAGACATCCTTTTCCGAGCCTCTTGCCAATGAAAGGTTTCTAAAAGGGACCATGTTGTCCAACATTTTCCTATGAGTCTCTTTTTTGTCCACCTAACTCACTGGGGACTTCACTCCCAAGCTCCCCAAAACCCAAGTGGCCTCAACATGGTGGCCTCTGCACCTCTAAACTCAACCATAGCTGTCTTCTTGGCCTTAGTGTTCCCTCTGGCATCAGCGGCATCTGAGGAGGGAATCCTCGTGCCTTCTGGAATTGCCTTCCCTCAGTAACAAACACCGGTGGCCTTTGGCTCTGATCTCAGAAGCTGTACCTTCTGTCTCTTGGGCTTAGTCCATTTTCCCTCCCAGCCAAACTCAGCCCTGGTCTCAATTTCCCTTAAATGAAAAACCAAATACCTCAAAGTCTCTTTCGTGGCCCCATCTGCTCTGTCTCTTCCAAATTAAAGCTTCTTTGTGTGTGTGTGTGTGTGTGTGTGTGTGTGTGTGTGTGTGTGGTTTTTGGGTCACACCCGGCAGTGCTCAGGGGTTATTCCTGGCTCCATGCTCAGAAATTGCTCTGGCAGGCACGGGGAACCATATGGGATACCGGGATTCGAACTGATGACCTTCTGCATGAAAGGCAAACGCCTTACCTCCATGCTATCTCTCCGGCCCCAAATTAAAGCTTCTTAAACTCTGGCATTTGCAGTCCCTTGATCCCACCCAGGATTCACTACACTGTGGCTTTTAAATGAATTTAGTTGCTGGTAAACTCGCTCAGAAACCTTCCAGTGTTTCCCAAGTTTTCACTACCCACCGTTTAAGTGATGGGGCTTGAAATGCCACTTGGAGACTTCCAGCTTGTTCCCTTTTGGTGGCTTCAGTCAAGGATTTGCAAGCTTTCCTCCATTATCTCTTTCAGACCTGTGCTCAAATGTCCTCTTTGCTAGTAAGTCATGCCCAATAACTTTATTTAAAACACACAGCCATCTGGGGCTGGAGTGACAGTTCAGCAGGTAGGGCATTGGCCTTGCATGCAGTCAACCCAGGTTCAATCCCTGGCATCTCATATGGTCCCCTGAGCACCGTCAGGCATAAAGTCCTGAGAGCAGAGCCACCCTGAACACCACCCAGTATGGCCAAAAAAGGAAACACACACACACCACCACCACCACCACCACCACCAACAACAAAACAGCCAGCTGGTGCTAGGTTACAGCACATAAGATGCTTGCCTTGCAAGTGGTCTACCTGGGTTCCACCCCTGGCATCCCATACAGTGCTGAGACTGACAGGAGTAATTACTGTGTGCAGATCCAGGAGTAATCCCTGCATATCACCAGGTGTGTCCAAAAATTAAAAACACAGCCAATATCCATTCTCTTTTTTCATGGTATATTCTTACAACAAGTGCATGCTTTTGGGCTTTTGTTTCACTTTCTGGACCCTACCCAGAAGTGCTCAGGGATCACTTCTGGAGATGCTGGAGGACCACATGCAGTGCTAGGGATAAAAGGGATAAGGGGATAAGGAATAAGGGAAGTTCCTTATTCTCTGTAAGAACTCTCTGGCCCCCATCTTGTGCTCCTAATCTATTCATTTTTACAACTAACAGTAGCTCTGCATACTGTTAGCACAGATGAAAGCAAAGTCCACCAATGTCTTTATCTCTTCAATCCCATTGGTTGCCAATGGACAGAAATAAACATGGCACATGGCACTTCCGTCAACTGTCCATTAGACAGTGAGGGCGCTTGACTAGAGAAAACTGAAGAGGTAAGCCCAGGGGGAGCGCCTTAGAGACTGTGGGCACCTGTGAACTGAGCAGACTGATCTTTGGTTCCTGCTGAGTCATCTATGACCTTGGTGCCCAGCACAACAGTCAGTGGCCAATGCACCCGTTTTTATTTATTTTTTTTTGGGGGGGGAGTGTCGTGTCACAACTAGTATGGTTCAGGGGTTATTACTCCTAGCTCCGCACACAGGAATCACTCCTGGCGGTGATCAGGGGCACATAAGGGATGCCAGGGATGGAACCCAGGTCAGCCACGTGCGAGGCAGGCTCAGCACTTGTTTATAAAAAGAAATAGCAGAAAGCTACCCGGTGCTTGGAAGGGAGGATGTCACATTCTACCCAGGGCTTTGGAGGGGGCACATTTTCTACTTCAAGAACGAGAGGAGCCCCCTTATGCCAGGGCTGTAGACATTCCCATCCACTCCCGCAGGGCCCAAAACTCCTGAACCGATGGACAGTTCCCTCCTCCACGCACAGGCTGCTTCCAGCTGTACAGACAGGCCTGCCTAGAGCAGCAGGCATTCACAAACCAGGCCCAGGAGGGACAGCCGAGTACAACCTTCAGATACCAGCCCACGGTGATCCCGGAATCGTGAGGGGGACTTCACCCCAAAACGCCTCCTGTCACGTCACTTTTCAGACCTGGCTGACTGGGGTGGGGGCTGAACCCCACTCGGTCCGTGCAAAGGGGGGAAGTCAGTGCAAAACTCGGTGAACCTGCTTGCAATGGCTCCATCCCTCATCCTGCTCCGTGCTTTATCTCTGCAACGAATAAGCCTCCCCAGGGCACTGGCCCAGACCGCAGGGCACCGGGGTGGAATGCACGGCGGGCTCGGAGCACCCGGCGAGCGCACCCGGGGCCTGCACCGGGCCGGGGGCCACAGTGGGACCCGAGGGGGGGAGAGATCCAGGACGCCTCGAGACCTGCGCAGGCCGGTAGGGGAAAGCTGGGCACTAACCTCTCAGCCGGTGGAGAAAAAGCCGAGGAGCACGCCGCTGGTAGCCGGCCGGAACGGGGGGACCAGGCGGCGGAGGCCGAGGAGGCAGGTCCCTGCCGTGCTCCCCGCCCCGGCCAGTCCCGCCCCGGAGCGCCGCCCCGCGCAGGCGCAGAACCCCCCAGGCGCTCGGGGAACCTGCGCCACCCGGCTCACGTGACCGCCTGAGCACGTGACCCGCGCGGCCGGGAGACCTTTTCCGCTCCCTGGGGTCCGGGCACAGCATCCAGATCCCAGCCCACTTCCGCCTTCCGCCCTCCCGCTCGCCCGCCGCGGCCCCGACCTTTGAACCCGGAAGAGGTCGGAAGTCCTCGAGCGGCATTGCTCGTCTCTGGGCGGGATTTAATAAAGTTCGCGCGTTCAAACTTTTTTTTCCAAGCCCACGCTGCTCCGCCTCCGCGCGCATGCGCCGCTCAGCCGCGGGGGATTGTGGGGCGGAGAGCGCGCTGCCATGGCTGCCGCCCCGGCGTCGTTGTCGGGCCGGGACGTCGGGTGCGTGCCGCTGCTTTCCTTCTTTCCTTCCTTCCCTCCTTCCTATCGGGTTCGGCTCCGAGGCGGCCTCGCGTGGCCTCTGGCGCCCGGCAGTGGACGGCCACGAGCCGGGCTGCGGGGTCGGATTCGGGGCCTTCGGGCTGCGGGGCTGGCGCTCCGCCTTCGGGTTGGGCCGGGTTCGTCCCCGGCACCGGGACTTGGGACAGTTGGGGAGGCGGGAGCGTTCGTCCTCCCCGGGGAGGAAGCCGCCCTCCTGCCTAGGATGGGTGGAGGAGGACGGTGACGCCACCAGGCCTTCCTGGCCCCGCTTCTTGGCAAGCAGTGCCGGCTCCTTCGAACCATGGCGTTGACTTTGACTTTGTGCTGGGATTCGAGCTTGCAACTGTCTGTCCGAACGTCCTCCCAAGCCGGGCGATTGGCTGCGCCTCGGAAGAAACGGACTTCCCTGGTTCGGAACAGTTTGCTGGAGGTGGTGGTGGTTATTGCGTTGGTTTCTGAGTCACACCCGGAGGTGCGCAGGGATGACTCGGACCCCTGGCTGGCTGGTGCTGCCCCGGGGACCCCGTGGGTCAGGCAGATGGAACCCTGAACCTGGGTGGGCCAGCGTGCAAGGTCAACGCCCTACCCGCTGTGCTGTTGCTCTGTGAGATGGGAAGTCTTTTTAAGATTTACACGTGGGCCGGAGAGATAGCATGGAGGTAAAGCGTTTGCCTTGCATGCCGAAGGTCGGTGGTTCGAATCCCGGCATCCCATAGGGTCCCCCGAGCCTTCCGGGGGCGATTTCTGAGCCTGGAGCCAGGAGGAACCCCTGAGCGCTGCCGGGTGTGACCCAAAAACAAACACAAACAAAAAAGATTTACACGTGGCTAAGAATATAGAGAGAAATGACAGAAACAGACCACTAAGTACTTTTTCCTGGCTAACGAACGCCCACCAGGCAGTTTGACTTTTCTGGAGGGTGAAGTCACTCATAAGCAGAAGAGCCTGTTTATTTGACTATCCCTTTTCTGGCCCCTCTGGTCAAACTAGTTTCTGATGAAGAAATAGATAAAGGACTAGGCTGGGGCAGATAAAAATCAGGACTGGGCCTCCTGAGACCTTCAGAGATTAGAGGACTCCATCGAGCTTCTTCTCAACCCTGCAAGACTCCCAGGAATTCGTGTCTGATCAGTAGGCAGATGCTGCTGGTTGGCTTGTTGGCAGTGGTAGGACGCAGGGGACTTTGATTTGAAGTTGGGTGTTACAGAAGCTGAAAGATGTCCAGTCTGCCAGTGTTTGTACCACTAAACAAGACACTAAGGCACCATGTGACTTCTCTCCCTAGGTCCTTTGCCTATTTGACAATTAAAGACAGATTGCCACAGATCTTGACCAAAGCTATAGATTCCCTGCATAGACACAAAAACGAATTTTTTGAGAAACATGGAGAGGTAAGACTTGTGTTTTACTTTTAAATTTGGGGAGTTACAGAAGTCCTCCGTAGTTTTCCTGTGTGGAAGTGGTCAACCTGAAAAAAAAAAAAAAGATTTGTAGCACATAAGAAGAAAAAAGGAAGGTGGGAGTTGAATGATCAATAATCTTTGGCTAGTCTCTGGTAGGGTGTGTGCTCTGCTAGCTGACCCAGGTTTGATCCTAAGCACCTCATGTGGTCTCCTCCTGGCCCCTCCGCTCAAGACCACCTGGAGCTTCTCTGAGCTCAGAGAGACACAGAACAACACACATAAGCGCTGGGGCCCATGGTGGAATGTAGGCCTGTACTAATGAAGGCAGAGGATTTGGTTGAGGGTATGGTAGGTTGGTCCATTCTCTCTCTCTCTCTCTCTCTCTCTCTCTCTCTCTTTCTCTCTCTCTCTCTCTCCCTCCCTCCCCCCCCTCTCTCTCCCTCCCCCTCTCCCTCTCTCCCTCTCTCCCTCCATAGGAGGGTAGGAGGGATAGTTTTGACAATAAAAGACTGCTAAAAATAAGTAAATAATCTTCGCTTAAGAATTTTTAATTTGGGACCTGTGGAGACAGTACAGTAGGGAAGGAGTTTGCCTAGCTCACAGCCAACCTGGTACCCCAGATAGTCTCCCATCCCCAGAGTAATTCTTAAGCACAGAGCTAGGAGTAAGCACTGAGTATTGCTGACTAGTATGCCCTCCCTCTCAAGCAAATTTAATTGGGGGGTGGGGCAAAGAGATAGTACAGTGGATGGGGCATTTGCCTTGTTTCCAATTAACCCAGTTTTAATCCCTGGCACATGAGCACCACTAGGAGTGAACCCAGAGTATCTCTGGGTGTGGCCAAAAATACTTCTCCAAGGACTGGAGGGAGAATTCAAGAGATTGAACCAATGATTTACACAAGGGGAGCCCAGCTTCCAACTCTGCCATATGTGGTCCCCAAATAGTGCTAGAAGTATTCCTGAGCACTATGATTAAAAATAAAAAATTCTGAAGGGCATAAAAGTTTTTTTTTCTGAAAGGCAAAAAGTGTTCTGAAATGTATTTTTCCTTCTCAAATTTAGATCTATAAAAGCATGTTTCTCCAAAGAAAATATTCACTCCTATACTCTTGGGGGGATGTGGTTGGCTTTAGAACTGTATCCAGTGGTGCTCACGACTTACTCCTGGCTTTGCTCAGGGATCAGCCTGGAACCCTCTATGACATGAGAATGAGCTTATTTATCTACTTACGTGGTTTTTGTTTCTGGGGCCACACCTATCGGTGCTAGGGGTTATTTCTGTTTCTGGGGGACTCATGAGATGCCAAGGATTGACCCGTGGTTGGCCTCATGCAAGGCAAATGCTCTACTCTCTGTTGTCTTTCTGGTCCCAAATGCACTTGAGTTTGGTTAAGGGTCTTAAACCCTGTACTTCTCTGGCTCCTTAAACATTTCTGTATAAAATGACCTACATGCAACAGTTATTTATATACCTGTTTTCCTCTTGTGTTTTTGCAGAAGGGTATGGAAGCTGAAAAGAAAGCTATTTCTCTTCTTTCTAAATTACGAAATGAATTGCAAACAGATAAACCAATTATTCCTTTGGTTGAAAAGTTTGTTGATACTGACACATGGAATCAGTATCTAGAATATCAAGAAAATCTTTTAACTGAAAGTGACGAAAAGCCAAGGTGGTTTTATTCACCATGGTTGTTTGTAGAATGCTACATGTATCGGAGAATCCATGAAGCCATTATCCAGAGGTGAGTATGTGGCCATCTAGCCATGTGTTTTAAGTATCTTGTGTTTTTTGGGGGGAAGTGTAAGATGATTATAGATACAGAACAGGCCTGGAGAGGTAGTACAGGGGTTCAAATCTTCACTGGATTCCCATACTACATGCTCCCCTGAACATTACCAAGTGCGGATATGGAGGCCTTCCCTGTGCATTGAACTTCTTGGCAGAGAATTGCTGGGAAAGTCTCCCTCCAAAATAAAGAATATAAAAAACAGTGGAAGTCTGAATCAATTCAGCAGACACAGTCTTACTATTGGGAGTTTCTGGAAGTGGTAGCAATATAGATTCCTGGTGATTTTAACTAATTACTCTCTAGTATCATGCATGCCAGTGAGCACTTCACTGCCAAACCTCATCCCCTGGCATTGGTTTTGCGGTTCTTCTGGGGGAATCTTATAGGGTTGGGAAGGTTTTGGTGACTGGATTTAACTAGGGACTCATGGCTGAAGTCGACACACTCCCAGTGAGCTGCATCTCTGGCCTTAGATGCTGTCTTAGTTTCTCAATCTTGCTTGGGTTGTTGGTTTTTTGAGAGGAGGGTCCATGTGCGGTAGAACTCAGGCGTCATTGAAGTGAAGTGATAGGAGCTGTCATTCTGGCCCAATAATCCGGGCTCTATCTTTCCCTTAGAGACTGATTTGCTTCCTTTCAGCTGTGTGGCTCCTGCTAAGGACCTTCTCTCAGAGCCAGTTGTCAAGCCTTCATAGAAAAATCAGTGTTCTTAGTTTTCAGTTCATTTTAACCAGAAGTGTCTTCTTCCATTTGATTACACACCATTTGTTTACCATTTGTAACCATTTGATTACACTTCATTTGTTTTGCTGAAATTGTTTGGAGTAACTTTTGGCTGTTTTCAAAAAATAAATAAAAATGAACCCAGGGGTTGTGGATTTTCTTTCTCTGACCAGAGGCTCTGAAGAAATTTCCACTCTGAAGAATTCCCAGGATGCTGGTCACCTTCCCGAAATCAGGCTGTTGCTTTCCACAGTGACTGGCTGGCTAGAAGGAAGTCACAATATTTGGGAACGTATATTGCTGTTTTCTATTTTGAACATTTATTTTTGAGGTTTTGGGCCCAGAGCCTGTGCTCAGTGTAGACTCCAGTACGGGCATATGGGAAAACACACAAGAAGACATGCAGGGGACTTTGGGGACTTAGGAGACTTTGCACTGGGATTAGCCTGGCTTGCCACAACAAGGCATGCGCTTTAACCCCTGTGCAAACTCACTTTCTCCAGCCCCAAAGAGTGACAACTTTTTTAATTCGTGGTTTGGGGATCTGAGCTTTCTTGCATGAATTTGTGCCCCAGCAATACTACTCTGCAGTGGAGGTACAGAGTTGCAGGAATGTCTTTTCTTCCATTTCAGTCCGCCAATCGACCACTTTGACGTATTCAAGGAATCGAAAGAGCAGAGCTTCTATGAGTCACAAGAATCTGTTATTAGTTTGTGCACTTACCTGCGAGAGTTGATGAGCACTCTTAACTACCTCGAAGAGGAGCAGCTGAAGGAGGAGCTTTTTAAATTTCTGCAGGTAAGCCCGAAGTCTCCCAGGCTTTGATCTTTCAGCAGTTCAAATCAGAGCTGGCACCATTTCCCAAGAAAGCACAGTCGCAGGGAAGTCAGTTCATGATAAGACTGCAATGACTTGAGGAGGAAGGGAATTGGCCTCTGTCCTAGCTAGTGTCCGATCCCAGTACCTGGCTCGAGGGCTCACAGGCCTGCTCTGTGCTTGCTTGTGTGTGGGCCTGGGTTTTTGCTTCAGTCTCCTCATCTATCTTACTCTGTACCTGTGAGTCTGCATAGGGATGGTAGTTTCCAAAAGGCTTGTAAGCCAAAGTGAGGACTCTGTATGTTTTTTTTTTTTTTTTTTTGGTTTTTGGGCCACACCCGGTGACGCTCAGGGGTTACTCCTGGCTATGCGCTCAGAAGTCGCTCCTGGCTTGGGGGACCATATGGGATGCCGGGGGATCGAACCGTGGTCCGTCCTAGGGTAGCGCAGGTAAGGCAGGCACCTTACCTTTAGCGCCACCGCCCGGCCCCGACTCTGTATGTTTTAGGTAATATAAGTGTAACCCAACATCCAGGTTTTGCTGAAAGTGGCCTCAGTGTTACTCAGGGATCGAGCAGAGGAATGACATTGTCCCTATAATGTGTTAAGCCATGTTCAAGTATGAGCCACTTGTGGGTGGTAGCTACCACATAACATAGACTGTTCAAGGCTGACTCTGAGCAGATTGTGAGAATGGAGCCGAGGGGCCAGTTCCAGAATCTCCCTTCTCAAATGTGGCATTTATTTTGTTTTTGGACCAAACCCGTCGGTGCTCAAGGTTTACTTATAGCTGTGCTCAGGGATCACTTCTGGTGGGCTCAGGGGACCTTATGGGATGGTGTGGGTTGACCCTGGATCTACTTTGTGCAAGACAAGCACTCTACCTTCTGTCCTATTTGACAAGAGAGAATTAAATTCCAGAGAGTTTGCTAAGTGTCCTAAGCTCAGTGGACTCTTGAAAGAGCTGAGCTGGAGCAGGAGAAACAGCACAAAGTTGATCTTTATGGGGGCCTCTGGAGTAGTATATAGAGAGAGATGAAATAAAGAGATTCACTTTTTGTCAGCTTTGAATTGTAAGGTCATCCCTTTTCTGGCTTCCTCTATGTTCCTATTATCTGCAAAATGCATACCTTTTCATTCTCATGAAATGATCTGGGTGCTGAAGTCTTTCAGACCCATTTTTGGCTGTTCCTTACAGAATAAGTAGCTAGCTGTTCCTTGTTTCACTTTGTGCATCCAGGATCCTGGAGAGACAGTGTGTTCCTAGAGAGCTCGTGGTGCTGGGTACAGGCTTTGCACGGGGTGGGGTGGGGTGAGGGGATGGGGGTGGCAGGGTTGGCTTCTAGCTTCACCACCACTGTGGTTCCTTGAACACACACAGCTGGATACAGCATGAAAGTGAAGACAGAGAAGTTGGTCTTTTCATTAGCAGGGAAGTGTAGACTTGTGTATTTTTAGTATTTGTGGAGCATTATTAGCTCCTATTATTATTATTATTATTATACCCCATCCTTAGACATCAGCAAACATTGAGTCTGTGTTGGTGATTCAAAAAGAGGGTAGGGGCTGGAGAGATAGCATGGAGGTAAGGCGTTTGCCTTTCATGCAGTCATTGGTTCGAATCCCGGTGTCTCATATGGTCCCCCGTGCCTGCCAGGAACAATTTCTGAGCATGGAGCCAGGAATAACCCCTGAGCACTGCCAGGTGTGACCCAAAAACCACACACACACACACACACACACACACACACACACACACAAAACAAAAACCAAAAAAAAGAGGGTAAATAGTTTTTGTTTTTTCTTTTTCAGATTTCATTGTGGGGAAACAAGTGTGATCTCTCTCTGTCAGGTGGAGAAACAAGTTCTCAGAAGACCAACATAATGGATTCTTTGGAAGACCTCAAACCTTTCATTTTAGTGAATGACATGGAGCATCTTTGGTCCTTGCTTAACAAGTACAAGAAAGCAGAACAGGCTTCTGTTCGTGTGGCGATCGTTCTGGATAATTCTGGGTTTGAACTTGTGACAGATTTAGTTTTAGCTGACTTCTTGTTAACCTCTGAACTGGCCACTGAGATCTATTTTTATGGGAAAATGATTCCCTGGTTTGTGTCCGATACCACCATCCACGATTTTAAATGGCTCATTGAACAGGCAAAGCAGTCGAACCATAAGTGGACATCCAGGTGTGGGAATGACTGGGGGAAGTACATGGAAACAGGCCGCTGGGTGTATCGTGACCACGTCTTCTGGACGCTCCCTCACGAATTCTGTGCCATGGCTCACGTTGCTCCCGATTTATATGCTGAACTGCAGAGGGCCCAGTTAGTCCTGTTGAAGGGCGACTTGAATTACAGAAAGTTGACAGGGGACCGGAAATGGGAGTTTACCATTCCGTTTCATCAGGCTCTGAGCGGCTTCCACCCGGCCCCTCTCTGCAGCATCCGAACTTTGAAAGCTGAAATTCAGGTGGGCCTGCAGCCAGGCCAAGGCGAGCAGCTGGCTGCCTCGGAGCCCACCTGGCTGACTACAGGGAAATACGGCATCTTTCAGTTTGATGGGCCGCTTTTAGGTGGCTCACTTAGGAACTCCTGAAATGCAGAGCAAGGTCTGACCAACCCTTTGCCTCTGGAAGGCTGTGCCTCTTCTCTGGGGGTCATTGGTCCTTTTCTGCCCAGTCTTCTCTGAGGCACTTTGTTCCTGCCTCCTTTGGGGGAGAAAATGGAGGAAACTCGTTACAGATTTTTACATTGTTATAGTTGGGATTTTAGTAACTTATTTCATAGTTTCAAGGAGTTTGGATGGAGATTTTTTTTTTTAATTGGGTAGAAAACAACAGAGTTTTGTTTTGGGGGCCAGAGAGAGAGCATAGCAGTAAGACATTTGCCTTGCATGTGGCCGACTGGGGAGGGACGTGGTTCGATTCCTGGCATCCTATATGGTCCCCCAGCCTGTCGTGGCCAATTTCTGAGTGTAGGGCCTGGAGTAGCCCCTGAGTGCTGTCGAATGTGGCCCAAAACCAGTCAATCAATAAAATAAGTAAAGTTTAAAAATAAAAAAGAGTTCTATTTTTTAAGTTACTCTGCTCTTCCCCCAGTGATCTGCATGGTGGTCCACATTTTAAAGGAGCACAGAGTTTTACTGATATGGGGCTTGAGGGCTTTAGAACAACATGTTATTTTAATGGTTACAGAGAGACATTTTTTAAAACGGATGTTTTCACACATAAGACTTACCTCAAATAAATTCCAACTTGAGTTTATTTCAACAGCCTGCTGTATTTGCACATGTTTATATTTTGATTCACTTGTGGGGTGGGTGTTGGGAAATTGGATGGAATGAAACAAATGGTTTTGAAAAATGGAATCTTTTAAATGCTATTTGTCATAGTTAGAATCAAGCCGAATAGATTCTTTTAAAACATGAATGTTTTAAGCAAATGGATTTGTAGACGATTCTGTTTTTTAAAATGCTTCGAAAAAAATTTCTTGGTGCATTGTATTTGGAGCACCCATTTTGTATACCTTCTTCAGTGGCCACCAGATATTCAGGGTCTTGTTTTGCATCTAAAATTAGGAATAATCCTGGAAATGTTTTTTTTGCACAATAATAAAAAGAATGATGAAAATCTCACTGGTTTCACTTTCCAAGGCAACACTGTCACAGGGATGATGGTTTGTTTCTTTAAGAAGCTCCAGACTCTATCAGCTGGTGCCAGTGTAGCTCTTTTCTCAGTGTTCCACTGGAGTGAGTCCTGGTGCTTTGTGAGAATATTTACCAAAACCTGTGCAGTTTGACTCTTTTCCCATCTATTCGGACTCCAGTTTCAAGTATTTAAATCCCCAAAATGCTTAGTGTGTTAGAATTGTCTGCAGATACTTTGTTTTTCGGCCACACCCGTTTGATGCTCAGAAATTGCCTCTGGCTTGGGGGGACCATATGGGATGCTGGGGGATCGAACCGTGGTCTCGGTTCTTCCTTGGCTAGCGCTTGCAAGGCAGACACCTTACCTCTAGTGCCACCTCGCCGGCCCCGTCTGCAGATACTTAACCCAAGTCAAAACACATGATCATTTGGGTCAAGCTAGCCCCAGGCTGAGGATTTGTGCAGTAGATTGTATTTTCCAAAGCACTGGAAGGGGCAACTCTGTTTAGCCTCTGAGGAACTGCCCAGCCTCTCTTACAGGCTCACGTTTTACATCCTGCCTACAATACACAGGATTTATGTCCTTGTTGCTTCATTTTCCTCGTTTGAGTTTAGCCTCTCTGGCTGTGCAGTGTTACCTCAAGGTATGGGTTTTGGGTTCCCCAATGAGCAGACTTGCCATGGGCTCACCAGCTCTTTGTTCATCTATAGAGAGATCTCCAACTTTAAATATAAAGTTTGTGTGTGTGTGCATCTCACCCACCAGTGCTCAGGCCTTACTCCTGGCTCAACACTTAGGTTATTCCTGGTAGACTTGAAACCATAGGAGTTGCCAGGGATGGATTGACCTGGGTGGTTCTCATGTAAGACAGACTCCTACCCACTGTATTACCTGTTCCCTCCTTGCACTCATTTTAAGAAAACTCCATAGGCATCACATAATTGAGTTCTACTTCTGAACCTCCATCTTCCACTTATTTTCCTGACCTCCACTAAGCCTTATTCCAAAACCCTGCCCTGCCACAGTATTCCATGGGGAGATGGGGAGTGGGAAGACAGCATTCCTCTGATCTCTCTATTACAAAGTACTAAACTATGTCTGATGCTTAACAATAAGCAATAAATGAAACCTGGAAGTTATACAAATGGCTATAGCAGAGATAGAAACAAAGCCATAATCTTCCCTAATCCAAAGTTCTCCAGAAACTTGTCCTAATGTTTTGATGTTTCGAATTTTTCTCCATAGGTCTTTTTTTTTTAAGCATTTCTTTTTTTGTTTTGTTTTGGGTCACCGGGCAGTGCTCAGGGTTACTCCTGGCAGGCTCGGGGACTATCGGATGCTGGTATTTAACCACTGTCCTGTGTCTAAGGCAAATGCCCTACCGCTATGCCATCTCTCTGGCCTCTAAACATTTCTAATTAAAAACAAAATCAATCTGAAGTATCTTTCCAATTCCAGAGGTTATTTTTTTTAGGTTTGTCAGTTTTGTTACTACTATCACTACTTTTGTAAACTTTCCTATTTTAAAAATTAGTTCTTTGGGGCCAGAGCGATAGCTCAGTGGTAGAGTCAGCCTTACATGTGGCTGACCCCAGATGGAGCTGGGTTTCATCCCTGGCATCCCCAAGCCTGCCAGGAGAGAGTTTTTTTTTTTTTTTTTTTTTTTTTGATTTCTGGGCCACACTCGGGGGTTACTTCTGGCTAAGTGCTCAGAAACGGCTCCTGGCTTGAGGGACCATTTGGGATCGAACCTAGGCCCACCCTGGGTCAGCTGCGTGCAAGGCAAATCACTGCGCTATCGCTCTGGCCCCTGCCAGGAGAGATTTCTGAGCACTGAGCCAGGAATAACCAGGTGGGTGTGGCTCAAGAAACAAAAACAAGGGGCCGGAGAGATAGCATGGAGGTAAGGCGTTTACCTTTCATGCAGAAGGTCATCAGTTCAAATCCCTGCGTCCCATATGGTCCCCTGTGCATGCCAGGAGCAATTTCTGAGCACGGAGCCAGGAAAAACCCCTGAGCACTGCCGGGTGTGACCCAAAAACCACACACACACACACAAAAAAAATCCTGCTCTAGGGATGCTTTGTTTTATCAAACTTTACCCTCTTGCATAGGTTTATTATTATTTGTGCTGTGTGTGTGTGTGTGTGTGTGTGTGTGTGTGTGTGTGTGTTTAGATCTCACCCTGGCATGCTCAAGGGTCACTCTTGGCCTTGCATCCAGGAATCCCTCCTGGAGATAAAAGGGGGCCATGTGGGATGTTGGGGGTCCAATCCAGGTTGGCCATGTGCTATACCATTTCTCAGCCCCAGCTTGCATGACCAGGGCCATGGTAATGATACTCGGGCATCAGAAATACTTGATTTCTAATCCTGAACGAGACTTATGTCTCGATGTTCATTTTACTAGAGAAAGAGACGTTGCTTTGGGTGCCCTTGAACTACGTTGATTTTAAATCCAAACCCAGTTCTGGTTGAAAGATCCTGGCATCTTGGCTCCCCCTAGTGGCCACTAAGGTACTTCCACAAACATCATCCTTTTTTACTTTTATTTTTTTTTTTATTGAGGCCATTGTGAATTACAAGTATTTCTCAGTTGTATTTCAGGTGTTAGGTGACAGTGAATTAGGGCCATTCCCACCATCAGTGTTGACCTTCCTCCACCATATTCCTCAGCATGCATCCCAAGCCACCATCCCTATCCCCCTAGACTGCTAGAGAAAGGTTCATTTTGTGTTTAGCCTGTTATAGTTTGGGTCTCTTGATTCTGTTGTCGTTGACTTTGGCTTGACTATTTAGATCTGACCTAAATGCTCCTGAGATCACTTGGTCCCTGGGCCCCATCCACTTTTTTTTTTGTTTTTGTTTTTGTTTTTTTGGTTTTTTGGGTCACACCCGGCATTGCTCAGGGGTTACTCCTGGCTCTATGCTCAGAATATCGCTCCTGGCAGGCTCGGGGGACCATATGGGACGCCGGGATTTGAACCGATGACCTTCTGCATGAAAGGCAAATGCCTTACCCTCCATGCTATCTCTCCGGCCCCCCCATCCACTTTTAAATATCATCCTTCCCCCCCTTAAACCTCAGGGAGGGCAAATGTCACAGATAGCCTGAGAGTTGATGTCAGTTGAGCTGCCAACTTTACCTTTCTTCTTTGGAGCTCAATCCATTTTCTATTAAATGGACCCTTCATTTCATTTTCAGACCCTTTATAAAATAAAAGGGAAAATTTGTCCTAAAGAATTGATTTGGGTGGTCAGTGTGATAGTACAGTGGATAGGGCATTTGTCTTATATGCGACTGACCTGGGACAAATCTGGGTTTGATCCCCAACATCCCATGTGGTCGCCCTGAGCCTGCCAGAAGTGATTCCTGAGCACAGCGTAACTCCTGAATACTGCTGGGTGTGGCCCACCCCCCAAAGTTTTTTTTTTTTTTTTTGGTGGGGACTGAAGTGATAGTTCTGTGGGAAGGGTACTTGCACACAACGGACCTGATTGATTCCCCTGCTCCCCTTATTGTCCCCGGAGTGTTCCAGCTGTGATTCCTAAGTGCAGAGCCAGGAGGAAACCCTGAGAACAGCCAGGTATGACCCCAAAATAAATACATGATTTAATGGCTGGAGAGATAGTACCTAGTAGGGTGTTTGCTTTGTATGTTGCTGACCTTGGTTGGATCACCAGCATTCCATATGGTCCCTCAAGCCCACCAGGGGTAACCCTGAGCACAGAGCCAGGAGTTCTGAGCACCCCTAGATGTGATGCCCTCTCCCAAAACAATAAAACCCAAGTGATTAAATATTGATTTTTATTGGTTGCACATTTTTATGTTTTGTTTTTGGTTTGGGGGTCACACCTGGTGTGTGTTATAACGGGTTATTTCTGCCTTTGTGCTCAGAAATTGCTCCTGGAAGGCTCAGGGGAAAATATGGGATGCTGGGATCAGTCATGTGCTGATCTATACTATCACTCTGGCTTTGTAGTTGTAGGGCAGCTGCTGACTTCATGTATTTTCTCCCCATTATGTTGGTTTGGGAGCCACATCCAGTGGTGCTCTGGGCTTTTTGGGGACATTTCCTTGAAGAGTTCAGGGACTGGGGATCAAAAACAGCTTGTGCTGGGGCCAGAGTGAGAGTACCACAGGTAAGTAATGCAAGCCTTGTGTTTGGCTGACTCAGGTTGCTCCTGATCTCAGGCATCTCAAGGTCCTTGAGTACCTCCAGGAATAATCCCTGAGCACTGTTGGGTGTGGCTCCAAAACAGAAAACAAAACAACCAGCCCCAGGCAAGGCAAGTGACCTATTTATTTAATGAACATATTAATTGGCCCTGTTGTTTTCCCAGTGTTTTTGGTTGCACCTGGCAGTGCTTAGGATCTTCTCTTGGCACAGTGCTGGGGACCATGAGGTGCTGCAGATTGAACCACAAGCAGAACATGCCTTCCAGCATTTTATGTATTTTTTCTCACTTTGGTGGGTGAAGGAATCAGGCTAGAAGTGATCCTTTGGTTATCTCCTACAGCAGCTATCAGCTTGTCTGGGGATTGCATACTTTGGCCATAATTTCAAATCTAGATATGATAAAAACAGTATCAGCAGAAATCTGGCAATTTAGGATGAAATTACTCTGAAAGTACAGTCAAATGCTCCTCCCCTCCCTCCCTCCCTCCCTCCCTCCCTCCCTCCCTCCCTCCCTCCCTCCCTCCCTCCCTCCCTTCCTTCCTTCCTTCCTTCCTTCCTTCCTTCCTTCCTTCCTTCCTTCCTTCCTTCCTTCCTTCCTTCCTTCCTTCCTTCCTTCCTTCCTCCACCTGCAACCAAACCAGGTTTGATTCCCCAATATTTCATCTAGTTCCTCCGGGAATGATTTTTGAGCGCAGAACCTGGAGTAGCTCCTGAACACAGTCGGGTGTGGCCCTAAACCAACCAAACAAAAAAAACCCACAGACCCTTCCTCCCAACGAAAGCAATGCCCCGAACGGATCTTGCTGAAAATCTAGCTCATAATCACCTTTCCTTGAACTCCTACACAGAAAACGCTTTAGAACAGCTCTTGTGGGCGCAGTTGTTCCTGCCTGGAAGTCCTGGAAGTCATGGTTATGCCTCACATGAAGGCCATGGTAGCTTTTATTTTTCTGCACGGCTGGCAGAGGTTCCACGGAAGCCAGCGACAACACACACACACACACACACACACACACACACACACACACACACACACACACACACACACACACGCTGGCAGAGGTTCCACGGAAGCCAGCGACAACACACACACACACACACACACACACACACACACACACACACACACACACACACACACACACACACACACACACACACACACACACACACACACACACACACACACACACGCTCCGTCCCTCGAGGCGCGCAGAGCGACTTGCACCAGGCCACTCGCCCCTTCCTCGGGGCCGGCCCAGGAACTACCTCCTGGAAGCTGAATCTGAGGATCCAGGGCCCGTATCGCTCCCCATCTCGGGGACCACTGGGACCCCAAACCTCCACTCCAGCTCCGCCACCGCCCTCGCCGGGGGGTTCCCCCTCGGCCTCCTCGGGCTGCTCGGCGGGCCAGGGCGGGTGGAGCCGCCTCCGGGCCACACCTGCCCGCCGCCCGCGGGGTGCCCGGTTGCCGCGGAGACCCGTCGGCGCGCGCCGCAGCTTCGGCGCCGAGCCCGCCCGATCCCGCCGTCTCGGGGGCTCCGCCCGCGATGAGCTGCAGCCGGGACCCGACCCGCGACGCCCCCCGCGGCGACCCGTCGCCAGGGCCCGAGGTACGGCCCCGAGCACCCGAACGCCCCAGGACACGCTCCCTCCGCCGTGCGCCCCGTCCGGGTCCCATCTCCGGGCCCCATCTCCGGGGCGCGAACTTTAGGGGCCCGCGGGGCTGGCCAGGAGCGTCCCTGACTCCGCAGGGGATGCGTGCGGGTTCGAACTCTAAAGCCGGGGTCAGCAGCGATCCCCCCACTTGGTTCTGGCCGGGGCACAAGGCAGTTCCTCCCTTTGCAGCCGGCCCTGGAGACCGTGGGCCAGGGGCTTTTCGTGCAGTCTGCGGAGGACCGAGAAAGCCGCGAGGGCCCGGAGAGATAGCACAGCGGCGTTTGCCTTGCAAGCAGCCGATCCAGGACCAAAGGTGGTTGGTTCGAATCCCGGTGTCCCATAGGGTCCCTCGTGCCTGCCAGGAGCTATTTCTGAGCAGACAGCCAGGAGTAACCCCTGAGCACCGCTGGGTGTGGCACAAAAACCAAAAAAAAAAAAAAAAAGAGAAAGCCGCGAGCGGGGGAAGGTGCCAAGCGCCGCTGATGACTCTAGAAGCTCTTTTAGTCGGGCTGGATCTGTTTCTCTCTGTGTCCCCTGGAGACGGCCCCTGGGTATTTGCGAACGCACGCACACAGACAGACGCGCGCGCACACAGGCACACGAAGGCACATGCATGCCTCTGGTTCAAGGTCCCTCTGGACCTGGCCTGAGCGCCCCACCAGGCATAAGAGGGGTCCTGAGCAGTTCTTGAAGAAGAGGGACAATTTTGCTTTCTTGAACTGTAAACCTGAGCGCTGTCCCCTCTGTCGGACAGTGCACACTTTTGGTTTGTTTTGCTTTGGGCTCACATCCGGCCATGCTCTGGGGAGAGTGCGTTGGGGGAACCGTAGGGATGCCAGGGAGCTTCTGGTTTCGAGTTCTTTGGGCCACTTACTTGGCTTTCGAATATGGAAGGAGAAAAGAACTTTAGCCGGTGAGGTGGGGGCCCACCTACCTGTGCACAGGGGTCATTCCTGACTCCGCAGTCAGGCATCACTTCTAGCACGGGGATATCACTCAGGGGACCTTATAGGACGCTGGCATGAAACCTGGGTCCGTCGTATGTAAGGGAGCTCCCTACCTACTGCGTTATTGCGTTGGTGCAAGAAAAGAACTTTTTAATCATCAGAGAGCACGTGTTTTCTGGTTTACTTTAAAAAAAGACTGTGTGTGGGATGAGATAGCATGGAGGTAGGGCGTTTGCCTTGCATGCAGAAGTACGCGGTTCGAATCCCGGCATCCCATATGGTCCCCTGTGCCTGACAGGGGCGATTTCTGAGCATAGCGCCAGGAGTACCCCTGAGCGCTGCCGGGTGTGACCCAAAAACCAAGAAATCACTCCTGGTGAGCTCGGGGGACCATATGGAGTGCCAGGGATCAAACTTGGGTTGAATACATGCGTGGCAAGTTTCCTATCTGCTGTATTACTAACCACCCAGGCTTCCTGCCTCTGCCTTCTTTCATCCAACATGATGCCCTCCAGTTTTTTTCTGAGTTTCTGAGAACTGCATGGATTATTATTTCCGACTGGCTGTTTAATATTCCATCGTGTAGATATACCTCAATTCTTTTACCCAGTCATTTATTGTGAGACACTCACTTTGCTTTCATATCCTGGCTGTTGTACTAAGAGCTACAGTGAACACAGTTGTGCTTGCTTTTCTTTTTTTTGGGGGCCACACCCATTTGATGCTCAGGGGTTACTCCTGGCTAAGCACTCAGAAATTGCCCCTGGCTTGGGGGGACCATATGGGATGCCGGGGGATCAAACTGTGGTCCTTCCTTGGCTAGTGCTTGCAAGGCAGACACCTTACCTCTAGCGCCACCTCTCCGGCCCCGAGTGCTTGCTTTTCAAACTGAGGTCTTTATGTGGGTGTGCAATGACTTTGCACATCAATACCAGAAACTTGAATACAACTGTGACCTTATTACGTAAACTTAATGATCTAGATATAAACAAAGCATGCTTGGCTCTCCACATAATATAGTTTCTAGGTTTCTCCAGAGGGCTCTGAGTAAAACACAGGCCACTTCATTTGAGTCGTTCTGTGTCTGAGAACCTGGTTCATGTGAAGAGGGTTTCTGATCCAAACTCTCAGCAGTCCGGCCACCAAGCACTTCACAAACCCACAGAGACTAAGAGTCTCAGCAGAAAGCAAGGAGAGATTCGGAGGGATCTAGTCAGGAAGGGCCGAAGTGTTTGTTCAAGCCCATAGGATGGACTGGGCTTCTTTGAGGGACCCAAGAGAAATTTTAATCTTGTTTAAAATTCCCAAAAAAACCCAAAAACAAAAAAAACAGGCTGTAACTTTTTTTTTTCTCCTTTAGAGGGTTTTAGTTGGCATTTGATTTTGAAGTGGTGCTGCTATTTGAAGTGACTGAACGGAACTGTGCTTCAGGGGTTCATACCTCTTTGGAATAGTGTGAGCACAACTTACTGGCTTAATTTGATCTCTTCTTGACTCATTCTAGGCTTCGCTGTATCAGTTGTCCCTTTAAAATGGTTAGTTGTTTTGGGCCTTTCGCGGTGGTTTGCAGGTTTACTCCTGGATCTGAGCTCAGGAATCTCTCTCGGGGACTTGTGGAGCCATCTGAATTGCTGAGGAGTGAACTTCATGAGCAAGGGAAGCTGTAGTATCTTTCTGCCGCTTTGTTCTGATTTATTCACCTCTTCCTCTTCTCTCTGGGAAGTTTGTCCAGAAGTTACTTTGTGTTTTGTTGCATTCCTCTGAGCATTTTCTTTATGGACCACCCATGAGTGAAATCATAGCTGTTTGCCTCCTTCCGACTGATTTCACTAAGCACTGTACCCTCAGGTTTCATTTGTATTGTTGTCAATGGCAGGATTTTGTGTTTTTGTTTCTAGAAGAGTTGAATAGCTATTCGTTGTGTCTTTATGTCACATCGTAATCTATTTCTCAGTTAGTAGAAATGGAAGATACTTCCAGTTCTGGGCTATTTAAGCAATGTTATGATAAAAACATGGGCCTACATATATTTTTGAATTAGTATTCTATTATTTTTTGGGGGGCATATCAGAAGTGCTCAGGGCATACTCCTGGTGCTGCAACTTTGGTATATCTTAAGTATTTATTGGGGGACCAGATGGGTGCTGGGGTCTGCCATGAGCAAGGCAAGTGCCCTATCTGCTGTACTATCACTCCAGTTCATTATTTCTTCTTCTTCTTCTTCTTCTTCTTCTTCTTCTTCTTCTTCTTCTTCTTCTTCTTCTTCTTCTTCTTCTTCTTCTTCTTCTTCTTCTTCTATTATAAAATTGGGATAACTGTATAATATGGAATTTCTGATTTGAATATTATGAGAAATCTTCTCACTGCTTCCATAATGGTTGTGTCCACTTAAACTTCCTTATTTTTAAAAGTGGTCTGTGATGGCAGGAGACCTCCTGTGCACTGAGGCTTCTGAGCGAGGTTGCTGCAGTAGGGGTTGGGCCCCGTCTCAGGTCTCCCTCCCTGTAAACTCACCAGTGGCTGGTGGCATAGCCCTTAAATTTCTTTTTTTTTTAACTTTATTGATTGATTGATTGATTGATTTCTGGGCCACACCCAACGCAGGGTTTAACTTCAGGCTCTGCACTCAGAAATTGCCCCTGGCAGGCTGGGGGACCATATGGGATGCCAATTGAACCTGGACCCTCCTGGATCGGTCACATGCAAAGCAAATGCCCTGCTGTGCTATCTCTCCGGCCTCAACCATTTAAATTTATAGCACCATACCAGGATCCTTCCACTTTCTCATTTTTGGGGAAATTTATACCTAATGTAGTGCACTGGGGTCACAGCCTATGAAACTCAGGGCCTCCGGTTTGGTATTTGGTTATAACTGACTAGTGCAATCAGATGCTTGTCTTTATTATGCTAACCCTGGCAGGTCAGAGAGGAATAACTCTTCCTCTTCTTTTTTATTTTTTGGTTTTTGGGCCATACTCAGCTGTGCACAGGGATTACTCCTGGCACTGTGCTTAGGAATTACTCCTGACAGTCTCAGGGGACCATATGGGGTGCTGGGAATTGAACCTGGGTCAACCACATGCAAGACAAATGCTCTATGTGCTGTGCTATTGCTCTGGCCCTTTATATTCTTTTAGTACATTTGCTTATCTATTCATCTAAATCTCCATCTACCCTTCCATCTATTTGTCAGTCTGTCCATCTTTCCATCTATGCAGCTATTCATCTATCCATCTCATCCATTTATTCATTCATCCATCCTTTCTCATTTGTTCAAATGTGGAATGAATATTCGTTGGACAAACATTTCTGGGGATAGATAATCTGGGTAGTGTTGGGATTAAAGTTTGCTCACATATAAAATTATATATGCATTCTCTATAATGTATAATAAATGAATACTATAATTGTTATATTATATACAAATGTTTTCTATTTATAGTAATATTAATACTTGAAGCAAACTTTCACAGATGTGCATTTAAAGTTTAGGATGTGGCTCAGTAGTAGAATATATGTCTTGCATATGTGAGACCCTGGCTTCAATCCCTAGCATTACAAAAACCCTAAAGCATTTGGCATGTAAGGCATTTGGCATGTATTTTTTTTAAAGAATTTTATTGATTGATTTATTGGTTTTTGGGTCATACCCAGCAATGCTCAGGGGTCACTCCTGGCTCTGTGCTCAGAAATCGATACTGGCAGGCTCAGAAGAGCATATAGGATGCAGGGATCTAACCTGGATCTATCCCATGTTGGCAGCATGCAAGACAAACTGCTGTACTATGGCTCCGGCCTCTGTCCAAGAATTTTTTTTACAACACAGGGGCATCTCCCACCTTGAATATATGTCATGTGGACCCAACTTAGACCCCAGGTGATTAGACACCGACCGTCCAGCCTGTATCCCTGGATCCCAGGCATAGAAATGACACAGTTATTCACAACAGCTACAGGAACCAAATCCCATCTGGGACGTCCTTAATACTGCTCAAACACCAGCATGGCCCAGCTCTAATAGGATATCCTGACAATGAAGAAATTGGGAACAACTTGATCTAAGAGCAGGTTACCCTACCTCACCAGCTAACGATGAGACAAAATCAGAAGACTTGTCACCCTTTGGTCTGTGCAAAAGCCAAGATCGCGATCTACAGATGACTGGCTGATAGAGCCATGACCAGGCTATGTATCCTGGGACCAAGAAAAAAACCCTAGCCTATGGTTTGACCTACGACCTACACAACAACCATGATCTCTAATTCCAGACGTATGACTAAGACAGTAGCAACTGAATGGGTCTTCTGGTAACATAACAAAAGACGTTATCCCAGGCTTTATCCTAGGATCAGCGCAAGGACCAAGACCACCAACCACAGAAGACGGATTAAAATGACACTAAGGGAAAGAACTTCTAGAACCACAAAGAAAGACTTCACCATAAGTTTCATCCTTGACCTGTGCAGAGACATGATTTTACCACCCAGGATGAAGCAAAGTCTCCCATACACCACAAAAGCACCAATGGGAGAGTAAATGAACTAGAAAGGAGTCTATAGTTAATTCCATGACAATATACTCCAAGGGTGGAGAAACCCTGTATCTCTTAGGCCAAGGGAATTCTTTTTCGAATGACTCCAATGTTTACTGTGCTATGGGGGGAGGGAAGGAGGGAGGGGGAGAGAGGGAAAGAGAGAGAGAGAGAGAGAGAGGGAGAGAGAGAGAGAAAGAGAGAGAGAAAATAATCCTTATTTTATTTTATTTTATTTTTTTTATCTATTAGGCTTTTGTCGATTTTTTTGATTTGGTGTGGATATTGAACTGGTTGTCTCCATTTTTAGTTATTTATTTTTCTTTCTTCTTTTCTCTTCTTTCGTTTTGTGCTCTATCATGTTTTTTTTATCTCAGTGTCCACGGCAAGTATGTGGTGCCTAAGAGATACAGGGTACTTCTTTTTATACTGACATGGTGTTCCACCTTCTTTTTCCCCTTCGTCTCTCAGAGGATGAAAGCCTCTAGAAGAACTCCGCCCATTTTTGGCATATTTGATTTTTACCCCATTTTATTACTTTTCTCTTCTTCAAACAAAACCACATAACCTTAACTATTTAGTCCCGCCTCCCAATTAGAGGGGGATATAATGGAGGTACCATGACCAAACAGTTGAAAGATCACTAAGTAGTAAGCTAGGGACAGAGGGGACCACTCATTCTAGCAGCCCGGGGGGTGAGGGTGGAGGCTATGGGAGGCAGGATGGGAGCGGAGGTGGAGGGAGGACAATTCAGTGGTGGGAATTCCCCTGATTCAATGTTAATATGTACCTAAAATATTACTGTGAACGATATGTAAGCAACTATGATTAAAATAAAAATTATATTAAAAATAAATAAATTTCTTTAGGGGCCGAAGAGATAGCATGGAGGTAGGGCATTTGCCTTGCATGCAGAAGGACAGTGGATCGGATCCTGGCATGCCATATGGTCCCTCGAGCCTGCCAAGAGTGATTTCTGAGCTCACAGCCAGAAGTTACCCCTGAGTGTGCCAGGTCTGACCCAAAAACAAACAAACAAACAAAAAGATAAATTTCTTTATTTTAAACACCATTCTTTCCAACATTGTTCTTAGTTTCCCAGCCTCCCTCAACCCTGCCCCTTGCAAATATCAACAATTTGCTTAATTTTGCTTGTTAAATGGTAATGGAATATGAAAAAAAAAAACCTTCCTTAAAAGAAAATTAATGAAAATTATCATATCTTGCAATGGGGTGATTATGTCATTGTCTAAAGGTTTGCTAAGCTGTTTATTTCTAGTTGAGCATTGTTTTTGGTTTTGTTTGTCTTCAGGGGTCCTCAAACTTTTTAAACAGGGGGCCAGTTCACTGTCCCTCAGACCATTGGAGGGTCTGACTATAGTAAAAACAAAACTTATGAACGAATTTTTATGCACACTGCATATATCTTATTTTGCAATGAAGAAACAAAACAGATACAAATACAATATGTGGCCCGCAGGCCATAGTTTGAGGACCACTGGTCTAGTTTATGTGTCTTCTATGATAATTTCACATCTAATTTGGTATATTAGGACTGGGAAGTCAGTATTTCAATTATGGAGGTGTTGTGTGGCCATATAGCAGACACTTGGTCCAGGACTTAGAGCAGGGCCTATGAGCTCATATGGTGACAGCGGTAGTTTGCGGGGATTTCCAGGGCTTTGAGGAATCTTAAAATGCATCTAGGCTTCTGCATACACATTTACAGTTTATTCTTGTTGGAGATTCATTGCATCCCAGGGGTTGAGGCTTTGTTTGCTGTGGTGGAACCAGGAAAAAATTTCTGCTGATACGATAATTTCATAAAAGAATTTGAGATCATGAGAAGATGGCCAGCAATTTTTAGAGTACAAATACCTTGGTTCTGCTCTCTACCATTTGAGCATATAAGAAATGAACTGTCTGAAGCTTTACTGGGAGCTCTCACTGCAACCTCACAAGATTAGTCCCCTGATCTCAGATTCCCAATTCTCAGAATTTGAGACAGAGTGCTAGGATGAAAAGATGAGACTTTAGAATTTTAGCCACCTAGATTGTAATTAACCACCTAGATTGTAATCTGAGATAAACACTTGGAAAATGTCTTTTTGTGAGCATCATATAGACTTAACTTTGATCAAAACTGTTGCAAGGAATTGATAGACTGATGTAGATGGATAGAGACTGGTTCTATAAACTATGAACTTGATTTATGTTCTTTGAAGCAGCTGGACTTTTTGAGAAATTCCAAAGGCAGAATTCAGTGGAGGGGCAAACATTTGCCACCCTAACGTGATACTCTGACAGATCACGTCCTAGGAGGGGCTCGCAAAGACTGGCTAGGGGCCACCCTTTGAGGAAGATAATTACATGTAAATTACATGCAAATACATGTCAATAGAGGAAGATGTCTGTTCAAGCTCTATCCCTAGATGAGTCAGTCTCATGATGAGGAATCTCGTGCTCAGTCCTGTTTGCACTGTTCCTTTCTTGACTGTCCGTCACTTTGCGACTCTCCTCTTTCCCCCACAATCTTGTCTTAGCCCAGGTTTTAGCTAATGCCATGTGACTTACTCAGGATTTTTTGTTTGTTTGTTTGTTTGTTTGTTTTTTTGGGCCACATCCATTGGTGCTATGGCTTACTTCTGGCTCTGCACTCAGAACTCACTTCTGGTGGTTCAGGGGATCATATGATGTGCTAGGGATTGAAACTGGGTTAGCAGTGCCTTAAATTAATGAATTACATTAATTACAATCAGCAAATGCCTTAACCTCTGTACTATCTCTCCCACCCTAAAAACTCATTTTTATCTGAAAAATGTCCTTGGTTTGACTTGCAAGAAATCATATGGCTGACCTGTGTTGTGAGTCATAAAGTGAAATATTTGGGCTAAGAAATAGTTTCTTGGGCCAGAGAGATAGCATTGAGGTAGGGTGTTTGCAGAAAGATGGTGGTTCAAATCCCAGCATCCCATATGGTTCCCCGATCCTGCCAGGAGCGATTTCTGAGCATAGAGCCAGGAGTAACTCCTGAGTGCTGCTGGGTGTGATCTCCCCCCCCCCCCCCAAAAAAAAAGAGACTAGCTTGAAGTGTTGCATTCTTTTCAATGGAACTGTTGAATTAATAGGATTTTTCAGTCCTGGAGGTATCTCAGCAGGAGAGCACTTGACTTACGTGTATGCGGAATCGGAGTGTTTGGTGCCAAATCCGGCAATGATCAAGAGGGTTGCTCCTGGTTCTGCACTCAGGAATCACTCCTGACGGTACTCAGGGGACATACAAGATGCTGGGGATTGAACATGGATCAGCCGCGGCAAGGCTAGTACCTTACCCGCATGCTATCTCTGGCCCCGTGAAATTTTACTTCATGCACAAATGTCTTCTAAAACTTTTCTCACCATTGCTGATACATGGACACTCACATTCACTTCGCTTATTCCACAGTGATAATTGTCCCTGTTGGGCCCCAAACACATCTCTAAGAAGAAGAAAGGCAAGAAGACCAGAAATCCTTTCCAGACAGGGAAAAAACAAACCCAAACTGATGGGTAATGACAAATTAGATGAGGCATTGATTAGAGCGGGAGAATAGAATTTGCCACAATTAATTAGGAAAGGTGTTTGATGGAAAGATGCTAGAAGCGGGGGGGGGGGGGGGAGGACGGACGGACGGACAATTTCTCAGGGGACAATGGTGAAGTTTGGAGAGGGAGGAAGGGAGAGAGCGAATGACAGAATCAGAAGGGAGCATCCCATAATGGAAGCGCCTCCTAACACAATTACGCAGCGTAGCACAGAATCGTGTTGGAACAATTGGAAATGGGTTATGGGGTACGAAAGAGAAGGATGGATGAGGAGCTTTTGTGTCTCAGAGGTAGTGATTTTCTCCTCATTTTTTGGTCCCTGGGATAATAAAACAGCTAAATGCCACAGTAGCAAGGCTGGCCCAAGACATTGTCCCCAGGTCAGATAATTGGGTGCATTGTGTACTAAATTATGAATAAGCTCATCCCTTCCTTATACCATTGAGCTCCGAAGCCATCTTTATTCTGAAAAGAGTAGGAGCCACCTTGTGAGGTAATTTCAATCATTATCATAATAATATCAGCAGCAGAAGCAAATCATATGTAGTTGGCTTGCTGAAATTAATATGAAATTGCTGCCTGGCTTGGCTGAGCAAGAATCTAATAATGCAGATTGTCCTCATGTGAAGACAAATGGATAATCTTGGCAGTTTTGAATAGGGTAAAATAGCTTAAAAAAAACTAAATACTTTCAAATACTGACCAAAAAAGAGTGAAGTTTCCCAAAATTTTACTAACTACAGAAAAGCAGAAAGTCTACTTTCCAGTGCGTTCAGATTTGCTGCTTCCTTCAGTGTTGTTTCTTTGTCGTTATTTTTTTTAAAAAAAGGATCCTTGTTGCAGTGTCTAGTTTTTGTTTAATTTTGTTTTTTGTCTCTCTCCCCCCCCCTCCTGTTCCTTTTCTTCCTCCTCCTCCACCACCAAGCACCTTCTCTTTTGTCCTTTCTCCTTCTCCTCCACTTCATCATTTCTTCCTGCCTTGTTATTTTAATGAGGGATTTGTTTTCCTCTCTTCTGGTGATCAAAGCAACATATTTAAGGCTCTGACAAATAGAATAATGGTGGAAAGAAGAGATAAATCCAGGCCAGGAACTAAAGGATGTGTGTAGTTTACATTATTCCCAGTCTTTTTTTTCTCTTATAGTATATTTAATTTTGCAAATAATTTATAGACTCAGGTTTCTTGAAACAATGAAATCACAGCCCCATTCCCTCTATTTTAATGTCATTGTAACCCCCAAAAGTAAGTGAAGTGATGTAGATTCCTTCATTCTTCTCTCTTCCTTTCCTCTAATGATGTTTGAAGAGTAGACGTTGTACCTCACCTCCACCCCTATTTGTATTTTACGAAAAAGAGGTCCAAACACTGGAAATGTACTTTGTACTTATTTATCAGTTAAATATCTGGGCGATAGTCTGATGGCAAGCATACGATAGAAGGGACCCCCTGAGCATTACTTAAGAGGGACCTACTCCCAACAAATAAAAAGGAAATACAGATATATCTCATACTTCTTTTGGTTTATTTTTATTTATTTATTTATTTTTTGTGCTTATATCTGGCAGAACTCAGGGCTTACTCCTGGCTCTGCAGCTCAACGGGGATCAGCTCTTAAGTGCTCAGCGGACTGTACACAGTGCTGAGCATCAAGCCCAGGTTGGCTGCATGCAAGCGGAAGCATCTTACCCGCTGTTCTCTCTCTCATCACATCTGCCCAGGAGCCATTTTTGCTATCTGCAGACACTTATTCGCTTCTCCTTTGGACTCTACATAGTCTTGTTAGGATTTCAGCAGAGAAGGGGCCAAGGATCATCAGCACCTTCAGGATTAGTGGTTACTCAGTGGGGAAAATATTTTTTTGTTGTTTTAGATCACACCTGGCAGCGCTTAGCGGTTACTCCTGGCTCAATGCTCAGAAATCGCTCCTGGCAGGCTCGGGGGACCATATGGGATGCCGGGATTCGAACCACCATCCTTCTGCATGCAAGGCAAATGCCCTACCTCAATGCTATCTCTCTGGCCCTGGAAAATATTTTTTTAACTTTATTTATTTATTGATTGATTTCTGGGCCACACCCAGTGGCAGTGCTCAGAGGTCACTCCTGGCTCTGCACTCAGAAATCGCCCCTGGCCAGCTGGGGGACCATATGGGATGCCAGAAACCGAACCGGGTCCCTCCCAGGTCAGTCGTATGCAAGGCTAACGCCCTACCCCTACCGCTGTGTTCTCTCTCCGGCCCCTGTGGGGAAAATCTTGACAGACTGTTTGCAGTTCCTGTAGGGGTTTGTTAAGGTCTCTCTGAGGATAACTTAGTCTGGAATACCCTCGGGACCATCCTCCTGTCCATACCTCAGCTTGCCAAATGGGTCCCAGATGGCCAGAGTCTGGGTTTGCAGTGACTGGGCATCTGGGCAAGGCACACTGTGCTAGTGGAGCAGATGTGAAGGGTGAGTCTCAGGTGGGGGGAGGTTCCCCGGAGCTCAGCAGCCTCAGATTTGATGTCCTGGACCACGTTCATAAAGAGCTTTCAGATACTGGCATTGGGAGATAATTATGGAAGATAACTACACAACAGTGAACTTCAATAGAGAGGTCTATTGGTTCCTTTTTTTTTTTTTTTTTTTTTTTGGTTTTTGGGCCACACCCGGTAACGCTCAGGGGTTACTCCTGGCTATGTGCTCAGAAGTTGCTCCTGGCTTGGGGGACCATATGGGACACCGGGGGATCGAACCGCGGTCCGTCCAAGGCTAGCGCAGGCAAGGCAGGCACCTTACCTTTAGCGCCACCGCCCGGGCCCCTATTGGTTCCGTTTTTAAGGCAAGTCCCTCATTTTAAAATCAACTCCATTTCTTAACTTTTGGAGAGACAGTTTTGATGCCACATTCTTCTTCAATCACTCCATTTTTTTGAGCACATACTTTCAAACATTAATTTGTGATTGAATCACCATGAGAAACACCATTACAAAGTTGTTCATGCTTGAGTTTCAGTCATACAATGTCCAACATCCTTCACAAGGAGCATTTCCCACCACTAATGTCCCCAGTTTCCCTTTCTCTCTTTCTCTGCCTGCCTCTGTGGAAGATATTCACCCCTTTCCTTCTAACTCATTTTTCTCAGCATAAGTTGAGGGCCATTTTTTTTTGGCTGCACTCAGGGATCCTCAGGGGCCACTCCTGGCTATGCACTCAGAAATTGCTCCTGGCTTGGGGGACCATATGGGACGCAAGGGGATCAAACCGCGGTCCTCCTAGGCTAGTGCATGCAAGGCAGATGCCTTACCACTTGTGTAACTGCTCTGGCCCCAAGTTGAGGGTCTTAGTGGTCTGAAAGCAGAGGAGCACTGAAAATGCCCTCCTCGTTGAAGCCACATTGCCTTCGTGTACTTTGGAACTTCTGGTTAGAGGTCAAAGAGTGTTTGATGTGGGTGGAAGGAAACCAAAGTGGCAGAGGACAATCAGTTTGGGAGAGGGGGCTCCCATGGATGGCTCAGGGAGCCCAGGGTTGGAGGCACCTAGTGTGGAACTGGCATGCCTGGCAGTGCTGGGCGCTTCCAGGTTTATAGCTAGAAGGGGGTATTGAGATCTCCAGGGTATACCTGGTGGAATACAGGGAGGCCAGGGGGTGCCAGAGATGGGATCAATGGGATCAGGGCTCCTCTACACTCCTAGTACACACTCCAGGCCCTTCACTTATTTCCACCCCCCTCCCAGCCCAAAGGTAAGATTTAAATATACTCTTGGGGTCAAAACCTTCATCCTTGGACTGTCCTCAACCTCCCTTAGAACCACGGAGAGAAGGAAATGATCTGAAAACAATCCTCTGGGAAGCATATTGTCTTTTTTTTTTTAAACTTTATTTATTGATTGATCGTGGTTTTTGGGCCACACCCAGAGCTGTCCAGTGGTTACTCGTGACAGGCTGGGGGACCATATGGGATGGCAGGGATTGAACCAGGTCCCTCCTGGGTGGGCCTCATGCAAGGCAAACGCCCTACCGCTGTGCTATCTCTTCGGTCTCATCTGGGAAACATTTTGAACACAGACTCCAAAGAATGATTGGTATGAGGGCCAGAGAAATAATATAGCAGGTAAGGTCTTGCATGTGGCTGACCTGACTTTGATCCCCACCATCTCATATAGTACCCTAATTACTGCTAGGAGGGATCCCCGAGTGCAGAGCCAGGAGTAAGCCCTGAGCACTGCCAGAAAGGGACCGCTTCTCATCCTTCCTTCGCCCCCCCCAGAAAAAAGAATCTCCAGTCTGTGCCTTGTTTTCCCTAGCTGCACTGGAGAGGTTGATTATTCATGCTGTTTTTTCTGTTTTATCTCTTGGGGAACACTGGCAGGACCCACACGACTGTCTTCCAGAAGTCGCAGTCACCCGAGAGCAGTTTCACCACTATCGAAATGTGGCCGAGAATGCCCAGAGCGAGCTGGCGGCCACTTTGGTCAAATTTGAATGTGCTCAATCGGAGGTAAGAGGATGTGCCTCTGTCAGTCATAAGGTTTGGGTCTTTTCGGCTTTTTTATACAGTGAGGTAGAAAGTAGAGGTGATTAGATGGGGGAGCGTGGCAGGATTTGTCTCCTGAAATGTGGGCTCAGCCCCTGAGCGTTTTTGAGAGTTCTGTCTATATGGAACTAGCAAGGGGCTGTAGGTCATGGAAGGCCCAAGGAGCTACAGAATCCAGGGGCCCTGGAGCACTTAGGGAAAAAGCGCGAGACTCTGGAAGGACTTGGGAATGTCATTTTTGCACTCACAAGCTTGCTCTCTCGCTGTCTTCAGACTTGGAATTACTCTTGGGGTTATTCTGTTCGGCGGGGATGGGGGAGGGAATTCTAGGAGGCAATGGGAACTATCATGGGTTACACCAAATCTCAAAACTTCTCTAGGCAAGTTTCTGAAAGAATTTACTGAACCCAGACTGCTCACAGCTTAGGGATACACTTAGGGGGTCCTGGGCGGGGACCGAGACTACCACCTAAGCAATCTCACTACCCACTGGTAGGTGAATAGATAATGTGTGATGGCAGAAAAGTATTAGGCACGTTCACATTTCAACAAAGAACCTGCATTTTTTAAAGCTAATTTTCTTTTCTTTAAAGAATTTTGATTTAGGAGCCAGAATGATAGCACAACGGGTAGGGCATTTGCCTAGCATGTGGTCAGTCCAGGTTAGATTCCCAGCATCCCATATGGTCCCGAGCCTGCCAGGAGTAATTTCTGAATGCAAGGAGTAACCCAGAAGTGCCATCGGGTGTGGCCCCAAAATACACATTATTTTTTTAAATGTAAAGGACCATGTTTTATAGTTGAGTTTTAGGCCTATAACATTTCATCACCAATCCCTTAATTGGCTCTTCCAAACTCCATCTCCACTCTACTCCTTCCACACCCCTCATCCTGTCTACACCCCTGACAGGCACATGACAAAGTTTGGTGGCTGTAGTTTACTTAGATCTCATGTTTTTAGTGCTCTTGAGTCTGCCAGTTTTCTTACAGTGTGGGTTTTCCTGTTTAGTAGGCACATTTACGCTACAGTATTTGGATGTCAGAGAACTCCTAAAAATATTTCCTTCATATAAATTTTATATGGTTTTTAAATTTTCTCTCACATTCTCTCCCAATCCACCTCTGAAATAAAAGCGCACCGTTTATTTTTTGGTTTGGGGCCACACCTGGTAGTGCTCTGCTGTTGTGTTGATCCTTAAAGAACTCCCAGAATGAGAAATTGATTCCCATTCCCCTTTCCCCTTTGAGGGGAAAGAGATCTTGGTGATAGTTATCCGTGGCAAATAATCCACACAGATAGGAAGGTAAAGGGGGCAAGAAGGTCTGATGTAAAAGACCTTGGTCAGCCTACCACCAGCTCCAAAAATCCTCAAACCAGTTAGTAAAACTGCCTCAAAAGACCCTGAGCAACTCGTTCCCCCACTATTTATTAGAATCTCCACAGCATCCCCCACCTGGCAGGACATAAGTGGGAAAGCAGGCAGAGATAATGATCTTAAAGAAATGCTTTCATATATAACAGTGCTCAGGGGTTACTCCTAGTTCTGAACTGAGAAATCACTCCTGGTAGGCTTGAGGGACCATCTATGTCAGGATGTCGGGAATTGAACCTGGGTCACCCGGGTGCAAGGCCCTACCCCCCTGTGCTATTGCTCCAGCCCAGAAGTGCATTTCTTTAGTCAAAATAAGACTCCAGAAAAACAGTGGAGGAAATAGAGCTGTATAGTCTATATTTTCTCAGGAAACAGTTGCGGTCAGGCAGTCCCAAACCTCTTGTTCTATGTCTCCATAATTTCTACCATCAATGGCAGCAATAAAGATTTAGAAATGGCTTACCATTGCCAAACATCAAATGCTAATACAAGCATCATCGGGTGTGACCCACTCCCCCCAAAATAGATAAAAGTAACCAGAGGTTACTAAATTGCAAACAAATAGATCCAAAGAAACCAGGGATGATGCTTGTTTTGGGAGGGCACCAACCTGTAAACAGGTACAAAATAACCAGGGTTGGTCTTTGTCTTGGGCGGAACTGTGACCAGTAACATCTTCGTTTTGGGTGAAACCAAGCTGTCAAGAAAGTGATATAAAGCAGTGCTTTCAATGATTTTCTGTTATGGCCCCTAGGAAGAAGAAAACATTTTTCGTGCCCCCCCCCCCCCCGCGCGACTTTAAATAGTATCTTTATTAAAAAAAACTTTAACCCGCAAAACAAAAATGTATGAAATATTTTGAGCTGATTCTTTTTTATTTATTTATTTTTTTGAGCTGATTTTTTTTTTTTTTTTTTGAGCTGATTTTTTAATTAGAGGTGATGTCTGGATCAATGGCTACAGTGAGCACGTTTCGCAATACATAGCTTTTCGAAGCGGGGTTGGAAGCAGGACACAGCGACTCTCAGCTCCAGAGACATCCAGAGACATAAACACGGGGCTTAGCTTGTGACAGTGTTTGCCGAGGTCAAACGCGCCGCCTTTACGGAGTCTCGTGCCTCCCCTGGGGGGCGCGCCCCACTATTTGAGAAACACTTATAAAGTAACCAGGGAGGAGGGGCCGGATGGATAGCACAGCGGTAAGGCTTTGCCTTGCGGCAACCAACACAGGATGGACGGCATTTAGAATCCTGGCATCCCATATGCTCCCCGCCCCCCCCCCCCCCCCAGCCTGTGAGGGGTGATTTCTGAGCACAGAGCCAGGAGTAACCCCTGAGCTGAGCACTGCCGGGTGTGACCCAAAAACAAACAAACAAAAAAGTAACCAAGGATGATCTTTGTTTTGGGTAAATCAAGATATAATCTAACTCCAGGTTATGTATGGGTCAACTGGGCCATCTGATGGTGGGATGACAAACTAAAGCCAGTTCTGTTTCTTGGGAAAACAAAGTCATAGCCAGTTGGCATACGTGTCTGCTGTGTCACCAACTGGATAAACATGGTGACTTGGTACAGGAAGCCATCAGCTATCCCATCTATTTGAACTCTGGACTTCATCGTCCTCCTCATAGCTTTTGTTTCTCTAGAGCTTTACTATTAGAACCAGTACTAGAAGCAGTACTTAGGGTCCTCTAGGAAATGTGAAGAAGAGCCGGCGAATTCTGTGACATTTTAGCTCAGACATTTAATACCAACTCACTACACCAGAAAACCGAAATTACTTTCTCCTTGAAGTCTATTATCTGGGCCTAAATTCTTCTCTTCAAAAATGAAGAAAATAGGGGCCGAAGAGATAGCATGGGGATAGGGTGTTTGCCTTGCATGCAGAAGGACAGTGGCTTGAATCCCAGCATCCCTTATGGTCCCCCGAGGCTGCCAGGAGTGATTTCTGAGCCCAGAGCCAGGAGAAACCTTTGAGCCCTGCTGGGTGTGCACCCCCCCCCCCCCAAATATCTGAGGAAGGGCAGGAGAGATAGTCCAGCAAGGGCATTTGCCTTGAAAGTGGTCAGCCTGGGTTCAATTCCCAGCACCCTAGATGATTCTCCAAGCCTACAGGAGAGGTTCCTGAGCCCAGAGCCTGGGGTAACCTCTGAGCTCCACCGAGTGTGGCCCAACCAGCCCCTTCTCAAAAAGAAAAGAAAGTAAACTTGGCTTAAGCTGTGAATGAAAGTGTGAAATTTGAAGCTATGGTTCAGGGTTTATTGAAGGGACTTCAAGCTTATGGTCTGGAAATTATTTCTCTTTTTTTGGTTCTTTCCCATGTTAGCTTCGAGAGCTCCGGTCTAAGATGCTTTCTAAAGAAGCTTCTTGTCAAGAGTTGAAAGCAGAAATGGAGAGCTACAAAGAGAACAATGCCCGGAAGACATCTCTCCTCGCTTCTCTGAAAGACAGAGTTCAGGAGCTCGAGGAGGAATTAGTAGTACTTTCCAATTCTAAGACCAGAATGGAAATCACAGCTCACCGTACTGTTAAAGAGAACCAGGAGTTAAAAAACAAAGTTATAGGACTACAGGAGAAATTACAGTAAGGCTCTTTTAATATTTTTCAGTTGAATAGGTGATGAAATACTAGAATCTGTTAGCAGTTAAGAACAGTTTGTGTGTGTGTGTGTGTGTGTGTGTGTGTGTGTGTGTTGGAAAGGGGGTTGTTAAGCCACACCCAGCTATGCTCAGGATTTACTCCTGGCTCTGCTTTCAGGAATCACTCCTGGTGGTGCTCATGGGACCATATGGGGTACTGGAAATTGAACCTGGGTCAGTCATGTGCAGTGCATCTGCCTTCCCTACCCACTATACTATTGCTCCAGTCCTAAAGGATAACATCTGTAAATGCACGGATTCTGAAAGTTAGTTAAAATATTACTGACGGCTGGCTTGGAGACACAAGACAAGCCTTGCATGTGGCCAACCTCAGTCATTCCTAGAGCTGTGTGGTTCCTTGAACACCTCCAGCAGAAATCCTCTAATACAGAGCAGCAAGGACCTCTTAAGCGCTGATGAATGTGGCCCCCAGACCCCCCCTCAACCCCAAGTAACTGATCTCAATATATTTGGAGTCTTCCCCTCTCTTCCCCAAGCTCACTTCAAAATGTCAACCAGAGTCTCACCACACATCACTTTCCTGAGTTATGTAGGGTCTTTTGAGTAGGCGTTGATGTTTGGATGTACAATCTGGAAGATGTTATTTAGTTATATTTATTTTTGTTTCGGAGCCACTCCCAGCTACACTCAGGGGTTACTTCTGGCTCTGTACTGAGGAACCATTCCTGGTGGTGCTCGGTGGACCATATAAGATGTGGGGATTAAACCTGGGTCCATTGCATGCAAGGCAAGTACCCTCCCTATTGCACTAATTTTTAATCCTTAAATATATATATTTTAAATATTTTTGGGTCCTTGTCTCTGTATTCAGGTGTCACACTTGGCTAGCTCAGGGTGCCATATGAGGTTCTGGAGATTGAACACAGATTAACCATGTGCAAGGCCTTACCTATGTGCTTACCCATTTACTACACTTAGTGGTGCTCAGGGGTTACTCCTGGCTCTGTGCTCAGGAATGACATTAGGCAGGCTCCAGGAGACCATATGGGATAACAGGTACTGATCTTTTTTGTTTTTTTTTGTTTTTTGGGGCCACACCCAGTGACGCTATGTGCTCAGAAATCGCTCCTGGCTTGATACCATATGGGATGCCAGGGATTGAACCAGATCTGTCCTGGGTCGGCTGTGTGCAAGGCCCTACTGTTGTGCCACTGCTCCAACCCCAGTCACATATGTATTTATTCTTCTTCTTTTTTTTTTTTTTTGGCTACACCCAGTGAGTCTCAGGGGTTACTCCTGACTATGCACTCAGAAATTGCTCCTGGCTTGGGGGACCATATGGGACGCCAGGGGATCGAACTGTGGTCTCTCCTAGGCTAGTGCACACAAGGCAGATGCCTTACAGTCTCCACCACTGCTCTGGCCCCCACATATGTATTTTTTAAGTTGAAGATGAGATAACATAGCTACAATATTGTTCATTTTTGTTCAAGCTTTGGGTTGTCTGCAAAAGCATAGTTCAGTAACTGTCCACACGTAGTTGCTGAACATTCACCTTCATCAAAGTTCCAAAGATCGTCAACATCTGTCCTTGTGCCATTTCTTTCCCACTGCCACTTTTCTCCTTTCCCCCATGGCACTTTCAGTGTACATGATAGTACATAAGTAACTAATTTTCCTTTGTTAATTCATAGAGGTGCTTTGATTAGTTTCCTAAAATAATGATAAACCAGATTGCAATGATTATCTACACATATTTTTATATTTATGTGGAAATTGTGTACTTTGGGTAAATTTCTGAAACTTCACTGGCTCAAAGTGAAAGATTTAAAAAATAGGAGTGGAAAGAATTTAGAGACTCTTAAAATGAAGAAATAAGACTGAAATCTTAAGAGTTAATGTCTGGGATCATAAAAATATTAACTGTACTTTTCATGAGTCAGAGAGACTGAGTAAATGTTACCTTCCATACGCTAAAAGTAAGAACTTGGAGGTATATTTATGTTGCTCTGTTATGGTTATGACTTTTTCTAAATAGAAATATGATAAGCCTCTGAGTATATGCAATTACATGTTTTGTAGCTCCTTGAGTGGAGTAAAGTATTTGCAGTAAACATTCAATGTGTTAAAAAGGGAAAGCTATAATCAAGTTTATTCTCCAGGGTATACTGAAAAAATAGTACCAAATTACTGAAGTAATTAGGACTTGCTTTGAAAATATGTCTACTTTTTAAAATGATCTCAGTATTACATTGAAGACATGCAAAGTAGATCACACTATTTCAGAAAAACTACCTGAGATTTCAAATGAAATATTCAGAGTATAGTGTAAATTTATAGAGTTTCTTTGACTGACCTATCCTATTTTGTTGTTGTTGTTGTGGTTTTTTTTTGGTCATACCCGGCAGTGCTCAGGGGTTACTCCTGGCTCTATGCTCAGAAATTGCCCCTGGCAGGCACAGGGGACCATATGGGATGCCGGGATTCGAACCACCGTCCTTCTGCATGCAAGGCAAACGCCTTACCTCCATGCTATTTCTCTGGCCCCAACCAATCCTATTAAAAAGTTTGAAAACTCAGGGAGTGTGCAAACTATTACTGACTGAACACTTCTCTTTTCTATTTCCCAGAAAGGGGGATAATTCCAACTCTCAATATCTGTTATATCTATCTATCTATCTATCTATCTATCTATCTATCTATCTATCTATCTATCTATCTATCTATCTATCTATCTATCTATCTATCTATCAATCTATCATCTATCTACCTATCTATCCATCCATTCATATTTCTGTCTATCACTATCCAATTTTATTCCAGTCATACTGACCTATGAACCAAAAACTGCCCTTTCTGACCCTGACAGGTCACTATATAATCTTTGAAAATAAAGCAGAGCATTATCCCCTAACCCTAAAGCCTCAATCAATACCCACCCTGACTCTCTGTGACTCCTTTGAGGGCCCTCTTGAGAGCAGACCTGAAAGGCCTGGGGATGGGAAGAAGGCAGGGGACCTGCTGTCTAGATGAAGATGCCAGGGGAATTTAGTCCACATTGCAAAGTGCAGGCATCCCCAATCACCTCCCCTTTCTCCTCCCTCGACTGTTTGCATGGTCCTGGTGCATTTGATGTCTGATATTCTGTGGTATTCAAGCTGGACTTGTTTTATTGTTTTTTATTGTTTTTTATTGTTTTTTTTTTTTTTTTTTTTTTGTTTTGTTTTTTTCCGATAGAAAGTGTCTAACAGAAAATGAGGAGACAAAGAATCAAATCTCAAATTGCTGCAGGAGACACCAGGAGTTTCTAGTTCAGCTTCGAAACAGCTTGGATCCCAGTGAGAATTCAGAAGCTTCCGAGGAAGAATTGATTCTAAAGGTGTTTTCCTGTAGACGAAAACCACGGTGCTGTGTTTGGGTGGGAGAAGGGACCAGTCCCCAAACGTGGTATCAGCTGACAACCAGAGACAGAGCTGACCTCCTCCCTGAACTTAGTACTAAGCTTCCCGTTCCAGTCTCTGGGAGTCAGTATATTTCAAATGAAATTTATTTGCCTAGATGCTATTCATCTCAAATCTTTTTTTTTTTTTTTTTTTTTTTTTTGTTTTTGGGCCACACCCAGCAGTGTTCAGGGGTTACTCCTGGCTGTCTGCTCAGAAATAGCTCCTGGCAGGCACGGGGGGACCATATGGGACACCAGGATTCGAACCAATCATCTTTGGTCCTGGATCAGCTGCTTGCAAGGCAAATGCTGCTGTGCTATCTCTCCGGGCCCTCAAATCTGTTTTAAGCCATGAATTATTCAGTAACTGATGTAGTTAAGAAGTTGCTGTTCAGATAGAAATATGCACATCATACCTGGCAGGGATCACACTTGGCAGGCTTATAGGGGGACCATGTAGGATGTTGGGAGATTGAACCCAGGTCAGCCACATGCAGGGCAATTGCCCCCACTCACTGTGCTATCTTTCCAGCCTCCTGTATTTTTTAAATTCTTACAGTGAAGAAAAAAAAAAAGAAGAGGAAACAGACAGACAAAACAAAACAAAACAAAACAAAAAACCAAACAGAATACCAAAATATTGTTCCATGGAGTGGAAGGTACAAAGAAGGAAATTTTGTTTTGTTTTGTTTTGTTTTTGGGCCACACCAGGTGACACTCAGGGGTTACTCCTGGCTATGCACTCAGAAGTCGCTCCTGGCTTGGGGGACCATATGGGACGACGGGGGATTGAACCGCAGTCTGTTGAACAGCGGTCCATCCTAGGTTAGCGCAGACGAGGCAGATGCCTTACCGCTTGCACCACTGCTCTGGCCCTGGAAAATAATTTTTTAATTTTTTAAAAAAATATCTTTATTTAAGCATCACGATTACAAACATGTTTGTCGTTGAGTTTTAGTTCAAAGAACTAGGTTACAGAGATGTCACTCTGCAAGAAATTTTGCATGCATCAGACCTGGGTTTGATCCTTTTAACAAGCAAAACAAGAAAGGAAATACATTCAGGGAGTGGAGAGATAGCAATGGGGTTACTTGTGGCACCTCACAAACAGAGGATCCTGGTTTGATCCCTAGCATCACTGGGTGCAGCCGTAGAGGCCCCCCAAATACAGCCACGGGATCCCCCAACCATCTCTAGCACCACAGAGCCAGAGCATAGCTCCATCCTTGGGCCCTTACACGTCACCGTGGGCCAGTGTGGCTTAGAATTTGCCAGGGGTCTCCTCCTGAGCACCATTTGGGGGCATGAAACAAAAACAAACCAGCAGCATATTCGAGGGGCAGGAGCGATGGCACAGCGGTAGGGCGTTTGCCTTACATGTGGTTGACCCAGGACAGATTTGGGTTCGATTTCAGGCAACCGGGAGCGATTTCTGAGCCCAGAGCCAGGAATGACCCCTGAGCGCAGCTGGATGTGGCCCTAAAACAAAACAAAACAAGCAGCACATTCGAAGCGTTGGCAGAGCACGGAGTGGGCTGGAAGTATGGGGTGAAAGGTGAATGCCTTCCGTGGGGGCTCTTGGAGAATGCGAGGGAGGGAGCCCACAGGAGGACTCGCACCCCACTGGTGAGCTGAGGCAAAATCTTTTCCCCATAGGCCCAGAAGCCTGAGTTGCGTGTCTCGCATCGTCCTGCAGGTGTCCTCGTGGGCCAATAGAGGGACCCCAGCTGCAGGGTTGGAGCCTCAAAGAAGCACCCGATCCCGGATCCGCCTCTTTCCTCTTCTGCTGCAAACCCCAGTGGAGCTTGAGGGGAGCCAACAGGGTCGCTCAGCTCCGAGACGGAAAAGCCCCGCTAGTCCCAGGGACACTACGGGCTGCATACTACTTGCTAGATGCTACATACTGCGTGTTCATGGGCTTTAAAAGGCTGCTCTGCCCTTGCCCTTGTTCCTTCTCTGGCTAATCCCGCCCCATTGCCCACTCGGGCCAGGTGACCCCTCGCGAGTGTTAGAGCTGCACAACAGATGAGGCAGAGTGCATAGGCATTACCCTTGCTACGGGAAATTGAGTTTGGGCCTTGCAGGTGCGGTGTGTGTGTGTGTGTGTGTGTGTGTGTGTGTGTGTGTGTGTGTGTGTGTGTGTGTGTGTGTGTGTGTGTGTGTGTTTTAGAGATAGAGACAGAGGTTCATTATTTTTTCTCCTTTAGGCATTACCCTTGCTACGGGAAATTGAGTTTGGGCCTTGCAGGTGCGGGGTGTGTGTGTGTGTGTGTGTGTTAGAGATAGAGACAGAGGTTCATTATTTTTTTCTCCTTTTCTTTAGTTTTAGTTTTTTTGGCCACATCCTGCGGCGCTCAGGGGTTACGGTGTGTGTGTGTGTGTGTGTGTGTGTGTGTGTGTGTGTGTGTGTGTGTGTGTGTGTGTGTGTGTGTGTGTGTTAGAGATAGAGACAGAGGTTCATTATTTTTTTTCTCCTTTTCTTTAGTTTTAGTTTTTTTGGCCACATCCTGCGGCGCTCAGGGGTTACTCCTGGTTCTGCTCAGAAATCATCTCTGGCTGGCTTGGGGGACCATATGGGATGTCGGGGATCGAACCTGTGTCAGCCACGTGCCAGGCAAAAATGCCTTCCCTGCCGTGCTCTCTCTCCACGTCCCTCCCACACTTTTAGCCAAACTCTCAAGGTGCCTGCCTTAGAGAGAGACCCCTTGCATCTCTTTCCTCTGAACCCCCGTCTCTGCGTCTGACCGTGCATTGGGGGCTGAAACGTATTGAAAATCAACTTTTCTGGGGCCGGAGAGATAGCATGGAGGTAGGGCCTTTGCCTTGCAATCATAAGGTCAGTGGTTCGAATCCCGGCATTCCATATGGTCCCCTGAGCCCGCCAGGAGTAATTTCTGAGCGTGGAGCCAGGACTGACCCCTGAGCGCTGCTGGGTGTGATCCCAAAAACCAAAAGAAAAAAAAAGAAAGAAAATCGTCCTTTCTGGAGCCTTGGGAGGAAAAAGGCTAACTTGCCCCTTCTCCTCTGCTGCGGCACCATCGCCGGGGTTCGGGTGTTTGCAGGAAGCCGCAGGAATTGTTCTTTTCTTTTCCAACCCCAAGACCGCTAATCGCTGTCTCCCCAGCTTCGAGCGCTGCTTCGGGAAGACGCGACGCTGAGGGCCCAGGTCGTGGCCCTGGAGGAGGCCAGCGCGGCGCAGGAGGGGGCGGCCGAGGCGAGCAGGGCGACCTTGTCCCGGCTGGCGGCGGAGGCCGAGCGGGGACAGCGACAGGCGGCCGCCGGGGCGCAGGAGCGGGACCGGCTGAGCCAGGTAGGGTGGGCGCGGGGCGCATCTCCGAGCAGCCCCAGGACGAGCGAGCGAACCCGGGAGAGAGGCGAGCCCCCACAACTCCAGACTGACCACCTCTCAAAGGCTGCCCTGGCAGCAGCAGCTAGGGCCACGGTGACCTCAGCAGGCCCTTTGATGGGGCTTTCCCCTGATTAGAAATGGGGAACACTCAAAGGGAAGGTTTGTCCAGACTCTGCCTGACTTGGGTTCGAGTATCAGGCTTTTGGGGGACCTTTAAGATTTCCTTTCCTTTTATTTTATTTTTTCAAATAGGAAATGCGCCTAGGAGACCACGAGGATAGGGAATCTCCTGAATGTTTTTTCCTCTCAGCATTCAGAACTCAGAAGCAAGCTCTGTTCACAATTCCTTATTTAAAAAAAAAAGAAAAAAGAAAAAGAAAGAAAGAAAAAAGGAGGGGCAAGATGGAGTATACACCGGGAAGGGCATTTGCCTTGCACGCAGTCGACCTAGGTTCCATCCCAGGCATCCCATATGGTTCCCCATGGGCTCGCCAATGCTGAGTGCAGAGCTAGGAGTGATCCCTGAGCACAGTGAGTGTGGCTCCATCTAAAGAGGCAAATACATTAAAAATAAATTTTATGATTTGAAAAAGTTTGGAGGAGTCATCTATGTGATTGACACATGGTCTTTAAACAAAGTAATTTTTTCTTTTAAATTTTAAACTATTTTATTTATTTATTTATTTATTTATTGGTTGATTGGTTCTTGGGACACACCTGGCAGTGCTCAGGGGTTATTCCTGGCTCTGCACTCAGAAATTGCTCCTGGCAGGGTGAGGGACCATATGGGATGCCGGGAATCAAACCAGGTCCCTCCTGGGTTGGCTGAATGTAAGGCAAAAGCCCTACCTCTGTGCCATCTCTCTGGTCCCTAAACAAAATAATTTAAATTAAAAAGAAATAAAGTTTGGGGCCAGGAGCTCAGGCTCCTGACTCTGCACTTAGGGTAACTCCTGGCCACTCCTGTGGAATGTGGGGGATTGAACCAGATCACCCAGTTGCAAGGCATGTACCCTGCCTGGTGTTCGATTTCTCCACTCCCCAAACCCACCTTTATTTATTCTTATTACCTTTAGGGGAATAATATTGATTTGACAGATGTTTATATTTTTGGGGGGTAAAAATATCTCACACTCATACTGCTGTGGTGCCAATATACCTCTGTTCACCGGATTCACTCACCCAACTCCAGCTTGCCCTTGGGAACCTGATTTCTGTGGTCAGGTCGAGGGGTTCATATCAAAAACACCTTTAAAACTTACTTCCATCTAAGGGCCCGGAGAGATAGCACAGCGGTGTTTGCCTTGCAAGCAGCCGATCCAGGACCAAAGGTGGTTGGTTCGAATCCCGGTGTCCCATATGGTCCCCCGTGCCTGCCAGGAGCTATTTCTGAGCAGACAGCCAGGAGTAATCCCTGAGCACTGCCGGGTGTGACCCAAAAACCAAAAAAAAAAAAAAAAAAAAAAAAAAGTTGAAAAAAAAAAAAAACTTACTTCCATCTGGGCTGGAGAGACAGCTCAAAGGCCTGGGGCCCCTGCAAGAGCTCAAATTCGAGCCCCAACACTGCTGATGGTCTCTTGAGCACTGCCAAGAATGATTGACTCCTGAAGGCTGGAGTCATAGGACAGCAGGGAGGGTATTTGCCTTGCACATGGCTGACCCAAGTTCCATATCTGGCATCCCCTAGGTTGGCAAGCTGTGGCTCGAGAGCCACATGCGGCTCTTTACACTTTTGAATGTGGCTCTTATGTGTGCCGGGCGGCCGCTCCAGGAATCAGGACTCTGCCTCTGTCAGTGCACGCCCTGTGTGGCTTTCAAAATAAATTTCAATCGTGGTTTTGGCAAGATTTGGCTCAGTTGAAAAAAAAAAAGGCTGCCCACCACTGCTAGGGTATTCACGATCACTACCAGGAGTGAGTCCTGAGCTCAGAGTCAGGAGTAACTCCTAAGCATTGCTAGGAGTGGCTTCAAAGCAAACCAAACCAAAACAAAATGGAATGATTCTTGAGCACTAAGTAGGGGAAAAGCCCTTACAGAGCACTGCCAGGTGTATCTCCCAAACCAATGATAAACAAGTCAATAATTGAAGCATTAATGGAAGCATCAGGAGCACCTTTAAGAATTGCCCCTTTCTGGGGCTGGAGAGATAGCCTAGAGGAAGGGCATTTGCCTTATATCCAGAAGGACAGTGGTTCGAATCCCGGCATCCCATATGGTCCACCGAGCCTGCCAGGGGCGATTTCTGAGCATAGAGCCAGGAGTAACGCCTGAGCACTGCTGGGTGTGACCCAAAAACCAAAAAAAAAAAAAAAAAAAAAAAAAAAAGAATTGCCCCTTTCTGATAGAGGTGACTCCTTCCCCTGCCTTCGACAAGGCTCAAGACTTTTTAAAATATAAAGTTTTAGGGCTTGAAGACATAACTTTCTGATGGAGATCATGATTCTCATGTATGCCATGGGATCATGTATGCCATGCCAGCACAGTTGGTTTCCCCTTCACACCACCTCCCTAAGAAAGTAATATTGAGAATTGGGAAGAGAGCCAGAAAGGCTAAAGTACATTTTTGTATGAGAAAAACCTCAAGAGTCCAGGGACTACGTGGCCACCCCAAGCTAGGTACTGCTCAGGTGCTGCATGTCCCCCTGCCCCACAGGGTATAGACCTGGCTCCTGAGTACTGCTGGGGAACCCTTTAAGAGTGTACTGTAAGTTCCTTTGAGGGGCTGGAGAGAGAGAGAGTACAGCAGGTGGGGTGCTTGCCTTGCACATAGCCAACATGGGTTCTATCCTTGGCACCCATATGGCAGTGTACAAGGAGTCTCAGGGTTCCTCTGGATATGGCTCAAGTAGCATCTTCCCTCTTCACACGATTCATCTGAATATACTTGAACTGGCACGGGGTGGGGCCCTTGTTCACCTTTGACAGGATTCCACATGTACCTGTTTCTCCAAGAGACACATTTCCAAGATTCTGCTGGAACCAGTGTCCTTGCTGGAATCCAGAAAAGAGACAAGATCTTGTCATTGCTATTACAGCACCATTGTCTTGGTCTGCACGGAGAGCTGTGAAGAAAATCTCACAGAAAGACTCAGGCAGGGGCTCTATTTATCACAGCTCCACTATCATTTATCCATCCTTTTATCTCTAGCTAGCCTGAGGCTGAAGTTGCAGGTGTGGGTTCTCTTCACAGCTGGCAGACACTGCCTTCCAGCTGGTTTCCCCCATGGTGGTGGCCTCTCTGGTGCCTTTTCCTGAGAGGGCACTAATTCCAATGTGAGTATCAATTCCAATAATATCATCATGATGCTGTACCTGATGACCTTCCAGCCAGGTTCCATCCTCAAGCATCTTGGCACTCCGTGTTAAGACTAACAAATAACTTTTGAAAGGAAAAAATTAAAAAGAATTTCCTCTATCTCATTTCATGTGAAAAAAATCTGGATAGAGAAAAAGGTAAAGAAAGACAATAAGGACACACATCAGAAGTCCTTTCAGATGCGAAAGTATGTAGTTATATTTGCTTTATTACTTTGTGAACATAAATATTTGCAGGGTCATTTAAAAAGTAAGTTGCAGGACCGAAGCAAGAACAGCAGTAAGGCATTTGCCTTGCACGAGGCCAACACTGGATGGACCCAGCTCAATTCCTGGCATCTCATATGGTTCCCCCAACCCTACCAGGGTGATTACTGAGCACAGAGTCTGGAGTAACCCCTGAGTGCCACTGGGTGTGACCCAACCCCCCAAAAAACCCAACCCTCCCAAAATACCCCAAGTGACAGAACCTCTGTGTCCTCTCTGATTACTTAGGGCATTGCCCTGCAAGGCTACTTGCAACCCACCACAATAATGGCTCAATACAGTCTGTTAACAGCTGTTTTCAAGCTTACACTGTTTTTTGGTTCCCTGATCCTTTGGGAGATGGGGTTCAATTCTCCTTCCCTTGCAAGTGGCTCCACTGACTAGGTAACTCAGAATATGCCAGAAGTAGTGGGTGTTGGGTTATACACAGAGACTTCTTTTTCAGACACACTCTCTCAGTGTCATTTGAGTCATTGTTCTTGGAGAGACCATCTGTTGAGTGGGGCCAGGAGATAAGATTTGTCATATTCACGAATGCTCCTTCCATGGAGTCCTGACATGCTTGTAATAGCTTGACAAAATTTTGTTTGCTTTTTGGCTACACTCAGGGCTTCTCGAGGTTTACTCTTGGATCACTGTCCAGGGACCACTTCCTGTCAGTTATTTGAAGGTGATTTGATATGCAGTTCTACAAATCAAACCCTGGTTGATCAGATACAAGGCAAGCAAGTACCTTAGTACTTTGAGCCTGTGCTACCTATCTGGTCCTATGCCTACCTTTTAAAGAGATTTTTTTTTTTTTGCCACATCTACCTACACTCAGGGCTTACTCCTGCCTAGGTTATCAGAGATTACTTCTGGTGGATTTGGGACCATATGGATCAAACCTGGGTCAGTTTCGTTTAAGGCAAGTGCCTTACCTGCTATACTCTGGCTCTGGCCTCTAAAAAGTTTTTAGTTAGAAAGAGCTAGTTAATCAATCTCCAAATTCCTCACCCACCGAAACTCTGAGATAATAGCTATTTTCTCATTCAAAGTACCAATTTTGGAATTACTTATTATATAACAGAATCAATAGACATAAAATATCCCATATTATTTTCAACACTTGCTGCAAGAGTGTATCTTTAATTTTAATAAATATTTATTTTTATTTTTAATGTTAAATCACACATATATGTATATATTTTGGGTTTTGGCCCACACTGAGCAGCACTCATGGATTACTCATGGTTCTGTGCTGAGAAATTACTCCTGGCATGCTCAGGAATTACTCTTGGCAGGCACAAGGGACCATATGGGATGCCGGGGATCGAACTGAGTTTGGGTGCATACAAGGCAAACACCCTATTGCTGTGCTATTGCATTGGCTCCTAAGAATTTTTTTCTCTGTGTGTGTGTGGGTGGGTGGAAGGTTGGGCCATACCCGTGGTACTCAGGGCTTACTCATGGCTCTGCCCTCCACAGTCACTTCAGGTGGGCTCAAGTGACCATATGAAATGTCAGGGATAGAAACCAGTCAAACATTCTGTTCATGTACTATCTCTCCAACCCCAATCTTATAAACACTTTTCCTTAATTGGTGTCCAGTTTCGGATCACTTAATGCCTTTATTGTCTTCTACTTTTATCACTCTTGTTTTTCATGGAGGTTTGGAAGAGTTCAGGGCTAATTCCTTCTTCACAATATTGTTTAATGTTTCTCTGTGCTTTGCCAATTATATTGAATCTAGAGGCTGGATTGTTTACAAGCATGCTTCTAAGATCCAGCTGTATGTTGATATCATGTCACATTAAAGGCAAATGATGGTGAATCCTCCCGTATTGTTGACACTGCAGGCTGCCCATCTCTTTAGCACAATGGCACATGTTCTGATTCTGCATTTAAGTGAGGTATATATTGGGTGATTCTTGGTAGGCTATTTCTCCTTTGCATCTGCTTTATCTGGAGATATTATCGCTGTTTCTTGGCTAACTTTTTTTGGGGGGAGGACACCCGTTTGATGCTCAGGGGTTACGCCTGGCTAAGCGCTCAGAAATTGCTCCTGGCTTGGGGGGACCATATGGGATTCCAGGGGATCGAACCACGGTCCTTCCTTGGCTAGCGCTTGCAAGGCAGACACCTTACCTCTAGCGCCACCTCTCCGGCCCTTCTTGGCTAACATAATTGGTTGAGGGAAATGGGGAGAAAAGTGCTACTGTTTGACTTTATTGTTCCCTCTACTTATTTGCTCATCTCTGATAAGCTTTACATGTTTGAGTTTTCTTTTTCAGTTTTGTAAGCATATGAATGTTTAGTTCTACACTGCTTTATAATGTCTCTTTGCTTTGTTTTAGGAGTAGCAGTCACACTTTGTGATGCTCAGGTCTTACTCTTGGGTCTGAGCTAAGGACCACTCCTGGGGACCATTGTGGTCCCAGGAAACTAACCTGGGTCAGTGGCTGCAAGGCATGTGCCTTACCTGCTCTACTATCACTCTAGCCCTTATTCTAGTCTTATTCTTCTTGGGGATGCTCCAAGTTCAGCAGATCGGGCCAGTAGCAATTCTGTTCAGTGGTTTTTGGGGCCTTACCACCTGACTCTGACTCTTCTAATACAGCCTTTTTTTTTTTTCTGACAAATGACATCTCAGGCTCCCAATTTTCAGATTGAAAAAGCAGAACTAAGTCTAGCCAATTAATTCTTCAAAGTTCTTTATTGTATGTTTGTTTGTTAGTTTGTTTTTTGGGGGGCACACCTGGCTGTGCTCATGGGTTACTCCTGGCTCTATGCTCAGAAATCACTCCTGGAAGGCATGGGGGACCATATGGAATGTTGGGCTTTGAACCACCATCCGTCCTGGGTCGGCTGTGTGCAAGGCAAGTGCCCTACTGCTGTGCTATCTCTCCAGCCCCCCCCCCATTATTTTTTTTTGGGGGGTCACACCTGACAACGCTCAGGGGTTATTCCTGGCTCTACGCTCAGAAATCGCTCCTAGTAGGCTCATGGAACAATATGGGATGCCGGGATTCGAATCACTGCATGCCAGGCAAATGCCTTAACTTCATGCTATCTCTCTGGCCCCCTAGCCCCCAATTTTTCAAAGCTCTTTCTTCTTCGGTGCTTAGAAAATAAGATATGGGCTTTAGATGGGCGGATTCCTTTTTGGGTGTCATTTCATTTGTGGACAAATCCATTAATACATTTTTAGCAATAAACACAGCGAATAGCCTCCATATTTCTAAATATCTTTTGAAACCTAGTATTTCCTCATCTACTTTGTCTTAGAATATGTATAGAGTTTTCTCAAAATGACTTTGAATCATATTCCCCAATCAATAAGCCTTCTGATGAGGTGGTTTAAGGCTCTCATTTATTTATTTATTTATTTATTTATTTATTTATTTATTTATTTATTTATTTATTTTTGGTCACACCCAGCAGTGCTCAGGGGTTAGTCCCGGCTCCGGGCTCAGAAATCACCCCTGGTAGGCACAGGGACCATATGGGATGCCGGATTCAAACCACCGTCCTTCTGGATGTACCTAATGTTCTACCTCCATGCTATCTCTCTGGCCCCAAGGCTCTTATATATTTTAAATGAATGTATCAACACTCAGCAGTGTCATGGTTACCATCTGTAGATCACTTACCATTAGTGGGGGTATGGTGCTACATGTTCAGAATTGTTATGTACTTGGCTTAAGCTCACGCAATGCCTTAGTGACAAAGTTGGGAATTGAACTGCCTAGGAACTATACTGTTATGCTTTTACCAGTTATCTCCTGGATATGCAGAGTCACAGCTACACCCTACGTTTAAGTTTGATGTCAGCCATTATTTGTCAGGGGAACAAGTCTAGGGAGTCTTTAGACTCTCCCAATGAATGAATAATATTAATCCAACTATTAAGGCATCAAGATTTGTACATTAGGAAGAATGGAATGTATACTGAGAAATGTACTTCTGGAGATTGCTAGGAAATGAGAATGTGTTTAAAAGACACCATAGTAATAAAAATTACTCATTTTCATCTAAAAATGATGTAATACTTTGCAAATACATTCACTTGGGGATGAATTTACTGCCAAAATCATTAAAAAAGTAAAATGGATAATAAAAAATGAGATCTTTAATAGTGTTCATTCATAAGGTGATGACTCCAAAGATTTAAACCTATAAAATGCTATTGGGCGACTTTCCTGACACATTAATGGTCACAGAAAGGATTGAAAAATTCTTTCTAAAGCTGTTTTTGAGATTGGAAACTTACTTTATTACAGAATACAGAATAACTGTCCAGAAATATCTGTAAGACTGGGGCACTTTTTGGGAGAAATCCTTCAATGATTTAATGAGAAATGTTATGAAGAAGGATGCACATTAGAATTCATTATTCTAATGGGAATATTATTATTATTTGAAAATCATCAGCAGGTGATACTGAGAATCTCATCTGGTGACATATATAAGCTATCAGAGGTTGGTGCCTTTTCTCTTGCTATCTTCCCATGACTCAACAATAAGAAAGTAGTTGCTTCTGCCCACATGCTCTCGTTGCCCATAGGTAGGCGTTGCCCATAGGTAGGCCGTTGAAGTTAAACATCAGCAGATGTTAAACTTACTGGGTGGATTCTGAACAACCCCTCCGGCATACTGCTCCCATTTTCTCTAATTCTAGCAGTGAACTGAAAATGAGGAAATGATAGTGGGCTTGGAAGGATGTGCGTGCTGCTTTTTTGGCTTGGAATCCTGCTGTGGTGATTGTTACAAGGGAACAATATGGATGACACCTGGAGCAAAAGGGCTAAGTGGAAAGCCATTGTTTTGGCTTTTGTTTCTTGGTGACTTACTACTGATCTGCAATAAGAGAGAGTTTCTGGGGCCTCTAATCCCACTTTTGAATGTATGGTTGCTATGAACCCCCCCCCCCCAATTTAGTGCCATTCCACCTCTGCCAAAAAGACTTTTTCTTACTTCTCTTGAGGATAATGGATTTTTCATTCTGGCATCAGAATTATTTGTGTGAGTGGAGACATCTGGTTTTTTTTTTTTTTTTTTTACTTCTTTAATCCTCCAATTCTTTCTAAAATAGGAACATAATTTGAGGGTCAGTCTCTTAAAGTTATTGTTAGGAATGAATGATATAATACTCATAAAGAACTCAGGACATACCTTGAGTGTAGATGTTTCTCAAGTGTTTCAATTTCCCTTTCTCAGTGATTTGATTTTCTATAGGGATTGAAAGACATACAGAATTACCTAAAGAGTGAAGTCTTATGGAATCACTTCCTGGTAGTGAGAGATTATTGCAATAAGTTACAGAAGAAATAAAAGATTTTTGTTTGTTTGGGGAACACATTAAGCTATGCTCAGGGCTTCTTCTTGGACTGTGTCCAGGGATCACTCCTTGTGGGGTTGGGGACCATCAGGATGCCAGAGATTGAACCTGGCCCAGCCACATGTAAGGCAAGTGTCCTCCCTGCTGTGTTATATCTCTCTGGTCCTCAAATCATTTAGATGATCTTGGAGTCTGAGCACAGGAACTTTAAGGATTGATGATCCTAGGTGGTATAGAAAGGTCTTTTTTCCTTCCTTCCTTCCTTCCTTCCTTCCTTCCTTCCTTCCTTCCTTCCTTCCTTCCTTCCTTCCTTCCTTCCTTCCTTCCTTCCTTCCTTCCTTCCTTCCTTCCTTCCTTCCTTCCTTCCTCCCTCCCTCCCTCCCTCCCTCCCTCCCTCCCTCCCTCCCTCCCTCCCTTCCTTCCTCCCTCCCTCCTTTCCAAGATAATTTATAGTTTTTGTGTGGGAGCTATACCCGGTGGTTCTCAGGGATATGGCTTCTGACTGCACTCAGAAATTGCTCCTGGCAGGCTCAGGGAAACATATAAGATGCCAGGGATTGAACCTGAGACTATCCTGGGTTGGTTCCAGGTTGATTGTGTGTGTGCAAGGCAAATGCCCTATTTTCTGTGTTAAGCACCATGGTTACAGAAATGTTCATAGTTGGGTTTCAGTCATGGAATGTACACCATCCATCACCAGTTAAATAGTCCCACCACAAATGTTCCCCATTCCCTTTTACCCCACCCCTGCCTGTTTTCAGGGGAGGCATTCTACCTCTCTCTCTGCCACTATCATTGTCATGGTTCAGTTAGTGCTCTAATTGTACTTCCCACTTTTTGTGGTAAGTTTCATATCATGGGCTGATCCTTCCAACCCTCATCTCTATTGTTCTGGACATCATTACCATGCTGTCTTTTTTTCTTATATACAACATATGAGCGAGACTATTCTATGTCTATTCTGAGTCATTTCATTTTTTTTTTTTTTTTTTGGTTTTTGGGCCACACCCGGCGGTGCTCAGGGGTTACTCCTGGCTGTCTGCTCAGAAATAGCTCCTGGCAGGCACGGGGGACCATATGGGACACCAGGATTTGAACCGACCACCTTTGGTCCTGGATCGGCTGCTTGCAAGGCAAACGCCGCTGTGCTATCTCTCCGGGCCCTATTCTGAGTCATTTCACTCAGCATAGTAGTCTCCATGTCCATCTATCTATCTATGTATAGGCAACTTTTATGACTTTATTTTCCCCACAGCTGCATAGTATTCCATTGTGTAGATATGTTACAAGGGCTCATCTTTAAAGTGTCCCTGAAGATGAGACCAGAGAAAGAGTAATATAAGAGTGAAGGCCCTTGCCTTGCTTACCTGGCTCAGGTTAGATCCTACTTCTGAACTCAGAGCCAGGAATAACTCTTGAGCAACACCAGGTATGAAGCACCTCCCTTCCCTTCATCTTGGTTCTCCCCAATTGTCCTGATGATAGTACCCTGACTTTCCTTGGATTCCCCAGGGTCAGGGGACTCCCCACTGGGCAAGGATGGGCAACTACACTCTGGTTCTTTGTAGCAAGTCAGACTTAGGATGCCTCCACTTCTCTTCCTAATCCTGCTTCAGTGAAACACCAGAGAGCCATGGCAACTCCTTCTCTTGTGGCTACCATTGGAGCATCTGAAGCCATTTCTCATGGGAATCGAAGTCTTTTCTGTTCTTAGAAAAGCTCAGATTATTCAACATTTTCTGGAAGGTTTTTTGTCTCAGGCTTGGCTCTGCACTCAGGGATTATTCCTGGTGGGGCTGGCAGGGGTCATATGGGATGCCAGGGATCAAACCCAGGTTAGTTGTATGCAATGCAAGTATTCCCACTGTTTTATCACTCTGCCCCTAGAATCCATTTCATTTTGCTGTTGTCTCTCATACATGGGGCAGCTGGGAACTGTTCATGGTCCTTCAGTACAGGTCCTTCAGGAAGTTAGCAGTACACTGGCCTCAGACAGCTGTATTCGTTGTCAACTTGTATTGAATTCGCCAATAACGAGAATTTCAGCTTCCACTGACTTCTTATTGTCCAATGTTGATACTGTCACTGGGACAGTTCAGACTAGAGAAAGGGGCTTCCTCATTTTAAAGTATAATGTCACTCTGCAGTTTCTACTTTATCAGATCAGGAGCACAAGTAGAATAAGCCTCATCCTATAGCAGGGGTGGCGAACAAGTTTGACACAAAGAGCCAAAATTTTAAACTGTGAGAGTCAGAGAGCTACACCATGCAGTGACCTGCCAAAACAGACAAACACTTACACAAAAGCATATAACTTTAACAATAATCTATGAAACACATATTGCATTTTGCCATTTTGAGTGAGGGTGAAAATCCTGCAGTGATGGTGAGGGTGTGCTGCGTCCTCCATACTAAGAACTAACAGCAAAATGTGACCCAACATGTGACACCAGGGTCCCCCACTCGCTGGCCTGTGCAGTTGTTTCCGAGGGACGGGAGACGGGATGACGCAGCCTGGGGGTGGGACTACGTGCTCGGAGATCTCTCCTCAGAGGACCTTCCTCAGAAGCAGCAGAACAAAATCCAAACTTGGCAAAGAGCCACAGTATACAAAATAATAAGACGCAAAGAGCACATTCATTTTTTAAATTTTTTATTTAAACAAATTTATTACATACATGATTGTGTTTGGGTTTCAGTAAAGAACACCACCCATCACCAGTGCAACATTCCCATCACCAATGTCCCAAATCTCCCTCCTCCCCACTCAACCCCCGCCTGTACTCTAGACAGGCTTTCTATTTCCCTCGTACATTCTCATTATTAGGATAGTTCGAAACTTAGTTATTTCTCTAACTAAACTCATCCCTGTTTGTGGTGAGCTTCATGAAGTGAGCTGTAACTTCCAGCTCTTTTCTCTTTTGTGTCTGAAAGTTATTATTGCAAGAATGTCTTTCATTTTTCTTAAAACCCATAGATGAGTGAGACCATTCTGAGTCTCTCTCTCTCTCTCTCTCTCTCTCTCTCTCTCTCTCTCTCTCTCTCTGACTTATTTCACTCAGTATAATAGATTCCATGTACATCCATGTGTAGGAAAATTTCATGACATCATCTCTCCTGATAGCTGCATAATATTCCATTGTGTATATGTACCACAGTTTCTTTAGCCATTCGTCTGTTGAAGGGTATCTTGGCTGTTTCCAGAGTCTTGCTATGGTAAATAGTGCTGCAATGAATATAGGTGTAAGGAAGGGATTTTTGTATTGTATTTTTGTGTTCCTAGGGTATATTCCTAGGAGTGGTATAGCTGGGTTGTATGGGAGCTCGATTTCCAGTTTTTGGAGGAATCTCCATATTGCTTTCCATAAAGGCTGAACTAGACGGCATTCCCACCAGCAGTGGATAAGAGTTCCTTTCTCTCCACATTCCCACCAACACTGCTTGTTCTCATTCTTTGTGATGTGTGCCAATCTCGGGGGTGTGAGGGAGCCGCATTCATTTTGGCCGGGAGCTGCTCGCGGCTGGAGAGCCGCGTGTTCCCCACCCCTGTCCTATAGCTTCAATTGATGACTGTCTTTCAGTTATTTGAAGATATCATTGGATAAATAAGCATTTATTAAAACTATTAAATCATTTATTATTTATCACTTATTAATTTACAATATTGTCAAATGATTAAATTTATTAATAAGCATTTATTATTTATTAAAACATTTTAATCCTAGAATATGCTTTAGGAATTTTCCCATGCTTGCTTTCACACTCAGAAATAACCCCTGGCAGACTCAGGGGACTATATAGGATACCAGGGATTGAATCTGCATTCGTCATGGGTTGGTTGCGTACAAGGCAAATGTCCTACTGCTGTGCTATCGCTCCAGCTCCCAGGCTTGTTCCTTCTTTTTTCTTTTTTTCTTTTGTTTTTGTGTCACATCCGGCAATGCTCAGGGGTTACTTCTGGTTCTCTGCTCAAAAATTGCTCTTGGCAGGCTCGGGGGACCATATAGGATGCCAGGAATCGAACCAGTGACCTTCTGCATAGAAGTCAAACGCCTTATCTCCATGCTATCTCTTCGGCCCCTCCCAGGCTTGTTTATAAACTCTCACTAGACTTGCTAGTTATTTTCAAACAGGCAATTTAAAAATAAGAAGAATCAATTTTTATAAAAAGAATCTATTTTTCTTTAATTATAATTAATGACAAAATGCTTCTATAAACTCATTGAAAATTAAATAATAGAAAATTAGTTGGTATGACAGGGAAAACATAAGTCCAAATATAAATGTTAGAAACCACAGAAAAACAAAAATGGCCAAAAGGCACATGAAAAAATGCTCCACATCACTAATCATCAGGGAGATGCAAATCAAAACAACTATGAGGTACCATCTCACACCACAGAGATTGGCACACATCACAAAGAATGAGAACAAGCAGTGCTGGCGGGGATGTGGAGAGAAAGGAACTCTTATTCACAGCTGGTGGGAATGTCATCTAGTCCAACCTTTATGGAAAGTGATATGGAGATTCCTCCAAAACCTGGAAATTGATCTCCCATACAATCCAGCTATACCACTCCTAGGGGTATACCCTAGGAACACAAAAATACAATACAAAAATCCCTTCCTCACACCTATATTCATTGCCGTGCTATTTACAATAGCCAGACTTTGGAAACAACCAAGATGTCCTTCAACAGATGAATGTCGAAAGAAACTGTGGTACATATACACAATGGAATGTTATGCAGCCGCCAGGAGAGATGAAGTCATGAAATTTTTCTATACATGGATGTACATGGAATCTATTATGCTGAGTGAAATAAGTCAGAGGGAGAGAGATATATGCAGAATAGTCTCCCTCATCTATGGATTTTAAGAAAAATAAAAGACATTTTTTCAATAATCCTAAGAGACAAAGAGAGGAGGGCTGGAAGGTCCAGCTCATGACGTGAAGCTCACCACAAAGAATGGTGAGTGCAGTTAGAGAAATAACTACATTGAGAACTATCATAACAATGTGAATGAATGAGAGAAGTGGAAAGCCTGTCTAGGGTACAGGCGGGGGTGGGGTGGGGAGGAGAGAGATTTGAGACATTGGTGGTGGGAATGTTGCACCGATGAAGGGGGTGTTCTTTACATGACTGAAACCCAACTACAATCATATTTGTAATCAAGGCATTTAAATAAAGATATTAATAAAAAATAAAAAAGAAATCACAGGCAAAATTCAGTTGCATAAATAAGAAAGGAAGATAATTACGTAAACTGTACATACTTTTTGGAAAGTTTATATGTAGAATTATTATAGAGAATATTGTCATAGTTATAGATTTTTGCCACTATATTTTCCTTTTTTTGGTTTTTGGGCCATACCCGGTGGTGCTCAGGGGTTACTCCTGGCTTTGTGCTCAGAAATTGCTCCTGGCTTGGGGACATTGGGGATCGAACTGCAGTCTGGCCCAGGTTAGAGTGTGCAAGGCAAATGCCCTATCACTTGGCCACTATTTTTGTTTTGTTTAATTTAATGCTACACTCAATAATGCTCAGGCTTACTCCTGATTTTGCACTCAGGGATCACTTCTAGTGGGGTTCTGAGGATCAAGTCTATGTCTGATATGTACAAAGCAAACTGTACAAATCTGCTGTACTATCACTATCACCCTGGATGTTCTGTATTTTATTTGAACAAAAATTATGACCATAGGTCTTTGTATTAAAACTTTTGTTTATCCCTATATCATTAATTAAAGTTTTATTGTAACAATGAGCTAGTTTCTTTTTTCTTTCCTTTTTTTTTTTTTTTTTTTGAGTTTTTACGTCACACCTGGTAGCGCTCAGGGGTTACTCCTGGCTCTACACTCCTGGCAGGCTTGGTGGACCATACAGGATGCTGGGATTCAAACCACCATCCTTCTGCATGCAAGACAAATGCATGCTATCTCTCTGGCCCCTTCTTTCCTTTTTATTTTTTGTTTTTGTGCAACATACCTGGTGGAACTCAGGGCTTAATCCTGGCTCTATGCTCAGGAATCACTTCTGGTGGGACTGAGGGGTTCAAATGTGTTGCCAGGGATTGAATCAGGGTCAGCCACATGCAAGGCAAGTGCCCTACCTGCTGTACTATCTCGCTAACCTGAGATAGTTTTTTACTTGCTCTATGTAAACCTGGTAGGTTCAATGACAACCTGCTTTCAGAGACTAATACTTCAAACTATTTCTGTGTTGTGCTTTTGAAGCACTTATAATAGAAAACTAGTCTCACTGAGCTCTGCTAACAGTAAGATGTTTTAAGGCAAGCTAAGTAAACTTAGGGTATTTACCTGTAACTTCTATCTAAAAGGAGCAAATGTGATGCTTCAAAAAATCAATCTTCAATTCTCTATGTGGAAAGAGTTTTGTCAATTTTCTCTGTGAAGGTATAATTGGATTTAAATTACCTTTTGATGAAAGAAATGGATTCTGGATTTTTATATACTTTAACACTTTTTCTTGGACTCTAACTAGCAACTCAGTGTTAAGATATTGCATGTCATCATGTGTGCCTGTTTGCCCACAACAGTGCTGTGATTCATAAGCACATGCTTCTTCCCAGGAAGGTCCAAAAAAGCCCAACATAGTCTGTGCCTTGTTGAGGGATCAATACAAAGCTCATGGCCAATGTTCACTCTCGGTGGCACCTGGAAGGACATTTAAGATACTTGCATTTTACCTAAGTCCTGAGTAGGCATCATGGTGCCATGAAGGCAATTCACTTGATATAGTAACAATAATTGATAACAAATTTCTACAGAAATGATTCAGCCTTTACCCTTCATTACTGAAGCCATTTGGCTGAGCTGACAGCCATTGCTGGAGGCTGAGCAATTGTTTCAGGCTCAGCAATTTTCAAAGAGGCTTTGTCTCTATTAGGTTTCAGTTTCCCCAACTGAATCCTAAATTCTGGATGTGGTGTGGCTCAAGGGGAAACCAGCAGGACAGCAGGATATAAGCTTTTTGTACGAAAGATGGTTTAAAGGAGGAGTGAGAAAGAGATGCAGACAGATAGATACAGAGACAGAGAGACAGAGAGAAAGTTCATATCACGAGTGATTTAGCACTTCTATTTTATTATTATTTTAAAAATATATTTTTGTGGATCAGAGACAGCACAATGGGCAGGGTACTTGGCTTGCTTGTGGCTGACCTGGGTTTGTTCCCAGTAACCTAGATGATGATCCCCAAGGCACTGCCCGGAGTAATTCCTGAGGCATAGACTGAAATAAACCCTAAGTACTATTGTGACCTCAAAACAAGAGAGGATGGAGCCTGACATTCCCACCGCCAAATGCACCAGCAATATAATATAGCACCATTTCTTCCTGCTAAGACATACCAAAACAGGGGAAATTTTACGTATAGAAACAAGCTCTTATCTACTAGGGATAAGAACTCATACTTTTTTACAATACAGAGGCACCTCCCACCTTGAACATATGTCTTGTGGACCCAACTTAGACTCCAGGTGATTAGATAGCAACCGTCCAACCCTGAACCCTAGACCTCAGACATAGAACTGACACAGTTCTCCACAACAGCTTCAGCAACCAAACTCCCTCTGGGACATCTTTAATTCCTCTATGACACCAATATGCGCCAGTTTTGATATGATATCCTGAGAATGAGGAAATGGCAACATCTTGATCTAAGAGCAGGTTGTCTTACCTCACCATCTATTGATAAGATGAAATCAGAAGACATGTCATCCTTTGATCAGTGCAAAAGCCAAGATCGCTATCGCTGCAGAAGACTGATGGTGACAATCATGACTGGGCATAATGTACCTTGGGACCAATAAAAAATCCCTAGTCTAGGATTTGGCCTATGATCTGTACAACAACCATGATCTGTACAACAACCTCTAATTCCAGAGGTCTGACTGAAACAACGGCAAATGAACAGGTCTTTTGCAAACATAATGAAAGATTCTATCATAGGCTTCATCCTAGGATCAATACAAAAACCAAGACCACCAACTACAGAAGACTGATTAAAGCAACAATGATGGAACAGAACTTCTAGAACCAAAAAGAAAGACTTCATCATAGGCCCCATTCTTTGACCTCTGCAGATATCAAGATCTCTAGATCCAGAGGTCTGATTTCACCATCCATGACAGAGCAGAAGTTTCCCATACACCACAAAAGAACCTAGAGGAGAGTAAATGAACATGTGTGGAGTCTGTAGTTATTCCCATGACAGTATACTTCAAGGGTGGAGAAACCCTGTATCTCTTAGGCCAAGGGAGTTCCCTTTCTAATTTCCCCAATATTTACTGTGCCCATGCACAATAAAAAAGAAGCAGCACAAAATAATTTTTCTGGTTTTGTTGTTGTTGTTTTCATTTTTTGTGCTTTGTTTTGTTTTTATTTCAGGACCGTGGTTACTGTGTGGTAGTTGTATTTATTGCTGTAGTGCTTTCTGGATTTTTTTTTTGTTTGATTTTTCCTTTTGTATTGTTGTTGTGTTTCTCTCCCTGTTTCCCTTTCTTCTTTCAAATTGATATTTATAGCCTCTGGACACCGCCCATTTTTTACTTGTTTGTTTTTATCCCATTTTATTTTATTTTTCTTTTCTTTAAACAGAACCACATAACTCGAACCATCTTGTTCTGCCTCTCAAATTGAAGGGGAAATAATGGAGGGTACCAAGACCAAACAGTTGTATGATCATTAAGCAGTAATAAAAATGATCGACTTAAACACCAAATCTAAAGTCAACGACAACAGAATCGTTATCCAACTACAACAAGCTAGACACAGAGGGAACCACTAATACTAGCAGCCTGGGGGGTAAGAGAGGGGGATATGGAATGCATGCTGGGAACAAAGGTGGAGGTAGGACAATTTTGGTGGTGAGAATTCCGTGATTCAATGTCAATATGTACCTAAAATATTACGCTGAAAGATATGTAATCCACTTTTGTCAAAATAAAAATTACTATTATAAAAAAGTAAACATAGAAATTCAAATAAAACAGAAAAAATAAAAACACAAAATATGGGCCAGAGTGACAGCACAGCTGGTAGGGCATTTGCCTTGCATGCAGCTGGGTTTACTCCCCATCATTGCATATGGTCCTCGAGCCTGCCAGGAGTGATTTCTGACTGCAAAGCCAGGAGTAACTCCTAAACTCCACCAGGTGTGGCACCCCACCAAAACAAAAATATTTTTGTTCTTGTCTGTTTATGTACATGAGTCTGGTTTTTTTTGGGGGTGGGTGGAACACCCATTGGTGCACAGGGTTTACTCTTGGCTCTGTGCTCAGAAATTACTCTTGGTAGGTTCAGGGGACCATATGGATTACGGGGAACTTACTTGAGTCGGCTGTGTGCAAGGCAAAAGCCCTACCTGCTGTTCTTACATTTGGGCCCCATGATTCTGGGATTACTAATATCTTACACATGCAGCACTGTTCGATTCAGCACTTTCAATGGACCATACATGGGCTTTTTCACGGCTGCTTCTCACGCCTCATGCCTTTCTTCTTTCTTTATTTTTTGTTCCACCAGGATAGAAGCTCAGTCCCTTCTCTCTTATGATCAGAATTGGAGGACACTTGTGCATCTTTCTAGATTTTTCTCTTTTCATCTACAAATAACAGTGGGCACATGGTTACACATCTTATTCTTTTTTTTGGGTTTCTGGGCCACACCTGGCAGTGCTCAGGGGTTACTCCTGGCTATCTGCTCAGAAATAGCTCCTGGCAGGCATGGGGAACCATATGGGATGCCGGAATTGGAACCAACCACATTAGGTCCTGGATCAGCTGCTTGCAAGGCAAATGCGCTGTGCTACCTCTCTGGCCCGTACACATCTTATTCTTTTTCACTAATTAGAGCTCGTAGCTTTTCTCATATCAGCATATCAAGCAAATCCTTATTTCTTTTTAGGATTCTTTTTTTTTTTTTTGGGCCACACCCGGCATTGCTCAGGGGTTACTCCTGGCTGTCTGCTCAGAAATAGCTCCTAGCTCCTGGCAGGCACGGGGGACCATATGGGACACCGGGATTCGAACCAACCACCTTTGGTCCTGGATCGGCTGCTTGCAAGGCAAACGCCGTTGTGCTATCTCTCCGGGCCCAGGATTCTTTATTTTTTAACTTTATTTATTGATTGATTTTTTGATTGATTTCTGGGCTACATCTAGCAGTGCTCAGGGATTACTCCTCCTGATATGAGTCATAGATGAATGAATAGTTGTGTACTATCTAATATTTTTCCATTCTCTAATGGAAGAATTTTATCTCTTGGTCAATTCCCATATCTAGTGATCTATATATTACCAATACAGTTTTATGACTGATTATAGGGATAGAAGACATGTGCATATTAAATTCTGTTCAACATTTAAACCCAAGTTGACAAATCTGCCCCAAAATACATGAGAAAGAATATAGGGGTCAATTTCTGCGTTTAGTTGTTTTTAACTGTAGTACATAGAAATAACCAACTGTTTTTATTATTGTATTTGTCTGGAGCTAAATGAATTAAGTCTGTGTCAGAGATTCTCAATCCTGATGATAATTAGACATTGAATTTTTGAGGGAAACTTTTAGCTCATGTATATCCCAACTATTCATAATAGTTAGCAACATCATAATGGGAATCAAGTATGTTTTAAAAACACAAACTTAACTGTTTGCTTTGTTGACAAGTATATTAAAATTATTATATAGAGAAACTTAGTGTGATATCTATGTACAAATTTATGGCATGCCCAATATTTTCAAAAGGCACAGATTTAAAGCAAATAAAGTAATGATTCCTGGGGCTGGAGCAATAGTACAGTGAATAGGGTGCTTTGCTTTGCACGCAGCAGAACCCTGGCATCCCATATAGTTCCCCAGCACACCAGGAGTGATTCCTCAGTGCTAGGAATAACACCTGAGCATCTCTGGGTGTGGCTGAAAAAAGAGAAGGATAATTTCTGGGATGGGAATGTACAGCATAGGGATTGTAGATGCACTGCCTAGTGAGGGGAGACATTCAGAGAAATTGTATGAATTCACTGCTGTGTGAATATTATAAAATTACTAAGACCTAGACAACAGCAACAACTTCATACTTTGCCTCATGTTAAAGGACCACCATTATGATGTGGCCTGATACTGACAAACATGTTATAGGGCACATGCCTATATAGTTTTTAGTACTAAACTATTTATTGAGAAGATAGTAACAAAATAAGTTTACATGCCTGGAAAATAAATTTGTCATCATGTATGGGCAGATATTAATGAAACAAACTCTAGCAATCATTTAGCAATAGAGAAAACTGGTAAACTATTATGCTGGGCTTGTGAAATTGCCCATTATATTTCAATTTAAAACCAAACCAAGGTTTTGGAGTGATAGTACAGTGGGCAGGACACTTTCCTTGCATGCAACCAACCCTAGCTTGATCCTGTAACCCCATATGATCCTGTGAACACTGCCAGAAATCAACACTGGATGTGGTCCCAAGACAATAAATAAATACAAAAAGATCAATAAAAATAAAACTGAAACAAATATTTTACTCACCTTTCTATGATTTCATGGCTTCTAGCTACATTGCATGCCTCAATGATATTATTGACAAATATTTTTGTTGAAAGGCATTATTCATGAATTGTCTTAGGAGGACTTATTCCTGAAAAAGATTTAAGTAGTCTTTGTGGCTGTCCCTCTGGGACCTATGATCATTGGCCAATGTGACTTCCCCTGCAGGTCTGGTCTGAAGTTGCTCCTTGTGTCTTGTGTTAGTGTGGCCTGACTGGTCCCCATGTCCTGGCATGTAGGAGGTCACATTACTTCAGAGTATCCTTGAGGTAACCATGCAACCAGGCTCCACTCATAACTGCTTCCTCCTGATCGTAGTACAGGTAATTGCATCTGGAGCTGAGGACATCTGTTGCCAGCAGTCAGACCATCCCAGCGTCCCCGAATCCTGAAACAATCAGGGCCCAGGGGAGCTGTTGCCCAAAAGGCCTTATGTGACAAATCTCCTGAAAACAAAAAAAATCTGAATTTTGTTTTATTATTTTTTTAAAAATGGCAATAAACTGTGGTGCTTCAGATGTCATCAGAGGACACTGGATTAATTATAAGTATAATAATTGATTTTTCTCACCATTTAATCCCTTACCTACCACCAAATGACTAGTTATTTTTTCCTTTTTTGAGAAGGGACCACACCCAGTGATGCCCAGAGGTTACTCGTGGCTCTGCACTCAGGAATCACTCCTGGTGGGTTTGGGGGACCATATGAGATGCTGGGAATCAAACCTAGGTTGGCTGCATGCAAGTAAGCACCCTATTCACTATACTATTGCTTCACCCCAGATTAATTATTTCTATCTCCCTTCGTTAGGTTTCACTATGATTCTTTTGGATGAGATTTGTGTTTGGGCTATACCAGGATTACACACTGACAGGTTGGGAGATCATATGGGATATCAGGATGGAACCTGGGCTGACCATATGAAAGGGAAGGTCCTTAGCTTCTGTACTATAAATATCAGGCTCACCCTAATACAAGGATATATTTTTGGGAATGAGTTTTGGTCCACACTCAGTGGCACCTAAGGGTTACTCCTTGCTCTGATATCAGAAATTACTCTTAGCAGCCTCAGGGGGATTATATGGAATGCTGGGGATTGAACCTGGGTCAGCCACTTGTAAGACAAATACCCTACCTGTTAATCTATGGCTCTGGCTTCAAGGATTCTTTTTAGTAGAAAGATTTACTAGAATATAGAAGAGAAAGTACAGGAAACCCCCCAGTAGATAGAAACTTATTGTAGGGTGCCACCAGGATTTTTAGTCTTGATGAGACCAAAGCGAAAATATATCACTGAATAGAAAAAGAGAAATTTGACTGTCCATTAAGCACAATATAATGTGTTTTAGAGAGAACAAAACTTCAATACTTAAACAGTATTAAGGAGACACTTTTTTAAAATAAATAATAATATATTTAAACAGCATAATTACAAACATGTTTGTAGTTGGGTTTCAGTCATAAAAAGAGCACACCCTTCAACAATGCAACCTTCCTACTACCAATGCCCCCATCTTCCTCCTCTCCCACCCTCTGCCTGTCTTCAAGACAGGCATTCTACTTCTCAAGGAGACAACTTTATTCAAATTATTTTCTCAGGGTTTCCTATTTATTAAGCATCAATTTCCATATGTCCAGACAGTCTGACAGATACAGTATCTAGGTGGGTTGAACCTACTGGTATGACACTAAGGGGTGTGCTCTTTCTAGCTCTTCCCATTCCATTAAGCAAAAGTTCACCTAATAGTTTCTTGGTATTGCTTTTCCTAGCCAAATACCTTAAATTTTTTTTAATGCCATTATTTACCAAGTTGTTGACAATACAGCTGTTTTTGGCATTCAGTGTTTTAACACCAGTCTCACCACCAGTGTGACCTTCCCTTCACCAATGTCCCCATCCAGTACCCTAGCCTGCCTCCATGTAGGCACAATCAAATTTGCTTCATATTTTTTTTTACAGTAGGAAGGCAAATAGTATGATCAAAACTTTGACCAATAATAGTGAATTTGAAATAATTGTTACGTTTTTCCATGGCATTACTAAAGTCAGTGTCTCAGGATTTACCTGGCTAGGTTTGGTGCTAGTTGAGCCTCCTATGTTACTGTTTAGGATTACTGAGCATGGTGGTCTTCTATGTAACTTTCCCATCAGATTTACTGTGATAATTTTTGGGATGACAATACTATGAAATTTTGAGGTGCTGTGTGGCTACTCCAGAATCTATAGATCTAAAACAATTTTGATGGCATGGCAGTTTGGTAAGGTTCAATTGTGGAGTTGGATTGATTCTCTCAGCCAGATCTCTTTTGTAAGATACCTACATTTATCTAACCCAGTGGTTCTTAAATAGTGGGACGCACCCCCCAGGGGGGGCGCGTTTAACTTCAGCAAACACTGTCATAACTAGTTAAGCCCCGTGTTTATGTCTCTGTATGTCTCTGGAGCTGAGAGTTGCTGTGTCCTTCAAACCCCACTTCGAAAAGCTATGCGTTGCAAAATGTGCTCATTATAGCCATTAATCCAGATATCATCACCTCTGATTAAAATATCAGCTCAAATTATTTTATATATTTTTGTTTTGCAGGTTAAAGTTTTTTTTAAATAAAGATACTACGTACAGTTGTGAGGGGGGGCACAAAAATGTTTTCTTCTTCCTAGGGGGGCATGACAGAAAATAATTGAGAAACACTGATCTAATCTAACTGCTGTAATTTATTTATTTTAATTTTTTTGGGTAATACCCAGTAATGTTCAGGGATTATATTGAAATACTCAGGAATTACTCCTAAAAAAAGGAGTTACTCTTGGCAATGCTCTGGAACCATCTGAGATGTATCTGAGTTGGCCACATACAAGTCAAGCTCCCTACCTGCCATACTATCACTCCAGTCCCAACCTTTGCAATTTAATAACCCACTGAAGACTTGATAGAGGCCTTAGAATTAAAAATATAACAAGTCCCATACTTGTACCTCACCTGATCCTTCAGGCCACTGGAAGCCAAATGTAGGGCTCCCTCACTGGGCTGCTAATGGCTTTCTCTTTATTTCTGTAACAACCCTAGGATTTGCTCCATGCTATTGAGGCAAAGGAAAGCCTGGAAAGGGAAGCAAAAGTCCTCCAAGAAAGATTATTTGCTGGCCAGCGGCTCTGGGGGGCCTCGAAGCAGGAGTTGAGCCTCCTCAAGGAAAGTTTCTGTGAGCTGGAGAAGAATCTGAAGGCCAGCGTAGACACGGCTGCTGTCTTCCAGAGCAAGTACTCCTCATTCCGGGAGAAGATCGCTGCTCTCCTGCAAGGGAGCCTGGACAGGGTTGGGACCACAGAAGGTGCCATTTTGGAGAAAATTCAAGAAATGCACCTCCAGGATGAGAGCAGGAGAAGGGTAAGTGGAAGAGAAACTATTTGTGAGCTTTGTGGTCATCAGACATTCCTTACAAGGCTGAAGAAACTGTGGTATGTCTACACAATGGAATACTAGGAAGCCATAGGGAAAAATGAGGTAATGAAATTTGCTTATACATGAATGGATATGGAGATTATTATGCTGAGTGAAATTAGCCAGAGGGAAAGGGATAGGAATAATCTCACTTATTTGTGGAGTATAAGAAAAATAAGAGACATTATGGGAACAATATCCAGAGACAGTGGAATTAAGGGTCCGGAGGGCCAGCCCAGGGTAGGAAGCTCAACACAAAGAGTGGAGAGTGCAGTTAGAGTAGGGAAGGGGCTATTAGGACAATGATAGTTAGAACTGATTATTTGGACAAGAACTCAGTGCAGAATGGGGGAGAAAGTGACATTAATAGAAACCCTTCATTAACAGTAGTGCAAATCACAGTGAGAGAGAGACAGAGAGACAGAAAGAGAAAGAGGGACAGAGAGAGACAGAGAGAGAGGCAGATTGCTTGCCGGAGAGACAGGTAGCAATAGGGGTGGGAGATGGGAGGGAAATGAGGAACATCAGAGGCGGGAAGGGTCCACTGGTGAAGGATGGTGTACATTGTATGACTGAGACCCAACAATGAACAATTTTGTAAAAAAATAATAAAAGCAACCAAAAACATTTCTAGGGGCCTGAGAGATAGCACAAGCGATAGGGTGTTTGCCTTGCAAGCAGCTGATCCAGGATGGATTGTGGTTCAAATCCCAGCATTCTATATGGTCCCCCAAGCTGTCAGAAGCGATTTCTCAGCGCAGAACCAGAAGTAACCTCTGAGCACTGCCGGGTGTGACCCAAAAACCAAAAAACAAAAAAACAAAAAAACAAAAAACAAACCCAAAATAAAAATAACAAACCTCAAAACATTTCTAACAAACAATTCACCAAGGTAGTTCAAGGTATCATTGAGATAGGTGTTATTTTGAAAAATTAACTTGCAAATTTTTTAGGGTGCCTAGGAGGCACATGGCAATGTGTATCCTGGGGTTGCCCCTTCTTGGTCCAAACATGTCATACAACATATTCGCCCAGTTTGCATGGGATCTGGGATAAGAGTGTGTCTCCTCATGGGCTAGACAGGTGCAGCCCAGCTTCACACCCCTTATTCAATTTGAAAGCCTTGAGCTCCACAGGTTTTTTTGAATTCCAAAGGTTTCCAGGAGGGCCCAAGCTGACTGCATGTACATAAAGTACAATGGGCAGGGTACTTTACGTACATGCAGTCAGCTTGGGTTTGATCCCTGGTATCCCAAATCATCCTCTGGGCTCTGCCAGGAGTTGTGGCCCCCCCTCCAAAAAAAAAAAAAAACCCAAACAAACTAAAAGGTTTTCAAGACTTAGAAAGGTAAAAGAGTATATAGGAAGGTAATATAGCTAACAACTTGACATATATATTCCTCCTCTATGGGGTCCCTGGCAGAACCCTATTGCCCATCCCATTCATCAGGCTGCAGCAAAAGCTGTGAACAATTTACTGTGACAGATACCAGGACTTTGGCCAACCTCATGTAACTTGAGGTCAAAGTTGGTTGGCATAGTTGATTAGATCATGCTTTGTCAGCAAACAAGTTACAAAATGAATGATCATTTTTCAAATCCTTTTGGATTTTGAAATTGCAGACAAGGATTCTAGACCTGCCTCAATATCTGTCTCCAAAGGTCATTTTTTTTGTAAGCATTGAATAAAAACATGTAGCCCTTAACATACTATCCAGGAAATATCAATGTATATTTGTTATCATGCTCTAACTTCCCTCTCCTCTTTCTTCCCTCCTACTTGCCTTCTTTTCATGTGTTGAGTCTAAATGAGTATTATAGGGACTCATTTAAGAAATGGACAGTAATTTATCTTTCATAAAAGACAGGAGCTTCCTTTGTTTTGTGATCTTGTTTGTAGTATTCATGATTCTCTTAGTTCTATAAAGTGGTGATTTGCAGAGCCAACTTCAGCCTCCATCCTACTTCATCACGATCAGTTCCAAATAACAAAAATGAGAATGAATTAAGGTTTGAAAGAAATGCTATCCAAATGCTACACATAAATGTACTCAGAGCTATTTCTTCTAGTGGGTTCATGCTTGTTTAGAAGCAGAGGTCGTTCTTTTAAGGTTTTGAAAAATCTTCAATTAATCGCTGAGTCAAAGTTCAGGGCTACGTTTCCTTTAACAATCAAAAATTCTGAAAAATTTTCTTTGGAAATTCTTCAAACATAAATGCATATGTTAGAAGCATCCAAGTGGCCCTTTTGTTCAAGTGTCAATTACTTTCTCTTCACGGGGAAAATGTTCATCCCAAAGTGATGAACATACTCTATTTGAGAATAATTCAGATTTCCTGGTGATTCATTGGACTGGGAGAAGAACATTAATTTACAGGACTGAGAAAACTTCATTAAATTATTAACCTTGATGTAAATGTACTCCAATTGCTGTCATTTCACTTTGTTGCCTTTTCTGTCTACTTTCCCCCCAAATTTCGAACAACTCTTTTAATTTCAGCATGTAAAACAGCATAAAATTGTCAGTATGATGTATATGTTTATTTTCTAAAGCAAAATAATGTAGTAAATGGATGAAGCTAGCTATACCATTCGACACTCCCCATAAGAAATGAAAATGATTCAGTCTTTTTAGAGCTTTGTCTGCTTTTCCTACTCTATAATTTTTTTCAGTAGTCACATTCACTGATTAGAAGCCTGAAATCAAGCGCAGATCAGGTATCTCTTGTAATTTCTCCTCAGTAAAACCAGGAGAAAATGCATTCTGTATATTGTCTTAGAAATGTTTCTGAAGAATGGGAGTTATACAAACTGATGAAACCGCTTGTTGAAGAGACAGCATTCCCTGCTAGCTGTCATGGTTAAAAACAATGGTTGACCAATCTACAACAAGCTAGACACAGTGGGGACCACTTATACTAGCAGCCTGGGGGTCAAAGGAGGGGGATATGGGATGCATGCTGGGAACAGGGGTGGAGGGAGGACAACACTGGTGGTAGGAATACCCCTGATTCAATGTCACTATGTTCCTAAAATATTATTGTGAAAGATTTGTAATTCACTTTGGTCAAAATAAAAATTATTTAAACAAACAAACAAACAAACAAAGAACAGTGGTTGAGTCAGAGCCTTGCAAAGTTCCCATGGTGGGGTTAGGCTTGGTCTAACCCACATTCAACTCTTCATGTTGACTCGTACTTCTGGGCATTTCTTTCACAAGCTCATCCTTTGCTTATTGCTCTTTACATTTCCCTATAGGGGATTTTCTTTCAGAAATAATTGGGACAACATCTAGACTTTTTCAACAAGTGCACTTTACCACTTTACCATTTCTTGCATTACTGCTTGGAACAAGATTTATTTATTTATTTATTTATTTATTTATTTATTTATTTATTTATTTATTTATTTATTTATTTAAAAAAAGCTTTGCTATAGCTTAGGATTTCTCTGTCAGTGCTTTACTAATATTTTGAACCAAAGGATTCATAATTGCATGACTTATATATCATATGACATTTTGAAATTCTCTGCCTGGGTCTGGAGAGATAGCATATCGGCGTTTACCTTGCAAGCAGCCGATCCAGGACCAAAGGTGGTTGGTTCGAATCCTGGTGTCCCATATGGTCTCCTGTGCCTGCCAGGAGCTATTTCTGAGCAGACAGCCAGGAGTAACCCCTGAGCACTGCCGGGTGTGGCCCCCAAACCAAAAAATTAAAAAAAAATAAAAAAATTCTCTGCCTATTAGATACCACCCCACCCCCAATTTCAATGATTTCTTCAGACATTGCAAAACATCCCTTAGTGGCGGTGGGAGTGGGGGCGGAAATAACTTTTTAAATCAGTGCATCAGTGCAATGATATATCACCAGATTTCCAGGAATTACAATAGAGTATTTATATGTTATTTAGCCTTGAAGTTTTAGGACAGTCATAACAGGTGTTCTGGAAATGATTTATTGCACAATGAAAGAAAGTTATGACATTTTAAAATTTTAGTTTAGAATTTTGAAGCATTGTTTTGAGTTTTCCTAACTGACAAGTTTGTTTGGATGAGAATTGATTTTGTTCAGAAAGGAATAGACATGATTGGTTTCTAAGTAATTTCTTAAATTCAAGATAAAATGATACCAGCACATAGGCATTTATCTGGATAGCTCCTTGACACTGCTTTGGGGGAATGTAAGGATTTGTTTCTTTTGAAGGAATATTTATTCATCTGCAGCTCGGAGCAGTGTGGACTCAATCTTATGCCCTAAAGAACCTCAGATGTAAAATATTCAATTCTGCATCCCCTTACCTATCACCATTCCTTCCACTACATCATTTAGTCTATGTTTTGTTCTATCAAAGGGAACATTTACCCAGAAACCTCATCAGGCTTCTATTGACATTTCACTGCCTAAACTTCTTTTGTTTTTGCTTTTGTTTTTTTGTTTGTTTTTGGGTCACACCTGGCAGTGCTCAGGGTTTACTCCTGGCTCTACGCTCAGAAATCGCTCCTGTCAGGCTGGGAGTTGGGGGGAAGACCATATGGGATGCCAGGATTCAAACTGCCGTCTTGCATGCAAGGCAAACACCTTGCCTCCATGCTATCTCTCCGGTCCCCCTCACTGTCTAAACTTATGCTACCTGGTTCCTTCCCTTGGGTATGCAGACACCTGAGAGAGCAAATTGATCAAATCTGGTTGGTATCTCAGCTTCTATAGTGTTTTTTTTTTAAGAGGGCCTTAGTAAAGTATCATTAATTGGGCGATTTAATACCTGAAAGGTATTGTCTTAGAGTTCTAGTGGCAATTTTTTTTCTTGAAAATAGGTATCAAATACCACCTAAAACAGTTGTAATGAAAAACAAATAAATTATTACATATAAAGTATTAGAGATAATATATGTAAAGCATGGAAGTATATGTAAACTATCTTTTTCTTTTTTTTCTATATATAGAGTGTGGGCAGAGAATTTTTTTTCTTTATTTAAACATCTTGATTACAAATATGATTGTGATTAGGTTTCAGTCATGTAAAGAACACCCACCTTCACCAGCGCAACATTCCCACCACCAATGTCCCAAATCTCCCTCCATCCCACCCCACCCCCACCTGTACTCCAGAAAGGCTTTCCAGTTCCCTCATTCATACACATGATTATGGTAGTTCTCTGTGTAGTTATTTCTATAACTGCACTTACCACTCTTTGTGGTGAGCTTCATGAAGTGAGCTGGAAGTTCCAGACCTATTCTAATTGTCTCTGAGGATTGTTGCAAAAATGACTTTTATTTTCCTTAAAATCCATAGATTAGTGAGACTATTCTGCGTCTATCTCCCTCCCTCTGACTTATTTTACTCAGCATGATAGATTCCATGTACATTTATGTATAGGAAAATTTCATGACTTCATCTCTCCTGACGGCTGCATAATATTCCATTGTGTATATGTACCACAGTTTCTTTAGCCATTTGTATGTTGAAGGGCATCTTAGTTGTTTCCAGAGCCTGGCTATTATGAATAGTGCTGCAATAAATATAGGTTTGAGGAAGGGGTTTTAGTATTGTATTCTTGTGTTCTTAGGGTATATCCCCAGGAGTGGAATAGCTGGGTTGAATGGGAGCTCAATTTCCAGATTTTGGAGGAATCTCCATATCGTTTTCCATAGAGGTTGGACTAGAGGGCATTCCCACCAGCAGTGGATAAGAGTTCCTTTCTCTCTACATCCCTGCCAGCACTGATTGTTCTCATTCTTTGTGATGTATGCCAATCTCTGTGGTGTGAGATGGTATCTCATCGTTGTTTTGATTTGCATCTCCCTGATGATTAGGAATGAGGAGCATGACTTATATAGCAAGGTGGCAGGCTACAAAATTAACACACAGAAATCAATGTCCTTTTTATACACCAATAATGATAGGGAAGAGGATGTCAAGAAGGCAATCCCATTCACATTAGTGCCACACAAACTAAAATACCTTGGAGTCAACTTGATCAAAGACATGAAGGACCTATACAAAGAAAACTATAAAGCCCTGTTCCAAGAAAAAAAGAGAGGACACACAGAAATGGAAACACATACCCTGCTCATGGATTGGCAGGATTAACATCATTAAAATGGCAATACTCCCCAAAGCATTCTACAGATTTAATGTGATCCCCTTAAAAATACCCATGACATTCTTCAAAGAAGTGAATCAAACACTTATGAAGTTCTTCTGGAACAATAAACACCCTCGAATAGCTAAATCACTCCTAGGGAAAAGGAAAATGGGAGGCATTACTTTCCCCAACTTTATTTTATTTATTTTTTTTTATCTTTATTTAAACACCGTGATTACAAACATGATTATAGTTGTATGATTACAGTCATGTAAAGAGCACCCCCCTTCACCGGTGCAACATTCCCACCACCAATTTCCCAGATCTCCCTCCTCCCCACCCCCCTACACCTGTACTCGAGACAGGCTTTCTACTTCCCTCATTCATTCACATTTTATGATAGTTTTCAGTGTAGTCATCTCTGCAACTGCACTCATCACTCTATGTGATGAGCTGCATGTCCTGAGCTGCACCTACCAGCCCTCATCTCTCTTGTCTCTGAGATATTGTTAAAAATGTCCTTCATTTTTCTTAAAGCCCATAGATGAGTGAAACCATTCTGCGTCTTTCTCTCTCCCTCTGACTTACTTCACTCAGCATAATAGATTCCATGTACATCCATGTATTGGAAAATTTCATGACTTCATCTCTCCTGATGGCTGCATAGTATTCCATTGTGTATATGTACCACAGTTTCTTCAGCCACTCATCTGTTGAAGGGCATCTTGGTTGTTTCCAGAGTCTGGCTATTGTAAATAGCGCTGCAATGAATATAGGAGTAAGGAAGGGTTTTTTGTATTGTATATTTGTGTTTCTTGGGTATATTCCTAGGAGTGGTATAGCTGGATCGTATGGAAGCTCAATTTCCAGTTTGTGAAGGAATCTCCATATCGCTTTCTATAAAGGTTGTACTAGACGGCATTCCCACCAGCAGTGAAAAAGAGTTCCTTTCTCTCCACATCCCCGCCAGCACTGCTTGTTTTCCTTTCTTGTGATGTGTGCCAATCTCAGTGGCGTGAGGTGGTACCTCATAGTAGTTTTGATTTGCATCTCCCTGACAATTAGTGATGTTGAACATCTTTTCATGTGCCTTTTGGCCATTTGCCTTTCTTCTTTTTCAAAGTGTCTGTTCATTTCTTCTCCCCATTTTTTGATGGGGTTAGTTGTTTTTTTCTTGTATAGTTCTGTCAGTACCTTGTAAATTTTGGATATTAGCCCTTTATCTGATGTGTATTGGGTGAATAATTTCTCCCACTCAGTGGGTGGCCTTTGTATTCTGGGCACTATTTCCTTTGAGATGCAGAAGCTTTTCAGCTTAATATAGTCCCATCTGTTTATCTCTGCTTCCACTTGCTTGGAAAGTGCTGTCTCCTCCTTAAAGATGCCTTTAGTCTCAATGTCCTGGAGTGTTTCACCTACATGTTGTTCTATATACCTTATAGTTTCAGTTCTGATATCAAGGTCTTTAATCCATTTGGATTTTACCTTTGTATATGGTGTTAGCTGGGGGTCTGAGTTCGCTTTTTTGCAAGTGGTTAACCAGTTGTGCCAACACCACTTGTTGAATAGGCTTTCCCTGCTCCATTTAGGATTTTTTGCTCCTTTATCAAAAACAAGGTGGTTATATGTCTGAGGAACCTTCTCTGAGTACTCAAGCCTATTCCACTGATCTGAGGGTCTGTTTTTATTCCAATACCATGCTGTTTTTATAACTGTTGCTTTGTAATACAACTTAAAATTGGGGAAAGTAATGCCTCCCATATTCCTTTTCCCAAGGAGTGCTTTAGCTATTCGAGGTTGTTTGTTGTTCCAGATGAATTTCAGAAGTATTTGATCCACTTCTTTGAAAAATGTCATGGGTATCTTTAGAGGAATCGCGTTAAATCTGTACAATGCTTTTGGAAGTATTGCCATTTTAATGATGTTGATCCTGCCAATCCATGAGCATGGTATGTGTTTCCATTTCCGCGTGTCCTCTCTTATTTCTTGGAGCAGTGTTTTGTAGTTTTCTTTGTATAGATCCTTCACATCTTTAGTCAGGTTGACTCCAAGATATTTGAGTTTGTGTGGAACTAATGTGAATGGGATTGTTCTCTTAATGTCCATTTCTTCCCTATCATTATTAGTGTATAAAAAGGCCATTGATTTTTGTGTGTTAATTTTGTATCCTGCCACTTTGCTATACAAATCTATTATTTCTAGAAGCTTTTTGGTAGAGTCTTTAGGGTTTTCTAAGTAGAGTATCATGTCATCTGCAAACAGTGAGAGCTTGACTTCTTCCTTTCCTATCTGGATTCCCTTGATATCTTTTTCTTGCCTAATCGCTATAGCAAGTGCTTCCAGTGCTATGTTGAATAGGAGTGGTGAGAGAGGACAGCCTTGTCTTGTACCAGAATTTAGAGGAAAGGATTTTAGTTTTTCTCCATTGAGGATAATATTTGCCACTGGCTTCTGGTAGATGGCTTTGACTATATTGAGAAAGGTTCCTTTTATTCCTATCTTGCTGAGAGTTTTCATCAAGAATGGGTGTTGAACCTTATCAAATGCTTTTTCTGCATCTATTGATATGACCATGTGATTTTTATTTTTGTTGTTGTTTATGTTGTGTATTATATTGATAGATTTACGGATGTTAAACCATCCTTGCATTCCTGGGATGAAACCTACTTGATCAAAGTGAATGATCTTCTTGATGAGGCACTGGATCCTGTTCGCCAGGATTTTGTTGAGGATCTTTGCATCTGTGTTCATCAGGGATATTGGTCTGTAATTTTCTTTTTTGGCAGCATCTCTATCAGGTTTTGGTATTAAGGTGATGTTGGCTTCATAAAAGCTATTTGGAAGTATTCCTGTTTTTTTGATTTCATAAAAGAGCCTGGCCAGAATTGGTAGTAGTTCCTCTTGAAAGGTTTGAAAGAATTAATTCGTGAATCCATCACTTTTGTTTTGTTTTTGGGCTTTTGTTTTTAGGTAAATTTTTGATTACAGTTTTAATTTCCTCAATAGTGATGGGGGTGTTTAGATATGCTACCTCTTCTTTATTCAACCGTGGAAGGTTATATGAGTTCAGAAATTTATCCATTTCTTCCAGGTTCTCATATTTAGTGGCATAGAGTTTCTCAAAGTATTCTCTGAATACCCTTTGAATCTCTGCAGTATCTGTAGTGATCTCCCCCTTTTCATTTCTAATACGCGTTATCAAGTTTCTCTCTTCCTTTTGCTTTGTGAGTTTTGCCAATGGTCTATCAATCTTGTTTATTTTTTCAAAGAACCAACTTCTGCTTTCGTTGATCTTTCGGATTGTTTTTTGGGTTTCCACTTCGTTGATTTCTGCTCTCAGCTTTGTTATTTCCTTCTGTCTCCCTATTTTTGGGTCCTTTTGTTGAGCACTTTCTAGTTCTATTAGCTGTGTCATTAAGCTACTCAGGTAAGCTCCTTCTTCCTTCCTGATGTGTGCTTGCAAAGCTATAAATTTTCCTCTCAGTACTGCTTTTGCTGTGTCCCATAAGTTCTGATAGTTTGTGTCTTTATTGTCATTTGTTTCCAGGAACCTTTTGATTTCCTCCTTGATTTCATCTCGGACCCACTGGTTATTGAGTATGAGGCTGTTTAACTTCCAGGTGTTAATTTTTTTCTTCTGTGTCCCTTTGCAGTTCACATCTAAATTCAGAGCCTTGTGGTCAGCAAAGGCAGCCTGCAAAATGTCTATCTTTTTTATTTTATGGAGGTATGTTTTATGTGCCAGCACATGATCTATCCTGGAGAATGATCCATGTACATTGGAAAAGAATGTGTATCCAGGTTTCTGAGGATAGAGTGCCCTATATATATCTACTAGGCCTCTTTCATCCATTTCTCTTTGCAGGTCTAGTATATTTTTGTTGGGTTTCCATTTGGTTGACCTATCAAGTGTTGACAAGCCTGTGTTGAGGTCTCCCACAATTATTGTGTTATTATTGATATCCTTCTTCAGATTTGTCAACAATTGTATTAAATACTTTGCTGGACCCTCATTCGGTGCGTATATGTTTAGGAGAGTGATTTCTTCTTGCTGTACAAATCCCTTGATTAGTACATAATATCCATCTTTGTCCCTTACAACTTTTCTGAGTATAAAGTTTGTGTCATCTGATATTAGTATGGCCACCCCCGCTTTTTTAAGGGTGTTGTTTGCTTGAATGATTTTCCTCCAGCCTTTGATTTTGAGTCTATGTTTATTCTGACTATTCAGGTGAGTTTCTTGTAGACAGCAGAAGGTTGGCTTCAGTTTTTTGATCCATTTCGCCACTCTGTGCCTCTTAACTGGTGCATTTAGTCCATTGACATTGAGAGAAATAATTGTCATGGGATTTATTGCCATCTTTGTGTAGAAGTTTGGTGTGTTTTTTGTTCTGTCTTGTTTTTAGAGTAGATCTTTCAGTTTTTCTTTTAAGGCTGGTTTTGAGTCTGCAAAGATTTTGAGCTGTTGTTTATCTGTGAAGCCGTGTATACATCCGTCAAACCTGAAACTTAGTTTTGCTGGGTGCAATATTCTTGGCGAAGCATTTATTTCATTGAGTTTTGCCACTACGTCCCACCACTGCCTTCTGGCCTTGAGTGTTTCTGGTGACAGGTCTGCTGTAAATTTCAAGGATGCTCCGTGGAATGTAATTTCCCTTTTCGATCTTGCTGCTTGCAGTATTCTATCTCTATCGGTGGGTTTCATCATGGTGACTAGGATGTGTCTTGGGGTGTTTCTCCTGGGGTCTTTTTTAGCTGGTACTCTTCGGGCATGCAGGATTTGGTCACATGTTTTCTTTAGCTCTGGTAGTTTCTCTGTGATGATGTTCTTAACCATTGATTCTTCCTGAAGATTTTCTTCTTGGGTCTCTGGAACTCCAATGATTCTGAAGTTGTTTCTGTTGAGCTTATCAAAGACTTCTATTTTCATCTTCTCATATTCTTTGAGTAAATTTTCCATTGTCTGATCATTTGATTTGAGGCTTTTTTCTAATCTCTTCTGCTGTGTAAAGTTGTTATGCATCTCGTCTTCTAAAGCACTAATTCTATCCTCAGCTGCTGTTAACCTGTTGGAAAACTCATCCATTATGTTCTTCAATTCGTCTATTGAGTTTTTCAGACCTGTTATCTGATCTGATATTTCAGTTTGGAGTTTTCTGATTTCTATCTTCATATTCTCTTGATTTTTATTAGTGCTCTGATTTATACTTTCTTTGATATCTGTTAGCAACCTCCATATTTCGTCTCTAAACTCCATTTCTGAAAGACTGCTTAGGTAGTTGGTCGTTGTTGGGTCATCAGAGTTTCCATCATCATTCTCTATGGTTGAAGTTGGTCTGCGTAGTCTCCCCATTGTCTCGCTTACGCTGTGGGTTTTTCTACGTGTTGTGGTGGTACTCATTGGCGAGGTGGCAAGCCGTCAGGGGATGCCTGGGGAGGCCCCCAAGTGTCTGCCAAGCAAAGGAAACCAGCACAATCCACAACTTCAACAGAAAACACAGCCTCAGCGAGACACGCCTCAGCCGAGGCAAGCCGTCAGGGGATGCCTGGGGAGGCCCCCAAGTGTCTGCCAAGCAAAGGAAACCAGCACAATCCACAACTTCAACAGAAAACACAGCCTCAGCTAGACACGCCTCAGCCGAGGCAAGCCGTCAGGGGATGCCTGGGGAGGCCCCCAAGTGTCTGCCAAGCAAAGGAAACCAGCACAATCCACAACTTCAACAGAAAACACAGCCTCAGCGAGACACGCCTCAGCCGAGGCAAGCCGTCAGGGGATGCCTGGGGAGGCCCCCAAGTGTCTGCCAAGCAAAGGAAACCAGCACAATCCACAACTTCAACAGAAAACACAGCCTCAGCGAGACACGCCTCAGCCGAGGCAAGCCGTCAGGGGATGCCTGGGGAGGCCCCCAAGTGTCTGCCAAGCAAAGGAAACCAGCACAATCCACAACTTCAACAGAAAACACAGCCTCAGCGAGACACGCCTGGGAACTGGACTTCCGATGGGTCAGCTCCGTCTTCACCAGTATGTATTGTTCCGGAAGAGCAGCAGAAAGGCAGTTTGCATGAATCCCTGGCCGAGACCCGGGACCTCCACCCGCGGGCGCTCAGAGCAGCCGCTCAACAGCCCGAAAGGAAAAGCGTTCCTCCAGGACCCCCGCTCTGGGGGGACCCCACGACCCGCTCTCCCCCAACTTTAAACTGTACTACAAAGCAATAGTTATCAAAACAGCATGGTATTGGAATAAAGACAGACACTCAGATCAGTGGAATAGGCTTGAGTTCTCAGACAATGTTCCCCAGACATACAATCATCTAATTTTTGACAAAGGAGCAAGAAATCCTAAGTGGAGCAGGGAAAAACCTCTTCAACAAGTGGTGCTGGCAGAACTGGTTAGCCACTTGTTAAAAAGCAAACATAGACCCCCAGTTAACATCATGTACGAAGGTAAAATCCAAATGGATTAAAGACCTTGATATCAGACCTGATACCATAAGGTATATAGAATAACAAGTCAGTAAAACACTCCATGACATTGAGACTAAAGGCATCTTCAAGGAGGAAACTGCACTTTCCAAACAAGTGGAAGCAGAGACCAACAGATGGGAGTACATTAAGCTGAGAAGCTTCTGCACCTCAAAAGAAATAGTGCCCAGGATACAAGAGCCACCCACTGAGTGGGAGAAACTATTCACCCAACACCCATCAGATAAGGGGTAATCTCCAAAATATACAGGGCACTGACAGAACTTTACAAAAAAAGAAATCTAATCCCATCAGAAATTGGGGAGAAGAAACGAACAGACACTGATAAAAAAGGAATACAAATGGCCAAATGGCACATGAAAAAAAAAATGCTCCTCTGGTGGCAAATTTTTAGACTTGAGCTATTCATAATATTGGTTTTTCAGAAGACAAATCAGTTATGTAATTCTAGTGATGCTTCTGGTAGGTGTTCTTGGCTTTTGAAAGGGTTTTGCATATTGCCTTCCTTCTGTTTATGCCTCTTTTGTGCTTAATGCTTTCCTGGTAAGAACAATGGACTGGTGTGATGGCACAGAGGTGGGGCATTTGTCTTGCATGTGGCCGATCCAGGACAATCCCTGGTGTCCAATATGGTTCCCAGAGCCAAGAGTGGTTTCTGAGCAAATAGCCAGGAATAACCCCTGAGTGTCACAGGGTGTGACCCAAAAAGCAAAAACAAACAACCCCCCCCCAAACAATGGTTCTATAGACTAGGACCTCATTTCAACTTGATTATCTCTTTCAGGATTCTATTTACAAATAAAATTTTGTGCTGAGGATCATCAGTATATTACCAAATTATTTTTTTGTGGGGGTAAATAATAGAAACCGGAACAAAAATTAAAATGCACCAAGATGAAAGGGGTTCATGTTAGAAGGTCTATGGTGTTTGTTGCAAACACTGTCAAGAAGGAAGGAGATTTTGATGTATTTCTGGTACCTGAGAAGCTTCTGCACTTCAAAAGAAATAGTGCCCAGGATACAAGAGCCACCCACCGAGAGGGAGAAACTATTCACCCAACACCCATCAGATAGGGGCTAATCTCCAAAATATACAGGGCACTGACAGAACTTTACAAGAAAAAAAAATCTAATCCCATCAAAAATTGGGGAGAAGAAATGAACAGACACTTATGAAGTTCATCTGGAACAATAAACACCCTTGAATAGCTAAAGCACTCCTAGGGAAAAGGAAAATGGGAGGCATTACTTTCCCCAACATTTTTACATTTCCTAAGTACAAATTATGGCTTGAAAAAACCAAGTGCCTTAAGTGACTTTCTCTTTGTTTTTATTCTCTTTGTTGGGTTCACTCTAGGACAGAAGTGTTGTAGGGTCTATAGCAGGGGTCTCAGACTTGCAGCCCGCGGGCCGTTTACAGCCCTCCGTACAACATCTTGTGGCTCGTGGCCGGCCTTCAAATATCGCAGTATTCGCGATTATTTGCTTACTGAATAATCGCAATAAAATCGCATTAGTAAGAAAATATCGCATTAAACATTCGCATACCCCGAGCAGTTCTGTTCGGGGTATGCAAATGTTTAATGCGATTTTTTGCAATTTTTTCTTACTATTGCGATTTTTTATTGTGAATATTCGGTAAGTGAATAATTGTGAATACTTTAAAGGCGTCTAGCGCAGACGTCATTTCCGCTGCTCCTGCCTACTGTCCCTTGCATTATCGGAGGCCTAAGGGAGAGAACTTTATTACAGAATTAGATTTTGTCGTACCTTCATCATGACTTCATCAAAGCCTGCAGTGAAGAGAAAGATTGATGATGAGAGCACAGACAATTTCAGGAAAAGTGAGAGACACAGTATTTCTTTGTTGAGCACAGGGGCATCCCCACATGTCTTATTTGCTCAGAGAAAGTTGCAGTGCACAAGGAATACAACTTGAAACATCATTATTCAACTAAACATGCTGAAGAATGTGCAAAATATCAAGAAAATGAGAGAGCCAAGTGGGTTGCCAGTCTTAAAGCATGTCTAATGAGGCAACAAGATTTCTTCAAGAAAGCAACCAAAGAGAATGTTGCATCAGTCAAAACTAGTTACATGGTTAGTGAGATGATTGCTAAGGCAGGGAAACCATTCACAGAAGGAGAGTTTGTTAAAAAAATGCATGTTACAGGCTGCAAGTATTAACTCTCTGGAAAAGAAAGGTCAGTTTGGCAAAATCAGCCTTTCTGCCATGGAAGAGGCTTGTTAATAATAACAGATGGAGCGCCATTGATGATAGGGAGGAAAAATGGACTGGTGGCACTTGTTAAAAAAAACTTGAAGAGGAGGGTGTAGAGAAGGTCATTGCTCTTCATTGCATTATTCATCAGCAGGTCCTTTGCAGTAAATGCCTGCCGTGTGACAATGTGATGTCTGTTGTGAAATCCATCAACCAAATCAGATCCAGGGGCTTTAAGCACAGGAGGTTCCGTGCTTTTTTAGAGGAAATGGAGTCAGAATATGGAGATGTGCTCTATTTCACTGAGGTATGTTGGCTCAGCAGGGGAAATGTCCTGAAAAGATTTTTTGAGTTGAGAGTAGAAGTGAATGCCTTCATGGAGAAGGATGGGAATGCTGTTTCTGAGTTGAGTGATCACAAATGGCTCATGGACTTAGCTTTTCTTGTTGACATTACACATAAGCTGAATGTACTAAACAAGATGTTACAAGGCCCAGGGCAGCTTATCAATGCTGCCTATGACAATGTGAGAGCATTCTCCACAAAACTTGTGTTATGGAAATCCCAGCTCTCTCAGACAAACCTTTGTCATTTCCCAGCATGTAAAGAACTTGTGGATGCAGGCATACCATTCAGTGGTGAGAAATATGTTGATGCTATTTTGAAGCTAGAGAAGGAATTTGGTCACAGATTTGCAGACTTCAAAAAGCACAGAGCCACTTTCCAAATTTTTCTGGACCCCTTTTCCTTTGATGTGCAAGATGGCCCTCCTGTGCTTCAAATGGAGCTCATTGACCTGCAATGCAACTCTGATCTCTAAGCCAAATTTAGGGAGATTAGTGAAAAAGCAGACATGCATGTGCAATATTTGAGAGAATTGCCCCCCAGCTTCCCTGAGCTTTCCCAAATGTTCAAGCGCACCATGTACCTTTTTGGGAGCACATATTTGTGTGAAAAGTTATTCTCCACATTGAACTTCAATAAGTCAAAGTACAGGTCTAGACTTAATGATGATCATCTTTAAGCCATACTGAGGGTCTCAACTACTTCCTCTCTAAAGCCAAATGTGGTTCAGATTTGTGAGAAGAAGCGCTGTCAAGTCTCTGGCAATAAGGAATAGGCAAAAGATGCCATGTTCTGAAGAACTGTTCATGATCTTCACTCAATGTTCTATTCATGTTCAGAAGAAATAATTAAAACTGTTAATAATGATGTTTGAGGACTTTTTTTTTTTGTGTGTGTGTGTGAAATCCCTTATGCTGCCCTGCCTCACTCCGACTTTGCCTCCTGCAGCCTCCAGGTAAATTGAGTTTGAGACCCCTGGTCTATAGATAGAGCCACATTTCCTATTGAGCAGAAATGTGTGAGATCTTAGATCATGTAATTTTTTTTTTTTTGTGGTTTTTGGGTCACACCCGGCAGTGCTCAGGGGTTATTCCTGGCTCCAGGCTCAGAAATTGCTCCTGGCAGGCACGGGGGACCATATGGGACGCCGGGATTCAAACCGATGACCTCCTACATGAAAGGCAAACACCTTACCTCCATGCTATCTCTCCGGCCCCAGATCATGTAAATTATTAAAATGTCTTCTCACTCCCCAAAACAATATGCTATGGGTATTGTTTGATTTTTTGTTTGTTTTTGTTATTTTTTGGCCTCCAATTATTTATCAAGACTAATATAATCTTTAATCTATAATCTTTAATTAATATTATATAGTGAATATCTCTGGAGAAGAACATGTTTAGGTTATATGCAACTTTGTTCCCATTATTTTTTAAGTAAGCTTAAAAATACATAAGGTAATGTCAGTTTTAAAGATAAGTAAATGTTACTCATAATACATCTTTAATTAAGCTACCAATAAATAATATAAAAACCAAAAAGTGCCAGTAAGCTATTAGAAAGAGAATGTGCAAGTAAATATAGCTCTCCTGATTTTTCAAAAATCTGTGCAAAGAAGCTAGAAGGTGGTTAGATATAGTTAACTTGCTTGGAAGAGAGCACTAAATTTGAATACTCTGTTGCATTGAAAACCAAACTTATCCCATTTCTGTTTCTCTTTCCAGATGGTTTCCCAGCTTGAAGCTCAAATTTCGGAGCTGGTTGAACAGTTGGGGAATGAGTCTGGATTTCACCAGAAAGCTCTCGAGAGGGCCCAGAAGGCAGAAAACAAGTTGGAGATGCTTCAGGGTCAGCTGATACACCTGGAGGGAGAACTGGTTTCCAGAGACATTTTGCGAGACAACTTGCATTTTGAGAAACAAAAAGTAATAACACAAGGGCACATGGCTGGGCGGGAGCTTCTGGGCAAGACCAAATCAAGCTGCAAAGAGCCTGAATTCTTCAGGGCTTCCAGAGATGGTGTAAGGCATCAGAAGTCAATTTCTGAGAACAATACATAATGTTTTGGGTTCTTTTCCTATTGTTTGGAGTTTCCCCAGAGCTTATTCAATTAAACTCACCAGGTATTTATTGGATGCCAATGATAGATAAAAACCCAAATCAGGCATCTTTAATGTATAATAATGGGCTAGAGGAGATGGGTATCCAAATGGCTGGCTATGCTGCAAGACTCTAAGTGTTCTGATTAATAAAGTACTCCAGGAGTCCAGTGAAAGGAATGACTTCTGGATTAATAGGATTTTGGGAGTGTGAGAATTGGTTGGGCTACACATGGTTGTGTTCAGGGCTTACTCCTGACTGTACTCAGGAATCACTTCTAGCAGTGCTAGGGGACAATATATGGACAATATATGGGTTTGAAGTGTGGCTAGCCAAAAGCAAGGCAAATATTGTACTATCTAGCCGTTCTCTCTCTCTCTCTCTCTCTCTCTCTCTCTCTCTCTCTCTCTCTCCTGGGTCTTTCTATAAGGCTTTTGTTTAGTTTTGTTTTGGGGCCACACCCATTTACTCAGGGCTTACCCCTGACTCAGGATCACTTTTGGTGAGCTTGGAAGACCATATGGGATGCTGGAAATTAAACTTGGGTCAGCTGCCTGCAAAACAAATGCACTACCTACTGTACTGTCGCTCTGACCCCCTAAAAGTTTTTTTTTCCATGAAAAATTGCTTTTATTAAAGGCACTGTCATTTACAAAGTTATCTATAGTTAAGTTTTAGGCATACTATATTCTAACACCAATCTTATCACCATTGTCAACTCTCCACCATGAACCAGTTTCCCTCCTACCTCCAGCCTTCCTTTTTGATAAGCATGTTTTTAGGTCTGTTTGGATCTATCTCTTGGTTTTGTTTTATTAGTTCTGTGGTTCAGATATATGAATACAGCACAACACTGATCGTGATTAAAAAGACCCCCTTTTAAACCTCCCTTTGCAGTAAAACTCCTCTTTTTAAAAATATATCTTAATCCCTCTCTCCCCAACATAGACACAACATAACCTCTGTACCTAATTATTTTTTCAATGAAGCAAAGTGGTTTTTGTTGAAACTTATTTAGAAAGATGTGAGTGCTTGAGAGAGACCACAGGCTTCTCCAGTGTGGAAATAAGCAAGCTAAGAAACACAGAAATAGGTACATGAAGTCTAGGTGTTCAAGGAAGATGATGGTTTGAAGAGCCAGCTAGCACACAACCTCTGGGTTTAATAGCAGCTCCAGGGCATGGTGCTAACAAAAAAATTATTTTTTTTTATTGAATCACTATAACAAAATGACCCACTGACATATTGGTTGAGTCATATAGTATTCCAACACCCATTCCCTCACCTGTACAAACTTCCTGTCACTAATATCCCCACTCTCCCTCCCCCAGGCCTGCCTCTATGGCAGATACTTTTCTTCTCATTCTCTCTCTTTCCCCTCTTTTTCCTTGCATGATGCTAAATTGTGGGTTTTTTTGTTGTTGTTGTTTTTTTTGGGTTACACCCGGCATCGCTCAGGGGTTACTCCTGGCTCTATGCTCAGAAATCGCTCCTGGCAGGCTCAGGGAACCATATGGGATGCTGGGATTCAAACCGATGACCTTCTGCATGAAAGGCAAATGCCTTACCCTCCATGCTATCTCTCCGGCCCGCATGATGCTAAATTGTGAAGATGACTCAAGCAAGCACTCAAGGGAAGCAAAAGGGACTCCCCAAAACGTAGGGAAGTCTTGAAACCTCCTCTCTGATTATACCTTTCTGCATCTTTCCCTGGACAGAGACAATCAGAACACATGGACCCATTTTTTTGGATTTCTTTTATTTTATTTAAACAAATTTATTACATGCATGATTGTGTTTGGGTTTCAGTCATGTAAAGAACATCACCCATCACCAGTGCAACATTCCCATCACCAATGTCCCAAATCTCCGTCCTCCCAACCCAACCCCCGCCTGTACTCTAGACAGGCTTTCTATTTTCCTCCTACATTCTCATTATTAGGATAGTTCGAAACTTAGTTATTTCTCTAACTAAACTCATCTCTGTTTGTGGTGAGCTTCATGAGGTGAGCTGTAACTTCTAGCTCTTTTCTCTTTTGTGTCTGAAAGTTATTATTGCAAGAATGTCTTTCATTTTTCTTAAAACCCATAGATGAGTGAGACCATTCTGAGTCTCTCTCTCTCTCTCTCTCTCTCTCTCTCTCTCTCTCTCTCTCTCTCTGACTTATTTCACTCAGCATAATAGATTGCACATACATCCATGTATAGGAAAATTTCATGACTTCATCTCTCCTGACAGCTGCATAATATTACATTGTGTATATGTACCACAGTTTCTTTAGCCATTCATCTGTTGAAGGGTATCTTGGCTGTTTCTAGAGTCTTGCTATGGTAAATAGTGCTGCAATGAATATAGGTGTAAGGAAGGGATTTTTGTATTGTATTTTTGTGTTCCTAGGGTATATTCCTAGGAGTGGTATAACTGGGTTGTATGGGAGCTCGATTTCCAGTTTTTGGAGGAATCTCCATATTGCTTTCCATAAAGGTTGAATTAGACAGCATTCCCACCAGCAGTGGATAAGAGTTCCTTTCTCGGGCCCGGAGAGATAGCACAGCGTTGTTTACCTTGCAAGCAACTGATCCAGGACCTAAGGTGGTTGGTTCGAACCCAGGTGTCGCATATGGTCCCCCGTGCCTGCCAGGAGCTATTTCTGAGCAGATAGCCAGGAGTAACCCCTGAACACTGCTGGGTGTGGCCCAAAAACCAAAAAAAAAAAAAAAAAAAAAAAAAGAGTTCCTTTCTCTCCACATCCCCACCAACACTGCTTGTTCTCATTCTTTGTGATGTGTGCCAATCTCTGGGGTGTGAGGTGGTACCTCATAGTTGTTTTAATTTGCATCTCCCTGATGATTAGGGATGTGGAACATTTTTTCATGTGTCTTTTGGCCATATGTATTTCTTCTTTGTCAAAGTGTCTATCCATTTCTTCTCCCCATTTTTGGATGGGATTAGATGTTTTTTTCTTGTAAATTTCTGTCAGTGCCTTGTATATTTTGGAGATTAGCCCCTTATCTGATGGGTATTAGGTGAATAGTTTCTCCCACTCAGTGGGGGGCTCTTGTATCCTGGGTTGCTATTTCTTTTGAGATGCAGAAGCTTCTCAGTTTAATATATTCCCATCTGTTAATCTCTGCTTTCACTTGCTTGGAGAGTACAGTTTCCTCTTTGAAGATGCCTTTAGTCTCAATGTCCTGAGTGTTTTACCTACGTGTTGTTCTATGTATCTTATGGTTTCGTGTCTGATATCGAGGTCTTTCATCCATTTGGATTTAACCTTCGTACATGATGTTAGCTGGGGGTCTAAGTTCAATTTTTTGCAAGTGGCTAGCCAGTTGTGCCAACACCACTTGTTGAAGGGGCTTTCTTTGCTCCATTTAGGATTTCTTGCTCCTTTATCAAAAATTAGGTGATTGTATGTCTGGAGAACATTCTCTGAGTATTAAAGCCTATTCCACTGATCTGAGGGCCCGTCTTTATTCCAATACCAGGCTGTTTTGATAACTATTGCTTTGTAGTAAAGTTTAAAGTTGGGGAAAGTAATTCCTCCCATATTCTTTTCCCCAATGATTGCTTTAGCTATTCTAGGGTGTTTATTGTTCCAAATGAATTTCAAAAGTGCCTGATCCACTTCTTTGAAGAATGTCATGGGTATTTTTAGAGGGATCACATTAAATCTGTACAATGCTTTGGGGAGTATTGCCATTTTAATGATGTTAATCCTGCCAATCCATGAGCAGGGCATGTGCTGCCATTTCTGCATGTCCTCTCTTATTTCTTGCAGCAGAGTTTTATAGTTTTCTTTGTATAGGTCCTTCACATTTTTAGTCAAGTTGATTCCAAGATACTTAGTTTGTGTGGCACTATTGTGAATGGGATTGTTTTCTTAATGTTCATTTCTTCCTTATTACTATTGGTGTATAGAAAGGCCATTGATTTTTGTGTGTTAATTTTGTAACCTGCCACCTTGCTATATGAGTCTATTGTTTCTAGAAGCTTTTTCATAGAGACTTTAGGGTTTTCTTGGTAGAGTATCATGTCATCTGCAAACAGCGAGAGCTTGACTTCTTCCTTTCCTATCTGGATTCCCTTAATATCTTTTTCTTGTTTCTAGAAGCTTTTTCGTAGAGACTTTAGGGTTTTCTAGGTAGAGTATCATGTCATCTGCAAACAGCGAGAGCTTGACTTCTTCCTTTCCTATCTGAATTCCCTTGATATCTTTTTCTTGCCTAATCGCTATAGTGAGTACTTTCAGTGCTATGTAGAATAGGTGTGGTGAGAGAGGACAGCCTTGTCTTGTGCCAGAATTTAGAGGAAAGGCTTTCAGTTTTTCTTCATTTAGGACAATATTTGCCTCTGGCTTGTGGTAGATGGCTTTAACTATATTGAGAAAGGTTCCTTCCATTCCCATCTTTGCTGTGAGTTTTGATCAAGAATGGGTGTTGGACCTTATCAAATGCTTTCTCTGCATCTATTGATATGATCATGTGATTTCTATTTTTCTTGTTGTTGATGTTGTGTATTATGTTGTTAGATTTACAGATGTTTAACCATCCTTGCATTCCTGGGATGAAACCTACTTGATCGTAGTGGATGATTTTCTTAATGAGGCATTGAATCCTATTTGCCAGGATTTTGTTGAGGATCTTTGCATCTGTATTCATTAGCGATATTGGTCTGTAATTTTCTTTTTTGGTAGCATCTTTGTCTGGTTTAGGTATCAAGGTGATGTTGGCTTCATAAAAGCTATTTGGAAGTGTTCCTGTTTTTTCAATTTCATGAAAGAGTCTTGCCAGGATTGGTAGAAGTTCCTCTTGAAAGGTTTGAAAGAATTCATTAGTAAATCCATCTGGGCCTGGACTTTTGTTTTTGGGCAGACATTTGATTACTGTCTTAATTTCCTCAATAGTGATGGGTGTGTTTTAGATATTCTACATCCTCTTCATTCAACCGTGGAAGATTATAAGAGTCCAAAAATTTATCCAATACTTCCAGGTTTTCATTTTTAGTGGCATAGAGTTTCTCAAAGCAGTTTCTGATTACCCTTTGGATCTCTACCGTATCAGTAGTGATCTCTCCTTTTTCATTCCTAATACGAGTTATCAAGTTTCTCTCTCTCTCTTTCTTTGTTAATTTTGCCAGTGGTCTATCAATCTTGTTTATTTTTTCAAAGAACCAACTTCTGCTTTTGTTGATCTTTTGGATTGTTTTTCGGGTTTCCACTTCATCGATTTCTGCTCTTAACTTTGTTATTTCCTTCTGTCTCCCTATTTTGGGTCCTTTTGTTGAGTACTTTCTAATTCTATGAGCTGTGTCATTAAGCTATTCAGGTATGCCCCTTCTTCTTTCCTGATGTGTGCTTGCAAAGCTATACATTTTCCTCTCAGTACCGCTTTTGCTGTGTCCCATAGGTTCTGATAGTTACACATGGACCCATTATGCCTTTCCATAGCTGAGGTTCTGTTTATCTCAGGGTGGGGTTGTGAGGAGACTACCCTGTATCTCTCCAGTCAGTGGTGCTAAATCCCAAGGCACCAGGAATTTACAAAGCCCTGGCCATGGAGTGATGCCTGAGTCTTATCATAAAAGTTGTTTCATGTTTTATGCAGGAAGCCTTATGGTTCACTGTATTATACATTGTGGTGCTATAAAAACAATGTTAAATCATTAAAATGGAAAATGCAAACAATTTCAAAAATAAGCTCTACATTTCACTGTATGAAAGTATTCTAATGGAGGAAAGAGAGCCCCCTTTAGCCTTCCACATTGCCCCTTGTATATTGCATTTGCCCCTTGTCTCTGAGAAAATGCCCCCCCCCCCTTCCCGGTAGGAATGATGGCTACAAACCAGGGCTGCAATAGCACATGTCCTCTTTACAGAGTGACTTGATTCTCCTTTAGCCACCATTTATGTATCGGTTATCTTAGTTACCACCTTAATCAGCTCATCTCATCTGTTCCAGAGACATCTTGCTCCCAGAAAAAAATGTTTTTTCCTCTTTTATTCCTTTGAGTCTAGAGTTTAGAGTTTACTCTAGAGTTTAGAGCAAGAGTCTATAAGTGTAATTTCAATCCTAGAAGAAACATGATGAAAATAAGTATTTTAGGGCTATTTTAGGACAGACTCTGTCTATCCTTCTTTCAATTACAATGGTACATTCATTTTAATTGGGAGTCAACCAAGCTAACTTTCAGTTATGGAAACTTTCTGAAAACTGAATATATAAAATTTTTCATACATAGATGCCTAAAAGTATATATCCTTATAAGGCTAGTAGGCACATGCAATTGAAAATTGGTGTTGGAGAGAAATCACATTTAGATGTAGGCTGTTGAAGTTTAAGCAAAATAGAATAAACTATCTGTGCAAAATTATGATTGAAATGAACACAGTATACAGCACTCCTTCTAGCTACCTTAACTTGGGGAGCCATAGTCCCGATCCTGGTAGTAGGCACTTGCTCTGTCAGATCTTGTTGTGGTCCAGTAGAAGTCCTTTAGTTTGCTGTTATCTGTGTGGTTGCAGGAAGCAGAAATGTGCTTTCACAGAAAGGTATTGACTCTCTTTAGAATGCAAGCCCTAGTCATTCTTTCAATTTTATTTTCACATATTAGAGATGAAAATTTCCAAGGGGGAATGTCACAGCATTAAGAAGTGACAAACTGTTGAGGCAGAGAAAAAAGCCACCCATGGCCACCTAGCATGAGATAATAAGTGTTGTGTGTAATGACTATGGCTTATAAAGAAGTTATTAAAATTTATGTGTGCTAGTTAAAAAGTGGAAAAACAGACACAAATAATTCTATCCATATGGGCTATAGAGATTTTTGGGGGGGATTTAAGCTGATTGGCTTTATTTATCAGAAAATTCTACATATTTAAATATAAGTTCTTTTAAAAACATATATTTTTTGGTTTATAATCCTATTAATTATTTCTAATGGTCATAATTCCAAACTAATGGAATGGAAATTTTTTATTTTATTTTTTATTTTTGGGTCATACTCGCCACTGATTATAAACCAAAATAGAATAAACTATCTGTGCAAAATTATGATTCAAGTGAACACAGTATACAGCACTTTTTCTAGCTACCTTAACTTGCAGAGCCATAGCTCAGAAATCGCTCCTGGCAGGCTCAGGGAACCATATGGAATGCCGGGGATCGAATCTGGGTCTGTCCCGGGTCAGCTGCATGCAAGGCAAACGCCCTACTGCTGTGCTATTGCTCCAACCCCAAATAAAAATTTTTTTAAACTTTATTTATTTTTGATTGGTTTTTTGGTCACACCCTGCAGTGCTCAAGGGTTCCTCCTGGCTCTGCACTCAGAAATAGCCCCTGGCAGGTTGGGGGACCATATGGGATGCCAGGAACTGAACTGGGTCCCTCCCGGGTCCACTGCATGCAAGGCAAACAGCCTACTGCTGTGCTATCTCTCCAGCTCCCAACCAAATGAAAATTCCTTAATGGATGAGTAATTTTTGCTGTTAGAAGAAACTTAATGTGCAGGGAGGTCATTTGTGGATACGTTTACTTAGCATTGGTCTATGTCTGCTCATGGCCAGATAAGCCAATAGTCAAGTCAAGGATGATCCTAGAACTGTTGCATAATGCTGACCATTTCAAACCTTGGTTGGGGATACAGCTCAGGGATAAAGTACTTGTTTTGCATGCATGAGACCCTGAGCTTGAGTCTTAGCATGTATAATAAAATGAAATGAAGTTAAATAATCTTTGCTATGTCTACATGTTCGAATGTTGTCCCTTTAATTTCAATACATTGGGAACTTTTAACCACATTGGGAACTCTTAACCACATTTTCTAAAGTATTTTAACTTAAAAAATAAAAGATCAGAGCGATAGTATAGGAGTAGGGCACTTACCTTGTATGTGGCCAACCATAGTTTGATCTCTAGCACCCCGTACGGTCCCCCAATCTTCACCAGGAATTACCTCTGAGCTCAGAGCCAGGGAAAAGTCCTGAGCGCTGCCAAGAGTCACCCAAATCTTTTTCCTCTCAAGCAAATACACAAAATGAAAACAAACAAACAAGACTATTGATTATCATTTACTACTTTGAGGCTAGGACTTGCTTTGGTGGAAAAATTTGCCACAAACGGGGCATATCTCAGTGAGGCTGGGAATAACCTGAAAGGATTATAGTGTAGCAATATAGAGCTTATACAGAGAAGTGGATGTAGTTATGAGTGGGCTGTATTTGCCACATGGCAACAATAAGAAGAGCAACTCTGTGGCAGATCCTTGCATCTGTAAGACCTTGGGTTGATCTTTGGCACAGCCAAAATAAAAAATAAAAAAACAAGAGTAGTATATAGTATTAGATTTATTGACTCTCTAGAAGTCAGGAGAATCTAGGTCTTTTTTTTTTCTTTCAGTGCTAGGTATTGAACCATGGTCTCATACAACCAAGACATGTGCTTGCCACTAATCTACAACTCTAGATCTGAGTTCGGGGTTCTGGACAAGGAATCAGGGCATAGTGTGCAAATGTGGTTCAGGGTTTTCTTACCATCCACTGAAGCCAGGGACCAGGCTCCATTCTGGGCTTCCTGAGATCTACTGTAAACTGGGGGAAAGAGTTTCTATAAAATCACCTGTTAAATTTATTTTTGTGTGTCCCATTTTCTTTTTGGTACTTGGGTTTAGTATCTTAAATTTTTGGATCAGCTTTCGGAGAAAATGAAACTGGACCAGATGGCAGCTGATCTTGGCTTTGATATGCGTCTGGATGTAGTTTTAGCTCGAACGGAGCAGCTGGTCCGTCTAGAAAGCAACGCTGTCATTGAAAATAAGACAATCGCCCACAATTTACAGCGGAAGGTAGGAGATACTGAAATTTGCTAGTGTGGAGACAAGGAATTTCTGAGAAATTTAAATACTGAGAACTAATTTACCTTATTTGCCAACAAGGCTAGGAAATATATACATATACACATTATACATGTATCTGTATATCTAAGTATGGTTAGAATTTGAGTCTCTATTTCACATCTAAAATATGATAATCATATCACCTAAAGTTATGCTTAACTATGATTGCAGACACCAGGGTGCATTCACTTAAAGAGAAACATCTCATTTCTTTTCATGTACATTTCGCATGGTACACAATTTGGATGAGTGTGGCAGTTCTCTAAAAAAAAACGAAATCTGGGGACTGGAGAGATAGTACAGCAGGTAGGGCACTTGCCTTGCATGCAGCCAACCCAGATTCAATCCCTGGTATCCCATTCAAGCCTGCTGGGAGTAATTCCTGAGTTCATGGCAAGGTGTAACTGCTGAGCACCTCCAGGTGTGGTTCCCAAATTATTTGGGTATGCCCCAACTCACCCTCCATTAAACTTATTTTTTTTTTTTTGCTTAGATGATTACATTAGTTCCAAAATATATGGTATTAATGTACATACTTTACTACCTAGGTGCCCATAGCCCTCCACTACTGTCTTTATGTTATCTTAAGACCAGTCATAATTTCTGCCTACCCTCCCCCAGCATTTGATAATCAATATTATAATTCTAAGTCAAGTTTTGTCATTTTGATGTTGTCTTTTCTTTTGTTTTGTCTCCCTATATTATGCATCTGAGTGAGATCACCTGCTGTCTGTCTTTCTCTGAAGGCACTCAGTGTGATTGATAACCTCCAGATCCATCCTCTTCTCTTAAAGTTTTTCTTTTAAGAAACCAATTCATTTAAACTCATCAAGTTCTTATCTCTTGTGATTCCTTAGCCTTATGGTTGAAAATGGTGTCTAGCACCATCATATGTGACTCAGGCAGAGAATTGGGAAAGAAGGGAGAAATATAAAGGAACATATGTGAGCTCCCTTTAAAGACAACTTCCAGAATTTGCTCCATCAACTTGTGTATATATCTAGAATACATTCAAATGGCTAAACCTAGCTGCAAGGTGTGACACTATAGTATATTCTGGGAACTGTTTTTCTGGTTGAAAATTCAATTTCTGTGACTATGGAAGAAGAGGTTTATGAGACCAGTCTAGGTTCTGCTTTGATAAGCTTTGTTGTTTTTTTTTTGTTTTGTTTTTGTTTTTGTTTTTGTTTTTGTTTTTGGGCCACACCCGGTGACGCTCAGGGGTTACTCCTGGCTATGCGCTCAGAAGTCGCTCCTGGCTTGGGGGACCATATGGGATGCCGGGGGATCGAACCGCGGTCCTTCCAAGGCTAGCGCAGGTAAGGCAGGCACCTTACCTCTAGCGCCACCGCCGGCCCCGATAAGCTTTGTTGTACTAGAAAATAGAGAACATACTTTTCACTTATGCCAAGGAAGTTTTTGAATTTATTAGATTAAATAAATTGATAAAAAGGATTAAAAATATAACGGTTAGTTACATAATTGGGGAAAGAGAAAGGAAAACACAGATGCGTTCTTAGAGTAGTTCTTTGTGGGAAACTTTATGGTATAATTAGAGAAAGCAGGCTGCATAATGAACCACTTTTGGTTTCCAATATAGTGCCACCAAACTGTGTGACCTTGGGCAAATAACATAACTCAGTATAGCTACTTGCTTATATTTTGTTTGTTTATTTGTTTGTTTATTTTGGGCCATATCTTGTCAGTGTTTGCACCTGGCACTGTGCTCAGGGATCACTCCTGGTGCCTATGGGGAACCATATGGGATACTGGGATCTAACCTAGGTCAGTCATGTAAAATGCAAGACCCTTCCCACTATACTATTGGTCCAACCCCTGATTGCTTATATTTTAAATAGGGATAATAAATATTTTGTGTAACTGTTAATTTTCAATAAGTAGCAGCATACAAAATTTTTGGTTTACATTGAATCACTTCTTCATTGACTATGTCTTCAGGAATCTTTGTTTGTTTTTGGGCCATGTTTGTATGTATAAAAGCCAGGCTTACTCCTGGCTCTGTACTCAGGAATTATTCTTGTTGGTGCTCAGAGAACCATATGGGATTCTGAAGATGAAGCCCAGGTCAACCACATGAAAGACTAGGGTCCTACCCAATATGCAATCACTCGAGCCCCAAGAATATTTTATTTAAGAGAGTAGGCAGTCATTAGAAACACTGAATTGAGGGTCAGGAAGGTGGTGCTAGAGGTAAGGTGCTTGCCTTGCAAGTGCTACCGTAGGATGGACCTCAGTTCGATCCCCCGGCGTCCCATATGGTCCCCCCAAGCCAGGAGCGACTTCTGAGCACATAGCCAGGAGAAACCCCTGAGCATCAAACGGGTGTGGCCCAAAAACCAAAAAAAAAAAAAAAAAAAAAAAAAAAAAGAAACACTGAATTGAGCAATGGTTCTTTTTGAAGTTGTCCTGTGATTGCTTTTTCCCCCTCCATATTCACCATTATCCTTCTAAAGTATTGTCAAGTTATTGGAACAACCAGTAGGTAGAACTTAACAGCATTAATTTGTAGTGAAATAGAATTTGACACGAAGGTCCAAGAATATAGTTTAGTTACAGAAATATCAGAAGATAGGGCCCGGGCGGTGGCGCTAAAGGTAAGGTGCCTGCCTTGCCTGCGCTAGCCTTGGACGGACCACGGTTCGATCCCCCGGTGTCCCATATGGTCCCCCAAGCCAGGAGCAACTTCTGAGCACATAGCCAGGAGTAACCCCTGAGCGTTACCGGGTGTGGCCCAAAAACCAAAAAAAAAAAAAAAAGAAATATCAGAAGGGCCATGTTAAAATGAAAGTGCATCCCTTGCCTGTGTGAAGTTCTGTTTTATCCATGGCACGGCAAAAATCCAAAACAACAGTATCAAAACAGCCTGGGTACTGACATTGTTGTCATCTTAAACAAGATACTTAAGTCTCATTTCAGCCATATTATTTATACCTTCAAATACTTTACGGATACGGGGAATATATAATTAGGAAAAATGCCACCACCTTCATTTATGACCATAATTCTATAGACTTTAAATTCCTGATATTTGTAGTAGTTGGAAGAGAATTCTATACTTAATATTTCACTCACAAATTGTGACATGTGAGGATTATTTCACCACTTGAAGTCCACAATATTTTTTTGTAAAAATCACCTTAATTTTCTTTATTAAGTTTGATTGTCTGTGATAAGTTCTGCTCAAAGACCTTCTTCTCTGCTTAGTTTAAGGATGGTATAGATCAGATGTATAATAAAGATTCTCTCTCTCTCTCCTCTCTCCCCTTTTTTTTTTGTTTTTGGATCACACCCGGCAGCGCTCAGGGGTTACTCCTGGCTCTATGCTCAGAAATCAGTCCTGGCACGCTGGGGGGACCATATGGGATGCCGGATTCGAAACACTGTCCTTCTGAAAGCCAGGCAAATGCCCTACCTCTATGCTATCTCTCTGACCCCTGTCTAATAAAGATTCTAATAAAACCAAACCTTTAAGTCCCTTAGCCAACTGGGCTGGCTGGGGCTGGGCAGTTGATTGTTAGGAGGTTGTGGTGCTGTTTGGGGCTCTCCAGGGCTCCATCCAGCTATTGTCAGGGTTCAGGTTGGTTTCCAGTTTACACTGACCACTGAGCTCTCACTCCAGCTCCTACAGTTTGGTGCGTATTTGTGTGTATTTCTTTTACATCACAACATTGTTTATGATGTGATTTTTTTATAATACAAACAAAATAATACAGAAATGCAATATCTAAGTGCAGAGGAATGCAGAGTAGAAATTTTAATTTTCTTTTATGATTTTTACTTCTAATAAAATAAAAGAGATTATATATGGAGAGAAACAAGTGGGTTATTAGCTTGACAATATTTCCTAGGAAGGATCTATACATGCATTTTACCCTGCTACTTACCATAAAGTGTAAAGAATAAATTACGGAAAATTTCCTTGTTCATTTCAATCATATTAAAGCCACTATATTTTGGGACTGGAGGGTAGGGTTCTTGCCTTGTATGCAGCTGACCCAAGTCAATCACCAGTGTCCTATGTGGTCCCCTGAGCCTGCCACTGTGGTTCCAGGAATATCACCTAAGTACCTCTGCCAGAGGTTATTCCTGACCAAAATAAATAAATAAAAAAGGATAGGGATGCTATATTTTATTTTAGCAGGACCAATATATGAAAAATACCTAAGTTAAATGTTATTACAAAATTTATGACATTCTTGCTAAAGAGGGCACACATTTAAAGAATTAAAAAACCCAAATATCAACAAAAAGTTAAATACTTTCTAAGCATATTGGGTTGTTTTTTTCTGCATGAATTTGTGTGTGTGTGTGTGTGTGTGTGTGTGTGTGTGTGTGTGTGTGTGTGTGCAAGAGATTTTTGTTTGTTTGTTTTTGGGCCACACCCGGTGATGCTCAGGAGTTACTCCTGGCTATGCACTCAGAAATTGTCCTGGCTTGGGGGACTATGTGGGACACTGAGTATCGAACCCAGGTCTGTCCTGGGTCAGATGTGTGCAAGGCAAATGCCCTACTGCTGTGCTATCACTCCAGCCCCTACATGAGTGGTTTTTTTTTTTTTTTTTGAGGGGTTTATAGCCAGCAGTGCTCAGGGGAAGGTATGTGGTGCCAATGATTAAAATAGGGTTAGCTGCATGCAGGGCAAGCACCTGTACTATCAAGCACTGTACTATCAGTCAATGTGTATTTTTAAACAAAGAAAATGTAAAAAACTGGTGCTACATTTTGATGACGATGTCCATCATGTTGGTAGGAGACAATCTTGAAAACCTGCTTTTATGCAAATATTCTGTACTTCTTTGTCGCCTGCTATACAAAGTCAAGTTTTGGAAAAATAAGAATAAAAAATACAAGCAGGAAAAGGAATCCAATACATTTGCTGATGGAGTATAATTAGATTAGTTATTTGTTTGTTTTCTGCCATACATTCAATGCTCAAGGATTATTCCTGACTCTGTGTCCAGAGGTCATTACTGATAGACTCCAGGCATATGGAATGCCAGGGATTGAATCTGGGTCAGACTCATGCAAGCCTTCTCCATCATACTATCATATTGCCCCATCCCTAAATGAGTCTTATTGACATATGGAGAGAGGATCATGTCATGTGAAGACTTCACTTACGTTTACTGGTGGTTTGACAGTGGTGATAATTTGTATTAGTTTTGATGTTTGGGTTACACTCAGAAGTTCTTAGGGCTCTGTGCTCAGGGGTTCCTGTTCAGTTCTGGGGATGGAATTTAGTGGCTAAATGCAAGGCATCTTACCTCCTTGTCTAGTTTTTCAGCCCCACTAAGACTATGTTTACTGTCTGTTTGATCAAACAGCTAAAAACTCAGAAAGAAAGACTAGAGAGCAGAGAGCTTCACATGAAGCTTCTTCGGCAGAAGATCATCCAGCTGGAAGAGGAGAAGCAGGTGCGCACATCGTTGGCCGTGGAGAGAGATGAGGCCCAGCTCACCATTAGGAAGCTGCAGAAGAAGACTGAGAGGCTGCAGAAGGAGCTGAGTGATTGTCAAGAGTTCAACACTGAGCTCAAAGCCAAGTTGATGGACACCAGTGAGCTGAAGGCAAGTGCTCAACAGAAATTCCTTGTTTCTCTTTGCTGGTCACAATAAAAGTATATGAAAAAGGACAATTTACACATAGGGTGGGGTGGAGGAGATTAGAATGGTCTCTGATTTAAAAAAAACTTTATTTCTGGGCCACAGTCATCTGTACTTAGGGCTTACTCCTGGCTTTACACTCAGGGATCATTCCTGACAGAGCTCAAGGAATCATGTATGATGCCATGGATTGAATCCAGGTTGGCTGCATGAAAGGCAAGCACACTGCTTACTAAACTATTTTCCCCATTCTCATGGCTTCTAAATTTTTTTAAAAAATTTATTTATTTATTGATGGATTGGCTTTTGGCCACACCCAACGGCGCTCTAGCTTTGCACTCAGAAATCACCCCTGGCTGGCTTGGGGACCAAATGGGATGCTGGGAATCGAACCAGGTTTCGCCTAGGTTGGTCATATGCAAGGCAAACGCCTCACCGCTGTGCCATCTCTCTGGCTTCTGGCCTCTGAACTTTAAGCGTTCTTAAAAAGCAGCCACCAATCAGCCTGTGACATTAACTTTGTGTGTCTTCACTATTTGAAGTAAGGACATAGTTGCTAAGAGAAATGTCAGTTAACATTGGGTATGATTAAATGAAAACATTTCTTTATTAAATGAAAATATTCTTTTCAGAATGTAAACAACACTGATATTAGGGATCACAGAAAAGATTTACACAGCAATTTATTTAGGAAGAACTGGGAAAATGAACATGCTAGCAAACACGACTACAGATCAAGGACCCAAAGCGTTTGTATAATCTTGGGGGTGGGGGCTCTACTTTATAGTACTCAAGTCCTCCAGTGCTGGGGATCAAACCCAGAGCTCCCGTCTGTATTTATGTGTATACAGATGTGCACAGTTTTGCTCTGGCCCTTAAGCTTTCTCCCTGGCCCAAGAATTTGTAGACTTTGCAGCCCTTTGTTTGTTTGTATTTGGACATTTGGTGGTGCTCAGGGTTTACTTCTGGCTTTGCATGCAGGGATATTCATGGTGGCCTGGGCGGATATATAGGATGCCAGGGATCAAACTATGGTCAGCTTCATGTAAGGCAGTCACCCTGCTCATTGTACTATCTCTCTGGTTCACCGTATGCAAATCTTACAGCAACACTTGCTTCCTGACGGCATCGATTATGACTGATTACAGCTAAATATTTTGAAACTCTGTGATAGGGAGGCTTAGACAGTAGTAAGTTTCCTTCTTTCTAAAACAAAGAAGCATGAATTTGACATTCTAGACTTATAGCAGGAGAGCTCTGTGGTCATCAGCAATCCCAACTAGTTCTCTTCATCTGTCTTATCCTGCAAACATTTTCCTCCTCAAAATGCCATCTTTTACAAGTCTAGTTGTCTTAGTCTCATGCTAGACAGCAGGATGAAGAAAAGGTATTCCATTTTTCAGGAATAATACTCTTTTGTCCCCAATGGACTCTGTTTTGAGTAGGAAAGTAAGGAAGAAAAGATACTTGATACAAACTTTGATTTTCAAGTGGTAGCCCTGTCTTAGTAGAATGCTGTTCCCAAAACCCAGAAGGCAGACAACCCCAAAGTAATGAAAAGTCATTACCTTCATGGTGGTTTTTACCAGAAATACCAAAGATAATTTCAGGCACCAGCAGCCATCTCTCCCACTTTCTATCACTAGTACAGTCACTCCCAAATTCCTATCTCTCTCCAGAACTTTCTCTAACCTGGATGGTGCATCCTTTATCTGCATTTTCTTATTTCTTTAACCTATCCTGCTGGACCCAACTTTCATTATATCCAACCATTGCAATCCGATACTCTGAACTCTCATTTGGAATGTGTGTACAGAGGAGGAAACTCTTGGACTGGGTGGTCTGTGGGTGGAGCCGTGCTCAGACTTGGAAGAGGAATATTGTTCTGGGTTGTCTTTTATGGCTTCTCTGGCAAATTCTCTGTGATTCCTTTGAGGAGGGGCACCATATCTATTTTGATCATTAGGAGACGCTATTATGTTCTATTTGCAAAGTTTCTGCATGCAGTGACTAGATTCTACAGAAAAGCATTTCCTCCTGCAGCCTCTTTGATAACCTTCCTGGGGACAAATTCAGATAATTTGAGACAGCCAGGAGATCAATTTTTAAAGAAAATTGCCTCTCTTCAGGGCCTTTGGCCCTTTACCATAAGGAAGAATTCTTTGCTGGGTTTTGAAATTCTTTCATTTAGGAAGAATGCCACCAGATATGGTGTCACCAGAGACGTGCACACTTGAACCTTTGTGGGGTCAGGGTACATTGTTATGATCAGTTTGTTCCAGTAAAATGGGTAGGAAGAACAGTCTCTTGCTAAACTCTGAAAACTTCTGAGAAAGGTGAGAGAAATCATTGGCTCACTTGCTGGAAATTCCAGCAAGGAAGACTGGATGGTCAAGGAAGACTGAGGCCGTTGTCCTGACCTCTGGCACTCAGGATGGACCTTGGCTCAGAGCTCCAACAGGATTTCAGACAGCTTCTAGGACTGTAATAAAATCTCTTGTATCTTCTATAACTTCATGAATATAACTTCTCATTAAGACTTGATTTATGTGCTTCTGGGATTCCAAAGATGTTTTTATTGCCTTTGGAAGAAGGTTCATTGTAAATGTTGTTAATTTTTCCCCCTTATCTGATTTGAAAGGGTGCATATGTCTCTTTTTCTGTTAGTTCAAGATTTTGAATTCAATATACCATTCCCAGAATGTTTCCACTTAACCACATATTTCTCCCTGGTAAAGAATATGCACATGTGAAGGGGCTGGAGTGATAGTACAGAGGGCAGGATCGTGGCCTTGGATGTGAGCAACCTAGATTTGATCTCCCTGATCCCCTAACCCCCTGTAGCCTCCAGGAATGTTCTCTGAGTGCAAGCCAGAGGAAAGCCCCAAGACCCATTAGACATGGCTCCCAAAAAGACAAACATTTGCATATGAAGAAAATATCTAAGGGATATAACTTTTGAAATTGATATTTTTTATACATCTAGTGTCTCTAATTGGTAAAAACTTCCAAGAGATTTATTATCTCATCTATGAAACCACTTCAAAGGGTTAGAACTTGAAAAAAATCTGACATTGACTTTTTCTCTGACTAAAAAGGAATTAAATGTATTAAGAAGGTATTTGTATTATCATAGGTAAATAGACATTTACACCTTTAGAATTTGATTCAAGATTCCTCAATTTAGTGAATTCACTGTAGAGGAAAAATAAAATTATTTTCTTTTTATTTCTTTTGGTTCTTGACTATGACAGTCTCTATATTAAAGAATAGTTTAACAGGAGAAAAAATTGGCTCTGTATATAAGGGAGATAGATAGATAAGAGGTTAATGGGAAAGTTAAGTCATTCACAGACTAAGGACAGTAGCTGCATGGTAGTTATATTAATTATTTAGATAAAGTATAAGCTATAAGCAAGGCTCCTATCTAACTTCTTTTAGATAGTTAAGGGAGAAGTAAATTTTATATTTAAATTCATTATTATTTTCTAAATTTTGTGGATCTTGATTGCCTTCTCCATAAGACAACCCACTTGCACAAGTGACACATTTTAGAGATGCATTTTGCTAAACCATTTTATCATATGAATCAATTTAATTTTACATCTGGAATTCCTGGTCACTTCTCCTCAGCATCATGTAATAATTCTAATCTTAGAATCATTTATACCATTGCTGTAGTTTACCAGCAGCATTCTAGGAGTCTTCCCAGCTTGATCAGGATATTTGTTCTCTTTCTACCTTACTTCTGAGACTCAATAAAAGTGAAATACACTCAAGATAGGTTATGATTTTAATATCTGTCAGTAGTCTCTGAGTATGACCTATACTACAACCATCTATAAATTCTGAATCAACAATCAGCAGTTCAGCATAAAGAATAATTTTTAGTTTCATTATTACTTTAAAAATGAAAGAGGAGCTGGACTGATTGCACAGAGGGGAGGGCATTTGCCTTGCTTGGTGTGATATTTTCTTTTTCTTTTTCTTTTTTTTTTTTGCCATTGGACAGTCTCTTTCCTTTCCTTTGTTTATCCTTTTTTGAAGTATGTATCAGTAAATCATTAATTCTTTGTGATTTTTTTTGGCCACACCCGTTTGATGCTCAGGGGTTATTCCTGGGTAAGCGCTCAGAAATTGCCCCTAGCTTGAGGAGACCATATGGGACACCACGGGATCGAACCGCAGTCCTTCCTTGGCTAGCGCTTGCAAGGCAGACACCTTACCTCTAGCACCACCTCTCTGGTCCCAATCATATTCTTTTTTTTTTTTTTTTTTTTTTTTGGTTTTTGGGCCACACCCGGTGGTGCTCAGGAGTTACTCCTGGCTGTTTGCTCAGAAATAGCTCCTGGCAGGCATGGGGGACCATATGGGACACCGGGATTCGAACCAACCACCTTAGGTCCTGGATTGGCTGCTTGCAAGGCAAACACCGCTGTGCTATCTCTCTGGGTCCCCAATCATTTATTCTTATGGCCAAATAATATTCAATTGTACATATATTATGTATTACTCATCCAGCAATTGATGTTTATTTTCACATTTTGTTATTATGAATATGTGCCTTGAACATATTCAACACTTGAATGTTCAAAGATTTATGGTCATGAGGTTTTTCATAGCTGCATGTTTTCACTTCTCTCTCCTTTTGTTTTGGGGTCACTTTTGGCAATACTCAGGGTTTACTCCTGGATCTTTGATTCTCAGGGGTCACTTGGAGAAGGCTCCTAAAGGCTCCTAGAGGACCACAGGGTATTCTGGGGTTTGAATCCCAGTTGGCCATGTACAAGGCTAGCACCTGTTTGTTCCAGTTCCCCATTAGGTTCTATTGGATATACCTAAGTTTCTCATGGATATACATATCTAGGGGTGGAATTATTGGGTCATCTGTTAATTCTAACATTTGAAAACTGACAAACTTTTTTTCACAGTAGCTTCTTTCTTATCAGTATAACACACAAGCTTTTATTCTTTATATCCTAACAACACTTCCTCCAAAGTCCTCCTTCCCTCCCACCCTCCCTCCCTTCCTACCTCCCTCCCTCCCTCCCTTCCTCCCTCCTTCCCTCCCTCTCTCCCTCTCTTCCTTCCTCCCTCCCTCCCTCCCTCCCTCCCTCCCTCCCTCCCTCCCTCCCTCCCTCCCTCCCTCCCTCCCTCCCTTCCTTCCTTCCTTCCTTCCTTCCTTCCTTCCTTCCTTCCTTCCTTCCTTCCTTCCTTCCTTCCTTCCTTCCTTCCTTCCTCTTTCTTCTGATTAGGAGGAAATGTTCCTGGTGGTGGTTGGGGGTTACTTCTGGGATACTTGGTGATGGTGATGGGAGAACAATGAGTGTAAGAGATAAAATCTGGGTCTTTCCAATCCCAAGTATGTGGTCAAACTCCTCATGCAGGATATGGAAGAATTATATGACTAAGCTGAGAAAGAAAATGGACTTTGAGCTATAGGATGCTCTGTGCTTTGACTTTAAGATCCTGGCACCATTTCTTAAAGAGTCTCCTCTTATTCTCTGTAAATACCTGAATACTTTATTTTTAATACTTTATTCCACAATCATGCTATCTTTCCATTGGCTTTCCCAATAAGAGAACTTACGTTGTCCATGAACAAAACTGTTTTGAGAAGTTTGTCCAGCACACATGCTTGAATATGTATGTTACAGGAATGGGAACCATTCCTTATTCACAAAGTTGTTCAGAGGATGCCATTGACTTCTACTTTGTCTTGAGTATATTTCCTATATAAACACTAAATGACTCATTAGATTTCTCTTGACTTCTTAGATTAAAACTTTGGAACAGATCAAAACCATTGAAGACCTAAATAAATGCAAAGACAAGCTGGAGAAGATGAAGGAGAAAGCTGAGAAAAAGCTTTTGACACTGAAATCAGAGTTGGATAGCACTGAGCATGAAGCTAAGGAGGATAAAGAGAGATCCAGAAAGATGATCCAAGGCATCACCAGTGAAATGAAGACCCTAAAGAAATCTCTAGAAGAAGCAGAAAAGAGAGAAAAGCAGGTGAGGAGACATCAGGTGGTGAAATCTTGTTGAGGGTAATATGGATAAGTAGAATACTTGATACTTATTCATGTTTCTTTATAAACAATTCCTAATGTGTTCTCTGCCTTTTGATTCTACTGCCTGTTCTCTCACATCTTTTTGGCATTTAAATTATGATGATGATCTATTCAGCTAAAAAGCTTCACATATTTTCTGACATAAACTCTTGGGAAGAAAAGGCATCCTTGACAAAGTTATGGCTCACCGGTACAAAGCCAGATTCTGGAAATATTGTTTGCTGATTGCTCTTAACACTTACACAGTCCAAATCTGCTAACATTATCCAGAAGTTGGCTTCTGGAAGGAAATCTTATCTCCAGCCATTATTAGTTGCAGGCAATAGTCTCAAATCTCGAACTGTGGCACTGAGTCTTGCTTGTCAACCCAACCCAAATGGAAACCATAAAGAAGTACTCAAAGGCTCTTTGGTTGCAAGGAGGGAAGGTTTATCTGGTGAGCTCAGCAGGAGGTCAGATCTAAAGCAATATGTTCAGGCATTTTGACCCTTTGCTTTCATCTTTCATCTTGCTGTTTATCAAGCTCAAAAGGGTATAGAGTGGGCTCTGATTTCAGCTTGTTTTTCATCCTCTTTGGATGTCTCTGGTCTGGCTCATGTGTCAGGGTTAGAGTTGAGGAAAACCAAATTAGAGGGTAGGTATTGTTGGTGGGAAATCTTTCAGGGATTAAGGGCTCTGTCTATTCAAAAGGGCAGAAAATTTGAGAGCAACCTTTTCCCCAGAGCCAAGGTGGGAGAGGGTGTTCTGTTTCCTGGGCGGCACTCAGAAGAGCAAGAAAGCAGACAACAGAAAGGTGCAGGTGCCAAGTCTTCAGGGCAAAATATCTATCTTCATAATAGGTCACTTCTTTTGCAATGTCAAAGAAATTTCTGTGGTTAAAGTGATTAAAAGAGCATATGGAGTAATGGATTTTGTGAGGCCAACTATATGGTCTCATCATTATTTGAAGGTCCTCTTACATTTTTCTTTTCTTTTCCTCATTTCTTTTTTCCCCTTCTCTTCTACCTTACCCTGCCCTACCTTGCCTTATCTTGCCTTACATCTATCTCTTTTTCTTTTTTCTTTTAGTTTTTAGGTTACATCTCGTGATGCTCAGGACTTATTCCTAGCTCTTCACTCAGAGTTATTACTGGCAGGACGCAGGGCGTGATATGGGGTGCCAGGGATCAGACCCAGGTTGGCTCTGTTCAAGGCAAGTGTCCTACCCACTGTACTATGACTGGCCTCCAGAGTCCTCTTGTTTCTATTGTCTTCATCTTCTTGCATTTTGCCCCCATTTATATTAAGAAATTCATTGCCAAATAAAAATTCCACTACATAAATGCCTATTACCCACACAAATCACTCTAGCTTATTTGTAATTTTCATGAGTGCCAATGATTGAACCTAGGGCCTCACTCATGCCAGGCAAGTTCTCTGCCACTGAGCCACATCTTTTGAGACACACAGAATCTTTGTTAAGAACTTTTAGCAGGGACTGGAATGACAGTACTGCCAATACTTGTATGCAATCTGGGTCTATCTAAAGTTCAATTTCCAGCATCTTCTGAGCTCTGCCAGGGGTAATTCCTGAATGCAGAGCCAAGAGTAATCCCTGTACATTGTTGAATAAATCACCTCCAAGAACTTCTAGCAAGCAGAGCAATAAATAATTATCATTTCACTTGATCCTGTAATATGAGGCCCAGATCTCAAAAGTGCTAACTTTCACTGGAGGAGAGAGGCTTTACTTACAACTCTAGCCAAATGCATGTGAGCACAGTGTGAATGTATTTGATGATGGGATCCAATGCCAACAACACAACTGAATTGGTAGTAAGAAGAGAAAAATGATGTAAAGTGCTTGGCAAGATCCAGGAGACTGAGCTCAGGTGACAGCTATAATCCAGAGTCCCAACTTGATCATCCTAGTCAAGAAAACAGAGGCGGGGCCGGGCGGTGGTGCTGGAGGTAAGGTGCCTGCCTTGCCTGCGCTAGCCTAGGACAGACCACGGTTCGATCCCCCGGCGTCCCATATGGTCCCCCAAGAAGCCAGGAGCAACTTCTGAGCGCATAGCCAGGAGTAACCCGTGAGCGTCACAGGGTGTGGCCCAAAAACCAAAAAAAAAAAAAAAAAAAAGAAAACAGAGGCAACAGTTCTTAGATGAGTCTACAGGGTCTTCTGCCCAAATTTGGGGAATGGTCCAGGACCACTGTTTGGAATCCAGAAACATTTCGTTTTTTTGGGGGGGGGGCACACCTGGTGATGCTCAGGGGTAATTCCTGGCTGTCTGCTCAGAAATAGCTCCTGGCAGGCACGGGGGACCATATGGGACACCGGGATTCGAAGCAACCACCTTAGGTCCTGGATCGGCTGCTTGCAAGGCAAACGCCGCTGTGCTATTCCTCCGGGCCCGGAGTCCAGAAACATTTCATGGACTTAATTTGACGTCTATATGTAAGTACACTTCTGATGTGTGTTATCAGGACTATTACATAATAATATTTAGCTTGGATCTCTGAGTAAACCTGGCCTTTTTGTTTGGTTTTTGGTCAGTTTTTCAGAGGTGCTCGCGAAGTTATTCCAGGCTCATTGCTCAGGAATTTTCCTCCTATAGTGCTGGCTTGAACCACACTTGAAAAGCATGTCCCCCAACCATTTGAGCTGTCTCTCTGACCCCCCCCCCCAAACAAGGCTTTAATCTTGCTCTGTCTTCTGCACCTCTGTCATAATCATTTATCAGCCCTTGTAAGCAAGTGACCACTTTTTATTTTTTATTTCTTTATTTAAGCACCGTGGATACAAGTTGTTCATAAGTTTAGCTTTATTTTAAACAAATAGAAAGTTATTCATGATTCAGTTTCAGTCATGCAATGTACAAAATCCTTCTTCACCAGTGCACATCACATGTCCCTGTTTCCTTTCCATCCTCTTCTTGCCTGCTTATGGGGCAGTTTCTTCTTCTTCTTCTTCTTCTTCTTCTTCTTCTTCTTCTTCTTCTTCTTCTTCTTCTTCTTCTTCTTCTTCTTCTTCTTCTTCTTCTTCTTCTTCTTCTTCTTCTTCTTCTTCTTCTTCTTCTTCTTCCTTCTTCCTTCTTCTTCTTCTTCTTCTTCTTCTTCTTCTTCTTCTTCTTCTTCTTCTTCTTCTTCTTCTTCTTCTTCTTCTTCTTCTTCTTCTTCTTCCTCCTCCTCCTTCCTTCTATCTTCTTTTCCTCCTTCTCCTTCCCCTTCCCCTTATTCTTATTATTCTTCCTCTTCCTCCTCCTCACTCTTATTCCCTTTATTTCTCCCTTTAGACACTGTGGTTTGCAATATTATTAGTGAGGAGTATCACTTTATCACTTTATCTCCTTTCAGCACCCAATTCTTGTCCTGTGTGATCATTCCCAACTATCAGTGTCATAAGGAAGTGGTCACTTTTTGGATTAATAACTTAAGTCTATCTTTTTTTTTTGTCCCACATCTTGATTAGTTAGGGTTATTGCAATGTCCAGTACTGACAACAACTCTGAATTTCAGAAGAGGCTTAGACCTGAGAAATGAGAAAGGGAACTCTGAGTGAGTTGGTTTTATTCTTGGTTACTTAACTGAGATTTTTGATATGGTTTCCAAGACTATAAATTATTGACTCATATGTGATTGTGAAATTGATGAAGTTTGGTCCCTTGAAGGACTTTAGAGCTCATTTAATAGTTTAGAATTCTCAATTTGTTAATGAGTGTTCAAAGGTTAAACAGGCCAAGGCATTTGTTGACCTCACACGGTCAGGACCTGTGGACCTGAGTTTCCACAGCTTTTGCTGTTATATTGGGCAGAGAAGTAGCCCGTGTGTTTTGTTCTTTCAGTTAATGCTTTGCTTTGCCATTGCAGCTGGTAGACTTCAAAGAGGTGGTTTCTCAGATGCTGGGCTTGAATGTGAGCAGACTCGCTCTCCCGGACTATGAAATCATCAAGTGTCTCGAGCGACTGATACATTCATATCAACATCACTTCGTTACCTGTGCCTGCCTTCAAAATGTGACCAGTGGGGGAGAGAAACAACTGAAAGACCTATGAAAACTTCTCAATGGAACATAGGTGGAAAGGGAGATATGAAACAATTCTCAAGTTCACAAATTCCCCAAACCTTTGAAATTGGAGATCCATGTGTGACTGTTGTGTGTATTTTGATAGTAGACAACAAGTAGACAACAACAACAAAAATCTCAATAGTGCCAGCGTTAGGTAAATGCTTAGCATTAAATATACCTATTATTTCATTTGCTAGCACTTAGAAACCCAGAAGAATTTTGCTAGATTGCATATCTGGAATAGAAAAAGGTAGTAGGGAATGAACATTTATGGGTCTTAATCATGAGTCCCTACTATCTAATTTAATTCTCAGAAAAACGGCATGGAGAAAATTTTATGTTTCATTTTATAACCTCTCTATGACAGAGAGAGAGAAAGAGAAAGAGAGAGAACAGCTGGTGGATGATAGATCCAGAATGAAAAGCATATTTGCTTTTCATCCAAGACCCTGCCTTTTGGGGGTAAAGGGTAGCCTATTAATTGCTCTTGATCACTGTATTTCTGGTGAAAATCACCTACAAAAAGGAAGGAAAACATCCATGCAATTAAAATTGAATAATGACCAAGATCTATGAGTTAATTTATCTGACCTCTTAAAAAATCAGATATAGGGCTGGAGAGATAGCATGGAGGTAGGGTGTTTGCCTTGCACACAGCTGACCCAGGAAGGATGGTGGTTTGAATCCCTGCACCCCATATGGTCCCCTGAGCCAACTAGGAGCGATTTCTGAGTGCAGAGCAAGGAGTAACCCGTGAGTGCCATCAGGTGTGGCCCAAAAACCAAAAAAAAGAAAAATCAGATCTAATTAGTATAAGACATATTGAGGTCTGAGGTCACACACAGACACACAGAACCTAGTAGTTTTAAATTTTGCTTCTAGATTACATATGATGGCATTTTTTAAGGCTTTTGAAAGTAAATATTTGATTTTTATTATTTTTAAATAAGAACTTCTGTAAAATCATAATGGTAATGTAAATGCTTTTCTCACAAAGGAAAACCTGTGCCAGTATATATATCCTACAAAATACAAATAAACCTGTAGTAATTTCTATAGTTTTCAAAACATAAAAACCCACTGAGCTTAATATATTTCCAGGAAATAAGAAACCAATTAATAACATCAATTTTCAGCCCTCATATCCTTACTTAAGGAAGAATAAAAGAAGAAAATATGTATTCATATATAAATATTTTCAGGAGATACATCTGAAATATGGGAAAATGTCATATTATTACATTAATAGAGAATAAATTTCATGAAAATACTGTTTTAATTCATTCAAGATTATAGAAGGGAGCTATTTAATTATAGATACAAATATTAAATCAATAAAGAATTTCTTATATCAAGAAAAACTTTCAAAACATTGTTTTAAATTTAATCTTTTAAAGTCTCATATTTAATTACATTATATTTTGAAATTATTTTGCACATTATAAAAAGCAAATCGAGGGGTCAGAGTGATAGCACAGTGGTAGGGTGTTTGCCTTGCATGCTACTGCCCCAGGAGAGACCTTGGTTCGATCCCTGGCCTCCTATATTTCTCTCAAGTCAGGAGCAATTTCTGAGCCAGGAGTAACCCCTGAGTGTCACCGGGTGTGGCCCGAAATCCAAAAGCCAAAAAAAAAGGCAAGTCGAGGGGTCAGAGTGAGGTGTCAGCAGTAGGACATAGCTGATCCAGGACAGATGGTGGTTCGATTCCCGGCATCCCATATGGTCCCTCGAGCCTGCCAGGGGTGATTTCTGAGCACACAGCCAGGAATAACCCCTGAGCACCGCCTGGTGTGACCAAAATACAGTGGCCATTTTTGCATTTTACTCCATAGAGCTGCTTCTCCCACTCTTCTGGTGATAATTTAAATGTTTGAACAGTCAAATCTCTGTACTTCCATAACGAAAATTTTAATGTGGAACTTGTAAGATGAAAAAATACTATGCCTTTTTATTCATTCATATGTCAAATGCAATAAAAAAAAACGGGAGTTTTCTCAGGGTCAGGGTTTGAGTATGAATATCTACCACTTTCTACATTCAGAAGCTACTTTTTTTATAATTATATTTATTTAAACACCGTGATTACAAATATGATTATAGTTGTATGATTACAGTCATGTAAAGAACACCCCCCTTTACCAGTGCAATATTCCCACCACCAGTTTCCCAGATCTCCCTCCTCCCCACCCCCCCACACCTGTACTCGAGACAGGCTTTCTACTTCCCTCATTCATTCACATTGTTATGATAATTTTCAGTGTAGTCATCTCTCCAACTGCACTCATCACTCTATGTGATGAGCTTCATGTCATGAGCTGCACCTACCAGCCCTCATCTCTCTTGTCTCGGAGATACTGTTAAAAATGTCTTTCATTTTTCTTAAAACCCATAGATGAGTGAAACCATTCTGTGTCTTTCTCTCTCCCTCTGACTTACTTCACTCAGCATAATAGATTGCACATACATCCATGTATAGGAAAATTTCATGACTTCATCTCTCCTGACAGTTGCATTATATTCCATTGTGTATATGTACCACAGTTTCTTTAGCCACTCATCTGTTGAAGGGCATCTTGGTTGTTTCCAGAGTCTGGCTATTGTAAATAGCGCTGCAATGAATATAGGAGTAAGGAAGGGATTTTTGTACTGTATTTTTGTGTTCCTTGGGTATATTCCTAGGAGTGGTATAGCTGGATCGTATGGCAGCTCAATTTCCAGTTTGTGAAGGAATCTCCATATCACTTTCCATAAAGGTTGTACTAGACGGCATTCCCACCAGCAGTGAAAAAGAGTTCCTTTCTCTCCACATCCCCGCCAGCACTGCTTGATTTCCGTTTTTGTGATGTGTGCCAATCTCAGTGGCATGAGGTGGTACCTCATAGTAGTTTTGATTTGCATCTCCCTGACGATTAGTGATGTTGAGCATCTTTTATGTGCCCTTTGGCCATTTGCCTTTCTTCTTTTTCAAAGTGTTTGTTCATTTCTTCTCCCCATTTTTTGATGGTGTTAGTTGTTTTTTTCTTGTATAGTACTGTCAGTACCTTGTAAATTTTGGATATTAGTCCTTTATCTGATGAGTATTGGGTGAATAATTTCTCCCACTCAGTGGGTGGCCTTTGTATTTTTGACACTATCTCCTTTGAGATGCAGAAGCTTCTCAGCTTAATATAGTCTCATCTGTTTATCTCTGCTTCCACTTGTTTGGAAAGTGCTGTCTCCTCCTTAAAGATGCCTTTAGTCTCAATGTCCTGGAGTGTTTCACCTACTTGTTGTTCTATATACCTTATAGTTTCAGATCTGATATCAAGGTCTTTAATCCATTTGGATTTTACCTTTGTACTTGGTGTTAGCTGAGGGTCTGAGTTCGCTTTTTTTGTAAATGGCTAACCAGTTGTGGCAACACTACTTGTTGAATTGCCTTTCCTTGATCCATTTTGGATTTCTTGCTCCTTTATAAAAAACTAGGTAGTTATATGTCTGAGGAACCTCCTCTGAGTACTCAAGCCTATTCCACTGATCTGAGGTCTATCTTTATTCCAATACCATGCTGTTTTTATAACTATTGCTTTGTAATACAGCTTAAAATTGGGGAAAGTAATGCCTCCCATATTTCTTTTCCCAAGGAGTGCTTTAGCTATTCGAGGTTGTTTATTGTTCCAAATGAATTTCAGAAGTGTTTGATTCACTTCTTTGAAGAATGTCATGGGTATCTTTACAGGAATCGCGTTAAATCTGTACAATGCTTTTGGAAGTATTGCCATTTTAATGATGTTGATCCAGCCGATCCATGAGCAGGGTATGTGTTTCCATTTCCACATGTCCTCTCTTATTTCTTGGAGCAGTGTTTTATAGTGTTCTTTGTATAGATCCTTCACATTTTTAGACAGGTTGACTCCAAGATATTTGAGTTTGTGTGGCACTATTGTGAATGGGATTGTTCTCTCAATGTCCATTTCTTCCCTATCATTATTGTTGTATAAAAAGGCCATTGATTTTTGTGTGTTAATTTTGTAGCCTGCCACTTTGCTATATGAATCTATTATTTCTAGTAGCTTTTTGGTAGAGTTTTTAGGGTTTTCTAAGTAGAGTATCATGTCATCTGCCAACAGTGAGAGCTTGACTTCTTCCTTTTCTATCTGGATTCCCTTGATACCTTTTTCTTGCCTAATTGCTATAGCAAGCACTTCCAGTACTATGCTGAATAGGAGTGGTGAGAGAGGACAGCCTTGTCTTGTACCAGAATTTAGAGGGAAGGCTTTTAGTTTATCTCCATTGAGGATAATATTTGCCACTGGCTTGTGGTAGATGGCTTTAACTATATTGAGAAAAGTTCCTTTTATTCCTATCTTGCTGAGAGTTTTCATCAAGAATGGGTGTTGTACCTTATCAAATGCTTTTTCTGCGTCTATTGATATGACCATGTGATTTTTATTTTTCTTGTTGTTTATGTTGTGTATTATGTTGATAGATTTATGGATGTTAAACCAGCCTTGCATTTCTGGGATGAAACCTACTTGATCAAAGTGAATGATTTTTTTGATGAGGCACTGGATCCTGTTCGCCAGGATTTTGTTGAGGATCTTTGCATCTGTGTTCATCAGGGATATTGGTCTGTAATTTTCTTTTTTGGCAGCATCTATATCTGGTTTAGGTATCAAGGTGATGTTGGCTTCATAAAAGCTATTTGGAAGTGTTCCTGTTTTTTCGATTTCATAAAAGAGCCTGGCCAGGATTGGTAGTAGTTCCTCTTGAAAGGTTTGAAATAATTCATTCGTGAATCCATTAGGGCCTGGACTTTTGTTTTTGGGCAAATTTTTGATTAAGGTTTTAATTTCCTCAATAGTGATGGGGGTGTTTAGATATGCTACATCTTCTTTATTCAACCATGGAAGGTTATATTAGTTCAAAAATTTATACATTTCGTCCAGAGAGTAGAGTTTCTCAAAGTATTCTCTGAATACCCTTTGAATCTCTGCAGTATCTGTAGTGATCTCCCCCTTTTCATTTCTAATATGTGTTACCAAGTTTCTCTCTTTTGCTTTGTGAGTTTTGCCAATGGTCTATCAATCTTGTTTATTTTTTCAAAGAACCAACTTCTGCTTTCGTTGATCTTTCGGACTGTTTTTTTGGGTTTTCATTTCATTGATTTCTGCTCAGCTTTGTTATTTCCTCCTGCCTCCCTATTTTTAGTTTCTTTTGTTGATCATTTTCTAATTCTATAAGCTGAGTCAGTAAGCTATTCATGTATGCTCCTTCTTCCTTCCTGATGTGTACTTGCAAAGCTATACATTTTCTTCTCAGTACCGCTTTTGCTGTATCCCATAGGTTCTGATAGTTTGTGTTTTCATTGTCGTTTGTTTCCAGGAAATTTTTGATTTCTTCTTTGATTTCATCTCGGACCCACTGGTTGTTCAGTAGTAGACTGTTTAATTTCCAGGTGTTACATTTTTTTTTTTTTTTTTTGGTTTTTGGGTCACACCCGGCAGTGCTCAGGGTTTATTCCTGGCTCCAGGCTCAGAAATTGCTCCTGGCAGGCACGGTGGACCATATGGGACGCCGGGATTCGAACCGATGACCTCCTGCATGAAAGGCAAACGCCTTACCTCCATGCTATCTCTCCGGCCCCCCAGGTGTTACATTTTTTCTTCTGTATCCCTTTGTAGTTCACATCTAACTTCAGAGCCTTGTGGTCAGCAAAGGTAGCCTGCAAAATTTCTATCTTCTTGATTTTATGGAGGTTTGTTTTATGTGCCAGCATGTGGTCTATCCTGGAGAATGACCCATGTACGTTGGAAAAGAATGTGTATCCAGGTTTCTGAGGATGGAGTGTCCTAGGTATATCTAATAGGCCTCTTTCTTTCATTTTTCTTTTCAGGTCTAGTATATTTTTGTTGGGTTTCCATTTGGTTGACCTATCAAGTGTTGACAAGCCTGTGTTGAGGTCTCCCACAATTATTGTGTTATTATTGATATCCTCTTTCAGATTTGTAAACAATTGTATTAAATACTTTGCTGGTCCCTCATTGGTGCATATATGTTTAGGAGAGTGATTTCTTTCTGCTGTACATATCCCTTGATTAGTACATAATATCTATCTTTGTCCCTTACAACTTTTCTGAGTATAAAGTTTGTGTCATCTGATATTAGTGTGGCCACCCCCGCTTTTTTAAGGGTGTTGTTTGCTTGAATGATTTTCCTCCAGCCTTTGATTTTGAGTCTATGTTTATTCTGACTATTCAGGTGTGTTTCTAGTAGACAGCAGAAGGTTGGCTTCCGTTTTTTGATCCATTTCGCCACTCTGTGCCTCTTAATGGGTGCATTTAGTCCATTGACATTGAGAGAAATAATTGTCATGGGATTTATTGCCATCTTTGTGTAGAAGTTTGGTGTGTTTTTTGTTCTGTCTTGTCTTTAGAATAGATCTTTCAGATTTTCTTTTAAAGCTGGTTTTGAGTCTGTAAAGTTTTTGAACTGTTGTTTATCTGTGAAGCCATGTATACTTCCTTCAAACCTGAAAGTGAGTTTTGCTGGGTGCAGTATTCTTGGTGAAGCATTTATTTCATTGATTTTTGTCACTATATCCCACCACTGCCTTCTGGCCTTGAGTGTTTCTGGTGACAGGTCTGCTGTAAATTTCAAGGATGCTCCCTGGAATGTAATTTCCCTTTTGATCTTGCTGCTTGCAGTATTCTATCTCTATCTGTGGGATTCATCATGGTGACTAGGATGTGTCTTGGGGTGTTTCTCCTGAGGTCTTTTTTAGCTGGTACTCTTCGGGCATGCAGGATTTGGTCACGTTTTCTTTAGCTCTGGTAGTTTCTCTGTGACGATGTTGACTGTTGATTCTTCCTGGAGATTTTCTTCTTGGGTCTCTGGGACTCCAATGATTCCAAAGTTGATTCTGTTGAGCTTATCAAAGACTTCTATTTTCATCTGCTCATATTCTTTGACTAATTTTTCCATTGTCTGATCCTTTGATTTAAGGCTTTTTTCCAATTTCTTCTGTGTAAAGTTGTTATGCATTTCATCTTCCAGAGCACTAATTCTATCCTCAGCTGCTTTTAACCTGTTGGAAAGCTCATCCATTATGTTCTTTAATTCGTTTACTTAGTTTTTCAGACCTGTTATTTGACCTGATATTTCAGTTTGGAGTTTTCTGATTTCTATCTTCACATTCTCTTGGTTTTTATTAGTGTTCTGAGCTATACTTTCTTTGAGTTCTGTGAGCATCCTCCATATTTCTTCTCTAAACTTCATTTCTGAAAGACTGCGTAATTGGTTGGCTATTGCTGGCTCATCAGAGTTTCCATCTTCATTCTCTATGGCTGAAGTTGGTCTGCGTAGTTTCCCCATTGTCACCCTTGTGCTGTGGATTTTTCTACATGTTGTGGTGGTACTCATTGGCTAGGTGGAGTGCACGGCCATGTAGGGAAGCAGAGCGGCCATGCTCCTCTGCTTAGACCCCTTATAGGTGGGCTTAAGGGGGCCAGCAGAGTCAGCTTTATCCACAACTCCAGCCCAGAAAGACTCACCTCAACTGAGGCAAGCCGTCAGGGGATGAATGCCAGAGAAGATCAAAGTTCCCAGGTTGAAGCAAGCCGGGGGAAGCCCCAAAATGTCTGCCGAGCTTAATGGGCCCAGCAGAGTCTGTCTTATCCACAACTTGGCCTGGAAAAACACCCAGAAGCTACTTTCAGAAGTTATTTTATTTCCTGAGGCAAATCACGCTACTCTTAGATGATCATCTAATTTCTTCTATATCAAAATATGTTATATAGACTTCCCCTCAATACATTGTTGTCCAGTGAAAGGGGAGGGGGAAAGAATGGATCACTCTCAAATAGGAAGAGGAAATGAGAACTCCATAAGGAAGGAAATAAGTGTGAGAGATACCACGTGAGGAGCATTATCCAGGCTCTCTGCTAGAGTTGGGTCATGTTATCTTGTGTCTCACCCCTAGGTACAATCATAGCATGAAGCAGCAACTGAGTAAACATGTAACCCAAGCTGTAGGTAAGAACATGTTTTGCCACAAAGAGTAGTTCGTGCAATTAGAGAAATAACTACACTGACAACTAACATAACAATGTGAATGAATGAGGGAAGTAGAAAGCCTGTCTCAAATATAGGCGGGGGGGGGGGGGGAGGTAGGGAGGTGGGAGATTTGGGGCATTGGTGATGGGAATGTCGCACTGGTTGAAGGGGGTGTTCTTTATATGACTGAAACCCAACTACAATCATGTTTGTAATCAAATTGTATAAATAAAGTTGTTAATAAAGAAAAAAAAAGAACACGGTCTGCAAAGGGCAAGAGAGGCAACAGCAGGATCATACAGGCCACAAGGCTTCAGTGCAGCAGTTGCTATCATGATGGACTCATACCAGAGGAAGCTTTGTTATTTAGGTCTCTGGAGGGTGGGATTGTATATATATATATGTATATATGTATATATATGTGTGTGTGTTTGTATATATGTATATATGTATATATATATATATATGTATGTATATATGTATATATATACACACATATATACAAACACATATAGATATATAGTTGGTGATAATAAATTATTCATTAACATTAAAATTATTTTGGGGGAAACTGGGCACACCTAGTGGTGCTCAGGAATTGATCCTCATTTTATACCAGCAATAACCCCGGATTGCTTAGAGTGTTGAACCTAGGTCAGTCCTGTAGAAGCAGTGCCTTACCTGCTGTACTATTGTTCGCTCAATACATTAACATATTTGGGAAGTCACCATCACCACTCTGTCCCACTCTCTTTTAATCTGAAAAACATGATACTTATCAACCAATATTTTCTTATTTTCCTCCTCCTTGGTAACCATCATTATAGTTTATGGTCTTGACCTAACTATGTAGATCATATAAGTAGAATTATAATTATTTTCCTTTTTGAAATTTACCTATTTTATTAGTAGCTTAATGTCCTCAAGAGTTTATTTCTTTTTGAAAGCTGAATGATATTCTACTATTAATTACTCTATATTTTGCTTAACCTGTTATTGGCTAATAGTCATAGTTGACTTTAGCTCTTGTTTTGGTGCTTGTGCTTTAAGTTACTTTAAGCATGGGGCAGTAGGTAGATTTTAAAAACCTGCTTTTAATTCTTTTAAAACTATACCGAGGTGGAATTGCTCAATTACAGGACAATTCTAACTTTAATTTTGAAGAAACTTCAATGCTACTTAAAAGATGCAAAATCGGGGCTGGAGAGATAGCACAGCGGTGTTTGCCTTGCAAGCAACCGATCCAGGACCTGAGGTGGTTGTTTTGAATCCCGGTGTCCCATATGGTTCCCTGTGCCTGCCAGGAGCTATTTCTGAGCAGATAGCCAGGAGTAACCCTTGAGCACTGCCGGGTGTGGCCCAAAAACCGAAAAAAAAAAAAAAAAAGAAAGAAAAAGAAAAAGGATGCAAAACTTTTTATATCCCCATAGTCTACACAGGTTTCAATTTATCCACATTCCCACCTACACATTTTAGACTTAATTATATTTCTATACTCTTTTCTACATTCACTAAAATGATCCAAACTGTACTTTTTCCTTATTGTACAGATTATATTACATTTATCCAAACACATTTTGATAATTTGATGATACTTAAAATATGATTTAAGCTTTTATATATGTATATTTAAAATTTTGAATATTATCTTTAAGGATTTCTGGTAAAAAACTCTTATAGGATAAGAAAAAGAATCGTAGCAACATACATATAGTCCTTAAACACAGGAACTATTTGTTTTTGAATAAATGTCATAAAAGTCATTCCTCTTCTTTTGAAAATGCCAGTCAGTTTTTGGCTTTCCCTCAATGTCTTCAGTCACTACAGAGTTGCCAGGCCAGCTTCATAAATTTTGTTCTTCCATAATATCCATGTATATTTTATGCTGTACAATAAAATGTGTTAGGTTAATGCGAGTTGTAAACATTTAATACTGTCTCTTTAACCAGATATGATGAAGCAATAATTACGACTAAGGTTATTATTCTAGCCATTATCTGAGATGTTGAAATGTATGCATAAATTATCTTAGGAGAAAATTTAATCCTGATCTATCTAAATTTCTGATTTCATCATATGTTTCACAGATCAACAGCACATGATTCAACAAGGGATGTAGGAAGAAAAATTAAAGAATGTCTGTGTTACTAAATTGTAACACTTGGGACTTAGAATTATGTCTTATTTTCTCACTGGAAAGCATTTCATAATCTTTGAGATAGAAGCTTTGAGATTCCTTGTTCCTCATGTTTTTCTCCCCATTAGCCTGAGAGCTAGCTGAGTGATAGCTTATTTCTTCAATCATTATCTTCCTAACATCTTGAATTATTTTCTCATCCTTCTCTTCTCAACTTGGAATTAATCCCAATTACCAATGTTTCTGCTGCTTTTCCTGTCCTAGTGAAAAGGCTGGAGGATATCACATAGGTGTCATAGCTAAGTTATACATCAAATTCATGGCCTTTGGGCTCACTTATAATTCCTCACTCTTTACCTTGTTAGATCTTACTGCCATTTTCAACATGGCTGTTACAAATGTTGTTTCCTCCCTTGAGGCCCTTATTATTATCTGCACTTTTACAGATAATCTTGTCTCCTATTTCACCCACAAATTCATAGTCATAGGAAGTACTTTCAATACCACACCCTAATATTCACACACTTCCTTGTTTCCTTCCCTTTTCTATCTCAGATTATTTTCTCTAACCTACCACTTGCAATCTCAACAACGTTTTAGTACCCATAAATTGTAAATATGTTGAAATCACTCTATCTCAAACAAGAATTTTTCCTTCTTCACCATGTAGAGCCTTGTCTCTCTTTTCCTGTTTAGTGTTGAACTGTCTTTCTGTTTATTCCACCCACCCCACTTCTCATTCAAAATACCATTCATAGCAACATGGCTTCTGTCTTCACTTATAGGGTCCCATTATTTTTACTAACTTCCTGTGACTTTGAAAAGGCTTATTTTACTTGATTTTTTGGTGATATTGATACTGTTGACCATATCATTTTTGAAACATCCTATTTTATTTACTTTTATTATTATTTTTGATTATGATGATGATGATGTTTTTGGGCCACACTCAAAAGTGCACAGGGGTTATTCATGGCTCTGAAATCAGAAATTACTCCTGGCTGACTCAAGGTGACCATATGGGGTATCCAGAGATCAAACTCGGGTTAGCTGCCTGCAAAGCAAATGTCCTACCTGCCGTACTGTCGTTCCAGTCCTGGAAAATTTTCTTCTATTTACTTCCATAATGTGACCCTGAATTTGCTTCTCCCTTTTTTTCTTTCTTTTTTTTTGGGGGGGGGAAGGCTACACTTGGTGATGCTCAGGGGTTACTCCTGGAGCTCAGAAATAGCTCTTGGCTTGAGGGACCATATGGGACTCTGGGGGATGGAGCCATGGTCCTTCCTACATCAGCCACATGCAAGGCAAATGCCCTATTACTGCATCACCGCTCCGGTCCCACTTCCCCCTTATTTCACTGCAGGCATAAATTGGGTTAGTTATAGGCACTAAGACACAAAAATGAAAAAATAGATCAATGGAAGGTTAAATGTGGATATAAATGGAAACTAACCTCACAGGACTCAGTGAAGGTCAAACATCTGGAACATGGGAACATGGAAAACTGTACAGGACTGGGGATTCTGCTGCACTCAACAGTGTGTGTTGCTGAGAAGAAAATGTATTTCAGCAAAAGTTGGTTTTTTGAAAAAAAAAAAATAAACAAGATTGATAAACCACTAGCAAAACCCACAAAGAAAGGGAGAAACTTAAATTAAAAATGAAAAGGGGGATTTCTACTGTGTGTCAGAAGCACGACAGACATTTTGGGCCTTTTCTCTGCTCTGCTTTGGCCTGGGATTTTGATCCTTTCGTCCTTCTTCCCAGAGGGCTCATATTCTTCAGAGGTGAGCAGTCCCACCCAAAAAGGGTGGAGCCAGAGGAGTGCATCATCTAGCTGATGAATACCACCACAACACATAGAAAAACCCACAATACAAGTGTGACAATGGGGAAACAATGCAGGCCAACACCAAACCAGGCATAGAGAATAAAGATGACAACTTTGATGTCCCGGCAATGGCCAACCAACTAGTTAGTCTGTCAGATATGAAGTTTAGAGAAGAAATATAGAGAATTTACAGAACTCAAAGAAAGTATAGATCGGGGGTTGGAGAGATAGCATGGAAGTAAAGCGCTTGCCTTGCATGCAGAAGATCAGTGGTCGAATCCCAGCATCCCATATGGTCCTTCAAGCCTGCCAGGGGCGATTTCTGAGCATAGAGCCAGGAGTAACCCCTAAGTGCTGTTGGGTGTGACCCCAAAACCATAAATAAATAAATAAATAAATAACTAGAAAACACCAATTTTCTTTAAAAAAAAGTATAGATAGAGTTGAACAAAACACTAATAAGTATCAAGAGGATATAAAGATAGAAATTAGAAAACTCGGGGCCAGAGAGATAGCACAGCGGTAGGGCATTTGCCTTGCAAGCAGTTGATCCAGGATGAACGGTGGTTCCAATCCCAACATTCCATATGGTCCCCTGTGCCTGCCAGGAGCAATTTTTGAGTGCAGAGCCAGGAGTAACCCTGAGCACTGCCAGGTGTGACCCCCCCCCCCCAAAAAAAAAAAAGAAATCAGAAAACTCCAAAATAAAATAACAGGTCTAAAAAACTCAGTAGGCAAATTGAAAACCTCAATGGAAAGCCTTTCTAACAGGGTAACAGCAGCTGAGGATAGAATTGGTGAGCTGGAAGATGAGATGCATAACAACTCTATACAGCAGAAAAGATTGGAAAAAAGACAATGGAAAAATTACTCAAAGAATGTGAGCAGATGAAAATAGAAGTATATGATAAGCTCAAGAGAAACTTAAGAATTATTGGATCCCAAATACCCAGGAGAAAATTCTCTAGGAAGAACCAATGGTCAGGGACATCATTACAGAGAAACTACCAGAACTAAAGACTACATGCAACCAAATCTTGCATGCCTGAACAGTACCAGCTAAAAGAGACCCAAGGAAAAGCAACCCAAGACACATCCTAGTCACAATGACAAATCCTACAGATAGGGATGGAATACTAAAAGCAGCAAGATCAAAAAGGGAAATTACATTCAAGGTAGCATCCTTAAGATTTACAGCAGACCTGTCACAAGAAATCCTCAAGGCCAGAAGGCAGTGGTGGGACATATTGACAAAACTCAAGTGAATACTTCGCCTAGAATACAGCACCCAGCAAGACTCACTTTCAGGTTTGAAGGAAGTATACATAGCTTCAAGGATAAACAACAGCTCTGAAACTTTGCGGACTCAAAATCAGCCTTAAAAGAAAAACTGAAAAGTCTACTTTAAGACAAAATCAACCAACAGACACACCGAACTTCTACACAAAGATGGCACTAAATTCCATGACAATTATCTCTCTCAATGTCAATGGACTAAACACACCAGTTAAGAGACATGGAGTGGCTAAATGGATCAAAAAACTGAATCCAATCTTCTGCTGCCTACAAGAATATTCAGAACAAATATAGACTCAAAATCAAAGGCTGGAAGAAAATCATCTAAGCAAACAACACCCTTAATAAAGCTGGAGTGGCCATGCAAGTATTAGATGCACCAACTTTAGATTTAGAAAAGTTATAAGGAACAAAGATGGACATTTTGTACTAATCAAGGGATATGTACAATAGGAAGAAACCACACTCCTAAACATATTTGCACCCAATGAGGAACCAACAACATATTTAATACAATTGTTGACAAATATGAAAAAAGATATCAATAACAACACAATAATTTTGGGAGACCTCAACATTACTCTGTCACCCCTTGATAGGTCAACCAGACTGAAACCCAACAAAAATATACTAGATCTGAAAAGAGAAATTGAGAAGAGTGGACTATCTATCTATCTATCTATCTATCTATCTATCTATCTATCTATCTATCTATCTATCTATGGCACTCCATCCCCCAGAAACCTGGATACACTCTTCTCCAAAGCACATGGATCATTCTCCAGGATAAACTACATGCTAGCTCATAAAACGTATCTCCATAAAATCAAGAGGATAGAAATCATGCAGACTACCTTCGCTGATCACAAGGCACTGAAATTAGAAATGATCTACAAAGAGACACAGAAGAAAAACTTTAACACCTTGAAATTAAATAGCTTACTACCAAACAACCAGTGGGTTAGAGATGAAATCGAAGAGAAAATCAAAACATTCTTGAAAACAAATAACAATAAAGACACAAATTATCAGAATTTATGGGACACAGCAAAAGTGGTACTAAGCAAAAAATTTGTAGCTTTGCAAGCACACATCAGGAAGGAAGAAATACCTACATAAATAGCTTAATGACACAGCTTATAAAATTAGAAAATGATCAACAAATGGAACCAAAAATAGGTAGGCAGAAGGAATAAACAAAGCTTAGAGCAGAAATCAATGAAGTGGAAATCAAGGAAATGATTCGAAAGATCAACAAAAGCAAAAGTTGGTTCTTTGAAAAAATAAACAAGATTGATAAACCACTGGCAAAACTCACAAAGAAATAGAGATAGAAATTTGATGTACCAGAGTAGAAATGAAAAAGGGGGGATACTACAGGTATTGCAGAGATTAAAGGGTAATCAGAGACTATTTTGAGAAACTTTATGCCATGAAACATGAGAACTTGGCAGAAATGGACAAATTCTTGGACTCTTATAACCTTCCACAGTTAAATAAGGATGGTAGCATATCTAAACAGCCCCATCAATAATGAGGAAATTAAAATAGTGATCAAAAATCTTCCCCCAAATCAAAACCCAGGCTCAGATGGGTTCATTAATATTCTTTCAAACCTTCCAAGAGGAAATTCTACAATTCTTTTAAGGCTCGTTCATAAAATTGAAGACACAGAAACACTTTCCAATAGTTTCTATGAAGCTAATATCACCTTGATACTAAAACCAGACAGAGGTACTGCCAAAAAAGAAAATTACAGACTAATATCCCTGATGAACACAGATGCAAAGAACCTCAACAAAATTCTTGCAAATAGAATTTAATGCATCATCAAGAAGGTCATTCACCACGACCAAGTAAGTTTCATCCCAGGAATGCAAGGATGGCTTAACATCCATAAATAAATCAACATAATACACCATATCATCATAAAGAAAAACAAAAACCACATAATCAGATCAATAGATGCAGAGAAAGCATTCGATAAGGTCCAACCCTCAACAAGATGGGAATGAAAGAAACTTTTATCAGTATAGTCAAGGCCATCTACCACAAGCCAATGGAAAACATTATTCTCAATGGAATAAACTAAAAAACTTTCCTCTAATATCTGGTATAAGACAAGGCTGCCCTCTCTCACCACTCCTATTCAACATAGTACTGGAAGTACTAGCAATAGCAATGAGGCAAGAAAATAATATCAAGGGCATCAAGGAAGAAGTCAAGCTCTCAATATTTGCAGGTGACATGCTAATATATTTAGAAAACCCTGAAACTCTACCAAGAAGCTTCTAGAAACAATACCTTCTTATAGAAAAGTGGCAGGCTACAAAACTAACATGAAAAAATCAATGGCATTCTTATACACCAATAATGATAGGGAAGAAATGGGCATTAAAAAAAACAATCCCTGGGACTAGAGAGATAGCATGGAGGTAAGGCGTTTGCCTTTCATGCAGGAGGTCATTGGTTTGAATCCCGGTGTCCCATATGGTCCCCCGTGCCTGCCAGGAGCAATTTCTGAGCCTGGAGCCAGGAATAACCCCTGAGCACTGCCAGGTGTGACCCAAAAACCAAAAAAAAAAATTCCTTTCACATTAGTACCATACAAAGTCAAATACCTTGGAGTCAACTTAATTAAAGAGGTAAAGGACCTATAGAAAGAAAACTGCAAAACACTGCTTCAAGACATAAAAGAGAACACAAGGACATGAAGACACATCTTTTTCATGGATTGGCAGGATTAACATCATTAAAATGGCAATACTCCCCAAAGTATTATACAGATTTAGTGCAATTCCTCTAAGGATACCCATGTTATTCTTCAAAGAAGTGGATCAAACACTCCCAGAAATTCATTTGGAACAATAAACACCCAGGAATAGCTAAGGCAACCCTTAGGAAAAAAGAAGATGGGAGGCATCACTTTCCCCAACTTTAAATTGTACTACAAAAGCTATAGCCATTAAAACTGCATGGTATTGGAATAAAGACAGACCCTCAACTCAGTGGAATAGGTTTGAGTATTCAGTGAATATTTCCAAGACATATAATCAATTACTCCTTACAACTTTTTTATTAATTTTTTAAATTTTTATTGAGGCCAATGTGAATTACAAGTCTTTCACAGTTATATTTAAAGTATATAGTGACAGTGAATAAGGGCAATTTCCACCACCAGTGTTGATCTCCTTCACCTATGTTCCCAGCATGCATCCCATACCTCCACTCTTTGTCCATTGGACTGCGTTGGGTTACTGATCCTACCCTAATCAATAATTGTAATTCACCCTAAGGTGACTGAGCCAACTGCAATTGAGCAGAACTTCTGAAACATAATGAAAGACTCTAACCTAGGCTTTGTCCTAGGATTGGTACAAAAACCAAGACCACCAATTACAGAAGAATGATTAAAACAACACTGATGGAACAGAACTTCTAGAACTGTAAAGAAAGACTCTGTCCTAGGCTTCATCCTATGACATGTGAAAATACTAAGATCTCTAGTTACAGAGGCCTAATTTTATCATCCATGACTGAGTGGAAAGTTTCCTGGCACCATAAAAAAACACTGGGGATGGGGCCGGGAAGGTGGCGCTACAGGTTAGGTGTCTGCCTTGCAAGCGGATGGACCGCGGTTCGATCCCCCGGTGTCCCATATGGTCCTCCCAAGCCAGGGGTGATTTCTGAGCACATAGCCAGGAGTAACCCCTGAGCGTCAAACGGGTGTGGCCCAAAAACCAAAAAAAAACCAAAAAAAAAAAAAAAAAAAAAAAAAAAACACTGGGGAGTGAAAAAAAGCATGTATGGAGCCTGTAGTTATTCCCATGACAGTATGCTTCAAGGGAGGAGAAACCCTGTATCTCTTAGGCAAAGGGAATTCCCTTTCTAATCTTGCCAATATTTACTGTGCCTATGCAGAAAAAAATGGACAATTTTTTTTTCTTTTTAGCTCAGTTTTGTTTGGTTGTTGTCTGTATTGCTGTGGTGCTTTTTGTTCAACTAGATCACAATTAGTTCCTCTGCTCATACTGCTACCCTACTTTCTAACAGTCTCTTACAGACTCTCTCTAGGATCCCAGACTAAGATAGTCTTTGTCCTTGTGATTCACTACAAGGTGACATTTTGATTTATTTTTGCATATGGCTTTATCAACCAACAAATAGTTATAGACCACTTGGTGGCATAGGATCCACAGAGGCTAAGACAAATCTTTCAACTTCTGTGCCTTGAAAATGATTTCTTTCTACTTCCCAGAATTATCTGTAGGAATTTATAATTAGGTTTTATTATAATGTTCTAAAAAACTTACTTTAATATTTACCTACATTTTATCATTTTCAGCAGGGATAGAAGACAGACAAGGCACTCTTCCAAGAAGTAATTATTATAGAGTGTTAAATGTCCTGCAAAATCATGTTGGGCCACTGAAGAAATAGACTTGCAGTATAGTTTTTCATAGTCATCCCCCAAAGTGGACGACAAAACCAAACCACCACAAGATTTGCTGCCACTTTTGCAATCATAATGCCAAAGTTTTCAGAATTCCAGAACTGGTACAACCAATATATGGAAGCATAACGTTATTTTTGTTTTTGGGTCACAACCAGAGGCGCTCAGGGGTTACTCTTGGCTCTGCACTCAGAAATCGCCCCTTGCATGCTTGGCAAACTATATGGAATGTCTGCGGGAATCGAACCACAGTCTCCTGGGTTGGCTGTGTGCAAGGTAAACACCCTACCACTGTGCTATCTCTCCGGCCCCTGGAACTATCACATCCAGGGGAACTTCTTACTGCCATATTGACCAGGAAATGGTTTTTGTCCCCTGCATATCATACCCAAGGACTGATGACCTGCTAGTGAAGACCAAAAGTTTCTCTTTTTGTTTGCCAACATGAATGGCAGAGATGGCAAAGATGTGACAGTGTCATCTTCAAGATTTCATACTTCGGCATCTGACTAAATGAACTCACATTAAACCAGAATATATTTTTCAAGGGTTCAAAAAACCATCATTCTCAGATGCCCATTGTCAGAGTTATGAAGAGGTCTACTAGAATACTGTTTTCCAATTTTTTTTTGATAGACTGCACCATAAAATCCATTTGACTCAGACACAGTCACACTTAGGTCTACCTGAAATAAAATTTTCACAAGACCATTTGATGGCTCTTATTCTAGTTTCTGTTGTTCAATTCTTTGCTGCTCAAGACCATTCCACTCCATTAAGAAATGCACGGCTTGACCCACTAAGTTGATTTACTGACATACTAATGGATGGCAGTTGGCAGATTGAAAAAAAAAGTGCTATATTATAAAAAGGAAAAATGGACATTGAGTGCCTATTCATCCACAATTTTCACAGTAATCTCTTTCCCTCTCCCCTCTCCCTGAGTTAACATAAAAAGGATTTAAGACTATTCACAGAAGGAATGTAGAGTATTATCTACTACGTAGTGGCTTGAGAATTGGGAGAACTGGTTCTGGTCCTTGCCACCTGAATTTTACCATTTGTGGAGAACTTTGGGTGTTGAGGACCCAGCTGACACTGAGAAAATTCAGAAAAAGGATGATTGTTACCTTGTAATATTTTAAAAAGGGTTGATTGAAGGCACTTGTAGCTAAACTGTTGTTCACACAAAAAATCATTTGGTTTTAGTGAAGTTCCTAGTTATATATGTAGGTGTAAAGTATAATGATTTGCTTTAAGAGTTTGATTTGCTCAGCTGCTACATGGTTGGAAGGTGATAGTTAATTTCATTGGAAAGGACTGTTAAGAATTTAATCCCTTAATAAAGAGCTTTTAAGTCAAAATTTATATTGTCAATGATTGAAGCTTTCAATAAGAACTTTTATTCTGCTATCGTGTAGGTTTGAAAGTAATTTGTTTTTAAAAAGAAAAGATATTGAGAGGTCAGAACAAATAAACTTTTAAGAAATGCTTAGTCTGTGTCAAATGGTGTACTAAACATTTTCATTTATAATGACCTGTCTAATTCTCTCAACAATTCCTTGAGAAAAAAATTTTTTTGAGCTTCACTTTCAGATATGAGGAGAAAAAAATCAAAGTGGCTAAAAGGGACCCACTTCTGGTAGTGTACCCTTCCCAAGTAGGAGAATAATATTTGCACTTACCGCAGGTGGACTCACAGATTTTGTTTTTCCTGCTGTTCCTTAATGTCTCTGTTGCCTTTATAATTTGTTCACAGTATCTGAATTCCTTTGATCCCTGTCAACCTGTTGTTTCTCATATCTCTCTTCTCCCGCACCCCTCCACTTCTTTTCTTCTCCCTAAACTGTGGGGCCCCATGTAATCTAGGTATTCCCCTGTAGACCATTGAATTTCCTCATCCAATTATCCTAAATACTACATATCATCTTGTGTTTATTCTTTTTTTTTTTTTTTTGGCTTACTTCATTTGGCATGATCTCTTTTAGTTCCACCCATGTTTGCATGATTTGTCTATAACTGAACACCTAGGATGATTCCAAATTATGACGATTTTACTGAGTGATTTTCTTCCTGCAATAATGATATTTATGCATTCTTTTGAATGAATTCTTTTGGGTACTGGTGATAGAAACCCTAAAATAAAATTTTTGTGTAATATGACAACTCAATTCTGAGTTTTCTGAGAACCTTCAATACTGTTTTTCATAGAGGTTGGACTAGCAAACATTACCACCAGCAGTGGATATGAATTAATTTTTCACCACATCCCTGCCAACACAGGTTTTTCTTCACACTTTTGATGTGTGCTGTTCTGGTGTAAAATGATATCTCATTGTTGTCCACTCAGTTGGCTGCCTTTTAGTTCTAGCCCATTTTTCTTTTGTCATACAGAAACTTTGATAATTTGATGTTAATATAGTCAACTCTTTAAAATTTATTTTAAATAAGAGCCACCCTAAATTTGTGTCCAGAGCTACTCTGCAATTTTTTTGGGGGGGGGCACACCGATGACACTCAGGGGTTACTCTTGGCTATGTACTCAGAAATAGCTCCTGGCTTGGGGACTCTAGGGAATCAAACCATGGTCTGTCCTAGGCTAGTGCAGGCAAGGTAGACGCCTCACTGTTTGTGCCACTGCTATCTGTTGGTTCAGTGCTTGGTTGGAGATACTAAGAAGTCACCAGAGATGTTGGACTGTGAGAACACCCATGACCAAACTTAGAACCTTGTTCATATAATTCACCTCTTTGAACCATCTTTCTGACCCAATATTTACTGTGAAGTCAGTATGTGTTTTTGAGCTCGTCATTTTTCAGCAAAAATTACAATATTAAGTATAACATGTTGAAATAACTTTAATGTGATATTTTATCTCTAGAATTTGATTTTACTACTCTCAGCACAAAGGTTGAGCTGACATACAAACAAATGGGATGATTTGGGTGGATACAATTCACATACTTTTAAGAATTATTTTTCTCATTTTCTTCCTGCAAAGTCATGTGGCTTATTTGAAGGCTTTACAATTCTTATAGGTAAACGAAAAATAATTCCCATGGTTCTGTTGATAGTCCCTGGAAATCTCTCCACAGAGATGATTGAGGTCTTGCAAGAAAGAGCAGCTTCCAATGAAGTTCTGAAAAGCACTTAATCTAATAATAGTTGCCATTCAATTGTGTACCATTTGAATTTGAGCTCTTCATAAACTTTGTGTCATTTGATCTCACCTTAAATTCTCTAAGGTAGACATTGCCATTATCTTCACTTTAAAGTTGAAGAAATAGAGCACATAGAAGATTAAGTGAGTTGTATTGGGGGGGATTTCTGGGTAGCATACTTAGAACTATTGTATGTTTTCATTGGTGGAATCTAGTGTCAATCTCTGAGGGTAGTAGGTACCTGGCCAGGTTGTGTTCATATGAAATGAGAGTCAGAATTGATTTTACATTATCAAACATATGAAGTTTGGATCTCAAAATTTCTCTTTTCTATATGATTATTTTCTATGTCATTAAATACGGTGACTGGCAAAATTATTGATAATTGAGTTTTAGGTACATAATACTTCAACACCAATCTCACCACCAGTGTCAAAGACCTCTCCAGAGTTTCTACATTACATTCATCTCTCCACTCCCAAGTCTGCTTCCTCTTTTCCCACCATCTGTGACCTTAATAAGCATATTACAAAGTTTGATGGTTGCAGCTTACAGTTCATGTTTTCAATGTTGTTGAGTCTGTAATTTGGATTTATGGCTATTTCACTCCCACATTACCAGTATAAACAAAGCCCTGACCACTTCTCTCCCTACTTCCTTTTCCCCATCTTTTTCTCCCCCCCCCTTGCTTTTTTTCCATCTCTGATCTTCTGATCCTTAACCTCTAGGGTCAAAGGTGATCTAGGCATCTGCCCCTTTACTACATTACATGCCTTCACGTAGTTATTCTACATTCCACAGATAAGTGTGGATAGCAACATACCTAACTCCAACCCGGGTAGACAAGTTTCTTTATAGTTTAAGCTAGTCATATAAATAATCTATGATTTATAATTTTTAGTGTTGTTGGTCCACATTATAACAGTATAAGCACATAATTTAATTGGTAATTAATATTAAAATGAAGTTTAGTAGGGTGGCAAGCAAGCTGATTCTGAGTGGATCAGGATTGTTTCCAATAGGGAAGAGGCCTTCCCTTCTCTAAGCAAAAGTTCCAGTGACTCTCACCAAAACCTGAAGAAGACTTCAGGACCATGGGTGCTGATTGTAGAAGGAATCCTATCTAGGTAGAATCCCATCTAGGCTGAATGCTCTATTGGTGCTGCTGTCAGAAGTGTTAATAAGATGACTTGCTCATTTTGTTGGTTTAACAATATTTTTGGTCACACTTAGTAATGCTGTGTGTATATTGGGAAGATAGATAGGGGAATGGCAGTGAAAGGTCACTACCAATAGTGGTGGTAGGGATTGAACCTGTGCCCACAAAAAAAGCAGGATTACAAACAATTACAAATTGAGCCATCTACAAAACACCTAAAGGTTAACTTTTACTTTATTTTGTTTTGTTTTGGGGCCATACCTTGGAGTGCTCAGGGTTTACTCTTGGCTCTGAACTCAGGGGTCATTCCTGACAGTGTTTGGAATGCCGGGGATTGAATCTGAGTCAGCACATGCAAGTTAAATATCCTTTTGATTTCCTCCTTGATTTCATCTCGGACCCACTGGTTATTCAGTATGAGGCTGTTTAACTTCCAGATGTTAAATTTTTTCTTCTGTGTCCCTTTGCAGTTCACATCTAACTTCAGAGCCTTGTGGTCAGCAAAGGTAGCCTGCAAAATGTCTATCTTTTTTATTTTATGGAGGTATGTTTTATGTGCCAGCACGTGATCTATCCTGGAGAATGATCCATGTACATTGGAAAAGAATGTGTATCCAGGTTTCTGAGGATGGAGTGCCCTATATATATCTACTAGGTCTCTTTCTTTCATTTCTCTTTTCAGGTCTAGTATATTTTTGTTGGGTTTCCACTTGGTTGACCTATCAAGTGTTGACAAGCCTGTGTTGAGGTCTCCCACAATTATTGTGTTATTATTGATATCCTTCTTCAGATTTGTCAACAATTGTATTAAATACTTTGCTGGTCCCTCATTGGGTGCGTATATGTTTAGGAGAGTGATTTCTTCTTGCTGTACAAATCCCTTGATTAGTACATAATATCCATCTTTGTCCCTTACAACTTTTCTGAGTATAAAGTTTGTGTCATCTGATATTAGTATGGCCACCCCCGCTTTTTTAAGGGTGTTGTTTGCTTGAATGATTTTCCTCCAGCCTTTGATTTTGAGTCTATGTTTATTCTGGCTATTCAGGTGTGTTTCTAGTAGACAGCAGAAGGTTGGCTTCCGTTTTTTGATCCATTTCGCCACTCTGTGCCTCTTAACTGGTGCATTTAGTCTATTGACATTGAGAGAAATAATTGTCATGGGATTTATTGCCATCTTTGTGTAGAAGTTTGGTGTGTTTTTTGTTCTGTCTTGTTTTTAGAGTAGATCTTTCAGTTTTCTTTTAAGGCTGGTTTTGAGTCTGCAAAGTTTTTGAGCTGTTGTTTATCTGTGAAGCCGTGTATACATCCTTCAAACCTGAAAGTGAGTTTTGCTGGGTGCAGTATTCTTGGCGAAGCATTTATTTCATTGAGTTTTGCCACTATATCCCACCACTGCCTTCTGGCCTTGAGTGTTTCTGGTGACAGGTCTGCTGTAAATTTCAAGGATGCTCCCTGGAATGTAATTTCCCTTTTCGATCTTGCTGCTTGCAGTATTCTGTCTCTATCTGTGGGTTTCATCATGGTGACTAGGATGTGTCTTGGGGTGTTTCTCCTGGGGTCTTTTTTAGCTGGTACTTCTCGGGCATGCAGGATTTGGTCACATGTTTTCTTTAGCTCTGGTAGTTTCTCTGTGATGACGTTCTTGACCATTGATTCTTCCTGAAGATTTTCTTCTTGGGTCTCTGGGACTCCAATGATTCTAAAGTTGTTTCTGTTGAGCTTGTCAAAGACTTCTATTTTCATCTGCTCATATTCTTTGAGTAAATTTTCCATTGTCTGATCCTTTGATTTAAGGCTTTTTTCCAATCTCTTCTGCTGTGTAATGTTGTTATGCATCTCGTCTTCTAAAGCACTAATTCTATCCTCAGCTGCTTTTAACCTGTTGGAAAGCTCATCCATTGTGTTCTTCAATTCGTCTACTGAGTTTTTCAGACCTGTTATCTGACCTGATATTTCAGTTTGGAGTTTTTTGATTTCTATCTTCATATTCTCTTGATTTTTATTAGTGTTCTGATTAATGCTTTCTTTGATTTCTGTTAGCAACCTCCATATTTCTTCTCTAAACTCCATTTCTGAAAGACTGCTTAGGTAGTTGGCCATTGTTGGGCCATCAGAGTTTCCATCTTCATTCTCTATGGTTGAAGTTGGTCTGTGTAGTCTCCCCATTGTCACACTTACGCTGTGGGTTTTTCTACGTGTTGTGGTGGTACTCATTGACTAGGTGGAGTGTGCGGCCTCGAAGCAAAGCAGAGCGGCCGCGCTCTGGCCCCCAAACACTCACCTCAGCAGAGGCAAGCCATCAGGGGATGAATGACAGAGAGAATGACAAAGTTCCCAGGTTGATGCATGCCCGGGGAAGCCCCCAAATGTCTGCCAACCTAAAAAGTCTCTTATCCACAACTCCAGCAGCAAAAACACACCTCAGCCGAGGCACGACTTGAAGGAATTAATGCCGAAGAAGATCAAAGTTCCCAGGTTGATGCAGGCTGGGGGAGGTCCCAAAATGTCTGCCGAGCCTAGGGGGGCCCAGCAGCCAGCCTTATCCGCAACTCCGGCCCCCAAACACTCACCTCAGCCGAGGCAAGCCGTCAGGGGATGAATGACAGAGAAGATCAAAGTTCCCAGGTTGATGCAAGCCTGGGGAAGCCCCCAAATGTCTGCCAAGCTAAAAAGTCTCATCCACAACTCCAGCAGCAAAAACACACCTCAGCCGAGGCACGCCTTGAAGGCAAGTTAATATCCTATCCATTGTGCTATGTCATTGGCCTCCTTAAAGATTAACTCCCCCCCCCATTTTTTTTCATTTTAAAGAGTTATTTATTATTGAATATCACTGTTCAGACACATCAGAGTACCTTGTGCTTCTGTAAGATGCTTAGTACTGGTTTTGAAAGTATTACTGTAGTCTTTTCTCCATGTGGCATTCAGGCAAAAGTAAAACTCGAAAATCATTTAAGCAATGTTAATTTGATTAAACAATTTATCCTTAATAACCTGAGACATCAATCCATGGATAGCTTCTATGGTAGTTTTACAGCTGTCTCGTGTAGCTTTTGCAAGCTTGTCTTCTGACTTTTGGTCATGTGTTTCTAAACCCAACGTGAAACTTCCTTGGCCCAGCTGGGCTTCTGACTGCTCTAATTTTTCAGACAAATCAAAGACCTGACCTGTGGTATAGTCTGCATTAGTAAGCAGACTAGAAGAACTCAATGTATACACCCAATATTTATTCCACAAAAGTTCAAGCAATTTGCGGTCCAAAAAGGATTTGAAATATGACACTTCTAAGGCATAGTATTGTTTGCAGTGCACACCAAAGTCTTCTATTTTATTAAGTGGGATGGTCTGGTACTCAGAAGGTTCTTCATCAGGAGGTTTGTAGCCCTTCGGGTATGTCCTAAAGGCTCCAAGATTTACTTTCCCTGCAGATATTGTTCTGGTTGGATCAATTACAACTGCCACAAATGGTTCTTGGAACTGCTGATTGAGCATTTGAGTACTGACGTCAATCCCAGAAAGCCAGCAACCATAGCCAGGGTGGTTATGGTACCAGCCAATTGCATTTTCAAGGTGGCCAACCTGTTTGGCGTTTTCTATGTATGCAGCCATGTACTCATATGCAGCAGCCTGAGCATTTACTCGGGTTTCAGTGCCTTCTACAGGCAAAGCAAAACTGTCCATAATGATCATGGTTTCACCATCCACCTTGCCCAGCATCAAACCCATCACTTCCAAGTTGCCTCCAGATCTGGCATGCATCACCATTGTCAGTAGAGCCAGTGCTGAGATTTTGCAGTATTTAAAGTAATGGTGATCCTTAGTCCAGGGCTTGGACGCCAGGATCTCCTGTTGCTGCTTCTTGTCGTACTTGTAGATCTCATCGATGCTCTGCGCTTCCTGCATGTTGTTGGCCAGTTCCCAGGCCATCTGGGCCAGGCCGCTTCTGGAGGCCGCCATGGCTAAGTTTTCTGAGAGGCTTCGGAGCCTCATTCACCAACAGGTGTGGAGCCCCACTAGCTCCTCGGGGCGGCCATGACACCTCCTCCCCCCCCATTTTTAAAAAATAATTTTTATTGTGACCAAAGTGAATTACACAAATCTTTCACAGTAACAGTACTATTTAAGGTACATAGTGACAATAAATCAGGGCCATTTCCGCCAGCAAGTGTTGTCCTCCCTCCACCCCTATTTTCAGCATTCCCATATCTCCCTCTCTTGCCCCCCTGGTCTGCTAGTGTTAACTGATCTCCTCTGTGTATAGCTTGTTGTAGATTTGGTATTGATTCAGTTGTTAATGACTTTGGGTTTGGTGTTTGAGACTGATCATTTTTTATTTCCACTCAATGTTCATATGACTATTTGGTCTTGGTACCCTCCATTTTCCCCTCCTCAATTCATGAGGCAGAACAAGATTATTCATGTTATGTGGTTCTGTTGTAAAAAAATCCCTAAAACCAAAAATAAAAATAACAAAAATGGAAAAAAACAACTGGGAGGATTTTTTTTTAGAGTTTATAAATATTGATTTAAAAGAAGAAAGGGAGGGAGAAGCTGCTGAACTCTGCTGGAACTCTGATGCCAGCACCTCTATCTGACTGTCCCCTGTGCTGTGCTGCATTCTCGGCCTGATTTCATCCTATGTGTGCCTTCATCTGTGGATGGCTAGCCTTCTCTGGAAGTGAGTTGATACGCCCAGAAAAGGAGGACCCAGAGCATCATTTAGCCAATGAATACAATGAATACAACCAAAACACATAGAAAAACCCACAATACAAGTGTGAAAATGGGGAAACAATGTAGGGCAGCGTCAGACATAGAGAATCAAGATGGCAACTCTCATGACTGGAACATGGTCAACCAACTAGTCAGTCTCTCAGATAAGGAGTTTAGAGTCGCAATATGGAAGATATTCACAGAGCTCAAAGAAAGTATAGAAGAGAAGACTTATAAGAATCAAGAGAATATGAAGATAGAAATCAGAAAAATCCAAACTGAAATTTTAGTTCAAATAACAGGTCTGAAAAACTCAGTAGATAAATTGAAGAAAAAAAAAATATATGAGCTTTCCCACAGATTAAAAGCAGCTGAGGACCTTGGGGCCGGGCGGTGGCGCTGGAGGTAAGGTGCCTGCCTTGCCTGTGCTAGCCTAGGACGGACCGCGGTTCGATCCCCCGGCATCCCATATGGTCCCCCAAGAAGCCAGGAGCAACTTCTGAGCGCATAGCCAGGAGTAACCCCTGAGCGTCACAGGGTGTGGCCCAAAAACCAAAAAAAAAAAAAAAAGCAGCTGAGGATAGAATTAGTACAGTGGAAGATGAGATGAATAAAAACTCCATACAGCAGAAGAGATTGGAAAAAAGCCTTAAAGATATGATCAAACAATGGAAAAATTACTCAAAGAATGGGAACAGATGAAAATAGAAGTCTATGATAAGTTCAACAGAAACAACTTAAGAATCATTGGAGTCCCAGAGACCCAGGAAGAAAATCTCCAGGAAGAATCAATGGTCAAGAACATCATTAAAGAGAAACTACCAGAGCTAAAGAATACATGCAATCAAATCCTGCATGCCCGAAGAGTACCAACTAAAAGAGACCCCAGAAAAAACACCCCAAGACACATCCTAGTCATAATGACAAATCCCAAAGATAGAGACAGAATTCTGAAAGCAGCAAGATCAAAAAGGAAAATTACAATTAAGGGAACATCCTTGAGATTTACCGCAGACCTGTCACCAGAAACAGTCAATGCCAGAAGGCAGTGGTAGGACATATTGACAAAACTCAATGAAATAAATGGGCCATCTAGAATACTGCACCCGGCAAAACTCACTTTTAGGTTTGAAGTAAGTATACATGGTTTCACAGAAAAACAACAGCTCAGAAAATTTACAGACTCAAAACCAGTCCTTAATGAAAAACTGGAAGACCTACATTAAGACAAGATTGACCAACAGACTCACCAAACTTTGATAGAAAGATGGCACTAAATCCCAAGACAATTCTTTCTCTCAATGTCAATGGAATAAATGCACCAGTTAAGAGACACAGAGTGGCTAAATGGATCAAAAAACTCAATCCAACATTCTGCTGCCTAAAAGAAACGCACCTGAATAGTCAGAACAAACATCGACTCAAAATAAAGGCTGGAGGAAAATCATCCAAGCAAACAACACCCATAAAAAAGCTGGAGTGGCCATACTCAGATGATGCAAACTTTATACTCAGGAAAGTTATAAGGGACAATGATGGATATTTTGTATTAATCAAGTGGTATGTAGAGCAGGAAGAAATCACTCTCCTAAACATATATGCACCGAATGAGGGGCCAGCAAAATATTTAATACAATTGTTGACAAATCTGAAAAATAATATCAATAATAACACAATAATTACTGGAGACCTCAACACGGCATGGTCAACACTGGACTGGTCAACCAGACTGAAACCCAACAAGAATATACTAGCCCTGAAAAGTGAAATGGAAGAAAGAGGCCTAGTGGATATATATAGGACACTCCGCCCCCAGAAACCTGGATACATATTTCTCTCTAATGTACATGGGATAGTCTCCAGGATAGACTACATGCTAGCACATAAAACATATCTCCATAATATCAAGAGGGTAGAAATTTTGCAGGCTACCTTCACTGACCACAAGGCCCTGAAATTATATGTGAACTACAAAGGGACACAAAAGAAAAACTTTAATACCTGGAAGTTAAACAGCCTAATACTGAACAACCAGTGGGTCTGAGATGAAATCAAAGAAGAAATCAAAACCTTCCTGGAAACAAATGACAATAGAGACACAAACTATCAGAACCTATGGGACACAGCAAAAGCAGTACTGAGAGTAAAATTTATAGCTTTGCAAGCACACATCAGGAAAGAAGAAGGAGCATACCTGAATAGCTTAATGACGCAGCTCATAGAATTAGAAAGTGCTCAACAAAAGGGTCCAAAAATAGGGAGGCAGAAGGAAATAACAAAGCGGAGACCAGAAATCAATGAAGTGGAAACCCGAAAAACAATCCAAAAGATCAACGAAAACAGAAGTTGGATCTTTGAAAAAATAAACAAGATTGATAGACCACTGGCAAAACTAACCAAGAAAGAAAGAGAGAGAAACTTGATAACTCATATTAGGAATGAAAAAGGAGAGATCACGGGGCTGGGCGGTGGCGCTGGAGGTAAGGTGCCTGCCTTGCCTGCGCTAGCCTAGGACGGACCGCGGTTTGATCCCCCGGCATCCCATATGGTCCCCCAAGAAGCCAGGAGCAACTTCTGAGCGCATAGCCAGGAGTAACCCCTGAGCGTCACAGGGTGTGGCCCAAAAACCAAAAAAAAAAAAAGAAAAAAAAAAGAAAAAGGAGAGATCACTACTGATATGGTAGAGATTCAAAGAAACTACATTGAGAAACTCTATGCTACTAAAAATGAAAACCTGGAAGAAATGGATAAATTCTTGGACACTTATAATCTACCACAGTTGAATGAAGAGGATGTAGCATATCAAAACATACCCATCACTATTGAGGAAATTAAGACAGTAATCAAATGTCTTCTTAAAAACAAAAGCCCAGGCCCAGATGGATTTACTAATGAATTCTTTCAAACCTTTCAAGAGGAACTACTACCAATCCTGGCAAGACTCTTACAGGAAATCGAAAAAACAGGAACACTTCCAAATAGCTTTTATGAAGCCAACATAATCTTGATACCTAAACCAGAAAGAGATGCTACCAAAAAAAAAAAAACTACAGACCAATATCGCTAATGAATACAGATGCAAAGATCCTCAACAAAATCCTGGCAAATAGGATTCAATGCCTCATTAAGAAAATCATCCACTACGATCAAGTAGGTTTCATTCCAGGAATGCAAGGCTGGTTTAACATCCATAAATCTATCAACATAATACACAACATCAACAACAAGAAAAATAAAAACCACATGATCATATCAATAGATGCAGAGAGAGCATTTGATAAGGTCCAACACCCATTCTTGATCAAAACTCTCAGCAAGATGGGAATGGAAGGAACCTTTCTCAATATAGTTAAGGACATCTACCACAAGCCAGAGGCAAATATTGTCCTCAATGGAGAAAAACTGAAAGCCTTTCCTCTAAATTCTGGCAGAAGACAAGACTGTCCTCTCTCACCATTCCTATTCAACATAGCACTGGAAGTACTCGCTATAGCGATTAGGCAAGAAAAAGATATTAATGGAATCCAGATAGGAAAGGAAGAAGTCAAGTTCTCATTATTTGCAGATGACATGATACTCTACATAGAAAACCCTAAAGTCTCTACGGAAAAGCTTCTAGAAACAATAGACTCATATAGCAAAGTGGCAGGCTACAAAATTAACACACAAAAATCAATGGCCTTTCTATACACCAATAGTAATAAAGAAGAAATGGACATTAAGAAAACAACCCCATTCTCAATAGTGCCACACAAACTCAAATATCTTGGAACCAACTTGACTAAAAATGTGAAGGACCTATACAGAGAAAACTATAAAACTCTGCTGCAAGAAATAAGAGAGGACACGCGGAAATGGAAGCACATACCCTGATCATGGATTGGCAGGATTAACATCATTAAAATAGCAATACATCCCAAAGCATTGTACAGATTTTATGCGATCCCTCTAAGGATACCCATGACATTCTTCAAAGAAGTGGATCAGGGGCTGGGTGGTGGTGCTAGAGGTAAGGTGCCTGCCTTGCCTGTGCTAGCCTTGGACGGACCGCGGTTCGATACCCCGGCGTCCCATATGGTCCCCCAAGCCAGGAGCGACTTCTGAGCGCATAGCCAGGAGTAACCCCTGAGCGTCACCGGGTGTGGCCAAAAAAAAAAAACCAAAAAAACAAAACAAAACCAAAAAAAAAAAAGAAGTTGATCAGGCATTTTTGAAATTCATTTGGAACAATAAACACCCTCAAATAGCTAAAACAATCATTGGGAAAAGGAATATGGGATGAATTACTTTCCCCAACTTTAAACTTTACTACAAAGCAATAGTTATCAAAACAGCATGGCATTGGAATAAAGACAGGCCCTCAGATCAGTGGAATAGGCTTGAATACTCAGAGAATGTTCCCCAGACATACAATCACCTAATTTTTGATAAGGGAGCAAGAAATCCTAAATGGAGCAAAGAAAGCCTCTTCAACAAGTGGTGTTGGCACAACTGGCTAGCCACTTGCAAAAAATTGAACTTAGACCCCAAGCTAACATCATGTACGAAGGTAAAATCCAAATGGATGAAAGACCTCGATATCAGACCCGAAACCATAAGATATATAGAACAACACGTAGGTGAATACTCCAGGACATTGAGACTAAAGGCATCTTCAAGGAGGAAACTCTACTCTCCAAGCAAGTGAAAGCAGACATTAACAGATGGGAATATATTAAGCTGAGAAGCTTCTGCACCTCAAAGGAAATAGTGCCCAGGATACAAGAGCCACCCACTGAGTAAGAGAAACTGTTCACCCAATACCCATCAGATAAGGGGCTAATCTCTGGGCCCGGAGAGATAGCACAGCGGTGTTTGCCTGGCAAGCAGCCGATTCAGGACTAAAGGTGGTTGGTTCGAATCCCGGTGTCCCATATGGTCCCCCGTGCCTTCTAGGAGCTATTTCTGAGCAGACAGCCAGGAGTAACCCCTGAGCACCGCCGGGTGTGACCCCCCCAAAAAAGGGGGGGCTAATCTCCAAAATATACAAGGCATTGACAGAACTTTACAAGGAAAAAAACCATCTAATCCATCCAAAAATGGAAAGAAGTGGACAGACACTTTGACAAAGAAGAAATACAAATGGCCAAAAGACACATGAAAAATGCTCCACATTGCTAATCATCAGGGAGATGCAAATCAAAACAACTATGAGGTATCATCTCACACTCCAGAGATTGGCACACAGCACAAAGAATGAGAACAAGCAGTGTTGTCGGGGATGTGGAGAGAAAGGAACTCTTATCCACTGTTGGTGGGAATGCCGTCTAGTTCAACCTTTATGGAAAGCAATATGGAGATTCCTCCAAAAACTGGAAATCGAGCTCCCATACGACCCAGCTATACCATTCCTAGGAATATATCCTAGGAACACAAAAATACAATACAAAAATTCCTTCCTTACACCTATATTCATTGCACCACTATTTACCATAGCAAGACTCTAGAAACAGCCAATATACCCTTCCAACAGATGAATAACTAAAGAAACTGTGATACATATACACAATGGAATATTATGCAGCTTTCAGGAGAGATGAAGTCATGAAATTTTCTTATACATGGATGTACATGGAATCTATTATGCTGAGTAAAATAAGTCAGAGAGAGAGAACGAGAGAAAGACACAGAATGGTCTCACTCATCTATGGGTTTTAAGAAAAGTGAAAGACATTTTTGCAATAATAATTTTCACGCACAAAAGAGAAAAAAGTTGGAAGTTACAGCTCACCTCATGAAGCTCACCGCAAACAGGGATGATTTTAATTAGAGAAATAACTACGTTTTGAACTATCCTAATAATGAGAATGTACGAGGGACATAGAAAGCCTGTCTAGAATACAGGCGGGGGTTGGGTGGGAAGGAGGGAGATTTGGGACATTGGTGATGGGAATGTTGCACTGGTGATGGGTGTTGTTCTTTACATGACTGAAACCCAAATACAATCATGTATGTAATAAAGTTGGTTAAATACAAAAAAAGAAAGGAGGGCTGGAAGTTACAGCCTACCTCATGAAGCTCACCACAAACAGGGATGAGTTTAGTGAGAGAAATAACTACATTGTGAACTATCCTAACAATGAGAACGTATGAGGGAAATAGAAAGCCTGTCTAGAGTACAGGTGGGAGTAGGGTGGGGAGGAGGGAGATTAGGGACATTGGAGATGGGAATGTTGCACTGGTGATGGGTGGTGTTCTTTACATTGCTGAAACCTAAACACATTCATGTATATAATCAAGTTGTTTAAATAAAATATATAATAAAAAAAAGAAAACCCTTAAAGACTACCAAAAAGCTTCTAGAAACAATAGACTCATATAGGAAGGTGGCAGGCTACAAAATTAACACACAAAAATCGGGCCAGGAGAGATAGCACAGTGGCGTTTGCCTTGCAAGCAGTCGATCCAGGACCAAAAGTGGTTGGTTCAAATCCCGGTGTTCCATATGGACCCCGTGCCTGCCAGAATCTATTTCTGAGCAGAAAGCCAGGAATAACCGCTGAGTCCGACGGGTGTGACCCAAAAACCAAATATATATCAATGGCCTTTCTATATACCAATAGTAATAAGGAAGAAATGGACATTAAGAAAACAACCCCATTCTCAATAGTGCCACACAAACTCAAATATCTTGGAATCAACTTGACTAAAAATGTGAAGGACCTATACAAAGAAAACTATAAAACTCTGCTCCAAGAAATGAGAGGACACGCGGAAATGGAAGCACATACCCTGCTCATGGATTGGCAGGATTAACATAATCAAACTGGCAACACTCCCCCAAAGCATTGTACAGATTTAATGCGATCTCTCTAAAGATACCCGTGACATTCTTCAAAGAAGTGGATCAGGCACTTTTGAAATTCGTTTGGAACAATAAACACCCTAGAATAGCTAAAGCAATCATTGGGAAAAGGAATATGGGAGGAATTACTTTCCCCAACTTTAAACTTTACTAGAAAGCAATAGTTATCAAAACAGCATGGCATTGGAATAAAGACAGGCCCTCAGATCAATGGAATAGGCTTGAATACTCAGAGAATGTTCCCCAGACATACAAGTGAAAGCAGAGATTAACAGATGGGAATATATTAAGGTGAGAAGCTTCTGCACCTCAAAGGAAATAGCACCCAGGAGAAACTATTCACCCAATGTCCATCAGATAAGGGGCTAATCTCCAAAATATACAAGGCACTGACAGAACTTTTCTTTTTGTAAGAGTACTTATATTTTTATATTTTATTTAAACACCTTGATTACATACATGATTGTGTTTGGGTTTCAGTCATGTAAAGAACAGCACCCATCACCAGTGCAACGTTCCCATCACCAATGTCCCAAATCTCCCTCCTCCCCACCCGACCCCCACCTATACTCTAGACAGGCTTTCCATTTCCCTCATACATTCTCATTATTAGGACAGTTCAAAATGAAGTTATTTCTCTAACTAAACTCATCCCTGTGAGCTTCCTGAGGTGAACTGTAACTTTCAGCTCTTTTCTCTTTTGTGTCTGAAAATTATTATTGCAAGAATGTCTTTCATTTTTCTTAAAACCCATTGATGAGTGAGACCATTCTGTGTCTTTCTCTCGTTCTCTCTCTCTGACTTATTTCACTCAGCATAATAGATTCCGTGTACATCCATTTATAGGAAAATTTTATGACTTCATCTCTCCTGACAGCTGCATAATATTCCATTGTGTATATGTACCACAATTTCTTTAACTTTTCGTCTGTAGAAGGGCCTCTTGGTTGTTTCCAGAGTCTTGCTATGGAAAATAGTGTTACAATGAATATAGGTGTAAGGAAGGGGTTTTTGTATTGTATTTTTGTGTTCCTAGGGTACATTCCTAGGAGTGGTATAGCTGGATCGTATGGGAGCTCAATTTTCAGTTTTTGGAGGAATCTGCATATTGCATTCCATAAAGGTTGAACTAGACGGCATTCCACCAGCAGTGGATAAGAATTCCTTTCTTTCACATCCAACACTGTTTATTCTCATTCTTTGTGATGTGTGCCATTATCTGTAGTGTGAGGTGGTACCTCATAGTTGTTTTGATTTGCATCTCCCTGATGATTAGTGATGTGGAGTATTTTTCATGTGTCTTTTGGCCATTTGTATTTCTTCTTTGTCAAAGTGTCTGTCCACTTCTTCCCATTTTTTGATGGGGTAGATGTTTTTTCTTGTAAAGTTCTGTCAGTGCCTTGTATATTTTGGAGATTAGCCCCTTATCTGATGGGTATTGGGTGAATAGTTTCTCTTACTCAGTGGGTGGCTCTTGTATCCTGGGCGGATCTTGTATCCTGGGCGCTATTTCCTTTAAGGTGCAGAAGCTTCTCAGCTTAATATATTCCCATCTGTTAATGTCTGCTTTCACTTGCTTGGAGAATACAGTTTCCTCCTTGAAGATGCCTGTAGTCTCAATGTCCTGCAGTGTTTTGCCTATGTGTTGTTTTATATATCTTATGGTTTCGGGTCTGATTTCGAGGTCTTTAATCTATTTGGATTTTACCTTGTACATAATGTTAGCTGGGGGTCTAAGTTCAATTTTTTGCAAGTGGCTAGCCAGTTGTGTCAACACCACATGTTGAAGAGGCTTTCTTTGCTCCATTTAGGATTTCTTGCTCCTTTATCAAAAATTAGGTGATTGTATGTCTGGGGAACATTCTCTGAGTATTCAAGCCTATTCCACTGATCTGAGGGCCTGTCCTTATTTCAATACCATGCCGTTTTAATAACTATTGCTTTGTAGTAAAGTTTAAATTTGGGGTAAGTATTTCATCCCATATTTTTTTCCCAATGATTGCTTTAGCTATTCGAGGGTGTTTATTGTTTCAAAGGAATTTCTAAAGTGCCTGATCCACTTCTTTGAAGATTGTCATTGTATCTTTAGAGGGATTGCATTAAATCTGTATAATTCCTTTGGGATTATTGCCATTTCGATGATGTTAATCCTGCCAATCCATGAGCAGGGTATATGTTTCCATTTCACCATGTCCTCTGTTTCTCTTAACAGGTGCATTTAGTCATTTACATTGAGAGATAATTGTCATAGGATTTGGTGTCATCTTTTTGTAGAAGTTTGGTTGGTTGTTGGTCTGGCTTGTCTTAAAGTAGACCTTTCAGTTTTTCTTTTAAGGCTTCTTTTGAGTCTGTAATGTTTCTGAGCTGCTGTTTATCTGTGAAGTTGTGTGTATTTCCTTGACATCTGAAAGTGAGTCTGCTAGGTGCAGTATTCTAGGCGAAGCATTCACTTTGTTGAGTTTTGTCACTATATTTCACCACTGCCTTTTGGCCTTGAGGGTTTCTTATGACAGGTTTGCTGTAACTCATAAGGATGTTCTTTTGAATCTTTTTGATCTTGCTGCTTTCAGAATTCTATTCATATCTGTGATATTCATTGTGAGTAAGATTTATCTTGGGTTACTTTTCATTGTGTATGTTTTAACTGGTACTCTTTGCGTATATAGGATTTGGTTGCATGCACTCTTTACCTCTAGGAGTTTTTCTGCAATGATGTCCTTGACTATTGATTCTTCCTGTGTCTTTTGGACTCTAGTGATTATTATGTTGTTTCTGTTGAGTTTATTGAAGACTTCTATTTCTGTCTGTTCACATTCTTTGAGTATTTTTTCCATCATCTGATCACTTTTTTAAGGCTCTTTTCTACTCTCTTCTGTTGTATGGAGTTGTTAGGCAACTCATCTTTCAGCTCACTGATTCAGTCCTCAGCTGCTGCTACACTGTTGGAGTGGCTTTCCATTGAAGTTTTCAATTTGCCTTCCAAATTTTTCAGTTTGGAGTTTTCTGATTTCTATTTTCATATCCTCTTGATTCTTCTTTGTTCAGTTTGATCCAGGCTTTATTTGAGTTCTATGAACATTCTCCATATTTCTTCTCTAAACTTTTTATCTGAGAGGCTAAATAAATGGTTGGCAATTTTCAGGTCATCAGAGCTGCCATCTTCATCCTCTATGCATGGTATTGGCCTGCGTTGTTTCTCCATTGTTTTTCTGTTTGTTGTTCTGGGATTATTGACTAGGAGATGTGCACCACTTCAGAGTGAAGCACAGCGGCCATAAGCCTCTGGCTCTGCCTTTCATGGGAATGTCCAGCTCACCTACATTGATGTGATTTCCACAGACTCCTCTCAGAGTGGTTGGTCCCTGCACTGGCAGCTGTGAATTTTGGACTGCAACCACATTGAAAATCATGCGGATGGGATCAGGCTCTGCCCTGGACACTTTTTCTTAAAATAAAAAACTTTCAAGATAATGGACATTTTAAGGTAATGGACAGTTCATTGCTTGTCATATCATAGTTGTCCAAATATATTTGATTATTAGTATTAATATTAGTCCTTGGCTGTGTTCAGTTACCAGACTTTCTTATCTAGTGTCTTTGCCTTAAACCAAATCATTGCAATCTGCCCAGTAATGTAGACTGCTTCCTGGATAGCCAGCAATGACTCTTGCTTCCTGGTAGAGATACTCTCACACAATCATTCTCCACTTCACAGCATCGAGTTTAATCATGTGACTTGCTTTGGCCAATGGGCTATCAGCAGGGCTGATAGAAACAGAGCTGTCATTAACTTTGACAAATGGAGAGTTGGCATACTGGAATCCAGATGCAATGCAAGGAAAATCAGATTTCACTCATATTTTTGGTGGGAGAGAGATAGGAGAGAATGAAGACGGGGGAGAGCAAAAGAATGAGAGAGTGAGCAAGAGGGAGAGCGAAAGAGAGAGAGGAGATCTTGAGTCCACTTGGAGAGAGGTCTAGCCATTTTAGCATCCTGGCTGAGTACACACTGAGCCAATTTTCCCCCTGAATGCAACTACCATAGACGGAGGTGGAGAAGTTCCAGCAATGAATAGAAGAACTGGCCAAGAAGCATAGGAATCATGAAAAACAATAATTCAGTGTTGGCTTAGGTCACTAATTTTATAGAGCTGGTTCTCTATGTAGCAAACTCTAAACATAGTTTATGTTTTTAAACATAAAATCATAATGTTTATTATGAATAATAACACTAGTGGCTGAGCAAGCCTGTGTTCTCCTTTAGACACATATATCTCTCTTGCTGGTCTTTGTGTTCTTCACTATTTCTACTCTGGAGAAACCTGTGTTCTTTCATGAACACATTTCCCCACTTTCCTTTTACATCTTCCTAAGTAAGTTTTACTCAGTAAAAAACATCTTGCTCACTAAAAAAATAATGCTAGTAAACCTGTAGTGATAAGAACGCAGCACTTATGCTATCATCTTAAATCCATAATACTAAATGGACAGCTGTGGGTAAAGAGAAGCATTTTCAAAGAACCTAACTAAGCACATTTACATCAGACCCAGTCTTGTTTGTCAAGTGGTCCATCAGAAGGCACTTAGAGATTTACCCAGGTCTGATGCAAAAGCGGGCATGATGACTGTCCTGTGCTAATACCAAAAATCACTCAGACACTCCAATTGCATTATTGTAACTAAAACTCACAAAGCCATTTGTCAACAAATTTAGTGTGTGTGTGTAAGAGAGAGAGAGAGAGAGAGAGAGAGAGAGAGAGAGAGAGAGAGAGAGAGAGAGAAAGTCAGTGGTTCTTAGGGATAACTGATAACTTTTGGTAATATTTGGGTCTCTAAACAGTTTGAGGATCAAAGCAGTGCCTGGTATTGTACCCAGATCGGTTCATGCAAGGCAAGCATCCTACCCCCTGTACTATTCCTTTGGCCCCCCAATGCTATTTCTTACTGGAAAAGAGACAATTTATGTTTCAGATGCAAATACTTTATTTGGAAATTTTCCTGTCTGTGACATATTCCAAACATGGTGAGTAATAAGGGACATGTAAGGACTCAGTTTTCTCTTCCTTCCTTCCTTCCTTCCTTCCTTCCTTCCTTCCTTCCTTCCTTCCTTCCTTCCTTCCTTCCTTCCTTCCTTCCTTCCTTCCTTCCTTCCTTCCTTCCTCCCTCCCTCCCTCCCTCCCTCCCTCCCTCCCTCCCTCCCTCCCTCCCTCCCTCCCTCCCTCCCTCCCTTCCTTCCTTCCTTCCTTCCTTCCTTCCTTCCTTCCTTCCTTCCTTCCTTCCTTCCTTCCTTCCTTCCTTCCTTAAATTTTAAGCATCAGTGATGCTCAGGGGATATTCCTGGCATGCTCAGGGGACCATATAGGATGCCAGTGGTAAAAACCAGTTCTGTCGCATGCAAGGCAAGCACCCTATCCACTGTACTACCACTCTGGTCCCAGGTGTCGGTTTTCCTAAGAAAATGCTAAGTAATATTGACTGTTACTGTGTTTGCACTGAGTGCTAAACAGGTGTGACCTTTGGACTTTGCTACCTGGGATGACTCATGTATTCTATAGCTCCGTGACTGAATTTTCCTTTTCTGTCAGTGCACGTTCATTAAATCAATTGAATAGTTTGTACATGGGAGAAGGTTCTATATCTCCAGGGGAAGTCTATTTCTCTCATGACTAGGTTAAAATAAATAAAACAATAGATTCTGAATGAACAGTTAAGAAATGTATCAAAATAACATTCAAAAATACATTTTATTTATGCTTTAAAAAAGCTTAATATGTCTTTGATATCAGTATTTTTGGTTTCTTTTCTTGGGTCACACCCAGGAAACTCAAGAGTTACTCCTGGTTCTGCACTCAGGTGTTGAATTAATTAAATAAATATGGGTCCTAGATGGGGCTGGATGATGGTGAATGAAGTGGATGGGCCTTTCTCAGTCTGCCCGGTGCCTGCACCCCTTCCTGCTCGTGGTTCTGACTCTAAGGGTTCAGGATAGCGATGAGGAAGTGATCCACAAGCAGTCAGGAGACATCAGCTATATTACAAGGCTCTAACGACCATGTGTGTATCTTACATGGCTACTAAGCTAACCTTTTAAGCAGGCTCCTTAAGCTTCCCTGCATTTAATCCTGGCTCTTATTCCTCCATCATGCTTCCTCCTGTGGCTTCTTCCTGAATACCTTCTCTGAATCCTCTGAATCTCCTCCTCTGCCCCTGAGGCAACCCCTATGCTAGCAACCACAGACCCAGGTGAGCTAGGAGGAAGTTGAGGGAGGGGTAACACTCAAGAATTACTCCTGGCCTCCTAGCAGAGCTCGGGGTACTATATGGGATGCCAGGGACTGAACCCTGGTTGGCTGCATGCTAGGCAAACACCCTATCTGCTGTGCTATCACTCTGCTCTCTGTAATATCAGTCTTAGATTCACAACAAAAGCAATTTTAGTTCATCCTAGTTTGAATGAAAATTGTGGAGATTTTCTACACATGTCACTTCCTCACACATGCTGATTCTGCCACCTTCAAAATCCAGTAGGTAGCACTACATTTTCTTACAACTGATGAGCCTGAATTTACAAACAGTTATCTCCCAACTTGGCACTTTTATACATAAAATACTATGCAATCTATGAATTTTGACAAATGTTTGGCAACTTAGGTATTATAGAGGGTATTATTATTGTCTCACACAATATTTCATAGCTCTGAAATTTCTCGTGCTCTACCGGTTTGTTCCACCCTACTTCCTCACCCCTGATCTTTGTTTCTTTCTTTATGGCTTTTGCTTTTTTTCCCTAGAAAATAATATTGTTTGAATCATACAGTAGACAGCCTTTTCAGATAGGCTTCTGCCATTTATTATCATTCATTTAAGACCTCTATATGGTTTTTTCTGACAAGCTAATGTATTTTTTTCTCTGAATAATTTCCTGTGTCTGGTTTATCACATTTTACTTATTAATTTACCCACTTGTAAAATAAATAGGTTGCTTTCAATTTTTGACAATTAGGAGTGATGGTGCTATAAATATCTGCACATAGGTTTCTGTCTGTGTGTAAGTTGAACTACAAACTGTGGTTGCTGGATCAGATAAAAATTGTATGTTTAATTTTGTAAGAAACTAAACTATCTTCCAAAGAGATTGTACCTGTGCTTGCCTTGGCAAAATATAATCTATCTATCTATCTATCTATCTATCTATCTATCTATCTATCTATCTATCTATCTATCTATCTATCTATCATCTATCTATCTATCATCTATCTATCTATCTATCTATCTATCTATCTATCTATCTATCTATCTATCTATCTATCTATCTATCTATCTATCTATCTATCTATCTATCTCTGTCATCTATCATCATTTGCAGCCAAAGAGATTATAGGATTTTTCATTCCTATCATCAACGAATGAAAAGTTTCTGTGGCTCTAGATTCTTGCCAGCATTTGATTCTGCCAATGTTCCAAATTTTATATACTTTGATATGGAATCTCTAAATCATCTTGTTTACAATTTGATAATAACAACTTGATGAAAAACAAATTTTATAATATTTTCATATGCTTCTATGCCACTGGTATATCTTTTTTGATGAAGTGCTTTTTCAAGCTTTTGCTCATTTTTAAATTGGGTTGTTTTATTTCTTATTGTTGACTTTCAGAACATATTTGTATATTTTGGTTAATAGTCCTTTATCATATACATCATTTGTGACTACTTTTGGGCAAAAGAGGTAATAAATGTTTTTAGATTTACATTAAACAGCACTGTAAAAACAAAAAAGTGTAATAAAAATATATTATCTATCATGATCACATTTGGGGGAAGAATCGGTACATTTTAATTTTTTAACAAATGTGATATTTTTAGGTGAATATCATTAAGAATATTATTTTGATCTTTTGTAGTCCTCAAAAATGTGAACAGTATTAAAGAATGAGTAACTGTGAAAACTAGAAGAGTTTAATATATTTTTATTGTTTTACTTCTATGTTAGTTTATGTGTCTCTAATGTTACACATGAATTCCTGATTTTGAATCTTTGCTATGACTGATGAGATATAGAAAAATTTTATTAAATTGTTATTATTATTTTTCTTTTTTTCCCGCCCCAAATTATTATTATTTTTAAAATTTTAGGCTATACCTGGTAATGTTCAGTCATTCAGTAATTACTTTTAGCAGTGCTCAAGGGATCATGTTGGATGTCATCTGGGTTGACTGCATGCAAGGCAAGCACCCTACCAGCTGTCTCTATCACTTCAACTTTGTAGGGCTCCACCTGCCATAATCCATTTCCAGGATAATTGGTCTGGAGCAGGGTCACCATGAAAAATAATCCAAGTCAGGCATAAGCGTGAAAAGCATGGGGTTGTGAAGCTTTTGACTGTGCGGTGTCAAGCATGCCAAACCAACCTCTTTTATTCCAGCTCAATACACAATTCAGCAAGGTAAGATATAGAGTGACAGACAAAAGACCTACTTAGGCTGGTCTAGTCTAGGTGGGCCTTTTATATGTAAAAATGGGTGGGTGAAAGAGAAAGCAGGAAGCAGGGGGAAAGTCTTTGTTTTGGCTAAAACAAGGTGCAATCAAACTCTAATACAACCTAATCAAATTAATTATTCTTTTATTTCAGTACATATTTTAAATTGAAGCACTATGGTTACAAGGTTGTTCATAAAATAGTTGCCCCCCCCCCCAATAAAGTTGTTCAGATAGAGTTAAAGTCATACAATGTACATCAACCTTTGGCAATGCACATTTCCCATCACAAATGTCCCCATTTTTCATCTCACCCTTTCTGATGCCCTCTCTCCTTTCTGTCTGTGGGGCATACATTTTTTTTTCTCTCTCTCTTTCATTTTCTTTTTTTTTTTTTTAGACATTTTGATTAGCAGTACAATGCACATTTACCACCACCAATGACCTCAGTTTCCCTCTCACCCTCCCTTCCCAGCCTGCCTCTGGGCAGGGATTCTACCTCTCTGTCTCTCTCTCTGTCTCTCTCTTTCTCTCTTTACTTTTTTGACACTGTGGTTTGCACTATTTTTAATGAAAGGGTACCATGCACATCACTTTATCCTCTTTCAGCACTCAATTCTTGTCTAGATAAATAATTCTTTTTTTTTTAATTTTAATTTTTTTTTAATTTTTAATTATGAGAACAAGGATGCAAAGAAAGAGGACAAGGTAAAGTTACAGTGGAAGGACAATACATAACATAATTCTCAGAAGTCCCCTTGCTGATATCCCAACTTTGAAATTTCATCCAAAGAACATTAAGATTGTAACACACTATAATATTTCTTAATAGCACACAAGGCAATCTAAAGCCATAAAACTTACATAACTCCTTAAACATTACAGGCATAGCATTTTTTTTACATTTCCATATTCATGCATATTAGCTTAAGTTACCCTCAAATCTTAACTGGGTTCTTTTTAAGGATTAGAGTCAAAGGAGCCCAGCAAAAATGGTGTTAGAGTGGCAATTGTTGTTTGCATAGGCCCACCAAAATATGAGGGACATGGAAAGAAATAACCTTGGCCTAAATACAAAAAGACCCAACCCCTGAAGGTTCCTGGCACAAGACCAACTCTAGGCTCCAGGCAAGCTAGATCGTCCAATCCAAGACATTGTCTGTAGTGCCAACACACTTATATTTTTCACACAGTCTCTGTTGTTGGTATCAAGCTTCTGTATTAACGATCCTGGTATCTGTATATCCAACATCAATCCAAGACATTGTCTGTAGTGCCAACACACTTATATTTTTCACACAGTCTCTGTTGTTGGTATCAAGCTTCTGTATTAAAGATCCTGGTATCTGTATATCCAACATTGAAGTCAGGATGTGGAGCGTCCTCTGGTTTCACCTCACAATCAAAGGGCAATGCAGGGAGCCCTGTCCTGTAAGCAAGTCGTTGTTGTTGCTAAGTCTTCTCAGTGTTAATGGAAGTCTCTTTTGAGCAGGACAATGTCTGAGCAGTGTAGAGTCTTCCTTGGTGGAGGATTGCTTCCAGGTGATGCTATAGACCAGCCTGGATGTTTTGTGGATGGCTTCCCTGGTTCAGGGAAATGCCCTTTCTTCTGAGGTCTGTGCCAGGTCGTTATGTCAATGTTCAGGGTGTAAGGTCCCTTTGCACTATAAGATTTGTCTGTACCAATCTCTATTAGATAGGATCTTATTTATATGTATACTATTTTCCCATTTTAATGTGCCTATGCAAAAAAGGAGCAATGCCACGTGGTGTTCTTGGCGCATATGGGGGTGATAAGAACAATTATGGTTCAATCATAAGCATTAATCTGGGGGACTCTTTCTCTAAGATTCCTTGTTAAACAGCTCAAAAAGAGAAGATGAAAAGTGGTTAGAATCGTCACTATATAAGACAACATTTAGTAAGAATTATAGCTGTCAGAGAAAAAACATAAAATATTCTAAAGAAATACGTGTCCATTTTATGTATCTTGAAACAGTTTGGGGTTGTTACACACAATACACGGCTTTGGTCTGTGATAAGGCTTGTACACTACTGATTAAAAAGAGTAATGTAGATTAGAGATGTTTGGGGGGGATAGAGAGTAAAGGAATAAAAAAGAGCTTTGTAGGGATGTGGGAAAGGGCACAATACAAAATAAAGATTCTGGATACGTAAAACGTAACATAACAGTAAGGAATACTCTTAATATATGAAGTACGCGCAGGGGCGCGAGCCCCCGCGCGGTTCTGTAGTTTTTGGATGCATAGGGAGGGATTTCTCCCCCCTCCCCCCAGGGCCCGATTAACCAGGCATGGCCCTGAAGGCCCACCAGGTTTGGGGGGATCTTGGTCCCCTGGACTAGGAGTTCAGCCCAGGGGGCCTGTGGCTACTGTCCCGCCCAGAGCCCCCAACATACCAGTCAAAGACCCAGAAATCCTGGCATGCGAGTGCTCTGAGCCCAGCCCTGCCCCTGTAGTTTCTGGATGCATAGGGAGGGATTTCTCCCCCCTCCCCCAGGGCCCGATTAACCAGGCGTGGCCCTGAAGACCCACCAGGTTTGGGGGGATCTTGGTCCCCTGGACTAGGAGTTCAGCCCAGGGGGCCTGTGGCTAGCTGTCCCGCCCAGAGCCCCCAACATACCAGTCAAAGACCCAGAAATCCTGGCATGCGAGTGCTCTGAGCCCAGCCCTGCCCCTGTAGTTTCTGGATGCATAGGGAGGGATTTCTCCCCCCTCCCCCAGGGCCCGATTAACCAGGCGTGGCCCTGAAGACCCACCAGGTTTGGGGGGATCTTGGTCCCCTGGACTAGGAGTTCAGCCCAGGGGGCCTGTGGCTAGCTGTCCCGCCCAGAGCCCCCAACATACCAGTCAAAGACCCAGAAATCCTGGCATGTGAGTGCCTAGATAAATAATTCTTAAAAAAATAAATACGTGTGCAAGGTGTTTTAATTTTTTTTTTTTTTTTTGGTTTTTGGGCCACACCCGAGGATGCTCAGGAGTTACTCCTGGCTATGCATTCAGAAATCGCTCCTGGCTTGGGATGCTGGGGGATCGAACCGCTGTCAGTCCTAGGTTAGTGCATGCAAGGCAAACTCCCCACCGATTGCGCCACCACCCCAGCTCCAAGGTGTTTTAATTTTAGTGTTCTGCAGTTTTTATAAAATTGGCTATTTTTCCAAAAGGATTTTACTGTATTTTGATGACAAGCTAGGAGCACTAATTCATTTGGAGTCCTATTTCATAGAGAGTTAAATTTCTGATTTTTAATTTTATTTATTATCTTTTAATCTTTATTTTTACAAGTCTTTCACAATTGATTTTCAGTAACATAGTGCAAGTGAATTAAGGCATTTCCCTCCACGAGTATTGACCTTCCTCCACCAGAATTCCGAGTATGCATCCCATACCTCCACCCTAAGCCCCTAGACTGATAGTGTAATAGGTCCATTTTGTGTATAGCTTGTTGTAGTTTGATTACACTGTCATTGACATTGTTTTGGGTTTTTAGGGCTGACCATTTTTTGTTTCTACTCTATGCTCCTAAGATCATTCGGCCCCTGTGTTCCATCCTTTCTTTCTTTCTTTCTTTCTTCCTTTCTTCCTTCCTTCCTTCCTTCCTTCCTTCCTTCCTTCCTTCCTTCCTTCCTTCCTTCCTTCCTTCCTTCCTTCCTTCCTTCCTTCCTTCCTTCCTTCCTTCCTTCCTCCCTCCCTCCCTCCCTCCCTCCCTCCCTCCCTCCCTCCCTCCCTCCCTCCCTCCCTCCCTCCCTCCCTCTCTCTCTCTCTCTCTCTCTCTCTCTTTCTTTCTTTCTTTCTTTCTTTCTTTCTTTCTTTCTTTCTTTCTTTCTTTCTTTCTTTCTTTCTTTCTTTCTTTCTTTCTTTCTTTCTTTCTTTCTTTCTTTCTTTCTTTCTTTCTTTCTCTTCTCTCTTTTCTCTCTCTCTCTCTCTTTCTTTTTTCTTTCTTCTTTCTGTTTTTGGACCACACCCGTTTGACGCTCAGGGGTTACTCCCGCTATGCGCTCAGAAATCGCTCCTGGCTTGGGGGGACCATATGGGACGCGGGGGGATCGAACCGCAGTCCGTCCTATGCTAGCGCTTGCAAGGCAGACACCTTATCTCTAGCGCCACCTTCCCGGCCACCTTTTTCTTTCCTTTTCTCAGTTTGTAAAGAAACATATAAATGTGAGGCAGAACCTGATGATTCATATTCTATGGTTCTCTAAAAAAAGAAAAAAAAAACCACTTGCCACATCTGCCCCCTTTTTTCTTTTTCTTTTTCTGTTTTTTTTTTTTTTTTTTTAATTTTCTTTAGATTTATAGCTTCTAGAGAGGGCATCCCCCTCCCCACTGTTTAAAAAAATTCTGAATTCTGAGAGATTCACCGTGAGTCCAAATTCATCACTTTCAAGCTACATGTGGCTCAGTAAAGTATACTTATCCTCTATAAAAACTGAGACAAAAAGTGATCCTTGTCATGGTCTAGTTGTGAGGTTTAAAATGCAGATGATCGAAAGAGCCTGGTAGATGGCAGAAATACATATTCTTATGTACAAACAAAGAATAACATTGGGGGTGAAGAAATCAAGGGAATAATATCAAGTCATATTGGTAGAAGGGCAAATGTCTAGAATGCAGAGATAGAATTAGAATAAAGCAAAGTGGAGAAAGAGAGCACGGAAGGTTACCTAGGTTAAGGTTGATGGGCTCATGAGCCTTTTTGCTGATATTATATTTTTTATATTTTGGGGGGCCACACCTGTTGGTTTTCAGGGGTTCCTCCTGGCTCTGCACTCAGAACTTACTCTTGGCAGACTCAGGGGATCATATGGGAATTCAGGGATTGAACCCAGGTCAGCTGCTTGCAAGGCAAATGCCCACCCACTGTGCTATTCCTCTGGATCCAGTCTGCTGATGTTCTTTCTATTAAGACTGGCTTTCAGGTTAGGACATTTTTAGGTTAAGAATGTTCATGGCAGAGACATAATCTGACTGTAGCAGGACAGTGGGGAAAGAGATAAGACTGCCTTCTATACCCAGCCTTCAGTGTTACATTTGTCCTGACAGACACTATGCAAAGCTCCTCTACTGCCCTGAGTCCCAGCGCTTATATGAGATAGATTCATTCCAACTAGTGGTAATTTATTTTGGTATCAACAGTATAAAGTCTCTAATATTTAGAAAAATGTTTTGCTTCTATGATAAATAAATTTTGCTCTATCATTTATACCACAATCTGCTGTGGAAGAGAGTGCTGAGTGACAAAGAGTTAGCTATTAAAGTTATTGATGCTTTGGTGGAGGAAGCAAGAGTGTGCTCTTGATGTTATTAGGAATTGATGTGTAATTTATGTAGTGGTAAAGCTTCATGGGGAGATATTAAAAGCAGATGAATATCTATGAGCACAGAAACAAGCTCATTTTTCAAAAATGACTCCCAGGAAAGTCAGGCAACTTAAGTGGAAAAAAAATGGGCAGATGGCCTGAGTATGGTTCTTGATTATTGGCTTACTTTTACAAAAATCTTTACCTGATTTATGAGTTTCAAGGACCAATGTATTTACAGGTTCTAATGACAGTTTGGTTATCAGAGATTCATGACTTAACAATTTCCTTTGTAGAAATTGATCCCCAAACACAGCAGGTTTTTCTCTCAGTGCTTCCCCTGGGTCATGTTGACTGCAAAGTATAAACAACTATGCAATACATGTTTTGATACCACTAAATAAATTATTAAATATGTGTTTTTCTCTCTCAATCTGAATTCCCTCTGGCTTGTGGAAAGTTAATGGGAAATAGGTCATTTGTGGATTCTTCTTTGTGACTTGTGGTATTTTTTTCTGTAACATTAAAACTCTCAATAATGTGACTTTATTTGAAGCCTTCATCTTAATTTTTTAATGAAGTTATCATTGGGTTTCAGATGTAACAGTGTAACCTGCCTGTCCTCAGGTTTTCTTTCACCAACTGCATAACAGCACAATTTAAAATTTGGTTGTTGTAGCAGCCTTCATATTTGATGGTGTTTCTACATCCCATGTATGTAACACGTGTGCAGTATTTGAAAACATTCTTATTTATTTTTTGTTATTTTTGTCATTTCTGGTAACATTAAAGGTTACTCCTAGCTCTGCACTCAGAAATTACACCTGGATGTTCTGGGAGACGATATGGAATGCCAGGGACTGATCCTGGGTCAGCCACATGTCAGCCGCATGCAAGGCAAATGCCTTCCCTGTTCTACACTTGTTCTGGCCCCTTCTAGTGTAGTATTTATAGCGACTCAGAGCACTGAGCCTCAAATTGCTGCCATTTAAATTTTTTTTTTTTTTTTTTTTTTTTGGTTTTTGGGCCACACCCAGCGGTGCTCAGGGGTTACTCCTGGCTGTCTGCTCAGAAATAGCTCCTGGCAGGCACGGGGGACCATATGGGACACCGGGATTCGAACCAACCACCTTTGGTCCTGGATCGGCTGCTTGCAAGGCAAACGCCGCTGTGCTATCTCTCCGGGCCCGCCATTTAAATTTTAAAATAAATGTATAATAATAATACATGAATAGATTCTCCTTGTGAATAGTAACAAAAACTAGGCAAAGCTAAAATTTTTTCACCACTCCTAATTTCATTCTTTCTCACCCAGAAACAAATGCTGAAACATATTTATAAATATTTGTGTGCACTTGTAAACAGAAAGGGAAGGAGAAAGAGAGGAGGAGAGAGATGTTTGGTTGTGTTATATGCATAAATGACATTACATGGATTTTACTTCTCTAATCTTGGAGATCATTTAGTATAAATAGATACTCTATTCCATATATGGTATGTCATAAAATAGATATTTTATAACTTATTTAATCATGGAGTTTTTATTTATTTAATCAACCACCAATTTTCACAATAAAAATATTCCTGTAAATCACCTTACATATGCATTGCTATGTAAATTTTAAGATTTTCTCTAGGGTAGTACTGGAAATAGAAAATTTCTGAGTTCAAGTGCTTGCCCACTTCTCACTCAAATTGTTTCGTTAGAGGCTGTAACCACTTCATTTTGGGAAGTCTGGGAAGATCAGGTTTTGGGGGTGATGGGGAGACCAGGTTTTCTATAGTAATCACCCATAGATATGGCCAGATTTGGAAACATGACTAATGTGATTAAAAGAAGATGGGGATCGTTACTGTATGTATAATTTCCTGATGCAAGAAGATCCAGCAATTGAGAGACCTTTTATCAAGGCAGCTCACATAAGAGGCTCTGAGCATTGAGTCTTGAGCTTTGTTCTGTGCTCAACTGAACAATACAAACTGGGTGGTAACCTTGGTGCAAATATCCAGAGAAGAGTACAAGAAGAAAACCCAGCAGTCCCATTCAGGTTTTGTTTGTTTGTTTGTTTTTTGTTTTGGTAATACCCTGGGGCTCTCAGGGTTATTTCTGGCTCTGTGCTCAGAAATCACTGCTTGCTCCTGGCAGGCTTGAGGAACATATAGGATACTGGGGATAAAACCTGGACCCAGGTTGGTCATGTTCAAGGCAAAAGCCCTATCTGCTTTGCTATTGCTCCAGCCCCAGTCCCTTTCTTTTTTGAAGATCCTTGCCAGAAGTGCTCTGAGGGGTGGGCAACAATGATCAGGAAATCTCAGTTTGCTAAAATGGGAAAGGCTTTTGGGAAAAGTACATCCTGATGAGGAAATAAAATGTGGATCAACTGACAGAGCCAGGAAGGACACAAATGGCCTCTAAAGGCCACCATCTGGTTTGTTTGTCATGTTCCAAAACCAAATCCATAGCCCCTGGCAGCTTAATTGGGGGATTTAGCAGAGAAGGTTGGCTGAGATGTGGTATAACTTATGTGAGCAAGAAAAAAGGCTGAAAATATTAAAGACAAAAAAGCAGAAAAGCCAAAGCAGAAGCACAGGATGAATATTGCTCATCATAACTTACGGAAAAGTTTCATAGTACAAAGGGTCCTATGAAATTTGCAAGGAAAGGGCCCGGGGAGATAGCACAGCGGCGTTTGCCTTGCAAGCAGCCAATCCAGGACCAAAGGTGGTTGGTTCGAAACCCGGTGTCCCATATGGTCCCCCATGCCTGCCAGGAGCTATTTCTGAGCAGACAGCCAGGAGTAACCCCTGAGCACTGCCGGGTGTGGCCAAAAAAAAAAAAAAAAAAAAAAAAGAAATTTGCAAGGAAAAAGATGAAGACCAAGGGAATGAATTACCAGGTATGACAATGGCTCCTATTATAAGAACTTGCCAAGCTTTCTTCCAAAGGGATTGCACCCTTTGGCATGCCGCTCCTAGTGTGTGAGTTGCCCTAATTTTCCCAATCCTCACCAGCCATTGGTATTCTAGATTCTGCATGTGTGTAGCAAGGAAAATAGTATCAAAATGAGGTGTATCAGGGTGAAAATGAGAAATGAGAGGGTAAGGAAGAGGAGGAAGTGGAAATATTCTTGTAAACACCTGATAGTTGGGAACATTGTCATCCACGCATTTTTATATTTTTAAACAAAATGATTTAATTTATTGAATCACTGTAAAGTACAAAATTTTTTCTTTATTGAGTTTACAGTTTCCATCAGATGCATGTCTACTGCCTGAAAGTAGGTTTAACACATCAGTGTTAGCATATAGCACACACTAATGAACCAAACTGCATAGCCACCATGTTGACCACCATGTTGATGACACAATCTGTTAGTGACACCATGCTAATGACACAATTATTTTCTTTTTTTAAATTTGTATCTTTATTTAAACACTTTGATTACAAACATGATTATGGTTGGGTTTCAGCCATGTAAAGAACACCCCCCTTCTCCAGTGTAAATTCCCATTACCAATGTCCCAAATTTCCCTCCTCCCCACCCCACCCCTGCTTGTACTCTAGACAGGTTTCTACTTCCCTCTTTCATTCTCCTGACACAATTATTTTCACAGTGATCAGAGTGTTCTAACAATTGTCAGTGATTCTCATGAAGTGTCCATGTTCATCAGAACACCCTGAGTCTATGTCAATGTTGGATCAATTTTCAAACATTTTAAACAAGAATCAAGAGGCTTTTGTTCTCTTTCCTCATGTGAGAAACCACTGGATATGTTTTGAGGCCACATCTGTGTTTTTGTTTTTTGTTTTGTTTTTTTTTTTTTTTTTGATCCACACATGGAACTGCCCAGGAATTTCTTCTGGCTCTGCACTCAGGGATCACTCTTTGCATGCACAAGACTATATGGTATGTTGGGGATTGAACCAGGATTGGCTTCATGCAATTGTCCTATCTGATGTCCTATTGCTCAGCTTCCTGGGGAGCCACATCTGGAAGTGCTCAGAATTTGCTCCTGGCTCTGTACTCAAATCAGTCTTGGTGGGCTCAGGGGATCATAATGAGTGCCTGGATCTAACGCAGATTGATTACATGAAAATCAAGAGCCTTACCTGCTGTGCTGTTGCTGACCCTACCCACATTTATGTTTTAAACTGAGTTAGGCTTACAAGAAGTTACACAGAGATTTCTTATGTAACCTTTATCAATCTTTTTCTTTTTGGCTTTTGGGTCACACTGATTAGTGTTCAGGGCTTACTCCCAGCTCTGTGCTTAAAGAGTCCTCTTAGGGGGCTGGCTGACAATATAGGATGCTGGAGACTGAACTGAGGTGGGCTCCATTCAAGGCACATGTCCTGCCATTGTATTAATCTGATCTCTACCAGGCTTTTTCCAATAAAAATGTTTCTCATGATCTTAGCACAGTTTTATAATTAAGAAACTAGCATTATCAAAAAACCATTAACCCAACTACAAATATTATTTTTGGTTTGCTAGCTTTTGTCTACTGTATATATCTTACTCATATATATCACATATTAATAGGAATTTGTTGAGAGGAGGAGATGGGAGAAAGGAAGACAAGACTAGATGAGATGTAGGGATGGACAGTGGTGAGGGTGTGGAATGTCCTTCCTAATTCCACTTGACCATAGGGCTTGAAGAGGCAGTGTGGACCTCAGTGGGTATTTGGCTCAGGTGGAGAGGTCCATTGTGACTTTCTATTTCTCTCAACTCCAGGCAAAGGCTGTGGATACTAGACCATTGTACATCTAAAACTAATACTGTATGCCAATATACATCAGTAAAAATGACATTTATATTTCAGTGATATTCCATTTGCTATTCTTTGTAATATTCATAACATTCATAACATTTATGAACAGATACTTAAAATTTTGCCAGATAAAAGGAATTCTCTCTCTCTTTCTCTTTCTCAATTTTGGGCCAGACCAGGCAGTGAGAGTGGCTTATTTTTGGTCCTGTGCTCAGGGATTATTTTACAGGGGTCTTAGGGGACTCTATGTGATGCCAGGAATTGATACCAGGTCAATGTGTGCTATACTATTTCTCTGGAATGGAATTAAAAACATCTATGCCAGGGCCAGAGAGATAGCGCAACATATTATAGAGAAAATGAGGGAGACAGGTGGTCTAGTTAATTTATCTGGTTATTTATTTATTTTTAATCATATGTGGTGCCAGGTAGTGAACCTGGATCAGCCACTTGCAAGGAAAGCATCCTACATCTATATGATTGCTCTGTCCCCAAACTTGGTCATGTGAATGGTTGACAACATGAGATGTAGCCAGATAGACAATAGAAATAGAACAGAGCAGGAAGGAGAACTCCAAGTCAGGCTACTCCCTCTTTGACCAGCCTTTGCCCTGGCATATTCAGCAGCCTCATTTTGACCCCTCATCTATGCTTTGGTAGGTGGTAGAGAACCCAGAAGTTCTCCATCACATTCCTCTAGCTGTGAGTAGAGGAGGGACAAAAAGAACAGAAGGGCAACAGGACTTGTGAGGGAGGTCATGGAGTCCTTCCCAACTGTAGACTATGGAGCCATGGAACTCGTAGCAGGGGAACAGGGAGTGATGCTGAATTTCAGAACAGGCCCTACGTTCTGTACCATCTCTCTGGCCTCTGGGTTCAGCTGCACACCCCATCCATTCCAACTCTTTGTGCCTTTTGATTGGTAACTGGTTAATTCACAGAGTATCAACATTTGGGGAACTCATTGATATAAAATAATTTATTGACATTTTCCTTTGTATATTCTGGGTGTTATTACAGCATATCTATTAGTACTATTAGTACTCCTCTCTCATTTTAGGATTTTCTTTTTTAGGTAGCTTTATATGTCCAAGTGCAGTTTTGTTTCCTTTATAGAAAATCCCCAAGGGTTTCTTGCATGGCCAATTTAATAAACACAAATTGATCTACATGATGATTGTCTGAAAATCTTTATAACTATTTCACTTCTGAGTGATAACATAGCTGGGCGAGTAGCATTGGTTGTAGGGACTTCCTTTTCATTTAGCATGTTGTGAACTTCATGTCTTTTTCTGACCTGTAGCAGTTCTGTGGAAAAATCTGCTGCCAGTCACATGGTAGTTTGTCTTATAAACAACTTCACATTTCTTTTGCTGCTTTTGGGATATTCTCCTTATTTTTGATTTTTTTCTTTTTCCTTTTTTTTTTTTGTTGTTGTTTTTTTGTTTTGTTTTTGGGTCACACCCAGCAGCGCTCAGGGGTTACTCTTGGCTCTATATTCAGAAATTGCTCTTGGCAGGCTGGGGGGACCATATGAGATGCTGCAATTTGAACCACCGTCCTTCTGCATACAAGCCAAACGCCCCACCTCCATGCTATCTCTCCGGCCTTATTTTGGATTTTTTCTACTTTAATTATGTGTCTTAGTGCATTTATGTTTGTCAGGGATTGAAACATGAGTTTCACAAATGCAAGGCAGGTACTCTACCATTGAGATACATGGCCCTTTATGGATGTATTTTGTTTGGAACTTCTTGGTTTTCCTGGATCTGGGTATCTGTTTTCTTTCTCAATCTGGAGAAATTCTTGACTATTATTTCTTCAAATCATATTTTTTACTATTATTTATTTAAATAATAATTATTTTTCTTTTTGCATTTTGAGCCACATCCACACTATTCAGGGGTTACTCCTAAATCTGTGTTTAGAAATTACTCCTGGTATTCTTGTGGGACCATATGGAATGATGGGGACCAAACCTGCAACATCGGTGTGCAAGGCAAATGCCGTCTGTGCTGTGCTATCACTTTGACCCCCAAACAATAATTCTTTTTTTTTTGTTGTTGTTTTTGGGTCACACCCAGCTGTGCTCAGGGGTTACTCTTGGCTCTAAGCTCAGAAATCACTCCTGGCAGACTCAGGAGACCATATGGGATGCCGGGATTCAAACCTTTCTTCTGCATGCAAGGCAAATGCCTTACCTTCATCCTATCTTTCCACCCCCCAGACAATAATTCTTTTAAATTATTTATTATATTCTTAAAATATATTGACTATTTTATTGGGCCACAACCAGCAGTGCTCACGGTGTACTCCTGGCTTTTGGATCACATAATAGGCTCAAGGGTCTATATGAGGTTGTGGGGATCAAGCCCAGGTTGGACATGTGTAAGGCAAATGCCTTACTTGCTGTACTATAGCTCTAGCCCCATGGAGTGTGTGGAGTTTGTGTGTGTGTGTATGAGAGAGAGAGAGAGAGAGAGAGAGAGAGAGAGAGAGAGAGAGAGAGAGAGAGAGAGAGAGAGAGAGAGAGAGAGAGAGAGAGAGAGGGTGGGGTGCACATCTGACTGTGTTAGGGCATATACCAAGCTTGGAACTCAGGATCACCTGGTGAGCTAAATAATTCATATGGGATTCTGGGAATCAAACCCTGGTTGACTGCATAGAAGGCAGATGCCCTACCCATCTTTAAGCCCCTTTGTTAGTTTTTTAAATGGTTTTCATTACCTTATCTTTAAATTCACAGATTAGATCTTCAGGTACTATCATTTTGCTGTTACCGCCTTCTACTATATTTCTTTGTTTACTATATTTTTTCTAATAATATCTTTATTTAAGCCAGTGTTTTTCAACCTTTTTGTGCAAAGGCACATTTTTTTTTCATAAAAAAAAAATCACAAGGCACACCAACACTAGAAAATGTTAAAAAATTTAACTGTGCCTATATTGACTATATATATATACATATATATATAATTCTCTTGAATAGGAATCAAATAAACACAAATAAATTATTTTATAATTACTTTATTATAAAATAATCTAATGATTGATCTATCTGTGAACAGAAGCCGTATGTTACAGTTGAAATTGGAATTTTTCCCACGGCACACCAGACAATATCTCATGACACACTAGTGTGCTGCAGCACAGTGGTTGAAAAACGCTGATTTAAGCTCCGTGATTACAAACATGATTGTAGTTGGGCTCCAGTCATAAACAGAATACCCCCCTTTACCAGTGCAACATTCCCACTACCAATGCCCCCTATCTTTTTCCTCCCCCATGCCCTCACCTGTATTGGATACAGGTATTCTACTTCTCTCATTCATTAATATTGTCATGATAGTTGTTAGTGTAGTTATTTCTCTAACTGCACTCACCACTCTTTGTGGTGAGTTTCATATCATGGGTCAGTCCTTCTGGACTTCATCTCTGCTGTCTCTGGGCATTATCACAATAATGTCTTTCATGTGTCTAGCTCCCTCTGACTTATTTCACTTAGCATAATTGTTTGCTATTTTTGGGGGTCACACCCAGCTGCGCTCAGGGGTAACTCCTGGCTCTGCACTCAGAAATCGCCCCTGGCAGGCATGGGGGACCATACGGGATGCTGGGATTTGAACCACCATCGGTCCTGATTCAGCCTCATGCAAAGCCAATGCCCTACCCCTGTGCTATCTCTCCAGCCCCATATTTACTATATTTTTACCTCTTTGACTCCTTCCTTCCTTCCTTCCTTCCTTCCTTCCTTCCTTCCTTCCTTCCTTCCTTCCTTCCTTCCTTCCTTCCTTCCTTCCTTCCTTCCTTCCTTCCTTCCTTCCTTCCTTCCTTCCTTCCTTCCTTCTTCTTCTTCCTTGTACCACACTGGGAGTGCTCAGGAATTACTCCTAGCTCTGTACTCAGAATCAGCTTCCCTTCCCTTCCCTTCCCTTCCCTTCCCTTCCCTTCCCTTCCCTTCCCTTCCCTTCCCTTCCCCTTCCTTCCCTTCCCTTCTCTTCCCTTCCTTTCCCTTTCTCTCTCCCCCCTCCCCTTCCCTTTCCTCCTCTTCCCTCCCCTTCCCTTCCTTCCCTTTCCTCCCTTCCCCTTTCCCCCCTTCTTTTTCCTTTCCCTTCCCTCTCTTCCCCTTCCCTCCCCCTTTCTCCCTTCCCTCCTCTTCCTTTTCCTTTCCTTCCCCTCCCATTTCCTCCCTTCCCCTTCTCTTTCTTCCATTCCCTCCCCTCCCCTCCTCTCCTCTCTCTTTTCCTCTTCTTCCCTTCCCTGCCCTTCCTGCCAATCCCTTCTCTTCCTTTCCCTCCTCTTCCCTTCACTTCCTTGCTCTTCCCTGTTGTTTTCTGTCCTGTTCTTCCTCTCCTACAGGCAACAATTCTTGGGGCTTACTACTGGCTCTGTGCTCAGGCATCATTCCTGAAATTGTTCAGAAGATCATACATGATCCTGGGGATCAAACTAAGTTATAATCAAAATATAATCACAATAAGTTATAATCAAACTGGTTATTTTCAAGGCAGGCACCTTAATGCCCTTCCACCTCTCATCCCTTTATGGCTTCTTTGTGGGCATGTTTTTTTATGTCCTAATTATGTCCCATGATCTGTTGAGGACTAAACTGTGGCCAGTATTTTATGTAATTTTGGAAGTATGGCCTGGTGGGCCTAGGTTTTAAGTGGGGTCAGTAGTCAAGACCACCTGGGAGCTGCAGTGGTGCCAAGGGTCGGTGACATGGGCATCTGCTGTGACCATTGATGTGAGTGTCCAGCAGTCTAGAGACTGTGATTGGGCAGACCTGGGAAAAGGCCAGCTGTACACATTTGTGAGTATTTGGTATCATCTGTGTCCCCTAGGTTCAGCAAGCTTGGGCAGCTACAGAAGATTTCTAATCAAGGGTGACTGGCAACAGCTAACAAGACCACTGTTGCACAGGCCTGGGTGACAGCCATGGGTACACTGTGTACATCCCCCCTGGCATCTGTTGGGCAAGATGAAGCAGATTTGGTTTGTTTTGGGGACATTTACAGTTACAGGTGGCTCGCTGCCACAGACGTCAGTTGTGCAAACCTAGGCAGAGACTAGGGCAACACATTCTTAGGGAAAGGTTGCTTCTTTTTCAAAAATTGTTTTTATTGACTTCCCATGGATTAATGAGTTACAAAGTGGTCAAGATTGTCTTTGAATGTTCTGACGCCCATCCTTTCTCCAGTGTTCCCTTCCCTCCACCAGTGTTCCTGGTTTCCTTTCTGCCACCCAGCCTGTCTCAATGGCTGACACATTTTTCTTTCTTTTCCCCCTCCCCTTCTTTTAGGCACTGTGGTATAATGATTTTACTAATAGGTTATTATGCATACAATGTTACTTCCTTTCAGTACCGACTCTTGGTCATGAGTGGTTCACTATTACAGTGGTCCTTTCCCTAACTTAGCCTACCTCTCCCCTCACTCTCTGTGGTAAACTTCCTATTTAGGACCAGCTCTCCTCTCTAGAGAGTAGTAGGGTGTGCACTGAGGGACTCATAGTGAGTAGAGTCTGCCTGTCCATGAACCAAAAAGGGAATGCTACAGAAACTGGGGTTTTCTTGCTTGCTGGGTATGTTTTGGGATATGAATGGTGAGTTTAAGGGCTGTAAAATGTTCAACCCCCTTAAATTAAAAAAGGGGGGGGCTATAAAATATGATTCAGTTTCTAGCCATTAGGTGTGTTTTTCCTTCAGAAGTAAGCTCTTAACAGTTGTCTCTCCACCCTTAGTTAGCTCAACTACTTTTAAAATGTTATAACTTTCTTTATGTGCAACCTTGCATGTTAAAAAGTTGCTCACAGTACAGTTATTTCTGCCATCCAATGTTTGACCACCATTGTGACATTCTCTCTACCATTGTCCACCATTGTCCCCAGTTACTATCTTTTTTGTTTGTTTTTACTTCTCTCCCAGCTATGCTCAGAGGTTGTTCATGGCTCTGTACTCAGGAATTATTTCTGGTGGGGATCAGGGATGCTGATCATATGGGATGCTGAAGATCGAACACGGGTTGGCTGCATTTGAGGCAGATGCCCTACCCACTGTGCTATCTCTCTGGCCCAATATTCTATTTTTTAAAACAAAAATTTAAGAGGTATTTTTATATCAAGAATCTTACCCCATTACTTGTTATAAATTGCAGAATCTCTCTCTCTTTTTCTCTCTTTTCCTTCATCTAAGACTAGTAATGAAAACTAGCTTGTGTTTTTTTTTTTTATTCACTACCTTGAATGCCAGGACAATGATCCTTTCCCTTTGCAGAGAATGGAATATCTATTATCTTGGGAAAATGTCTGACGTTTTGGAGAGAGTTCTGTGATTTCTCAGCAAAATTGATCTGAAAGCAGAAATGATTCTCCCAGGAAATCTATCAATGTGTAAACAGTGTCAGCTATGTTCAAAAATAATATTTGGTTAATAGTTTATTTTAGGTTCTAAGGTTCTGATCAATCAAACATGTGAACTTGTAGCTTTAAATATCGTTGGTCTTTGCTATCAACCCTTGGATTAAGAATTGTATTCTCTGGTTCTCAGAGAAGGTAAGTCTTGAATTTTTCTACTCTGAAATTTGCTTCAGATTATCTAGTATTATAATAGCTAGAAAAGCTGAAATTAATCCACAGCTTCACAGAATGAATTTATACTAGTTGAGATTTAGCAAGAACATTTGTGTCCTATAAAGTAAGTCAAAGATGGCCTGTGGGAAATATCTGAGCACAGGGGTTGGATGTTTTCAAGTACTTTTAATATGCTTGGCAACTTTGGGACAATTTTAAGATTATTAGTGAATGGTAACTAACAAGGTTTAAGCTGAATTAAACTAACCTATGTCTTGGTACAGAAAATGCATTTTGTTCATTTTAAATTTTCTTTGTCTCTTCAGATAGTTCATACATTCTTAGAAACTCAGATTTTAGGAGATGACGTGATAGCACAGAAAGTAAGGCACCTGTAACCATTGCTTATAGTCACAATGGCTGTGACCCAGGTTTGAGTTCTCAACACTACAAAAGATTCATCAAGGGGTACTCCTAAGAATAGCCAGAATAGTCCCTAAGTACTAACAGGTGAGACACTTAAGTAAAAACAAAAACAAAAGCCAAAACCAAAAATCCAGAACGTCTCAGATTTTAGGATTAGGATTGCAAATAAATTTAATATGTGTGGTTTTAAAATTATTATAAAGATAAATGAGTAGCAAAATAATAACCTAAGACTCATTGTACCTTGAAAAAAGTCAAACGAATGGCTTTTAAAGAAGAAAGGATCCTTTACAAATATAACTACTCATTCTGCTACGTTGAAACAATTTATTTGGGTGGCAATCACATGCCCTAGTATATGTTCCATATAATCTTCTAAGAAAAACTAGGTAACTTTTGGAGGAACTGTATTCATAAAGTGAATTATAATGTATTATAACTGAATAGAGGTCATAGAAAGAATACAGCATGAAAGACAGTTGCCTTGTATGTGGATGACTTGAGTTTAATATATGACGTTCCATATGATCCCCTCAGCCTTCCAGGAGAGATTTCTGAGTGAAGATCTAGGAATAAGCTCTGAGCACCGCTGGGTTTGGACAACAAACAAGCAAAAGTATTATCACAGTACAGATATTGGTTTATTGGAGAGTAACTATCCATGTAACTTTTAGGTCTCTTTAATATGTGTGAGATGTAGTGAAATACACATCACTGATGACATTTTTGTAATAATTTTGAATTTAAGCATTAAATAATTTTATTTCTGGTCCCCTGTTTGGGACATCAGGCGGGGAAAATCCACGAAACTACACCTGCCCAGTGGGGCCCAACTGTGAAAAACTGTGAGTGCTACCTGTAAATGTCTGTCTACTGTCCTCTTGCATGAAACTCTTGGGAGTGGGGTGAAAAGAGGCTCCAGCAGAGCACTTTGGTTTCACTTTGCTATGCGGCCATGCGCTCTTTCTAAGAAAACCATTGCAACAAGAAGAAAAAATCACACTAAGAACACCATCGCAACAAGAAGAAAAATCACACTAAGAACTGTGCTAGATCACAGAAGCAAGCAATTCTCTCCAGACTGTCTTTTCTGTTGCATGCTCGGGCCTAAGATTTGATCCAGTGTGAGGCCTCATCCACGGAGGACTCCCCTCCCTTAGAGGCAAGTCAGCCCATCCAGAAAGGGCGGAGCCAGAGGAGTGTGCTGCCTGCATCATATAGCCAATGAATACCATCACAACACGTAGAAAAACCCACAACACAAGTGTGACAATGGGGAAACAACGCAGGCCAGCATCAGACATAGAGAATGAAGATGACAATTCTGAGGACCAGATAATGACCAACCAACTAATCAACCTCTCAGATAAGGACTTTAGACTAGCAATATGGAAGATGCTCAAAGAACTCAAAGAAACCATGGATAGAGTTGAACAGAACACTAATAAGAACCAAGAAAATATGAAGACAGAAATCACAAAACTCCAAACTGAAATAACATGTCAACTAACAGGCCTGAAAAACTCAGTAAACAAAGTGAATGACAAAATGGATAAGCTCTGGGACAGGGTATCAGAAGCTGAGAATAGTCTTGCTGCTGTGGAAGATGAGATACATAACAATTCCAAACAGCAGGAGAGATTGGAAAAAAAAACTTAAAGCAAATGAGCAGACAATGGAAAAATTAGTCAAAGAATGGGAACAGATGAAAATAGAAGTCTATGATAGGCTCAACAAAACAACTTAAGAATCATTGGAGTCCCAGAGACCCAGGAAGAAAATTTCCAGGAGGAATCAACGGTCAAGAACATCATTAAAGAGAAACTTCCAGAGCTAAAGAATATACGTGATTAAATCCTGCATACTCGAAGAGTACCAACCAAAAGAGACCCCAGAAAAACCACCCCAAGACACATCCTAGTCACAATGACAAATCCCACAGATAGAGACAGAATTCTGAAAACAGCAAGATCAAAAGGGGAAATTACGTTCAAGCAAGCACCCTTGAGATTTACAGCAGAACTGTCACCAGAAACACTCAATGCCAGAAAGCAGTGGTGGGATATTGTGACAAGACTGAATGAAATGAATGCTTCACCCAGAATACTAACCCCAGCAAACTCACTTTCCGGTTTGATGGAAGAATACATGGTTTCACAGACGAAAAACAACTCAGAAACTTTACAGACACAAAACCAGTCTTAAGAGAAAAACTGAAAGACCTAATTTAAGACAAGACTAACCAAAAGACACATCAAATTTTGATATAAAGATGGCATTAAATCCCAGGACAATTCTTTCTCTCAACGTCAATGGACTAAATGCACCAGTCAAGAGACACAGAGTGGCTAAATGGATCAAAAAACTCAATCCAACCTTCTGCTGCCTACAAGAAATGCACCTGAATAGTCAGAACAAACATAGACTCAAAATAAAAGGCTGGAGAAAAATTATCCAAGCAAACAACACCCATAAAAAAGCTGGAGTGGCCATACTAATATCAGATAATGCAAACTTTATACTCAGGAAGGTTGTAAGGGACAAAGTTGGACATTTTATATTAATCAAGGGGTATGTAGAGCAGGAAGAAATCACTCTCCTAAACATATATGCACCGAATGAGGGGCCAGCAAAATATTTAATACAACTGTTGACAAATCTGAAAAATAATATCATTAACAACACAATAATTGTGGGGGACCTTAACATGGCTTTGTCAACACTGGTTAGGTCAACCAGACTGAAACCCAACAAGAATATACTAGACCTGAGGAGAGAAATGGAAGAAAGAGGCCTAGTGGATATATATAGGACACTCCATCCCCAGAAACCTGGATACACATTCTTCTCCAATGTACATGGGACATTCTCCAGGATAGACTACGTGCTGGCACATAAACATACCTCCATAATATCAAGAGAATAGAAATTTTGCAGACTACCTTCGCTGACCACAAGGCTCTGAAATTATTTGTGAATTCCAAAGGGACTCAGAAGAAAAACTTTAATATCTGGAAGTTAAACAGCCTCATACTCAATAACCAGTGGGTCTGAGATGAAATCAAGGAGGAAATAAAAAGGTTCCTGGAAACAAATGACAATAAAGACACAAACTATCAGAACTTATGGGACACAGCAAAAGCAGTACTGAGAGGAAAAGTTATAGCTTTGCAAGCACACATCAGGAAGGAAGAAGGAGCTTACCTGAGTAGCTTAATGACACAGCTAATAGAACTAGAAAGTGCTCAACAAAAGGACCCAAAAATAGGAAGACAGAAGGAAATAACAAAGCTGAGAGCAGAAATCAATGAAGTGGAAACCCAAAAATCAATCCGAAAGATCAACGAAAGCAGAAGTTGGTTCTTTGAAAAAATAAACAAGATTGATAGACCACTGGCAAACCTAACAAAGAAAGAGAGAGAGAGAAACTTGATAACTCATATTAGGAATGAAAAAGGAGAGATCACTACTGATATGACAGAGATTCAAAGGGTAATCAGAAACTACTTTGAGAAACTCTACGCCACTAAATATGAGAACCTGGAAGAAATGGATAAATTCTTGGACTCTTATAATCTTCCACGGTTGAAGGAAGAGGATGTAGCATATCTAAACACCCCCATCACCATTGATGAATTTAAAACGGTAATCAAATGTCTGCCGAAAAACAAAAGCCCAGGCCCAGATGGATTCACTAATGAATTCTTTCAAACTTTCCAAGAGGAACTACTACCAATCCTGGCAAGACTCTTTCATGAAATTGAACAAACGGAAACACTTCCAAATAGCTTTTATAAAGCCAACATCACCTTGATACCTAAACCAGACAGAGATGCTACAAAAAAATAAAATTACAGACCAATATCGCTGATGAATGCAGATGCAAAGATCCTCAACAAAATCCTGGCAAATAGGATTCAATGCCTCATTAAGAAGATCATCCATTATGATCAAGTAGGTTTCATCCCAGGAATGCAAGGATGGTTTAACATCCGTAAATCTATCAACATAATACACAACATCAACAACAAGAAAAATAAAAACCACATGATCATATCAATAGATGCAGAGAAAGCATTTGATAAGGTCCAACACCCATTCTTGATCAAAACTTTCAGCAAGATGGGAATGGAAGGAACCTTTCTCAATATAGTTAAGGCCATCTACCACAAGCCAGTGGCAAATATCCTTAATGGAGAAAAACGAAAAGCCTTCCCTCTAAATTCTGGCACAAGACAAGGCTGTCCTCTCTCACCACTCCTATTCAACATAGCACTGGAAGTCCTTGCTATCACGATTAGGCAAGAAAAAGATATCAAGGGAATCCAGATAGGAAAGGAAGAAGTCAAGCTCTCACTGTTGGCAGATGACAAGATACTCTACTTAGAAAACCCTAAAGACTCTACCAAAAAGCTTCTAGAAACAATAGACTCATATAGCAAGGTGCAGGCTACAAAATTAACACACAAAAATCAATGGCCTTTCTATACACCAATAGTAATAAGGATGAAATGGACATTAAGAAAACAATCCCATTCACAATAGTGCCACACAAACTCAAATATCTTGGAATCAACTTGACTAAAAATGGTAAGGACCTATACAAAGAAAACTAGAAAACTCTGCTCCAGGAAATAAGAGAGGACACACGGAAATGGAAACGCATACCCTGCTCATGGATTGGCAGGATTAACATAATCAAAATGGCAATACTCCCCAAGGCATTATACAGATTTAATGCTATCCCTCTAACAGATACCCATGACATTCTTCAAAGTAGTGGATCAGGCACTTTTGAAATTCATTTGGAACAATAGACACTCTCGAATAGCTAAAGCAATCATTGGGAAAAAGAATATGGGAGGAATTACTTTCCCTAACTTTAAACTGTACTTCAAAGCAATAGTTATCAAAACAGCATGGTATTGGAATAAGGACAGGCCCTCAGATCAGTGGAATAGGCTTGAATACTCAGAAAATATTCCCCAGACATACAATCACCTAATTTTTGATAAAGGAGCAGGAAATCCTAAATGGAGCAGGGAAAGCCTCTTCAACAAGTGGTGTTGGCACAATTGGATAGCCACTTGCAAAAAATTGAACTTAGACCCCCAGCTAACATCATGTACGAAGGTAAAATCCAAATGGATTTAAGACCTCTATATCAGCCCCCAAACCATAAGATATATAGAACAGCACATAGGCAAAACACTCCAGGACATTACAGGCATCTTCAAGGAGGAAACTGCACTCTCCAAGCAAGTGAAAGCAGAGATTAACAGATGGGAATATATTAAGCTGAGAAGCTTCTGCACCTCAAAGGAAATAGTGCCCAGGATACAAGAGCCACCCACTGAGTGGGAGAAACTATTCACCCAATACCCATCAGATAAGGGGCTAATCTCCAAAATATACAAGGCACTGACAGAACTTTCCAAGAAAAAAACATCTAATCCCATCAAAAAATGGGGAGAAGAAATGAACAGACACTTTGACAAAGAAGAAATACAAATGGCCAAAAGACACATGAAAAAGTGCTCCACATCACTAATCATCAGGGAGATGCAAACCAAAACAATGATGAGATACCACCTCACACCACAGAGAATGGCACACATCACAAAGAATGAGAACAGTGTTGGCGGGGATGTGGAGAGAAAGGAATTCTTATCCACTGCTGGTGGGAATGACGTCTAGTTCAACCTTTATGGAAAGCGATATGGAGATTCCTCCAAAAACTGGAAATCGAGCTCCCATACGATCCAGCTATATCACTCCTAGGAATATACCCTAGGAACACAAAAATACAATACAAAAACCCCTTCCTTACACCTATATTCATTGCAGCACTATTTACCATAGCAAGACTCTGGAAACAACCAAGATGCCCTTCAACAGACGAATGGCTAAAGAAACTGTGGTACACATACACAATGGAATATTATGCAGCTGTCAGGAGAGATGAAGTCATGAAATTTTCCTATACATGGATGTACACGGAATCTATTATGCTGAGTGAAATAAGTCAGAGAGAGAGAAAAACACAGAATGGTCTCACTCATCTATGGGTTTTAAGAAAAATGAAAGACATTCTTGCAATAATAATTTTCAGACACAAAAGAGAAAAGAGCTGGAAGTTCCAGGTCACCTCAGGAAGCTCACCACAAAGATTGATGAGTTTAGTTAGAGAACTAACTACATTTTAAATGATCCTAATAATGAGAATGTATGAGGGAAATGGAGAGCCTGTTTAGAGTACAGGCGGGGGTTGGGTGGGGAGGTGGGAGACTTGGGACATTGGTGATGGGAATGTTGCACTGGTGATGGGTGGAGTTCTTTACATGACTGAAACCCAAACACAATCATGTATGTAATCAAGGTGTTTAAATTAAAAAAATTTTATTTCTACACAATTCACTTCAAATTTTGAGAAGTCCCCAAATTAAATGTATAGTAGATAAAATAAGTATCTGCCTTCTTATAAGTGCAAAGAACTAGACTTCAGATTTTCATTTTCTTAATTCAATAATATTGCTTTGTTTCTTCTTCCATGTAAAAGGTAAATGCCAATGTTTAACAATGTTTAATATATTTATGCATATATTAACATTTGCTGTTTCTACTTTTGCAACTTTGTACAGTGGAGTAAGTTCATGAAAATTATTATTACTTCATTTCTCACACAATCCTGAGTATAAGAAAAAAAATTTTACAGATAAAGATAATCAGGCTTAGAGAATTTATATGTTAGAATAACTAAGTATAAATTTAAATCTAAGGTTTAGATACCATAGAATATGTGAACAGATCAAGTTAGAAAGCATTCTTTTCTAAAAATTTAATTTAATAAGAGGTTTTTTTAAATTTTTTTTATTTTTAAAAACATTATTGAGAGTGAATTAGAAGTCCTTCATAGTTGTATTTCAGACATATAGTGACAATGAATTAAGGCCATTTCCACCACCAGTTTTGACCTCTCTTCATCAGAGTTCCCAGCATGCATCCCATACCTCTACCTTTAGCCTTCTGGTTTATGAGTGTAACAAGTCCATTTTATGTTTAGATTGTTATAGTTTGCATCTCTTGATTCTTTTTTTGGTGGGGGCACACCAGGCTGTACTCAGGAGTTACTCCTGGCTCTACATTTAGAAATCGTTTCCTGGCAAGCTCGGGGGACCATATGGGATGCCGGGGATTGAACCCAGGTCCTTCCTGGGTCATCTGTGTGCAAGGAAAATGCCCTAGCACTGTGACATCACTTTCTAGGCAATTCTCACAGGAGGTTTAAATTGGCCAATACTGGAATTTATTTATTTATTTATTTATTTATTTATTTATTTATTTATTTATTTATTTATTTATTTATGTTTTTGGTCCATACCTGCAGCGTTCAGGAGTTACTCCTCCTCTGCACTTAGAAATCGCTCCTGGCAGGCTTGGGGAACCATAGGAGATGCCAGAGAGTGAACCCAGATTTGCAAGGTAAATGGCTCGCAAATACCTGCGCTATCACTCCGACCCTGAATACTGGATACTTTATTATAGCAAGTGGGACAATGCAAAAGAGAGTAAAAAAAATCGAATTTTTAATATAGCTCAGAATGAATATTTTAATAAGTGCTTGTGAACAAGATAAAGGAATGCAAGATATCTGATGATGGCAGGCCTTTGGCCCTGGATTACAGAACTGAGAATTCAAGGAATGGGAAATTGAATTCAAGAATGGAGAAAGAGGAGGTGGATTGGCAATAAAAGCCTTGGTGAAAGGTCTTGGATGTTTCAGTGGTATAGAGACATTAAAAAGATAAGAGCCCTGATCAGACTTAAACACCAAATCCAAAGCCAACGACAACAGAATAGATACCCAATCTACAACAAGCTAAACACAGAGGGGACCACTTAAACAAGCAGCCTGGGAAGCAAGGGAGGGGGATATGGGATGCTTGCTGGGAACGGGGTGGAGGGAGGACAATATTGGTGGTGGGAATGCCCCTGATTTAATGTCACGAAGTAAAATATTACTTTCCTTTGAATTCAAAAGACTACTGAATATCATACCCCTACCCCCCCTCAATAATAATAGATTCCTGGTCAAAAGCTATAGACATTAATTGATGGTGGTCGGGGCAGAAGAGATAGCATGGAGGTAGGTCATTTGCCTTGCATGCAGAAGGATGGTGGTTCAAATCCTGGCATCTCATATGGTCCCCCGAGCCTGCCAGGAGTGATTTCTGAGCATAGAGCCAGGAATAACCCCTGAGCTCTGCCGGGTGTGACCCAAACACTCCCCCCCCCCTATTAAAAAATGATGGTGGTCAGATGCACATAAGATTCTCTTAGAATCTGGGCTTTTCACCAGTTATATACCACCTTGTCAGGTGTTGGATGGCACAGGATGGAAAATAGATTTTGGGGAGGGGCCATGATAGCTGAAATAGGATGAAAGTTTGCATTGGGGATGTACATTACTGCACTTCAACAACTAGGGTCAAGTTATTTTTAATATTTTGATAGTAATTCTTCCTTCACTGGGTATAAAAGATAGGTGATTATTGGTCTACCTACCATTGGTCACAATACTAAATATTACACCAGATCTGCATAGAATTTATTGGCAACAATGCACTTTCAGTTGTGGGATGACCATGGTTACAACTTATAAATATTTCACCTCACATCAACCCTTGACCTTGAAACCATTTTAAAACGGGGGAAGTAACAGTGGTGAGATTATCTTCTCTCCCTTACTAAAAAGCTCCTTCTAGTCAGCCTCCTTCACACTTAAGTGTATCTGGGTCTTGAGTTGACCTTGCAGTCTGTGCCAAAATTTCCTGGAACTCCTGTTGCCATTCTCTTACCTTTTTGTTTGCTCCCATGTCCATAAATCTCTTGCAATGAATTGGTTCTTTTCAACTATGAAATGCTCATAACATGAAGAGCAGAACATTCACCAAATGGTAACAAGGGCAATAGACCATAGGAAGTGCTCTGAGATTCTGTTTCCTAGTCCGAGAAGAATTATCAGTGCATCAATGGCTGGTTTCTGTCCAAAAGTGGTGACAGAGACTGGTTTTAAAAGTGTTATCAGGGATTTGGAAAATGAGGACTCTTGTTTACAAGAAAACAATATGGACTGTTCCTATGTTTTTATTGAAAAACATTGTTAAACTTTAGTGCAGCTAGTAAATCAGATCATTATTTATTTTATGGACAGGAAAACCAGCCTACAGTGTGACTCAGGTGGCCTGGTTTTAGGAGGATATAGCCTTAAATTCATGGTAATGTTTAGAAAGTCTTTCCTACAACTCAAGTGTCAAGGTTTTCTCTATGAAACGTGGCATTTAAGCTAGACCTCTTGAAGAAGAATTCGGATACTTGCTCTTGGATTTTGTGTCTTACCGGTTTAAATCTGTCTTTTTTTTTTTTTTTTTTAGGTATTTATTCAATTATATGTGGTAACAAAAGCAGATTACTTTTGTAGAATGCTCAGTTGTCTTAGAAGATGTCTGTTCCAGGAGGGAGTTGGCTTAGGAGTCAATTTGTTTATTAACAAAGAGCCTGTAGGCATTGATGAGAATCAGCTAGTTGGCTACTTCAAAGTACCACTCATGCTTATCTACTCATCTTTTGGCTCTTAAGATCTATCCCTTTGGTGAAACTAAGGGAATTGTCTGGACCTGGTCCAAGTGTCAGCACATTTTTTTTGAGAACTCGGTAGAGTGCAGAGACTCAGCACACTGTCCTCAGAAGGTGAGTGCTTTCTTATGTTTTTGATGTTCATTGCCCACAATCAACCAAAACTTCAGTGTAAATTCTTCAGCATATTAAACAATCACTGATGTCAGAGTTAAGTTTATTCCTGTGCTCAATTCCATTCATTTACTGTTAGAATTTTTGTGTGTCTCCAGCTCTGTTGCAAGACACTAATAGAGGCACCCTCAAAGTACTGTTCTAGAGTCAAAGAGGTGTCATCTTAGAGGCGATCTAAGGTGGGCTTTCCCTTGTACACAGAACAATCAGGGACTAAAGAAAGAGCAACACAAATTGAAAGTTTTGATCATTTTTGTCTATGTTTATGGTATAAAGAAATACACTGGTATTTTCAGAGAGTAAAAAGATAAGTCTATGAAAAATAGGCAATCAAGATTTAGTAACTTAATGCAAAAAAGAAAGGGAAACTGATTTTCATCAATCTTTCTACTATAGACCATTTTTTAAAGAATGTTTTTTCTGTGGAGGATCCTGGATTTAACTTAAAAATTAATAAATTTAATGACTATAGTTTACATCGTAGGGTTACAGTAGTGTTAATGTTCATAGTTTTGATGTATAGTTACCTCAGCACCAACAAAGTGTCCAAGACCTTTAAACATCAATGCCATTAGGTTATTTCTTGCCCACCTCTTTATTCACCACCCCAACTTCCCCAGCCATACCTGATATTCCCAATTTTGTAACCTACAGCTAAGCTTTTGTTATAATTTGATACTTTGCATTTTGTTTTATTTATTTATAAGACACAGATAGGTGAAAACATCTGGTATTTGTCCTTTCCCTCTAACTTATTTTGCTTAACCTGATACCCTATAGTTTTATTCAGGCTCAAGCTGCATATTCAGGTTGCAATAGTGTTTCATTGTATATATAACTAATCATCTTTATCCACTCCTCTGTTGTTGAACATTTGGGTTGTTTGCATATACTTGCTATTGCTCTAATATTGCAACCTATCTATCTATATATTTTTTAAATTAATGTTTTTGTGATTTGGGGGTAGATCCCTTGTAGCTGGGTTTTATGAAAGTCTGTTCTTATTTTTTAAGTAATCTGTGTATTATTTTCATAGATATTAAACCAGACAGCATTACTACCAATAGTAAAGAGATGATTCATTTTTCTACCATGTTCCCACCAATAAAGGTTTTCAGACTTTTTTGTTTGTTTGTTTTTGGGACACACCTGGTGGTGTTCAGGGGTTACTCCTGGCTATCTGCTCAGAAATAGCCCCTGGCAGGCACGGGGGACCATATGGGACTCCGGGATTTGAACCAACCACCTTAGGTCCTGGGTCGGCTGCTTGCAAGGCAAACAGCGCTGTGCTATCTCTCCTGCCCCAGTTTTCAGACTTTTTGATGTAAATTATTTTCACTGGTGTGAGATGATATCTTATTCTTGTTTTGATTTGCCTTTCCTGATAAGAAGTGACAATGAGCACTTTTTCATGTATCTGCTGGCCATCAATAAGTCTTCTTCTGGGAAGTGCTTGCTTATTTCTTATTTCAGCCTGAGTTTCTCTTGCTAAGTTAAATAAAAGAACCTTTTAATTTGACTTAGTTAATTTTTTTAAAACTTTATTTATTGATTGATTGATAAATTTTTGTGCTACATCCAGAGGTTCTCAGGGATACTCCTGGCTCTGCACTAAGAAATCATCCTCGGCAGGCTGAGGGACCATATGGGATGCCGGGAATCAAACTGGGTCCCTCCAGGGTCTGCCATATGCAAGCAAATGCCCTATCGCTGTGCTATCTCTTCAGACCAAAAGATAAAGTTCATTTTTTAAAATTTTCCCAATGGAGTTAAATCATTGAATCAAATAATGAGGTACAAACACCAATACCAACACTTGAGTATTTGGGTTGATTCCCACAATTTCTATGGGTTTTTGTCTAATCTTGAGGTCTTTCATTCACTATGAATTAACTGTATATGGTGTGAAATTGGATCTAATTTAATTTATTTGTTTATTGATACTTTTGGCTTTTGGTTCAAACCTAGAGGTACTTGGGGCTTTCTGTTGGATCTTAATTAGGGATTATAGTCTTGGTGTGATTTGGAGGATCATGTGGATGTCAGAGAACAAACCTGGGCCAGCTATGTGTCAGGCCCCTGTGCTTTCTTTCCAGCTTCAATTTTATTTTTTTTGCATGTGACTTTCCAGTTTTTCCAGTACCATTTGTTGAATTTTTAGAAGCTTTTCCATTGACCTTTGTATTTGTACATTTATTTATAATATTGATGCTATGTGATATGTAATATTGTTAATAATGATTTTCTATCTATATAATTCCAACACAGAAATTGGATATTCATTGATGCCATACTATTTTTACTATAACCCTAATAAATGAGTAAAAAAGATAATCATAATTTAAAGAAAACCTTGAGGTGGTATCTTATACCTGAGGAAATACAGATTACATGAAAGAAACTTTACTTTCTGTTGCAAGTCATGCTGGAAACTCTCATTGCTATCAAAATGGAAACAAGGGTTCCTGGGGGGGGGAATCAACCTTTCATAAGACCAAAAAAAAAGATACCTTTACTTTACTATAATTTAAAGTAATTTAGAAAACTTAAGTAACATTCCTATTGACATAGTTTCTAAGTATTTACTAAACCTCGTGGCTTATTGAAAAACCATTAAGAAAGAACCAACTATTAAATATATATCAACTTATGGTAAGTATACAATTTTGATAAGATGAGGAGATAATTTTTCTAAAAGCAGAAAAATCTCAGGCTCAGATTTATCTTTCATAGAATAACTTCCTTAAATATCCTTTCTCCAGTCCCTCTATTTAATTGATTAGCCAAAGAAGCTCATATGCATGTGTTTTGTGCTTGTGCATGTGGCACACACACAGAAACATATGCAACTTGACTGTACAAAAAGAGTAGCAGTGGTTCTTCTCAATGCAAACTGCACAATTTTCCTATAGTTAGAAAAAATTAATGAAGTTTTAAATCCCATGTTGTGGAAGTGTGGATAAATCCTCACATCTCAATCCTGAGGGAAAAGAGGAAGTGTGTCTCAAACAGGGTCACCACAGGAAAGAATTCAAATCAGGCTGGAGAGAGATGAAACATGTGTCTGGGGGTCTTTTTACTACATGGCAGCCTGAGGGTCAAAGGGTGGTGGCATGGGACACATTCTGAGAACATTGGTGAAGGAGGTCAACTGATGATAGGATTGGTCCTGATTCATTGTATGTTTGAAACACAACTAAGAAGGACTTTGTGGGGCCGAATAGCATGGAAGTAGGGCATTTGCCTTACATGTAGAAAGACTGTGGTTCCAATCCTGGCATCCCATATGGTCCCCCGAGCCTGCCAGGAGCGATTTCTGAGCATAGAGCCAGGAGTAACCCCTGAGTGCAGCCGGTGTGACCCAAAAACCAAAACAACACAAAAAAAGGATTTTGTAAATCATAATGATTTCAGTAAAATAAATTTTGAAAAAGTAGTTCAGTAAAAGAAAATTAGTGACTATTGTTATATCTTACAATGGTGCAATTAAAGTCATTGTCTGAGGATTTACTGAGCTCTTTGGAGTTGAGCTTTTCTGTTGTTTTCACTTATTGAGTTTATGAGTTTCTATGCTATTTTTCCATCTAATTTGCTGTGCTCCTACTGGGATATCAGTGTTATAGACTTTGGAGGTGCCAACCTCCAGGAGTTCCAAGATCTGTAGAACTGGAATGATTCTTAGTCTACCCACCTCCTGAGAAGACCTCAGAAGTTTTTAGCTCATAGATTAATGTACTTGAGAGTTTCATCAACTTTGTGGGTTGATGGACAGGGCAGGACTTAGCCTACTCCCCTTCTCAGGTACCCTAGAGTTTTCTACTTAGCAGGGCAGGACTTAGCTTACTCCCCTTCTCAGGTACCCTAGAGTTTTCTGCTCAATGACTGATGTACCCTAGAATTTCATTGGCTTGGTGTCTCATCTGATATCTGAGATTAGTCTTGAAGCAGTGATGGGCCATTTAGTTTAGAGTTGAGTGAGGCTGCTCTTCGCCACCCTAAGAAGATCCTGAAGTTTTCAGTCTGAAAACTGTGTACCTTGGAGTTTCATCAGCTTGACATCTCTTCTGAGATTAGTTATGAAGCATTGAAGCTGGATTTTTTACATTGTGGAAGCTTGGGGTATGGATGTGGCTGCCTTGCCATGGCTTTGGCTGGTCAGGGTCTCAGTTTATCCTCATCCTGAGGCAGTCCCAGCATTTTCAACCCTAAAACAAGTGCACCTGTCAGTTTCATCAGCTTGGCATCTCTTCTGAGATTAGTCATGGAGCTATGAATGTTATTATTTTATTATTGGGACGAATTTGGGTTTACAAATTATTAAGTATTTTTTAAATGAGATAAAGCATAATTTTTTATTATGTTATTTCAAAAACTATTATTTTTTAAATAGTTGCCTTCAATTATAAAGAAGGAAAAGAACACACCAACTTTTCCTGCCCTAAATTAATAGTTTTTTGAAATAGTTTTTGTAGTTTTACCATTCTTGTGTTGAGTAAAAAGATTAAATCACATTTTATTAACTCTATAAAATGCCTTTGTTGGGAGGTTTAGATTAGAAAGCATGATTCTGTTTTTTTAAACAGTACTACCAAGTAATAATGGGTCTCTCTCTTTTTTTTTAATAGTGCAGCAATGAGATAGCATGATTCTTATGTTGCCTTGCTTCCCTGTATCCAGCAGAGATGTAGACATTAGCAGAATAACAGAAACGTTATCATTTACCCATTTTCCTGGAAGAAAGCCTCCTCCGTTACACCAGGCAACCAAGTGGGGGTAAGGTTAGAGAAAGAGAAAGGGAGCAGAGAATTAGACCTGGGCCCCACCGTCATTTCGTCCACTCATTTATTCAAGAGGTTTATTTGATAGAAGTATCTTTCTGGACTATAAATCATTCTTCATGTCATCATTTAGCTGATCTCAGAAATTTTATTTAAAGAGATATTGCAGTTAGGGAGTTAAGGACCCTGAATATAGACTGCAGACTTGGAGTTGAGGGTTATGGAAATGATAGTACATGGATCTCTTATGTGACTAGAACCCAACAGGTGTTTGAACTCTGTATGTTCTCTCTGGTGCAGAGCCATTTACAAGAACTAATTCCACCTTCCCATTCCCTCACTGGCCACCTGAGCTTGGGGGAGTAAAATCTTCAGCCACCTGAGCTTGGAGGAGTAAATCTTCAGAATTGATCTGATACTCAAGGCAAACTCTGGCAAATATTAAATGAGCTTTCCAAATGGGAGGTGTGGGAACTGGTGATAGCAAACTGGTCACACAGAGAACCCCAAGGCTTTATATATACTATTCCACGTTGCCATATTTTTTGTGTTCTAAATATGCTTATGAATTTCTTCTTTTTCCCATGTGAGATTTAAAAGGTTTCCAATACCTCAAAAATAAATGATTTCTGAGCCACCTTGGACTACTAATATAAAATGTTTTACCACATTTTCCCAAAGTGCAATGAAATATTAAGAAATCATTTCATTTTCATCCACATTCTCCTTTACAGATAGAGATATCATCTCAAATTATTACTCCAAAGATAATGAGACAAGAATTTTGCCCCATTCAAGTTCTGAAATCATTTTTGTTATTTTATTTCAATTCCCCTAAATCTCTTGGGTAGTTATTTTCTTCTATATTTTCTACTGTCACTTAAAATTACATTTTACTTTGTCCGAGTCTAAAGAATTATATTAAAAACTTCAGAAATTACTAAAAATTCCATTAGCACAACTGTAATGATTAGATAAAATTGACTAATTTCCATGTCTTTCTTTGAGTTCTTCACAGAAACTTGTTGAGAGGTGTCCACCATAAAGTACCAGGCATTCTGGGTAAGAAAAATTATATGAAAAAAATTAAATCTTAGGTTTGGAGATATCAAAGAACAGAAAGAAAACTCCCATGCACTAAGGACTTCACATACTGGTTCTCCTGTTGGACTTTAGATGTGAGGAAGAGAGGTGGCCAAACTGGTGTTGGAGGGCGAGACAATATGCTCTCTTAATCCATTACCTCATTGAAGCCTTTTCTAGGGTCCTGGACATGGTGGGGGCTGCCTAACTCATGTGTGAAGTGATAAATTCTCTTCCCTCATACCACCCACCTGTCTGGGTGGGATCAGGGTTGTAGCTGGGAGCCCAGGGCCCACAACCAAGTGTGTGCAAGTGCCACAACTGAAGTGAACAACTACTGCGAGCACATAAGCCATGTATCATCTCTGGACATAACCAACAACAAAGGGAAGAAAGAAGAAAAAAGTTTTTGAGGGGGTTGTTAACTTTATCACTTCTTTTTCTTTCTTTCTCTCTTTCTTCTTTCTTTCTTTCTTTCTTTCTTTCTTTCTTTCTTTCTTTCTTTCTCTTTCTTTCTTTCTTTCTTTCTTTCTTTCTTTCTTTCTTTCTTATTTCTTTCTTTCTTTCTCTCTTTCTTTCTTTCTTTTCTTTCTTTCTTTCTTTCTTTCTTTCTTTCTTTCTTTCTTTCTTTCTTTCTTTCTTCTTTCTTTCTTTCTTTCTTCTTTCTTTCTTTCTTTCTTTCTTTCTTTCTTTCTTTCTTTCTTTCTTCTTTCTTTCTTTCTTTCTTTCTTTCTTTCTTTCTTTCTTTCTTTCTTTCTTTCTTTCTTTCTTTTCTTTCTTTCTTCTTTCTTTCTTTCTTTCTTTCTTTCTCTGTCTCTTTTTCTTTCTCCCTCTTTCTTCTTTCTTTCTCTATCTCTGTTTCTTCCTTTCTCTATCTCTTTCTTTCTCTTTCTTCATTCTTTCTCTATCTCTCTTTCTCTTTCTTTTTTGTTTCTTTATCTTCTTTCTTTCTCTCTCTTTCTCTCTCTTCTTTCTTTCTCTATCTCTCTCTCTTTCTTTCTTTCTTTCCTTTCTTTCTTCTTTCTTTCTCTCTCATTCTTTCTCTATCTCTTTCTTTCTTTCTTTCTTTCTTTTTTTTTTTTTTTTTCTTTCTTTCTTTCTTTCTTTCTTTCTTTCTTTCTTCTTTCTTTCTTTCTTTCTTTTTTCTTTCTTTCTTTCTTTCTTTCTTTCTTTCTTTCTTCTCTTTCTTTCCTTTCTTCCTTCCTTCCTTCCTCCTTCCTTCCTTCCTTCCTTCCTTCCTTCCTTCCTTCCTTCCTTCCTTCCTTCCTTCCTTCCTTCGTTTTTTGGGGCACACCTGGTGATGCTCAGGGGCCACTTCTGACTATTCTCTCAGAAATTGCTCCTGGCTTGGGGGACCATATGGGATGCCTGGGGATCGAACCAAAGTCCATCCTAGGCTAGGGCACACAAGGCAGATGCCGTACCGCTTGTGCCACCGCTTGGGCCCCAACTTTATCATCTATTTCTATGAGTGTTTTCCAATTTTCCTAGAGAAGCAATGACCAGATTCCTAGTGGGGGGAAATGAGGAAGCATTTATAACTCCTGGTTCTTTAGTTACTTAACTTCACCTGACCTGTACTGACTTTGCAAGACTGTATCTTTTTTGGGGGAGGCATACCTGTTAGATCTCAGGTTACTCTTAGCTCTGTGCTCAGGAAATAAACCTGTTGGTGTTCTGGGGACCTCTTGGGATGTGAGGGATTGAAACCTGGTCAGTTGCTTGCAAGGCAAACACATACTACAAATCATAGCAGACTGGACCTAAGGAGGGATCTTAAGAAAAACTATACCAGAGGCTGGAGAGATGGTATAGAGGGGAGGGTGCTTATCTTGCACACTGTGAACCAAGGTTCCATTTCCAGCACTCTATATGGTTCCTGAGCCCCACCAGGAGCGACCCATGAGCACAACTGGATGTGTCCCCTCCCATTAAGTAGAGAACAAAATCTGGAACCATTCCCTCTTAGCACAGATGAACTTGGTGCAGGCCAATATACTAGTTCTTTATCCACACTCCCCCTCCCACTTCCAGCACCTCAAATTCAGGATCTAAATCTCTAATATCTCAGTTTCTGAAAGTGCAGGGGTTCTTACCTCACTCCATTGATTTCTGTGGCCCAAAGAATGTCCATTGTGAATCTGCTTTTCACTTGACTGATGCCTACTCACCCATGGAGACCCCCATCTTCCTAGCAAACAAGAGTTGATCCTGAAATCTGGTCATTACAGCTCAAAGCTTCAGAATGACTACCTGGAATGCACAGCGCCAAGCAGTCTTGAACTGTGTGTTCAATTTCCAAGCGTTAATTGGAGGTCAGAGCTAGGCCAAAAAGTGGGCTTAGTTCCCACCAACTGTACAATATGCAAAAGAGGCTGTGGCCATTGAGATTTGATTGGTGGGAAAGCAATGTATCTCTTGAATTTCAATCACGAATTTTCTTTGACTTGTGATTGTGGTTTCCTATTTTTCCTGGTTGTGGGTGCCTCTAGGCATGTGGAAAGTTGTTGAGTGTGCCAGATCTAACTGGGAGAGATCCTTCACAGCTTTCCTACTGAGTTTGGTTTTTACCTGGTTTCAGGTCTTTCCTTTATATCAGTTACCCCATGATTGGCAGAGTTTATAGAATTCTTGATGAGCAACCTCATACTCTGTGGGCTTCTCAGTGCTCAGGAGAATAGAGAGAAGAAAGAGAGAAGTTCTAGAAGAGCTGAATTGGGGACGGGGAGTTAGGGAGAGAATGGAAGAGAGCTAGGATGGTGGAATGACAATATATTAAGAATTCTGAGCATAGGAAACAAAAGTCAAATATAGAGTGTTCAAAGCACAAATATAAAGAGTTAGCTGGTCAAACTCTTACTAGTCTTTAAGCTTTGCCTCCTGTCATTTTGGTGAGCTATCACTACTTTTTCCTTACGACTTCTTGGCATATGCAGGAAAGTTTTGTGTTTCTTCAGAAATCAATACTTTGCAGATCAGAAATCTATACTTTGAACTGGAGAGATAGCACAGCTGTAGGACGTTTGCCTTGCATGCTGCTGAATCTGGAGGGACCCGGTTGGATTCCCATATGGTCCCCCCATCTTGCCAGGAGCGATTTTTGAGTGCAGAGCCAGGAGTGACCCTCGATAATTAAATAAAGTTAAGAAAAAAAGAAATAGGGGCCGGAGAGCTAGCATGGAGGTAAGGCGTTTGCCTTTCATGCAGAAGGACGGTGGTTCGAATCCCGGCATCCCATATGGTCCCCTGTGCCTGCCAGGAGCGATTTCTGAGCATAGAGCCAGGAGTAACCCCTGAGCGCTGCCGGGTGTGACCCAAAAACCAAAAACCAAAAAAAAGAAGTACGTAGATACTTTGTGATCAGAATTCTTTATGTAATTTTACTAAATTTTTATTTTTTTCCCTACCAGACAGGCAAGTTCCTGAAGTATCTTTCTTTTACTTTTCTTTTCTTTTCTTTTTCTCAGCAACCCCAGCACCTAAAATAATTAGGATTGCAAGTAATAACTAAACATTTGTTGAAAACAGTGATTCGGGCAACTCATTCCTATTATCTTGTCTGCACCATGTTCATCTGTACTAAGAGAAAGTTAATTGGTCTAGATATTGTTAATTTTTTGGGGGGTGCACATTCAGTTGTACTTAGGGCTCTGTGCTCAAGAGTCAATGTTTTATAGAAAGTTGCTGGAAATCAAGCTGCTTTTCCAAGCTGTCTCTCACAAAAATGGTATTTCAGCAGCTTTTCTTCTGTTTGAACTCATTAGATAAAGGACCTAATAAAGGTGTTTGAAGAAATAATACAGCAAGTAAAACACTTGTGGCTCACCTGAATTCCATCTCTAGCATCCCATATGGTCCTCCAGCTTCACCAGGAATAATTCCAGAGTGCAAAGCCAGGAGTAACCCCGGAGCATAACAAAGGGTATGGATAAAGAAGAAAAATGCTTGCTGGCCATAGTCTTAGCAGATCAACATATATGGACGGGAGGAGGACCTACCCTAGGTTGTTAAGGAATGACACTTTCTTCAAAATATTCATTCTTGTAATTACTAACAAAACTTAACTCTGGTCCTTTTCAAATATTTCTTTCTAGCAACATTTCCTAATTTCTTGGGGATGATTTTAGTAATTTACATTTTCTAGAAAAATCATCAGTATGTTGATGTAAAATTATCGTCTTAGATTTTCAAGCTACTGTTTGTTCATTCTTTGTAGATTTTTTTTTTTTTTTGGTTTTTGGGCCACATCTGGTGATGCTCAGGGGTTACTCCTGGCTATGTGCTTAGGAGTTGCTCCTGGCTTGGGGGACCATATGGGAAGCTGGGGGATCGAACCGCAGTCCGTCCTAGGCTAGCACTGGCAAATCAGACACCTTACCTCTAGTGCCACCGTGCCGGCCCCTTACTTTGTAGATTTTTAATTAATTTAAGTTTTCTCCCTTTTTGTCCATGATAGGTTTATAATAATTTTATCTATTTTATTGGCCTTTGCAAAAGAATAGCAGGTGTGTGTGTGTGTGTGTGTGTGTGTGTGTGTGTGTGTGTGTGTTTGCCACACCTAGCCATGCTCATGGAATACTTTTGGCTCTGCATTCAGAAATTACTCCTGGAAGGCTCAGGAGACCATCTGAGGGATTGAACTCAGGTAGACCACATGTAAGGCAAATGCACCACTGGCTGTGTTATTGCTCTAGCCACCAGTAAAGCTCTTTTAAAAATATATCTTTATTTAAGCACCATGATTGTAAACATGTTTGTAGTTGGATTTTAGTTACAAAAAAGAACCCCCCCACCAGTGCAACCTTGCCACCATCAATGCCCCATCTCCCTCCCCCACACCTGTATTTGAGACAGGCATTTTATTTCTCTCACTCACTACCATTGTCATGACAGTTGTTAGTGTAGTCATTTCTCTAACTGCACTCACCACTCTTTGTGGTAAGCTTCATATTGTGGGCCAGTTTTTCCAGCCCTCATCTCTATTGTCTCTGGGTATTATTAAAATAATGCCTTTTATTTTTCTTAAATCCCACAGATGAATCAGACTATTCTGTGTCTTTCTCTCTCTGACTTATTTGACTCAGCATAATAATTTCCATGTCCATCCGTGTATAGGCAAATTTCATGACTTCATTTTTCCTGATGGCTGCATAGTATTCTACTGTGTATATGTACTATATAGCCACTCATCTGTTGTTGGGCATCTGGGTTATTTCCAGATTCTTGTAAATAGCGCTGCAATGAATATAGGTGTGCAGAAGGCATTTTTGTATTGTGTTTTTGTGTTCCTAGGGTATATCCCTAGGAGTGGTATAGCTGGATCCTATGGGAGCTCAATTTCCAGTTTTTCGAAGAATCTCCATATTGTTTTCCATAAGGGCTGGACTAGACGGCATTACCACCAGCAGAGAATGAGAGTTCCTTTCTCCCCACATCTCCGAAAGCACTTATTGTTCTTGTTCCTTGTGATGTGTACTAGTCTCTGTGGCATGAGATGGTACCTCATCATTGTTTTGATTTGCATATCCCTGATGATTAGTGATGTGGAGCATTTTTTCTTGTGCCTTTTGGCCATCTGTATTTCTTCTTCGAGGAAGTGTCTGTTCATTTCTTCTCTCCATTTTTTAATGGAGTTAGATGTTTTTTTTCTTGTTAAGTTCTGCTAGTACCTTGTATATTTTTGATATTAGCCCCTTATCTGATGGGTATTGGGTGAACAGTTTCTCCCATTTTGTGGGTGGCCATGTTGTGGGTATCCTAGTCACTGTTTCTTTTGAGATGCAGAAGCTTCTCAGTTTAATGTAGTCCCATCTGTTTATTTCTGCTTCCACTTATTTGGACAGTGGTGTTTCCTCCTTGGAAGATGCTTTTAGTCTCAATGTCATGGAGTGTTTTACCTACATCAGAATAGCTCTTTTAACTTACTCCTATATATGTTGCCTTTTTTTTTTTTTTTAGCTGTAAGCTCAAATTTATTTTCTTAATTTAGGGATACATTTTCTCTTTTCTATCTTACTACAATGAATATCATATTTATGTTATATGTGACATAATGCCATATTTAACTATGTAATTGTAGACTTAAACTTAAATTACAATTATATATACGATAGATATAAAATTGAATTTAGGCTAATTGAATTTTTCATGAGCTATGGATGTTGGTCTAAGCACATTTTATTTTTCATTGCCTGCAAGAAAGTTTGAATATTATCTTTGATTTTTTTCAGTTCCAATGATTAGCTGGTTATATATTTTATATCTCTATATATCTTCTAACTAATTTTTTGATTTGTTTTATTTTTGGATGATACCCAACAATATGGCACTCAGGGGATACTATTGGTTCTGCACTCAGCAATCACTCTTAGCCTGCTAGGAGTTCTATATGGGATGCCAGGTATCAAAGTCAGGTCAGCCATGTGCAAGGCAAATACTCTCCCCAGGCAAGGCAAATGCTATCACTTCGGCCCCTAATTAAAAACTTAAAATTTAGGTAGTTATTTACAATGCTATTAATTTTTAGGGTTTCTATCAACACATACTCCACTAGTGTCTGTTTTCCTCCATTGTTGTTCCATTGCTCCCTCCCCAATTCTCCTACACTCCCAGAATAAGCATCTGTTGAAAACCAGTTCTCACTTTCTGTCGCCTTTGGGCATTTGTTATTCCCCTACTGTGTCTCTGTATGTACTGCATAGAGAAATAATTCTGTGTCCATGCCTCTCCTTCTGACTAATTTAACTCAGCATGTTACTCTCCAGATCCATTCACCTAGTAGCAAATTGCATGATTTCTTCTTTTCTTAAAGTCAAGCAGTATTTCATTGTGCATGGGTACCATAGTTTTCTCTTTTTGAACACTTGGATTATTTCCAGCTGTTTTTTTTTTTTAAACTAGTGTGAACAGTGATTCAATGAGCAAAATAGTGAGATTACTTTTTTTCTGAATAGAGTGTTTGGGCTCTTGGATTCTAAGGAATGGAATTGCTGGGTCTTATGAAAGTCCAGTTTTTAGTTATTTTTAGAAGTGCCTATGTTGTTATCCCCCCAAAGGAACCAGTTCATATTTTCACCAATAATAAATGAAGATGATTTTTTTCTACATCCACATTCATGCCTGTCTCTGTTCTTTGTGATATGTGCCAGTCTTACTGGTGTAAAGTAAGTTTTCATTCTTTAGATTTGCATTTTCCTGATGATAAGTGATATAAAGAATGTTTTCATTTCCCTTTTGGCTTTCTATTTTTTTTTTAATTTTTTTATTATTATTTTAATTATGACAACAAAGATGCAAAGAAAGAGGACAGGGTAAAGTTACAGTGGAAGCCCAATCACCCATAAACAGAATTCTCGGTAGTCCCATCGATGATATCCCAGTCTTGAACTTTCAGCCAAAGAACATTAAGAAAAACAAAACTGAACTCATGTACAATACAATTACTTTGTCCCTCAAATCCCCAGTTGTAGTACATACTATTTCTTAGCAGCACACAATATAATCTAAAGACATTAGGCTTATGTAACTCCTTAAACATTGAGGGCAAAGTACATTTCTCTAGTTCCATGCATATGCTTACTAGTTTAAGTTAGCCTCAAAAGTTTTAGTGGGTTGTTCTTCTTAAGGATTGGAGTCAAGGGAACATAGTAAAAAACGGTATTAAAGTGGCATTTGTTTGCATAGGCCCACCAAAACATAAGGGATCTGGAAAGGCAAATTATGGTCTAAATACAAGGAGACCCTACCCCTGAAGTTTCCTGGCACAGGACTGACTCTAGGCTCCAGGCACACTAGTTTGTCCAATTCAAGTCATCCTCTGTAGTGGCAATACACCTCCATTCCTCACTTAGTCTCTGTTGTTGTTGGTATCATGCTTCTGTATTAAAGATCCTGGAGTCTGCATATCCCATATTGTAGTCAGGATGGTGCGGAGCATCCTCTCATTTCACCTCACACTTATGGGGCAATAGAGAGAACCATGTCCTGTAGAGCAGGTCATTGTTGTTGTCAAGTCTTCTCAGTGTAAACGGAAGTCTCTTTTTAAGAGGTCGATGTCAGACCCTTGGTAGAGTCTTTCCTGGTAGAGGACTGCTTCCAGCTGTTGCTATAAAAGACCTTGGATGTTTCGTAGATAGCTTGCCTGGTTCCGGCGTGAATGGAGGATGCCCATTCTTCTGAGGCCTGTGCCAGGTCATTATATCAATGTTCAGGGTGTAAGGTTCATTGTACTGAGATTTATTAGATAAGAACTTATCTGTATGTATGGTGTTTTCCCATTTTAATGTGTCTATGCAAACAAGGATCAATGCCATGAAGCGTTATTGGTGCATCTGGAGGCAATGGGAACAAGACCAGCAGTTTCCATGACATAGTTCAATCATAGGAATCAAACTGAGGGACAGTTCCACCAACAATCCTTACTGAACAGCTTACAAAGAAAAGACAAGATGAAAAGTGGATAGAAACATCATAGTAGAAGAATATATAGAGAGTTACATCAGTTAAAGAAAATACCCATAAAATATTCAAAAGATATATGTGTTCAATATGTGTTTAATTTCTGTCCTTCTAAGTAGTTCTGGGATTTGTTAGATCTACTGTATGTCTTTCGTCAGAGAATAGAACTGTGTGTTACTGAACTTAAGAAGAGTAAATCTGGGGTACTAATGGTTGGGAGGAGCATATGTTCACGCGGGGGCGCTAGCCCCCGCGTGGTTTGCAAAATGTAGACTGGTATGAAATTGCCAGTGACAGCCTAAGTATAGCTGAGCTAGCTATCTGCCACCCCCCAGATCAATCTCCACCCCCTTAGCCAACCTCTGTAGCCAGCCTAGGAGTGGGGAAAACCCAGGGTGCCCCATCAGCTCCTTCCAGAAACCCACCTGGAGATCCGGAGGAAAGGGGGAGAGGGGGGTCGGGTGACCCATGTCCGAGCCCCCCTACCCTAGGCCGGGCTAAGGGGCCGCTGGCACATACGGAGGCCTGCCAGCTGCCTGCCCGTGTTGGCTAAGAATCCTGCTCCAGGAAGGGAGAGAGACCCTCCCAAGCCCGAAGGACAGGGATTTAAGCCCCACCCTAGGCCAGGGTCCGGACCCGGCCAGGGAGTGGGGAAAACCCAGGGTGCCCCATCAGCTCCTTCCAGAAACCCACCTGGAGATCCGGAGGAAAGGGGGAGAGGGGGGTCGGGTGACCCATGTCCGAGCCCCCCTACCCTAGGCCGGGCTAAGGGGCCGCTGGCACATACGGAGGCCTGCCAGCTGCCCGCCCGTGTTGGCTAAGAATCCTGCTCCAGGAAGGGAGAGAGACCCTCCCAAGCCCGAAGGACAGGGATTTAAGCCGCACCCTAGGCCAGGGTCCAGACCCGGCCAGGGAGTGGGGAAAACCCAGGGTGCCCCATCAGCTCCTTCCAGAAACCCACCTGGAGATCCGGAGGAAAGGGGGAGAGGGGGGTCGGGTGACCCATGTCCGAGCCCCCCTACCCTAGGCCGGGCTAAGGGGCCGCTGGCACATAGGAGGCCTGCCAGCTGCCCGCCCGTGTTGGCTAAGAATCCTGCTCCAGGAAGGGAGAGAGACCCTCCCAAGCCCGAAGGACAGGGATTTAAGCCCCACCCTAGGCCAGGGTCCGGACCCGGCCAGGGAGTGGGGAAAACCCAGGGTGCCCCATCAGTTCCTTCCAGAAACCCACCTGGAGATCCGGAGGAAAGGGGGAGAGGGGGGTCGGGTGACCCATGTCCGAGCCCCCCTACCCTAGGCCGGGCTAAGGGGCCGCTGGCACATACGGAGGCCTGCCAGCTGCCCGCCCGTGTTGGCTAAGAATCCTGCTCCAGGAAGGGAGAGAGACCCTCCCAAGCCCGAAGGACAGGGATTTAAGCCCCACCCTAGGCCAGGGTCCGGACCCGGCCAGGGAGTGGGGAAAACCCAGGGTGCCCCATCAGCTCCTTCCAGAAACCCACCTGGAGATCCGGAGGAAAGGGGGAGAGGGGGGTCGGGTGACCCATGTCCGAGCCCCCCTACCCTAGGCCGGGCTAAGGGGCCGCTGGCACATACGGAGGCCTGCCAGCTGCCCGCCCGTGTTGGCTAAGAATCCTGCTCCAGGAAGGGAGAGAGACCCTCCCAAGCCCGAAGGACAGGGATTTAAGCCGCACCCTAGGCCAGGGTCGCTTTCTATTTTTTGTCTATTTTCCACATTTTTAATTTTTTTGTATTGTACAATTCTATTGTATTTGTATTGTAAAATTTTTTTATTTGCAAATATTTGTATTTATTTTGTAAATATTATTTGTAGTAATAATTTACAAAATATTTCTATTTTTGTACAAAATATATTTATATTGTAAAATTCTAGTGCTTTATATATTTTAGATATCAGTTGAGTTGTGGGCAAATTCTCTCAGTCTTTGAAGGAGACAGTAATTCAAGTTGTTATTTCCTTTGTGGTGCAGAATCTTTTTTTTGGGGGGGGGCTCAGCGCTCAGGGGTTACTCCTGGCTCTATGCTCAGAAATCGCTCCTGGCAGGCTAGTGGAATATGGAATGCCGGGATTCAAACCACCATTCTTCTGCAGGCAAGGCAAACGCCCTACCTCCATGCTATCTCTCCGGCCCCAGAAGCTTTTTAGTTTGTTGTAGTACCATTGGTTTATCTTCTTTTCCATTTGATTAGCCAATGGCATTGACTTGTTGAAGATTATTTCTGATTCAATGTTTAGAAATGTTCTGGAAAATTTATGAAGTGTTCTGTTATTCTTAATTGAATATATGGATTCTGGTTTGATATAAAGGCCTTTCATCTATTTTAGCTTGGCTTTTGTAAATAATGTTTAAATGAGGTCTCAATTCTTTTCTTATGTATTTTACTGACTGTTTTCCAGCATCATTATTTGAAATCTTTGCTCCACTCCATACATCTTGCTACTTTATAGAACACTAACTAAAAAGTTAATATACTTGATGATCTATCTCTGCGCTCTCAATTATATTTTATTGGTCTGAGAGTCTATCCTGGTTCCAGTACCACATTATTTTGATTATTACAGCTTTATAGTATAATTTGAAGTTGGGGGAAAGATACCCTCATTTGGGGGGGGATACACTGCAGTACTCATGGAATATTCCTGGCTTTGCATTCAGGAATTTCTCTGGGAAGGCCTGAGGAATCATATGGGCTGCCAAGAATCAAACCCAGACTGGCTTTAAGCGAGGCAAGCTTCTGAGAATCTTTTTTTCTAGGATTTCTTTGTTTATTCAGAGGCAAAGTTTCACTTCAACAGTGTTTGATGCATGACTTTAAAATGTCCTGGTTATTTTTATAGGGGACTGGATTGAATCTATATGATGCTTTGAGCAAGATTATCATTTTGACAATATTGATCCTTTTAATCTATGAACAGAACAGAGGATGTATGTCTATTTTCTTGTGTCCCTCTTTTATGTCTGTTAGTGGTGTTTTTTTGTTTGGCTTATTTATTTATTTTTTAGTGGTGGTTTGTTATATGTCTTTTACATTGTGAATAGTATTGCTTTTTAAAAGTTTTCCTCTTTTTTATTATTATTATTCTTATTTGGTTTTTGGGTCAAACCCGGCTGTGCTCAGGGGTTAATCCTGGCTCTATGCTCAGAAATCGCCCCCAGCAGGCTCGGGGACCATATGGGATGCCGGGATTCAAACCACCGTCCTTCTGCATGCAAGCGGCCCTACCTCCATGCTATCTTTCCGGGCCTTAAAAGTTTTTCTCTTTTATTTATTTATTTGCATATAGAAAAGTCATGGAGTTCTGCATGTTGATTTTTTTTTTTTACCGTCACTTAACTGTAAAGCCTATTGCTTTTAGGAGCTCTTATTTTCTTTATTTTTATTTTTTTTAATTAATGATATCTTTATTTAAACATGATTACAAACATGTTTGTAGTTGGGTTTCAGTCATAAAAAAGAACACCCCCCACCCGTACAACATTCCCATCATCAATACTCCTCATCTCCCTCCTCCACCACACCCTGCCTGTTTCTCAGACGGGCATTCTATTTCTCTCACTCACTACCATTGTCATGATAGTTGTTAGTGCAGTTATTTCTCTTAACTGTACTCACCACTCTTTCTGGTAAGCTTCATATTGTGGGCTGGTCCTTCCTACTTCTCACCTCTATTGACTCTGGGTATTATTACAATACTGTCTTTTATTTATCTTAAATCCCACAGATGATTTAACTTTATTTATCTTAAATGCCACAGATAAATAGAGATGTGTCTATCTCTCTATCCCTGACTCATTTCACTCAGCATAATAGTTTCCATGTCCATCCATGTATAGAAAAATTTCATGGCTTTCTTTTTCTTTCTTTCTTTTTTTTTTCCAGCCACACCCGTTTGATGCTCAGGGGTTACTCTGGCTTGGGGGGACCATCTGGGATGCCGCGGTCCTTCCTTGGCTAGCGCTTGCAAGGCAGACACCTTACCTCTAGCGCGACTGGCCCCGGCTTTATTTTTCTTGATGGTTGCAAAGTATTCCTTGGTGTATATGTAGTTTTTAGGAACTCTTTTGGTGGAATCTTTAGTGTTTTCTAGGGATAGTATCATGTTATCTGCAAAGAGTGAAAGTTTGACTTCTATTTTGATCTGGATGCTCTTAGTATCCCTTTCTTGGAAATCTGATATGGCAAGAATTATTAATACTATATTAAATTTTAGTGATGAGAGTGGGAAACCTTGCCTTGTGCATGATCTTAAAGAAAAGGCTTTCAGATATTTTTCATTATTGAGTACAATGTTTAATATGAGTTTGTGGTAAATAGCATTAAACATGTTGAAATAGTTCCCCCAACACTCATTTTAATTTATCATGAATGGATATTGGGTTTTGTCAAATGCTTTATCTGTATCTATTGATATGATAATATGATTTTTATTTTTTGTACTAATATTGTGTACTGCATTGATTGACTTGTGCATGCTATTCTATTCTTGCTTCTTTAGGATGAACCCTATTTGGTCTTTTTGGTCTTGGCAATTGATCTTTTTGATTTATTGAGAATTTTTCTTTAGATTTTTGGGTTACTCCTGGCTCTGCCTTCAGAAATTGCTCCTGGCAGGCCCAGGGGACCATATGGGATGCCAGGAATTGAACCACTGTCTGTCCTGGGGTTGGCTGCTTGCAAGGCAAATACTCTTCCACTGTGATATCTCTTTGGCCTCATCTATTTGCTAATATATATTTTTTTTTTGGTTTTTGGGTCACACCCGGCGGTGCTCAGGGATTACTCCTGGCTGTCTGCTCAGAAATAGCTCCTGGCAGGCACGGGGGACTATATGGGACACCGGGATTCGAACCAACCACCTTTGGTCCTGGATCGGCTGCTTGCAAGGCAAACACCGCTGTGCTATCTCTCCGGGCCATTTTGAGGATCTTTGCATCCATGTTCATCAGAGATACATGTCTATAGTATTCCTTTTTGTGATATCTCTATCTTCTTTTGGTATTAGGTAATGTTTGCCTCACAATGGTGGTGGGAAGTGGACATGGGTACAAGGTGTTGTGCTAGAATATTTTTGGGGGGCCACAACCTGTGACGCTCAGGGGTTACTCCTTGTTATTCACTCAGAAATTGCTCCTGGCTTGGGTGACCATATGGGATGCCAGGAGATCTAACTGAGCTCTTTCCTGCGTCAGCCTTGTGCAAGGCAAACTCCCTACCGCTGCACCATCACTCCGGTCCCAGTCTTATTTATTTTATCAAAGAACTAGCTCTTAATTTCAGTGTTCTTTCAAGTTGTATTTTTAGTTTCCATTTGACTAATTTTGCTCTGAGTTTGTTTCTTTCCTTTCTGCTTGTTTTGGGTTCCCTTTGTTAGCCTTTTTTCTAGCTGCTGAAGCTATGTAGTTGTTCTTTATTTGAGCCTTTTCTTGCTTCTACAACTGAATACTTGCATTGATATGAGTTTTCCTCTTAACATCACTTTTGTTGTGTTCCATATGCTCTGGTAGCTCATCTATTTATTCTTGTGTGTTTCCTGGAATCATTTGATTTATGCTCTAATTTTTCTTTGACTCACTGATTGTTTAGGAGAGTTGCTTAATTTCTAAGTGTTTGAGTTTTTTGGTCAGTTCTCTTTGTGATCAACTTCCATTTTCAAGACATCTTAGTCCAAGAAGATAGTTGATACAATTTCTATCTTCTTGATTTTATGGAATTAAGTTTTATGACCCAACATGTGGTCTATTTTTGAAATGTCTCTTCTTTTTTTTTGTTTTCCTTTTTAATCTTTATTTAAACATCTTGATTACAAATATGATTGTGATTAAGTTTCAGTTAGGTAAAGAACACCCCCCTTCACCTGTGCAACATTCTCACCACCAATGTCCCAAATTTCCTTCCATCCCACCCTACCCCCACCTGTACTCTAGACAGGCTTTCCAGTTCTCTCATTCACTCACATGATTATGGTAGTTCTCAGTGTAGTTATTTCTATAACTGCACTCACCACTCTTTCAGGTGAACTTCATGAAGTGAGCTGGAAGTTCCAGCCCTCCTCTCATTGTCTCTGAGGATTGTTGCAAAAATGACTTTTATTTTTCTTAAAACCCATAGATGAGTGAGACTATTCTGTGTGTGTCTCTCTCTCCCTCTGACTTATTTCAGTCAGCATAATAGATTCCATGTACATCCATGTATAGGAAAATTTCATGACTTATCTCTCCTGATGGCTGCATAATATTCCATTGTGTATATGTACCACAGTTTCTTTAGCCATTCGTTTGTTGAAGGGCATCTTGGTTGTTTCCAGAGCCTAGCTATTATGAATAGTGCTGCAATGAATATAGGTGTGAGGAAGGGGTTTTTGTATTGTATTCTTGTGTTTCAAGGGTATATCCCTAGGAGTGGAATAGCTGGGTCGAATGGAAGCTCAATTTCCAGTTTTTGGAGGAATCTCCATATCACTTTCCATAGAGGTTGGACTAGTTGGCATTCCCACCAGCAGTGGATAAGAGTTCCTTTCTCTCCACATCCCCGCCAGCTCTGATTGTTCTCATTCTTTGTGATGTGTGCCAATCTCTGTGGTGTGAGATGGTATCTCATTGTTTTGCATCTCCCTGACGATTAGTGATGAGGAGCATTTTTTCATGTGCCTTTTGGTCATTTGTATTTCTTTTTTATCAAAGTGTCTGTTCATTTCTTCCCCCCATTTTTTGATGGGATTAGATGTTTTATTCTTGTAAAGTTTTGTCACCTTTTTTTCAAATAACTTAGGAACCATGTTTCCATCATGATATAATAATGGATCTTTAGGTTTACCTTTCTAAAAGAATAGATCTCAATCTTGAACCTAAAGATAAATTATAAACAAGTCCATGTCCGTTTTAGTTTTTTTTTATGGGAGGGGGAATAGAGGTTTAGGGTTTGGACACACCTGTGGTGATACTTTAGGATAACTCATAATTCTATGTTTAGGAGTGATCCTTGACAATGCTCAGGGGACCATCGGAGGGATTCACAGCAGAGCTGGCTCTTGAAAGCTCGTTGGTCCAGTTTGTGATACTTTTAAGAACCTAACTGTTCCTTAATGTTCTTCTTTTTATGTTCATTCTCACCAAATTTTTGTCTCCATGAAAAAGATACTACAAGATTATCAGTTGAACCTAAACTAAACTTTATTTTCTTGCCACCTGAAATGATCAGACTCAGCAATTCATCTGTTCAATTTTAAGAAACTGATGAAGGTTTGGAGAGACAGTAAAGGGGTAAAATACTTGGTTTGTACTCATGATCTATTCTTGATCTCCAGTACAACAGATGATTTTTCTAGCACTGCCAGGAGTGATCCCTGAGCACAGAGCCATGAGTAAGGCTGAGTACTCCTGGACATGTTCCAGTACCCTCCCCCCGCCAAATCAAACTAAACCAAAACAAATTGTAAGTACACACACAGGAGAATATTTGAAGGACTTGATTATATTTTTATGAGAATGCTGTGAAGAAAATAATGTAGATCGTGCTTCCAAACTATCATTTTCTGAGCCAGAGCATGAAATGCTTTGGCAAATCATGTAAACATGTTTTCTAGTTCTACCCAGTTTGACTTGTACTCTGTAGTTTGAAGGTTTGTAGGATATAGAAATTATGCCAGAGAGCCCCAGGTGACTGATGTGAAGTGTGGGAGAAAAGCAACAGCCTTGGTAAGGAAATCTGCCACTTCTTCTCTATCTACCACTGCCACCAGGGAAAATGACTGGGGAAGATTTAGGCCTGTGAGCCTTGCTTGCTCTCTTTCTTCTTCTTCTTTTTTTTTTTTATTAATTTTTTGTAGACACTGTAGTTTACAGAGTTGTTCAGAATACAGTTATTTCTAGCATTTCGTATTCCAACACTAATCCCATTGCTAGTGTAACATTCCCTCTACCCTGCTCATCAATTTCCCAACCTCCCTGATGCCTGCTCCTTCGTAGCTACAAATAATTTACTTAATATTGCTTGGTACAATTAAATGGTAATGAAATTACAAAAATATTACATTAAAAGAAAATTTGTGAACATTGCCATATGACAATTGGGACTTATATCATCTGTCATTGTCTTAAGGACCACTAAGCTGTATATTGTCAGGGAGAATTCTGTTTGTGGAGGTTATATGGCTTCTATGATAGTGTCACATCTCATCTGATAAATCCCTACTGGGAAATCAGTATTTGCATAGTCTACAACTTTGAGGATCTGTAGAGTTGGGATGACAAACTCATATGGTAACAGCATAACCTTTAAAGGACCCCAATGCTACCAGCTGTGAAGCTGTTATGTCCATGAGTTTTTCCTACAAGTTGAGCTTCTCTTTTGAGAGTTAGATGAGTTTATAATGTTGGCCACTTACACAGACATGATGGAGAGCTCTGGATCATGGGCATGGGTGCCAGAGACTTCTGCAAGTACAGAGGTGAGGTGCTGGCAGAGGAGACCCAGCCTGGTGAGCCTTGCTCTGTGCAGGAAAGTGAATTCTATATTTTACCCAGGCTTTCTAGGTTCAATGGCCTTTCTCTCAAAAAAATTTTTTTGAGGAGGAGGAAATGAGCAGTGAAATGCAACTGGTTTTATTTGGAGGTACTGAGGAAGGGAATTGAGAAAATAAATGAGTAATCCACTCGAGAGAGAACATAGTTGTCTCCAAAGGCAAAGAGAGCCCCAGTCCACATCTCAGTGAAAAGTACAGAAGCACAAAAGTGCACATTGAAAGAGGGGAAATGCTGGCAGCCCGTACCCTGGCCACACGCACTCGGACAGCACTTGTGTGTGACTCCTTTGTTCCAAGTTGCCTTTTATAGGGTTTTCCCAACCTGCTCCCATGTGGGGTTTCCACTTAAGTAAGAGTCTGCTGCTAGGGTGATTGTCAGGTGGAAGAACTAGGGTAATTGATCTTTGATATTCCCTTCATGGCCTTTGTTCCTGCTGGTTCTTCTCTTGGTATGGGGGTCTAGTTCTCTTTGGGCCTTCAGTGTCATCAAGTATGACTCTTACCAATAATAAAGTAACTCTTCTAAATTCTGTCTCTAGATTTTATTGCATCCCATGTACTTTATAGCATCCCAAGAACTCATTGCCTTGGGGTGGAGGTGGGGTTCCTTCCCTATGTGCCTACCTGCACACTTCATGATGATGTAGAGGTCAGTCATGGAGAAGGTTAGCTCTAATAAGTTTACGAATATATACTAAAAAAAATGAACAACTTTCAAGTTGATGCCAACAATTAAGTTGGAATTAAGGCCCATTTGTATAAATTATCATTTGCATATGCTTTTAGGACCAGGTGGGGGCAGCAGAGAGCTGGCTGCTTTCATCCATGGCAATGAGCCCACTCCTCAGGGAGTTGGGAATGGAGGGTTGGCAAAGAGCTGGGGAAGTAGAGGCAAGGTTTCAAATCTGTATCTGAAAGCAAGAGAGAAAACAAATCAGTTAGAGAGAATAGGTGAGAATGTGGGAGAAGCAAGGATAGAAGGAGCGGGTGTGTCAAGAGCTGGTTAGGACTAGGAGAAGAAAGTGGAAAAACAACGTAGTGAAATTTCCAAGGGCACCCAGAATTCTCTCCATGCTTCCCCACAACAGGATCAGCTCTGGGCTTGACCTTGCTTCTCAATGAGAAGTATTCTCAATGAGGTATTGGGGATGCCTATCATGGCTCTCTTTTCAATTGAGATGATAATTAAAGTTATGATTCTATTTTCCATTAGGCTGTCATGTGGTTCATATAGGTCTCCCCCAAATATATCCAAAATGTCACCTTGACCTTCGGAGCAAAGAGCAAAGTCAGATCTCTGTGGGATTTACCAGATGTTTGTCTTACTTTCAAAATGATGTTAGAATTTTACAGCCTAGTCAGTTCCCTAAACATATGCCATTCAATTTGTTCTCCTCCTCCCCATCTGTCTGTGTTCATTTGTTGGCTCCACCAGCCTGAGGAGAACCTCAGAGAGAAGTTTCCCTTGATGCCTCTTCCTAGTTACAAATAATAAAACATGCCCAGGACTCTTGGGACAATTTGGTGGTGCTCACAAGGGACCATGGCAGCTTGGTTTGGATATTTTCTCCTGATCAGTCCAAAGGACTAAAGTCATCAGCACCCTCAGTCCATCTTTTGGAAGAATATCACCACCCTCCCCAGCAAAGTCAGCACAGTACTCCTGTTGCATAGTGGTCTGCTCCATGGAAACATGAGTCTCTTTTTGTGTGGTCTTTTCCTAATTATTTTTGAATGGTTCCCATTAATGGAACCAAATCATGGGCACCATACCCTCCTCTGCCTTGGCATCATCCATTTGCTTGATCCTCATACACTACATTAGCACTGCTCATGTATCTTCTCCCCATCCACCCCTCCAAACTCAGGCAAGCTACTTCTTTAGAAGCACCACTGTCTGGCAAAGAACAGAACTAAACCCTGGAAATGGGCTGCTCTCGTGAGATATGCATTTTCTCCACTATGCTGCAGAAGCAATGCCTGTGGGCAGTTCCTTTATAATTATAGCACTCTCGATGTTGGAAGGTAATTTGGAAATTAGAGACCAAGTATGGAGAAAAACCACACAAATAGCATGCAAGAGCAAATGTTTGGAACATTTTAGAGAGAAATTTGAGTTAGATGGTTCACATAAAACTCAGCCATTGGAGACCACAGTAATAGCACAGCAGGTAAGGCATTTGCCTTGCATGTGGCCAACCTAGGCTTAACCACTGTCATTCCGAGTCTGCTAGGAGTAATTTATGAGCACAGACCCAAGAACAATCCATGAGCTTTGCTGGTTGTGGCCTCAAAACTAAAACCCAAAACTAAAACAAAAATAAAACTCAGCCACTGATTTTCTTGAGAGAATGGGCAGAAGTTATTTGGGTTACTGATGAGACTAACCAATGGAAATGGATGCCTCTTCTTCAGTAGTCAGGAGGCAGCTTATTTGCAGCTACATTGATCAAGCACATGACCATCTTCCTGCTTAGAACATCTGTTCTGTAAATGGGAATGAATGGACTTACTCACAATGTTTCAAAGAGATTTTTAAGGCATGTCTAGGACAACCTAAAGTGTCATTCTGAAGCAAACACCCAGAACATTTATTAATGAAGTTCAGGGTGTCCACTTTGGCTTAGTAGATTGTGGTTGCATTGTTCTGTTCCATTATTTGTATGGCTTCAGAGAGTTTATCCAGTACTTTTGCTCTATTGTTCAAAATTCTATTTTAAACACTGAATGAGAGCTCCAGGCCCGCTGGGTGTGTTCTTTTCCATTTGGCAAAGGTTGATTGATTTTTATTTTTCTTTTGGCCTGTGTTTCTTAGCAGTTTGAAACGAGCATGTCTTTTTGGTTGTTGTTTGTTTACATCTTTTCTCACATTGTTAATAATAGAATCATTATGGGTATGGGATTCGGAGTAAAATTTCTTTTTTAGAGTCTGCAGAGGGAGGAGAGGTTGGTATAAATCTGGTGTATTGTATTGTTTCAGCTTGATATCTTTCAGATGCTAGAACTGTTTCTAGGGAATTCTTTACCATTAATGAAGATTAATACTATCTCTTGAGTGGTACTAATATATCTATAATAAATTTTTTTCCTCCAAGAAACTGTATAAATACCAATGGAAGGAAAGAAGCAGCATGTTGGCATATAGAAATGGTTGTGTGTGGAGCATGTTATGTAATGGTCTGGCTTGATTGTGTATTTCACACAAACACACACACACATACACAAAACAAAACAAGACAAAACAAAAAAAAACAAAGGGGGGAATGGGATAGATGTACAGAAACAGAGTAGAAAGATGAATACAAGCCGGTGTACGCAAGCCTCTCAGTATCACATAAGAATCTTTTTAAAAATACATATTTATAGTCTCTCCCAAGACATCAAGAGATCAGAGGGTATAATTGAGCATACATTTATGATGATTCCTCACTTACCAGCCTGGATTGTGAGCTCCTGAAAACCAGTAGAACAAAAACACTTTTTAGAAGAATCTCCAGGAAAGGTCAGAGTGCCACACTCTTGTCTGTACCAGATATATATTCGTAGATTTGTCTAGTTCAGAGAGGTCCCCTATCTGTCACAATGTCACTGTCCCTCTTATTAGGTTTTTCTTGACTTTCAAAAATGAAAAAAAAAAACAGCATTTTTTCAGTCCAATATTGAAACACTGAAGTTAATACAAATTCTGAATTGAGACAGTATGAAATAAGATTGATAGACTTCAAATATATATAAATACATTATATTTATATAGATATAAATAAGACTTTATATGAATTTTGGAGGTTATATAGTTATTTAAAAGACACTGATCCCATTGTGAAAATTCATCATGCTTTTTCTTTTTTTAATACTATTTCTTAATTTAAGCATCATAGTTACAAAATTGCTCATGATTGAGATTTATTTTATTTTTTAATGTATTTTATTTTATTTAAACACCTTGATTATATACATTATTGTGTTTGGGTTTCAGTCATGTAAAGAACACCACCCATCACCAGTGCAACATTCCCATCACCAATGTCCCAAATCTCCATCCTCCCCACCCAACCCCAGCCTGTACTCTAGACAGGCTTTCCATTTCCCTCCTCCATTCTCATTATTAGGACAGTTCAGAATGTAGTTATTTCTCTAACTAAACTCATCACTCTTTGTGGTGAGCTTCATGAGGTGAGCTGGAACTTCCAGCTCTTTTTTCTTTTGTGTCTGAAAATTATAGCAAGAATGTCTTTCATTTCTCTTAAAACACATAGATGAGTGAGACCATTCTGCACTTTTCTCTCTCTCTCTCTGACTTATTTCACTCAGCATAATAGATTCCATGTACATCCATGTTTAGGAAAATTTCATGATTTCATCTTTCCCGACAGCAGCATAATATTCCATTGTGTATATGGACCACAGTTTCTTTAGCCATTCATCTGTTGAAGGGCATCTTGGTTGTTTCCAGTTTTGCTATGGTAAATAGTGCTGCGATGAATATAGGTGTAAGGAAGGGATTTTTGTATTGTATTTTTGTGTTCCTAGGGTATATTCCTAGTAGTGGTATAGCTGGGTCATATGGGAGCTTGATTTCCAGTTTTTGGAGGAATCTCCATATTGCTTTCCATAAAGGTTGAACTAGACGTCATTCCCACCAGCAGTGGATAAGAGTTCCTTTCTCTCCACATCCCTGCCAACACTGCTTGTTCTCATTCTTTGTGATGTGTGCCAATCTCTGTGGTGTGAGGTGGTACGTCATAGTTGTTTTGATTTGCATCTCCCTGGTGATTAGTGATGTGGAGCATTTTTCAGGTCTCTTTTGGCCATTTGTATTTCTTCTTTGTCAAAGTGTCTGTCCATTTCTTCTCCCCATTTTTGGATGGGATTAGATGTTTTTTTTTTTCTTGTACAGTTCTGTCAGTGCCTTGTATATTTTGGAGATTAGCCCCTTATCTGATGGGTATTGGGTGAATAGGTTCTCTCACTCAGTGGATGGCTCTTGTATCCTGGGTGCTATTTCCTTTGAGGTGCAAAAGCTTTCAGCTTAATATATTCTCATCTGTTAATCTCTGCTTTCACTTGTTTGGAGAGTGCAGTTTTCTCCTTGAATATGCCTGTAGTCTCAATGTCCTGGATGTTTTGCCTATGTGTTGTTCTATATATCTATGGTTCCAAGTCTGATATCGAGGTCTTTCATCCATTTGGATTTTACCTTTGTACACAATGTTAGCTGGGGGTCTACTTTCAATTTTTTGCAAGTGGCTAGCCAGTTGTGCCAACACCACTTGTTGAAGAGGCTTTCTTTGCTCCATTTAGGATTTCTTGCTCCTTTATCAAAAATTAAGTGATTGTATGTCTGGGGAACATTCTCTGAGTAGTCAAGCCTATTCCACTGATCTGAGGGCCTGTCTTTATTCCAATGCCATGCTGTTTTGAAAACTATTGCTTTGTAGTAAAGTTTAAAGTTGGGGAAAGTAATTCCTCCCATATTCTTTTTCCCAATGATTGCTTTAGCTATTCTAGGGTGTTTATTGTTCCAAATGAATTTCAAAAGTGCCTGATCCACTTCTTTGAAGAATGTCATGGGTATCTTTAGAGGGATCACATTAAATACTGCCTTGGGGAGTATTGCCATTTTGATGATGTTAATCCTGCCAATCCATGAGCAGGGTATGCGTTTCCATTTCCGCGTGTCCCCTCTTATTTCTTGGAGCACAGTTTTATAGTTTTCTTTGTATAGGTCCTTCACATTTTTAGTCAAGTTGATTCCAAGATATTTGAGTTTGTGTGGCACTATAGTGAATGGGGTTGTTTTCTTAATGTCCATTTCTTCCTTATTACTATTGGTGTATAGAAAGGCCATTGATTTTTGTGTGTTAATTTTGTAGCCTGCCACCTTGCTATATGAGTCTATTGTTTCTAGAAGCTTTTTGGTAGAGTCTTTAGGGTTTTCTAAGTAGAGTATCATGTCATCTGCAAACAGTGAGAGCTTGACTTCTTCCTTTCCTATCTGGATTCCCTTGATATCTTTTTCTTGCCTAATCGTGATAGCAAGGACTTCCAGTGCTATGTTGAATAGGAGTGGTGAGAGAGGACAGCCTTGTCTTGTGCCAGAATTTAGAGGGAAGGCTTTTAGTTTTTCTCCATTGAGATAATGTTTGCCACTGGCTTATGGTAGATGGCCTTAACTATATTGAGAAAGGTTCCTTCCATTCCCATCTTGCAGGGAGTTTTGATCAAGAATGGGTGCTGGACCTTATCAAATGCTTTCTCTGCATCTATTGATATGATCATGTGGTTTTTATTTTTCTTGTTGTTTATGTTGTGTATTATATTGATAGATTTACGGATGTTAAACCATCCTTGCATTCCTGGGATGAAACCTACTTGATCATAGTGGATGATCTTCTTAATGAGGCATTGAATCCTATTTGCCATGATTTTGTTGAGGATCTTTGCATCTGCATTCATCAGCGATATTGGTCTGTAATTTTATTTTTTCATAGCATCTCTGTCTGGTTTAGGTATCAAGGTGATGTTGGCTTCATAAAAGCTATTTGAAAATGTTTTCATTTTTTCGATTTTATGAAAGAGTCTTGCCAGGATTGGTAGTAGTTCCTCTTGGAAAGTTTGAAAGAATTCATTAGTGAATCCATCTGGGCCTGGGCTTTTGTTTTTGGGCAGATCTTTGATTACCGTTTTAATTTCATCAGTAGTGATGGGGTTGTTTAGATATGCTATATACTCTTCATTCAACCATGGAAGATTATAAGAGTCCAAGAATTTATCCATTTCTTCCAGGTTCTCATTGTTAGTGGCATAGAGTTTCTCAAAGTAGTTTCTAATTGCCCTTTGAATCTCTGCCATATGATTAGTGATCTCTCCTTTTTCATTCTTAATACGAGTTATCAAGTTTCTCTCTCTCTCTCTCTCTCTTTCTCTCTCTCTCTCTGTTAGTTTTGTCAGCGGTGTATCAATCTTGTTTATTTTTTCAAAGAACCAACTTCTCTTTTCGTTGATCTTTCGGATTGTTTTTTGGGTTTCCACTTCATTGATTTATGCTCTCAGCTTTGTTATTTCCTTCTGTCTCCCTATTTTTGGATCCTTTTGTTGAGCAGTTTCTAGTTCTATGAGTTGCTTCATTAAGCTACTCAGGTAAGCCCCTTCTTCCTTCCTGATGTGTGCTTGCAAAGCTATAAACTTTCCTCCTAGTACTGTTTTTGCTGTGTCCCATAAGTTCTGATAGTTTGTGTCTTTATTATCATTTTCTTTCCAGGAAAGTTTTGATTTTCTCTTTGATTTCATCTCGGACCCACTGGTTATTAAGTATGAGGCTGTTTAACTTCCAGATATTAAAGTTTTTCTTCTGTGTCTCTTTAGAATTCACATATAATTTAAGAGCCTTGTGGTCAGTAAAGGTAGCCTGCAAGATTCTATCCTCTTGATATTATGGAGGTATGTTTTATGTGCTAGCATGTAGTCTATCCTGAAGAATGTCCCATGTACATTGGAGAAGACTGTGTATCCAGGTTTCTGGGGATGGAGTGTCCTATATATATCTACTAGGCCTCTTTCTTCCATTTCTCTTTTCAGGTCTAGTATATTCTTGTTGGGTTTCAGTCTTGTTGACCTATCCAGTGTTGACAAAGCCATCTGAGGTCCCCCACAATTATTGTGTTGTTATTGATATTATTTTTCAGATTTGTCAACAATTGTATTAAATATTTTGCTGGCCCCTCATTTGGTGCATATATGTTTAGGAGAGTTATTTCTTCCTGCTCTACATACCATTTGGTTAATATAAAATGTCCATCTTTGTCCCTTACAACCTTCCTGAGTATAAAGCTTGCACTATCTGATATTAGTATGGCCACCCAGCTTTTTTATGGGTGTTGTTTGCTTGGATAATTTTTCTCCAGCCTTTTATTTTGAGTCTATGTTTGTTCTGACTATTCAGGTGCGTTTCTTGTAGGCAGCAGAAGGTTGGATTGAGTTTTTTGATCCATTTAGCCACTCTGTGTCTCTTAACTGGTGCACTTATTCCATTGACGTTGAGAGAAAGAATTGTCTTGGGATTTAATGCTATCTTTATATCGATATTTGGTGTGTCTTTTCGTCAGTCTTGTCTTAAATTAGGTCTTTCAGTTTTTCACTGGTTTTGATTCTGTAAAGTTTCTGAGCTGTTTTTTGTCTGTGAAACCATGTATTCTTCCGTCAAACCAGAAAGTGAGTTTTGCTGGGTACAGTATTCCAGGTGAAGCATTCATTTCATTGAGTTTTGTCACTATGTCTTACCACTGCTTTCTGGCCTTGAGTGTTTCTGGTGACAGGTCTGCTGTAAATCTCAAGGATGCTCCCTTGAATGTAATTTCTCTTTTTGATCTTGGTGTTTTCAGAATTCTGTCTCTGTCTGTGGGATTTGTCATTGTGACTAGGATGTGTCTTGGGCTATTTTTTCTGGGGTCTCTTTTGGTGGTACTCTTCGGGTATGCAGGAATTGATCGCATATATTCTTTAGCTCTGGCAGTTTCTTTTTTTTAATTTTTATTTTGATCATAGTGGTTTACATAGTGTTGACAATAATATTTTAGGTACATATTTACATAAAGTCAGGGGGGATTCCCATCACCAAATTGTCCTCCCTACACCTCCGTTTCTGTCCTACCTCCCATTTCCTCTTCCCCCACCCCAGGTCGGCTAGAATATGTGGTCCCCTCTGTATCTAACCCACAACTTAGTAGTGTTGCACCTGTTTGGTCTTGATGCCTCCCTTAGTTCCCCCTCTAACTGGAGGCAGGACTAGCTAGTTCAAGTTGCGTGGTTTTGTTTGAAAAAGAGAAAAGTAATAAACTGGGGTAAGGGTCTAATACACTGAAACTGGGCGGAATCCTTCTAGAGGCTCTCATCATCGATTTGAGAGATGGAGAAAAAGAAGGTGAAACACTCCACCAGTACCAAAAGAAGTGTCAAATATCCAGTGAGGGCTCGAGCTATATTGATAAGCACCACAAAAAAAAAAAACAGGCAAAAAAACAAACAAAAAAAGCAAAACAAACAAAAAACAAACAAAAAAACAAACAAAAAAACACGCCATGGTCTTGAAATGAGAAACATGGCATAGCACATAACGAAAGAAAAGAAAGGAAGAGAAAATATAAGTATGATTGGGGACAATTTCAATACTCACTCCCAAACAGAGAAATCGACCAAAATAGATAGGTAAATAAAAATAATAATAACAATAATAAATGGAGATAAAAAATATATAGATAATAACCAAGGTTTTGTGCTTTTTGTATTTTTGTTTTTTTCCCTCCTGCCCTGGCACAGTAAATATTGGGGTCATTCGAAAAGGAATTCACTTGGCCTAAGAGATATGGGGTTTCTCCGTCCTTGGTGCATACTGTCATGGGATCAACTCTAGACTTTGCTCAGGAACCTTTACTCTCCCGGTGGTGATTTTTTTTTTTTTGGTGTGTGGAAGGCTTCTGTTCTGTGTTTAGAGGTCTCAGTATCTGTACAGATCCTGAGGTGGGACTTATGATGAAGTCAGTCTTTGTGGTTCTAAAGGTTCTGTTATCTCAGTGTCATTTTAATCCATCTTCTGTGGTTGGTGATCTTGGTCTTTGCACTGAACCTAGGGTGGCACCTAGGATAGCGTCTTTCTTTGTGCTTCTAAAAGCACCATTCCGTTACAATTTTCTCTGGCAGTTTCTTTTTAATGATGTTCTTGACCATTGATTCTTCCTGGTAATTTTCTTCCTGGGATTCTGGAACTTTAATCATTCTTAAGTTGTTTCTGTTGACCTTATCATAAACTTTTATTTTCATCTGTTCTCATTCTTTGAGTAATTTTTCCATTGTCTGTTCATTTGCTTTAAATTTTTCTTTCAATCTCTCCCACTGTATGGAGTTGTTATTTATCTCATCTTCCACAGCACCAATTATATTCTCAGCTTTTGTTACCCTGTGTAGAGCTTATCCATTTTGTCATTCAATTGTTTACTCAGTTTTTCAGGCCTGTTATTTGACCTGTTATTTCACTTTGGAGTTTTGTGATTTCTGTCTTCATATTTTCCTGGTTCTTGTTCGTGTTCTGTTCAACTCGATCCATGGTTTCTTTGAGTTCTTTGAGCATCATCCATATTGCTTGTCTCAACTCCTTATCTGAGAGATTGATTTGTTGTTTGGTCATTTTCTGGTCATCAGAATTGTCATCTTCATTTTCTGTCTGATGCTGGCCTGCATTGTTTCCCCATTGTCACACTTGTATTGTGGGTTTTTCTACGTGTTGTGGTGGTATTCATTGGATAAATGATGTATGCAGACAAGCTCCTCTGGCTCTGCTCTTTATGGGTGGGTTGATTTGCCTCCAAGGAACGGTTGTCCTCCGTGGATCAATTTGTAGTCCCGAGCATGCAGCAGAGAAGACAGTCTGGGGAGAAATGCTGGGCTTCAGTAATCCAGCACAGTTCTTAGTGTGATTTTTTCTTCTTGTTGCAATGGTGTTCTTTCCTTAGAAAGAGCGCATGGCAGCGTAGCGAAATGGAGCAACCGTGCTCTGCTGGAGCCTCTTTTCAGTCCAATCCCAAGAGGTTCAGGCGACAGGATAGGAGACAGACACACACAGACAGCACTCACAATATTTTCCAGCCTGATGTCACAAACAGGGGACCTGATTTCTGCAAAGTACTGCTTAGAGCCGGGTTTTACATTATAAAGCAGTTCCTTGGTGTTCCCAACCTTGAATGAGCCTCTGGGAGAGCGAGTTTTCTGGAGCCTCTTTTTGGCCCACTTCCAAGAGTTTCAGGCGACAGGACAGGAGACAGACACACACAAGCAGCACTCACAATTTCTCACTGTCGGGCCCCACTGTGCAGGCGTAGTGTCCGCGATTGAGTTTTAGTCATAACCCTTCACGATCCTTCATCAGTGCACAATTCCCACAATCAATGTACCCATTTCTCTACCCCCACCCTCTCCCCACCTCTGGGGCAGTCACTTTATTTTTTATATTTTTATTATACTTTATTTTTTTTTTTTTTGGGTCACACCCGGCAGCGCTCAGGGGTTACTCCTTCCTCTGCACTCAGAAATCACTCCTGGCAGGTTCGGGGAACCATAAGGGATGCTGGGATTAGAACCATCATTCTGCATACAAGGCAAATGCCCTACCTTCATGCTATCTTTCCAGCCCTGGGTGTAGGCACTTTAATTCTCTTAAAAGAGTTTCTTTTTTGACATTGTGGTTTGCATTATTATTAATGAAAGGATACCATGTATATCACTTTATCTCTTTTCAGCACTCAGTTCTAGTCCAGAGTGATCAGTTCCAACTATCATTGTCACAGTGGACTAACCATTCACTAGCCTAACTGTATTTGCCACTCTTTTTGGCAAGCTTCTCCCATGGACTAGTCTTGATCCTCTTGATTGTCTCAATAACATCTTTTATTTTTCTTATACCCCACAAATGAATGAGATTATTCTATGTCTATCTCTCTCCCTCTGTTTACTTTCACTTCATAATATCCATCCAATACCCGATCTATCTATCACCATGTTTTTCTGTACCACAAAAGCAAAGACTTAGAACCATTTTTCTTCCTCAGGGCAAGTCAAAGAATGCACATCCCTTCCTTTGAAAAGGCGTAAATGCTCCCTATTTTAAAAAAAGTAGCTAGGAGCCAGAACTGTACAGTGCAGCAGGTAGGGTGCTGCTATGTATCTCATATTCCATCTTGAGCATCCCATATGATCCCGAGCAGTTCCTGAGTGAAGAGCCAGGAGTAACCCCTGAGCATTATAGGTGTGGTCCCTAAACAAAATAAAACCACCCAACCAAAATAGTAGCTAGCTTGAAAACGTAACTTATAGACAGTAAATCATTGAACTTACTTTGTGTTTTTTGGAATGTTGCCTCCAAAGAAAAGGATTCTAAGACCAGGTTTAAAAAAAAAAGTGAAAGAAAGTAAATATAGTGAGGTGGTAGCTGGGAACAGAGAAAGCATGTATAGGTCACACCAACCAACAGGGAGATGAGAGGCAGCCTGGGAGTAGGGATCACAGTGACCTACAGAGAATGAATGGAAGAAAGGAGTTGCTTAATGATACCAACCATATCAATGACCCCCAATTTTATTTCCACGTTTTTCCTTTGGATCACTCACTCATTGTCAATGGGCTATGTCTATTGACCATTTGCATCTCAGACTCTACTTGCCCTCAATATGGGGCCCTCTCTCACTCCAAACCTTCCCCTGCCCAGCACTTCCTTTTCTTAGTAAGTGATAGGCTCATGCTAGAATCCAGGGGTTCGAAAGCTTTGGAAGTGTTCCTGGCCTCCTGTCTACCTCTCACTCAAAGGACATCAACTATGGCAGTAAACCTACTGGTTTTATCCTTCAGATAGACCCAGAATATCAGTAGCTTCCCCATTCCCCATCCCTATGTTACCTGCACCATCCATTCTTACTTGGGTTGTGGCTGTGCCCTTATAACTGCTCTCTGTACTTTCACTTCTCACCCATACTCTTAGCTAGGTTAACCAGTGACAAAAAGCTTTGAAAACATGAGTAAGATCATGAAGCATCTTTGTGATCTTCTAGCACAGCCTCAGCACAAATCAATCCCCACCTGGATGGCATTCCAGGTCCTGCACAGTCCGGGAGTATTGTCACCTCTTCTGCCTTTTCTCCATTTGCCCTTGTAGCAGCCAGTTCAGTCTCTCTCCCATTCTATTTACCAGATGCACCTTCACAGTTTGTGATTCATATCTCAATAATGCTGGTTTCTACCTGAGTGGAGACATTTCACTTATGACTCAATGATTTTACTGGGTTGGCGGCGGTGGTGGTGGTGGTGGTGGTGGTGGTGGGGAATGTCTATATTGCAAAAATAGAAGGATATAATCCAACCAGTAGCTAAAAGGGGGAAAAGGACACCAAGATTTGGCAGGGCTCTGAAGCCTGGCATGTGGGTGGGTGGTGGTATGTGGGTTGGAATCTAGAGTTCTTGGCAGACTCTGTTCTGGGGAGGTGAGAGTTATTTTTCTGACCAAAGTACCCAGGGATTTTCTCCAAAATCTGGAGAAAGGATTAGGCATAGATTCCAGACACATCTCACGTTGACCAAATTCAATATCTAAGTTTCTACCCTGTTTTCAAGATATATTATGCTTGTAGTTTTAACTTGATAAGGGCCTTTTTGACACAACCAAGCATATGTGTCCTTGCCTTTAATTTGTATACTTTACCATGTCTTTGTAAAAGAGGTTTACTTTTGATTTTTTTGTTTAGTTTTGTTTTAGGGTTACACTCAGTGATGCTCACAGTTTTTGAGCTCTTGGCTCTGCACTCAGGAATTACTTCAGTAGTCTTTGAGGGGACCCTATGGGATGCCAGGGACCAAATTTAGGCTTGTCATATGCCAGGCAAGTGCCTTACCTGCTTAACTGTTCCTCTGGCCCCAACTTTTGATTTTCTTAAGCCACTCTTTCTCAACTTTTTTACCTTTCAATTGATCAGAGTCATTATAAGGCCATTATAAGGTCAACACATGTTACATGCCAGTTAAGATCATCACCATCTTAGTATATATAATGGTCTGGGACACTCTTGTAGTTTTTGTTGGTTTTTTTTTTTTTGTTTTGTTTTTGTTTTGGTTCATACCTGGTGACACTCAGGAGTTATTCCTGGCTATGCACTCAGAAATCGCTCCTGGCTCTGGGGACCATATAGGATGCCAGGGATCGAACTCAGGTTTGTCCTGGGTCAGCCGCAAGTAAAGCAAATAAACTACTGTTGTGCTATCACTCCGGCCCAATATGGCACTCTTGTTTTTGCTCTTGAATGTCTTCCTCCAGATAGTCCCTTACCTGCTCATCATCTTCAGGAATCTTTCAGTACCATCTATTCTACTCACCATGTCTATTTACCCACTTTCAAAGTTCAACCCTTGCATTTATGTTCCATATCCCATTCCTTTCTTACTGCTCACCTTAGTATCTAAATTAATTTAGATTTTTTTGAATTTTATCTATTGTTTGTGTCCTCCTCTCCCAATAAAATATATGTTCTGTGAAATCAGGGAATTTAGGCTTTTTTTTTGGGGGGGGGTTGTCTATTTTAGTTCATGGTTTTGTTTTTGTTTTACTTTTCTGCCGTTCCCAGAATCAAACCAGGTTTCAAGCATGCGAAGCAGGTACTTTGCAGCAGAATCACATTATTGGTCCAATGCTTTTCTATTTTATTTATTGCTCTGTGCCCTCCATCTAGAACAATACCTGGTTTATTGTAGGTATTTAATAAGTGATTATTGGTTGAAGAAGCAACCTGGAATTCTAGAGCGTCTCTAAAATCCTGCCCAAGTGGGTGGATTGGCTTTACTTCTCCTTGAGCAAGTTTTGACTTGATGCCCTGTCCCTAGAGGTGGGCTTGCTATGTCTGCAACACCTTGTTGCTTCTTTGACTTCTTAAGTCACCTCCTCACCTGACATGCCTGTCTGGAGCGCTCCCAATGTCCAAGACAGTGAGTCTGTTCCTACTCAATCGGCAAATCTTTGTTCCCACCTTTCACTAGTGCTTTTTCTGCTTCTTCCATTGTAGCCCTTACATAGCAGAGACCTTACTTGAGCTTACCTTGTGACTTTTCCTTTAATTGAGTGTTCCCTCCCTAGCTTCCACTCTGACCAGCTGCTTATCTCTCAAAATTTTGATAAATTGATTAAAAAAAAACCTAGTCTGAGAGGTGAGCAACCCTTTCTCTAATGCTTCTTATTTGTGTAATACATACAGGATGGCATTCATATAGGCAGGGGGGTTGTCTCTCAGTTCCTAGCTGCCGTCTGTCTCCTTATTCTCCAGTACTACTCAGGACTTTATTGATCTTGTGCTCGAGAAACTTCTAGAAGCAGTACTGACTGTGGAGACTAGAGGCTCTTCCTAGACTATTTCACAACATATTTTCTCCAGAAAAAAGAAAAAGAACCTTATTCTCTTCAAGCCTGGTGTTACATAACCTAAATTTATGGCTGAAATGAGCCTTCTTTTTCTGCCTGAATAAATAATACTTTGGGGCTGGCTGCTAGGTCTGCTTCATAACTTATGAGGGATCCTGCTGTTTTCTAGGCACACCACCCCCACTCCACCCCACCCCCCAGTGTGATGGGCCACATCTTCCACTCATATTTCTGGAAGCAGATTCTGCCAACATGCCTTTAAAATGTCTTAGCATGTCAGGGAATATCCACCTGGGGCAAGAGATGTGACTATGTGGTCCCGTTTGTTTGCACTTGGAAATCTACTGTGATTCCTTCTAATTTTTTTCTAAGTACAAAAAATAAACAAACAAAAACCCACCATAGACACAGAAAACTAATCAGGTTAAAAGTTGGGTGTTACAGGCATTCACAGTATCACACCATCTGTTCTGCCTTTAGAGAAAATCATTCTCTGATAACTTAGTTTTCAGTCCCGTATCTCCCATTTTCCCATGGAGTTTTGGATAATTTTGTGAGACCCAAGTCAACCTTTCAAAGCCTTATGCTTAATTTTGTTCACAGCTTTATCTTCCTTCTCCTTCCTTTGATTTCCTGTTTGGGAAAAACATAAGGAGCACTGTGAACTTGCCAGGCTGGGACTTATCCTCTCCCAGACTCTCAGAACAACTTTCACCGCTCTTCATTTTTTTTTTCTCTTTTAACTAGACTGCAGGGGCTAGAGGAATAGCACAGAGGGAAGGATGCTTGCCTTGCATGTTCCTGATTTGGGTTCAAGTTCTGGCACCACATATGGTCACTTGAGTGATCGTTCAGTGTAGCCAGAAATAAATCCTGGGCATCATCAGGCATGGTCCCATTCCCTCTCCTGCCTCCCCAAAGAGAAGAGATTATCTGTGATAGGGTAAAGAAGCCCAGACTTGATCTCCCTGGGAAGAGACAGGTATAGGTCTCACTCTGAACTCCAGGGGCTGCTTCATTATCGCATCCTGGTAATTGCGTTTGGACCAGAAGCTTCCGAAATCAAGATTATTTTTTGGAATTATATTAGCAAGATATTAAAAAATGAGACAGGATGACCTCAATTTGCTTTAGAAGAAAGGTGTAAATTATACTACTTAATTTGGTCAAAGGTGCTAATTTTGTAAAGGAGAAGTAATCATATGAGTACTATTAAAATTATTAAAGAAACAGTGTATGTACTAGCATTGAGACATTTCATGTATAATGATAAGCCATTCTTTGAGATACTTAGACTTCTTTTAAAAGTCTAAATGGGGGGGGCAGTGTTGGGCCAAACCTAGTATACTCAGGGCTTGCCCCTAACTTTGTACTCAAGGATCACTCTTCGCAAATCTTGGGGGACCATATGTAGCACTGGGGATCAAAACTGGGTTGGCTGTGGGCCAGGCAAAAAAGCCTTACCTGCTGAATTATCTCTCCAGTTTCAATTAATTTAAACTTAATTTTTGGTATACATTTTAATAATACTTTATTAAAAGCCCCAAATGATTTAATTATCACTACAGATGTTATTTCACTAAAAATTTCCCCTAACACCTGAAAACAAGACTTTGTGCCTATTGAAGCTCATGCTTGTTTCTTACTCAGATCCAGGTATAAACAAATCCATTTTTTTCTAGAAATTAATCTTGCTTCCTTTGTCTTGGGAGCGAGTATTATTCTGAGTCTACTCTCAATGATGTGTTTTGGATTTGCTTTAGTAGTGGTTTGGGGATCAGGGAAAGTCATGTCTCTATCTGGCTAGTCTGTGCATCAGACTATCTCTCTGGTAGTAATTTAGTCTTTTTTTTTGGGGGGGTGGGCACACCCAGTGGCACCGCAGGGGTTACTCCTTGCTCTACACTCAGAAATTGCTCTTGGCAGGCTCGGGGACCATATGAGATGCCGAGGCTCGAACCTGGGTTTGTCCAGGGTCAGCCACGTGCAAGTCAAATGCCCTACCACTGTGCTATGTCTCCAGTCCCAAATTTTGTCTTCTTAAAGAGTCAAATGAAAGGGGCTATAGTAATTGACAGTGTAGGGTGTTTGCCTTGCCTGTTTGCTAACCTGTATTTGATCCCCTGCATTCTATATGGTCCTCAGACCTGCCAGGAGTAATTCTCAAGTTCGCTGGCTGTGGCCCCAAAGAAAAGCAACAAAACAAGAACCAAAGGATATGTCTAGGTTCTGTTCTGCAGCTGGAGAGCATGACAACTGTAAGTCTAAGTCATTAGGTTACAGTAGAAGGAGATGGTTAGAGATAAATGGGCCTCTTTGTCCTTTCCTTCCACTCCTCATGATATCAGAGTTAAAAAATATTCACCTCTTGAGATGGAACCAGAAGACACTACACACCACCCAGTCTTTTTTTTTTTTTTTTGGTTTTTGGGCCACACCCGGTAATGCTCAGGGGTTACTCCTGGCTATGTGCTCAGAAGTTGCTCCTGGCTTGGGGGACCATATGGGACACCGGGGGATCGAACCGCGGTCTGTCCTAGGTTAGCGCAGGCAAGGCAGGCACCTTACCTTTAGCGCCACCGCCCGGCCCCACCACCCAGTCTTTGACATAGGACCTGTACAGAAACTAAGGTCTATAACTTTAGAAACCTGGCAGCAAGAACTGCGAGGCTGAAGAAATGACCACTGAGAATGACTAGGGGGCTGGACAACTGAATATGTCTGGAGCCTTGAGTTGGTCTTATGCCAAAATGCTTTGGGGGTAAGATCTCCTTTTTTTCCCCAGTTTTTTTAATTTTGATCACAGTGGCTTACATATCTTTCACATTAGTATTTTAGGTACATATTAACATTGAATCAGGGGAATACCCACCACCAAATTTGTCCTCCCCCCATCCCAGTTCCTCTTCTGCAACCCATATACCCCACCATCACCCCCCGGGCTCCTAGAGTAGGTGGTCCCCTCTTTGTCTAGCTTACTATCAGTGATCATACATCTGTTTGGACCTGGTGCCCTCCCTTGTTTCTCCCTCTATTTGAGAGGCTAAACTAGATAAATCAGATTATGTGGTTTTGTTTGAGGGAAAGAAAAGCACTAGAATGGGGTAAAAGTAAGAAATAAAAGTAAAAAAATTAAAATATGCTGAAAATGGGTGGAGTCCTTCTAGTGGCTATCAACCTCAGTTTGAGAGAGGACATGAAAAAGGTAATTGAAATACCATAACAATACAAAAATAAATGTCAAAGTAAATATCCAGTGAGCCCTACAACAATAAAGAGAAGCACCACACAATAGTCTTGTTTCTGAAATCAAATCATGCCGGAGTGCAAAAAGAAAGAGAAAGATAAGATAAAATAATATAAAATAATAGGGAGACATCAACTTCAATATCTATACCAAAATAAGGACGTCAAAAAAAAAACAATCAATCAATCAATAAATATATAAGTGGAAAAATGATTATTTTGTGCTTTTTTTCCCTTTATTTTCTTTTTTCCCCTGCATAGGCACAGTAACTATTGGGGATATTATAGAGAGAATTCCCTTGGCCTAGGAGATACAGGGTTTCTCCATCCCTAAAGTATACAGTCATGGGATTAACTATAGACTCCTTGCATAATCATTTACTCTCCCCTCGGTGCTTTTGTGCTGTATTACTTTCCCCAATTTTAAGCTGTATTACGAAGCAATAGTTATCAAAACAGCATGGTATTGAAATAAAGACAGACCCTCAAATCAGTGGAATAGGCTAGAGTACTCAGAGAATGTTCCCCAGACATATAACCACCTAGTTTTTTTTATAAAGGAGCAAGAAATCCAAAATGGAGCAAGAAAAACTTCTTCAACAAGTGGTGTTGGCACAACTGGTTAGCTACTTGCAAAAAAGCAAACTCAGACCCCCAGCTAAAACCATGTATGAAGGTAAAATCCAAATGGATTAAAGACCTTGATATCAGATCTGAAACTATAAGGTATATAAAACAACATGTAGGTAAAACACTCCATGACATTGAGACTAAAGGCATCTTTAAGGAGGAAACAGCACTCTGCAAACAAGTGGAAGCAGAGATAAACAGATGGGACTATATTAAGCTGAGAAGCTTCTGCACCTCAAAGAAGATAGTGCCCAGAATATAAAAGCCACCCACTGAGTGGGAGAAATTATTCACCCAATACCCATCAGATAAAGGACTAATATCCAAAATATGCAAGGTATTGACAGAATTATACATGAAAAAAACATCTAACCCCATCAAAAATAGGGAGAAGAAATGAACAGACGCTTTGTAGAAGAAGAAATGCAAATGGCCAAAAGGCACATGAAAAGATGCTCAACATCACTAATCGTCAGGGAGATGCAAATCAAAACTACTATGAGGTACCACAGATTGGCACACATCACAAAGAAGGAAAGCAAGCAGTGCTGGTGGGGATGTGGAGAGAAAGGAACTCTTTTTCACTGCTGGTGGGAATGCTGTCTAGTCCAACCTTTATGGAAAGCGATATGGAGATTCCTCCACAAACTGAAAATTGAACTCCCATACCACTTTTAGGAATATACCCGAGGAACACAAAAATACAATACAAAAATCCCTTCCTCACACCTATATTCATTGTGGCGCTGTTTACAATAGCCAGACTCTGGAAACAACCAACATCAACAACAACAACACTCATCAACAGATGAGTGGCTAAAGAAACTCTGGTACATATATACAATGGAATACTATGCAGCCGTCAGGAGAGATGAAGCCATGAAATTTTCCTATACATGGATGTACATGGAATCTATTATGCTGAGTGAAATAAGTCAGAGGGAGAGAGAAAGATTCAGAATAGTTTCACTCATCTATGGGTTTTAAGAAAAATGAAAGACATTTTAAGCAGTATTTCAGAGACAAGAGAGAAAATGGCTGGTAGTGCAGCTCATGACATGAAGCTCACCACATAGAGTGATGAGTGCAGTTAGAGAAATAACTACAATGAGAACTATCATAACAATGTGAATGAATGAAGGAAATAGAAAGCCTGTCTTGAGTACAGGTGTGGGTGGGGTGGGGAGGAAGGAGATCTGGGAAATTGGTGGTGGGAATCTTGCACTGGTGAAGGGGGTGTTCTTTACATGGCTGTGATCATACAACTGCAAACATGATTTGGAATCATGTTTGTAATCATGGTGTTTAAATAAAGATAATTTAACAATAAAAAATCTTTTTTTTCAGGCTCTGGCCTTCTTTCCAATTTCTTCCATATTTAACTATGCCTAGCAAATAACAACTGCCACACACATATTTTTTTTAGTGTATCTCCCATCTCTAAAGAAAAAAAGGGAGTATACTAAACCTTTGGTATTGGTATTAATGACTTTATTGGTGATACAATAATTTTCACAAATATAACTGCTAATGAACTCTCTCCTCTTTTTTTCTATTTTTTATTTCTATATTCTCTTTCTATTTCTTAATAACTTTGCTCTCTGTCATCCTGAAACAAATTTATTATGATCAGTTATGTCAACTATGTGATACATTTTCTTTAAATAAATAAAAAAAATATTCACCCTATGTTAAAGTGGAAATGACAAGTGGAATCAATTGATGTTTAAAGTGTGGGGACTCTACCAATAATCCAGAATCAGATCAAAATGGCTGTTTTGGCTAGTGTTATAAAATGTTTGCTAAAAGGATGTTTTAGTTGTGAAACATCAGTTATCAGGTTGCCTGGCATATAATTATTTGGCTGAAGTGTCCCTCTCCTTTCTTAGCTAAGTTTATTTAAGATTGTGCCTGTTTATCCTGATGGCATCGAGGAGTTGCTTTATAAGGAAGGTTTCCTGGAGGGGAGTACTGTATTACTGCATCATGGAGAGGGGCCAAGTGGGGGATGTTGGTGGTGCTGAGCAGTCTGGCAGATCTGTAGGGAGAAGACCTTTGAAATGGTCCGATTAGAACTGACACAGAAAACAAAGAGCAGGGATCTAACTACGGGCTACTAGAGTCAGAAACAGAGACAGGTCGACCAGCACTGTGGCTGGATAGAGAGAAGGGGACCAGATTATTAGGGCATAGTTAGTGAGTCTTACTTAACTTCTTGCTGCAATGATGAGATGATAATGATGAGCCAGAAAGGTGACTGAAGGAACTGAAAGAAAATTCCCTGGGTTAGAAACATAGTTTTTAGAAACAGATAGTTATATATCAGGATGTGATGACAATAGTCCAGTGGGACCCAAGGAAAGCTTGAATAGTGACACAGAAAAGGAGATAGAGGGAATGAAACCTGGAGCTAATTTAGAGGTAAAGTCCGATGTTCTCGTAACTCATAGCATCCTAAAATATAAGTGAAAATAGGATAAAAATAATACCTGACTAATACACATATATATTATATACATATATGTATTTTTAACTTGGTATTTCATCAGTTTTCCTTTGTAAAACTTGTCGCCCTTTCAAATGCTTTTGTCTTGCAGTGCCTATGTGAATACATAGAGATGGTAGTCATTGGTGTTGAGTGTCATTGCAGGGCTAGAGACTCCATTGCCATTGCCAAGCAGAGGCAAATAGGCACAGATCTATCACTAACCAGGAGGGAGGCTGGATCCTGACAAGAGAGTACAAGTTCCTCTTCTACTGGCCATCTGTTATAGAAATTCAGACTATCCTGAGCCTCCCCCCCCCTCCAATGCCCTCCTACACATCTTTCTTCTGTTTCTGGGAACAGATGCAGAATGTTCTGGAATAGAGCATTTCAGTGATGGTATGATTTTGGTCTTTGCACAAACTTGGTGACTGAGGGTCTTAAATGCTGTGCTATAAAGAAAAACCCTTTTTGTCTGCCTCTGGTTCCTTGACCTTAGGAGAAAGGTCTGTATTTCTTGCTCCTATCAGAAGAGACCCTTAGTTGTCTAGGAACATGGTTCTGCCAGAAGAACTGCTCTGCTCTCACTTCTAGTGGAAATCTTGCTTTTCAGAGAGAAATGTCTGGTTTGCAGTGGAGTGGTTAGGGTTGGTGTCTGAAGAGGATAGAGGGGCAGTGTGTGGGGGGGGCCGGGGGGAGTAAGAAGAATCAGAGAACTCTTTTCTTGGTTTGGCAGTGAATAGCTTCCCCTTTTAAACCACTGTTTTCTTCAAAAGTTATTTCCTTTATCACTCCTACTTATTCTCCTAATAGATTTTCTTTTCAATAATTGTTTCCTCACTCAGGATGTTTGTGACTTGATATATATCTAGTTTGATAAAAGAAGAGGCATGCAATTTCAGAAAGCTGGTTTTAAAGGTTTTCTATAGATGAAAGGTAACGTTGAATCGAATTTGTTGGTCTTTTTCACAAACATGTTTTTTTGCCCGACCTTGTTGTCCAAAAGAAGATGATCCTTTTCTTTTTTTTCGCCCAAGAAAGAGACTATCTTTATCCTTAAAAGCTTCAGCCAGGAAGCTTTAGGACTGAGTAAATGACAGAAGAAATAGGTATTGAGAATAGTCACATAAAGTATCTCTTTTCAAATACTTGGATCTGTACATTGAAAAGGGAACTGATGGTTTTTGTGCCTCCTGCTATAAAAACTCACGCCTGTAATAGGGGAGGTGAGTGTTTCATTTATACATTCTTTGCAGCCAGGAACAAAGATTTCCTCAAATACCTGGTGGGAAAAATAATTGAAGAGCAATATGAACTCAATTGATTGCTGCTCTTGCCAGACTCTACTTTCATGTTAATTTCTAGTCTCTCTTTTCCCTGCTTCTGATTTTATGTGTTCCTCAAGGACCTGGCTAATTTGGGTCTTCAGGGGACTCTGAGGCCTTCTTCATGTCTCTTTGTCTCTCTAGCTCAGTCCAGATTTCCAAAGTTCCAGAGTTTCTAAGTCTTCTGAGAGTTGACAATGATGGTCTTATAGAAGTGTTGTCTTTGGTGGGCCAATTAGTAGATGGCTTCTTCTTGTCAATGAGTTATGGTATGAAGCAGGGCCTGAGGTGCCTAGTCCTCTAAGTCACAGCAGCCCAGGCAGGTTTTCCAGAGAACCCCAAGACAGGTGATTGTACGTGTGTGTGTGTGTGTGTGTGTGTGTGTGTGTGTGTGTGTGTGTGTGTGTGTGTGTGTACCGTGTGTACCGTGTGTAAACTGGATGACTTCAGGCTGTCTATACAGTTTCACTCTTGGTTTATCTTTATAAGGAAAACTAGAAACTTGCCAGTGTGGTATATTCTAGATAATCTGCTGAGCTGTGTTCAATGGGACAACAAAAGTAATTAGGGTAGAATGACACATTTGGGCAATTAACTTGGGAATTAACTTGAGTGATTAAGTTCCAAATTCTGTGATCATTTAGGGTATTTGGTAAAACCAAACACTGAAAGTTAAAAACTTGATTTAAGGACCAGGGAGATAACTCAATGGTCTGGGGCATTCGATCTTGACTTGATGCTTTTGTGTCTACAGAGCACCACTGAATGTGGTCCTAGAGGTCCCCAAACACTACTGGCTGGTCCTGGAGGTCCCTGGCATTGAACTGCTTAGCTTGGTTCATCAAGTATGGCTGGAAGCATCCCCTGAAGCCTTGCTTGAGGAGTTCCCACTCTGAATAAATGAAAAAAAAAAAAAAGGAGGTAAAATACCTTGCATGTCTAATTTATTTCCAATCTAATTTCAGGTAGCAGATGAAAAGAACATAACTAGATTCGACTCCTGATAAACAGATGGTGGGTGAACCTAGGGTTCTGCACAGTCTCTCGAAGATTCTCTGTTAGGAACACTGACCAAAAAGCATTTAAAGAACTACAGTTTATTTATTGATATTCTTGTAGGGCTTATTTTCTTGTTCTAGAGTGCCCACTTACAGAATAAGAAAGTTTACTAACAAAGTGATATAGGCAGAAAGTACTAGATGTTTAATGGGGGTTGGGAACTAGGTCACATCTGTGTTCAGGGATTACTCTCAGTTTTGTGGTGGTCTCAGGCCTTCTTGATGGTGCATTGGGGACCATTCAGTGTGCAGAATGGAACCAGGGTTGGCACATGCAAGGCAAATGTTTTTTTTTTTTAATTTTAAAGTGCATTATAAATCTTTCACAGCATCATTTATGGTACATAGTGACAATGAATGAGGGGTATTCCCACCAGTGCTGTCCTCCCTCTGCCCCTGTTCCCAGTATGCATCCTTTTTCTCCCTCCTTTACCCCCCAGAATGCTAGTGCAACTGGTCTCCACTTTACAGATTGTTGTAGATTGAGCATCCATTCCACTGTCATTGGAGATAAAAAGGATAAGAAAAAAGGGAGAAAAAATTTGATGACAACTACCAGAAAAAGAAAGAAGAGAAAGAAAAAAAAAGGAAAAATGGAAAAAAAAAAAGAAAAAAAATGGACCCGGCAAATAAAAATAAAAACAAATCTCTAAATAATAACCACAAGAGTGAAAAAGAGAAAAGTGGAAGAAAAAAAAGAAGGAAAATAAAGTAAAAAACTAACAGATAAAAACAAAACAAGAAAAAGTATGGGTGCTGGAGTGGCAGGGTTGCACGATACAGGAATCAGCCTCAGCAAAACCCCCAGCTTAAAGACACTATATGGTCTCGTAATGCAGGAAAGCATCTCTCAAACTGAATTCCAAGGCCTGTGAATCGAAAAGTACCTTGGCTTTTACTCCCCACAAGAATATATCAAAATACCTAATTCGAAGTCTTATATTGCCTATGGAAGCTCAATACCTGTATAACAATACATCTTAAGTTGTGTATTCCTAAGTATACAGGTAGCCTCCACCACTTGTTTTATGCAAATACCTTTTCTTTTTAACTCAGCTTTATTTGTTCTATTTTAATATATACATTTTTTCTCTATCTTTATCATTTTTGGTGCTGCTTGATACAAAAAGCCTTGACTGGGATTAAAGCACAGAACAAAACCAGACGACAGAGACTGTGTGTGCAGCCTGTCATCCTTACCCAGAATAGCACCAGCAACACAGTATGACACCATACATTTTTTGAATGGGCACAGTAAAAAAAAGGGTAAACCATAAACACAGAAACAAGATCTTTATCTTCTAGGGATAAGAACTCACTTTTTATAGCAGAAGGGTGCCTCCCATCCTGAACATGTGTCATGTGGATACAAAGCAGTTCCCAGGAGATTGGACAGTGTTAGTCCAATCCCAAACCCCAGATCCCCGACGTAGAAATGATACAGCTCCAGGCAACACCACCAGAAACTAAGCTCCATTGGGAAATTTATAATACTGCTCTAGCACCAACTTGTGCCAGTTTTGATATGACAACGACGAAAGGAAAACTTGACCTAAGACCAGGCTGACCTATCACATCACCTAACACTAAATGGAAATCAGAAGAGATATAATCCTTTAAACTGTGAAAAATAAGAGCACCAACAACAGAAAACTGACTTTGACAACCATGACTGAACAGAACCTACCTTGGGACTAATAAGCAAAACCCTACCCTAGGCTATAGCCCAGGACACATAAAAACAACAACAACAACAACAACAACAACATGATGTCTTATTGCAGAGGTCCAACTTGGACAACAGAGACTGAGCAGAACCTTTGGATCCATAATATCCTAGGCTTTGGCTTAGGGACTGAACGAAAACAGGGAGCAAGTGTTACAGAAGACTGAACACAACAACGATGGATAGGAACCTAACATAGAGACTCTATCCTAGACCCAGACCTATAATCCGATCACAAAAAAGCCTTTGGGATGGGGTAATGAGTATATATGGAGTCAGGGGTTGATCCCATGATGGTATGCTCTAAGGATGGAGAAACCCTGAATCTCTTAGGCCACAGGAATTCCCTTTCTTCCCCAATGCTTACTGTGCCTATGCAAAAAAAAAAAAAAAAAAAAAAAAAAAAGGCAAACGTGTTAACCTCTGATCAGTCCTCTTGTTTACTTTTGACGAGTTACCAGGAACACAGCAGGATATTGCCTGAATGGCCCAGAAAGAGTGCTACAATTTTATGTTTTACTTTGCTGTGGAGGCCAGTTTTTTTTCAGTGGTTACTCTGGAATGGGACAATGTACTAAATAAATGTTGAATATGCAGAAAATTCTGGAGTTTCATTGTTTTGAGATTCTCAATAAACAATATGAAAGGGCAGGTGAATGTGTATGTTGATTCTCTCTTTTACAAATATATATAGTGGATAATATAATTTTGATTAAAAAAAAACCCGGCTTTATTTTTTTCACTTGAAAAATATATAGGAAGGAATAGACATAAAAGTGTGAATTTTCTTGAGTTAGACTCACAAGATTAAATTTGCCTATGCTTCTTTCTATTACTCCATCCTGTACTTTTTTTCTTTTAATTTTTGGATTTTTTTTGGGGGGGGCACATCCGGTGACACTCAGGGATTACTCCTGGCTATGCGCTCAGAAATCGGTCTGGGCTTGGGGGACCATATGGGACATTGGGGGATCGAACTGTGGTCAGTCCAGGGTCAGCCACGTGCAAGGCAAATGCCCTACCACTGTGCCATCACTCTGGCCCCTCCATCCTGTACTGTTTTACATAAATTATCTTTCTCTTTTTTTATCAATCAATTTAATAATGGTGATTGCAATTGAATGATAAATTTTTCCTCAAAGGAGATTTTCCCTTTAAGAAACCATAAAATGTTTAAATATCTAAACAGACATTTTACTTTTTAATTTTTATGTTTATTCCATTAGTATGATAGGCTTTAAGTGCTTAAGAGTAGTCTTTCCATAAAAATCTGTTTACTGACACCTCTTCACCTTTTTTCTTCCCAAGTCATATATATGATGATGTTTGGGTTTCTGTAGTGGAAGTGCTCATTTAAAACCTGAATACTTGGTATGGATTCATAATTTTAGTCTCTCTGACTATACTGGGATTTTGACATATTACAGATTAGGTGTTGTATGCGGTGACAAGACTTTGCTGTTATTTTCATTCTTTCTAGTTTGAAATCACACTTATTTGATATGAATGCCTGTGGTAGTCTTTTCGTGATAACTAACCTGATATACATTTTATATGACTTTTTATAGTCTCTATTTAGAGTTTCCAATAAAGTGAAAACAATCTGTAACTTTTAGCTCAGAATCTCCCAGGTATCTTATTTTGAGTCTGTTGTTATAAGTAATTTTCTTTTCTGTATTGAAGTTGGCATCTGATTTTATCTGGTAACTAAATAAGAACGCTTTGAAAAGCACATTTCTCCTATTAGACCAAATAGCATGATTGAAGGATTTAATTAATTTTAAAAACAGTTTGCTTTTAAAACATATTTTCAATAATTTACCTTTTTTTTGCCAGAATGGTAGTAAAAATAATAAAAGCTGTAAAACCTCCCTCCATCCTTTAATATGTGTGATTGTTCTTTTGGTAAGCAAATCTTGTTGGAACATCATGTTTTGTAAATCAAAAATTGCAATAAAATGTGCCCTGCTCTATGTATTGTAGGGAAAGGAATCTTGGACAAATTAGCATGTCTAAGTAATTTTATGAGTTTACTCACAAATTTAGACAAGATTGAAGAAAGTTAAAATCATTCATTTGAAAGTACCTTAAATTACTGATTATGAGAGTATTGAATTTTCTTTCTTTTTAAGCTGAGTCTGAGATGCATTTCTTTTTTATTTCTTTTCAAATTTTTTAATAAGTTACTGTATTTAACGATCATGCTTACATAGTTGCTCATGATACATTGCTCCAAGACCAATCCCACCATCAACGTAAAATTCCTTCCACCATTGTCCCCAGATTCTCATATATTCCCAAGCCTACTCTTCTGGCAGGCACAAAACAATATATTTTATATTGCTTGTTTACAGGTAAGTGGTCATAAAATCATTTTTTAAAAAAAAGTATATTTCAGTGAGATCATTAAATCCTTTTTTTCAGAAGGCTTGCTAAATGATTTGTTGCTAGTTGATTTTCTGTTCTCTTTTATTTCTGAACATTAGGTGGCTTTGAATCCTTGTTGACATCTCAATTAGTGTCCTCAATTAGTGTCATCCTACTAGGATGACAGGACTGATTAAATTTGGAGTGGCTGCGTAGTCCAGGAATTCCAAGCTAATATTGCTACATTTTTGGGGTGCGTATTTGGCATCCAGGCAGTTCTGAGTATGAGAAAGTGTGTGTGTGTGTGTGTGTGTGTGTGTGTGTGTGTGTGTGTGGTGGGGGGTGGTGGTGGTGGTGGTGAAGATTGGAAGGGTGCCTGCACTTCCTCCAAAAAAGTTCTGGAGTACTCAACCCAAATACTTGCACACCTGGAGATTTGGTTGATGATTTGGCATCTCTGCAGAGCTCAATGGTTGTTTTCTGAAGCTGGGCTGCTGGTGAAGCGGTGATTGTGCGTGGTGAGTGCAGCTGGGGTGGCTTCATCTGGGCAGGAAAATGAATCCAGGGCATACTTTATCAGTATAAATCTCTTAGAAGTGAATGCATGCTCTGCAGATGAGCAAGTAGGTACAAGCAAAGGGAGCACTCACTGCTTAGCAGCTTTGCTATCACTACGGAGAAGGATAGCAAAGCCAGAATTTCTTTCCCTGGATTTCTAAGTAGAATAAAGAAACAAGTTTATCTTTTTTTTTTTTTTTCACCTTTGCTTCTAGTTCCATGTGCTCATTTATTGCTCCATCCTTAAAGACATAAGTTCTTGAGCATATTAAGATATGGGCAGCAAAAGAAGAAATACAAATGGCCAAAAGGCACATGAAAAGATGCTCCACATCACTAATCATCAGGGAGATACAAATCAAAACAACTATGAGGTACCATCTCACACCACTGAGATTGGCACACATCACAAAGAAGAAAAACAAGCAGTGCTGAAGGGGATGTGAAGAGAAAGGAACTCTTTTTCACTGCTTGTGGGAATGCCATCTAGTCCAACCTTTATGGAAAGCGATATGGAGATTCATCCAAAAACTGGAAATTGAGCTACCATATGATTCGGCTATATCACTCCTAGGAATATATCCCAGAAACACAAAAATACAATACAAAAATCTCTTCCTTACACCTATATTCATTGCAGGGCTATTTACAATAGCCAAGACTCTGGAAACAACCAAGATGCCCTTCAACAGATAAATGTCTAAAGAAACTGTGGTACATATACACAATTGACTATTATGCAGCTATCAGGAGAGATGAGGTCATGAAATTTTCTTATACATGGATGTACATGAAATCTATTATGCTGAGTGAAATAAGTCAGAGGGAGAGAGATAGATGCAGAATAGTCTCAAACATCTATGGATTTTAAGAAAAATGAAAGACATTTTTGCAATAATTCTCAGAGACAAAAGAGAGAAGGGCTGGAGGATCCAGCTCACGACATGAAGCTCATCACAAAGAGTGATGATGCTGTTAGAGTAATAACTACATTGAGAATTATCCTAACAATATGAATGAGGGAAGCAGAAAGCCTGTCTCAACTACAGGTGGGGATTGGGTGAGGATGAGGGAGACTTGGGACATTGGTGGTGGGAATGTTGCACTGGAGAAGGGGGTGTTCTTTACATGACTGAAACCATACAACTACAATTATATTTGCAATTACAGTGTTTAAATAAAGATTAAAAATAAATATGAAATACAAAAAAATAAAGATATGGGCATCAGGGGCTGGAGTGATAACGTAGTGGGTAGGGCATTTGCCTTGCACGTGGCCAATGAAGGTTCAATTTCCAGCATCCCATATGGTCCTCTGAGCCTGCAAGGAATGATTTTTGAGTGCAGAGCAAGGAATAACCCCCATGTGCCACTGGGTGTGGCCTAAAAACAAACAAACAAAAAGATACAGACATCAGGACCGACATTTCATTATCTCTACCAGTAAACAAAACTCCTGATAACATCTCCAGCAGCAAAGGAAAGTCTAGATAGCATTGCTGGTGTTGCTATACTCCCACTCTTGTCATAAAATGCAAACTTCTTGGAAGTGATGAACTGCTATTAGTATTTTAGGAAAGATGTACATGTATGAAGCAAACCTCTATTGTCCTGCAAATTGTTTTTTAAGGCACTCTTAGGGTCAGCTGCATCTGGACCTGGATCATGCCAAGTAGGCTGTTGGTTCAAGAATCCCCAAATAGCTCTGTTACTGAGCTATTTATTTGAATGGCCTTGCAGATTCTAAACATGATAGATAAGGTTTGCATATTTGAATGAATTAGAAAAAAATTAAAAAAAATTTTCCTTACCTCCACCCCTCCCAAGCCTCATCATTTAAAAAATCCCTTAGATAGATACTGTATAGGATCTGGAGAAATGATACAAGAGTTGTCTTGCCTTGCAGCCCACTGAGAATAGATCCTCCTCCTCCTGTGCCCAATATTTTCCCACGACCACCATCAGGAATGATCTTTGAGCACAGTCAGGAGTAAACCCGAGCCCTACCAGATGTGGCCCTCAACCCCTCCAATAATATATGCAAAAAGTAATATATATATAAACCATTTTAGCTTTCCTCAGATAACAACATTTCAATGTTATGAACACATTTCAATATTCCCATTTAGCTATTTTCTGCTTTAGAATGTTTGTCTCTGGATCATAAAACCAAAGTATCCCATGAACCCTGAGTGTTTTTGCATGCAATGGATATGTAGGGGCAAATCAGTGGTCAACCCTGAACATGGAAACAAGAGGAAAGTGGAGGGGATTTTGTGGACTCCAGGGTTCAAGGCACAAGTTTCAACACTTCCCAGAAGGGATGGTCCCTGATCTCTGTAGCTAATTTGGGATCACCCTGTTTATATGATTTGTTTTGGATTCCAACTCAGCATGCCAGTCTACCCTCTCAGCTCTCTGAATCACAAAGAAACCCACTTACTAGCAAGGGCTAAGAGCCTGGAGCATCTTTCTGACCTAAGTGCTGAGCCAGGGAGACAGACTCAATACCCTCCTCCCCACCACCCCCCTAGTTTCTCTCCTTGATGCAGGCGATTTTCCATTCCTAGTCAAACGGTGGTGCTAGTTCTTTAGTTTTGAGTTTCTGTATTTCCTAATTTCATGGTCATAACAATCTCCTGTCTCCGAAGGCATTTCACCCAAACTTCAAGAGCAGGCTCCACACTGAAGACGCCTTAACCAATTTGATGCTTTTGTTTCGGTGAAAAAGAAGACAATCCGGTGACATTCTCTTTCCAAGTAGGTACTCTTCAATCCTCTTCTAAATGTACATTTATTAAAAACAACAACAACAACAACAACAACCCTAGCCTTCTTCTTCTTTTTTTAATTCTGGCCAAATATTTACTATTTACAAGTGTGATGTGACCTAAAACTTCCCTCTACTGTTCAAAAGCTGTTTACTTTTTCTCTTGGTGCTCCAGGAATATTTTTGCAAAGTTGTTGGCCAGTTAGCACAACGGCGTTTAAGGTTCATGCTTGACTCAGTGCAGTGGAAATTCACTTTGGAAATAATATTCAGCTGAGTCAGAGGCAACGGGACTGGCCTTTTCTTAGTTCAGGGCTTGACAGGCTGTTTGGTCTCACGTAACCTATATTTATGGGTTCCACTTCTAGTTCAGAGGTGCTGTTGGTGGAATGTGTTGAAATTTGCAGAGTTCTTAATCGAGAGCCCCACAGGATCTTGGAAAGGCTCTCCTTGTTTTCGTAATCTTGAGGTGCAGTAATTTAGGTGTGTCTGAAAGAAACAACAATCAGAACAAGCCAGGATTCGTTTCCTGAGGGCAGTTATGATTTTGAAAAGCTGCACATTCTAGCAATAATGAAAAAAAAGAAAAACAAAACAACAGCAAAAAGGTGGGGGTGAGTCCCCCCGTGTCTTTAAATGAACCAGTTGCTTTAGGCAACTTTTGGGTCCTGCCCCGGCATTTCTTCTGCAGTAAAATCCTGGTCACATTTTGCTACGGGATCCTGAACTCCTCCCCCTAGCAAACAAGCAGTCACCCTCAACCGATGCAGGATACTTTCAGTTTAGTTGGAGCCAAGGCAAAAGCAGCAAATGTGCATTGAGTTCTGAGTTTCATGCTTTCAAGAAGAAGTCAACGGTTCTAGTTCTCTCAGACATGCCCAGTGAAGCCAAAGGATTTAAAAAAATTTTTTTTGACAGTATACGGGCTGGGCTTTATCACATTTTGGAACCAGGCCACTGATTTTTCCAAGATGCCAGATTGCTTTTGACTTTGAGCGTCAGCCTTGTGAGCAGTTCCCAGTATCAGGTTGCTGAGAGACTCCTCTGGCTTTTGATCTGTTGTATGTAGATACGTATCTATTCCGAAATTGCAACGTTGACATTTATTTTGCAGTGAACCGATGCATATAGGAGAGAGAAGTGTTTGAATTGAATCTCAAAATGAACTGAGTCAGTAAAATAAAATATACCCACTTTAAGCCCTGTAATCCTGTGCTGTTTCTCTAGAGCAAATAGTTGACTCTATCTCCTTTGTATCCCATAAAGATTGCTGGCATGCTTGGCTAGCATGCATCAGAGGTTAGTGGCAGTAGTGGAAAGGGTCTTATATTCTTTTTTAAGAAATTGGAAATTAGGGGCTGGAGAGATAGCATGGAGGTAGGGCATTTGCCTTGCATGCAGAAGGACGGTGGTTCGAATCCTGGCATCCCATGTGGTCCCCTGAGCCTGTCAGGAGCGATTTCTGAGTGTAGAGCCAGGAGTAACCCCTGAGCGCTGCTGGGTCTGACCCAAACCCCCCCCCCAAATAAAAAAAAATTGGAAATTAAAACAATGTAGGGATTTGATATATAGAAGAAAATAGTGCAAGGTTTTAAATATGCATATCAGGATTATATTTACCCTGAGGAAATTTTCCTTAGACTTTGGGCATCTGTGCTATATTCTGTTCTCTTGATGGTTCAAGGAACACAGTTCATGGGTCTTGAACTGACATTAAGAACAATGTCAAACAATTGTCTTAGATTTTGAGTCTGCTAGCATCATCCTCACCAAGGCTCACTCCAAGCCTCTTTACATTATAAAGATTTACAGAGGTGCCATCAAACATTTTTACGTGTTGTAACTTAGCATTCTTTGAGCATCGTATTCACTAAACTTTTTTGGTCAGAACACCTGCTGGGGTTGTTGTTTGACTTCAGCTGGTTTTGGACAGAGAACAACTTTATTGTATGATTGTAGATTGACAGAGTGATCATGACAACTATAATCTGTCCAAATTGCCAGTAGAATACTCCTGGTGCTGCCATGACAGCAGTTGATATGTGATTTTCCCCATCCTTCACTCTCTGGGCTGTGTCTCTGAAGTTCATTTCCTCAAACCAGTGAAGCCCTTGCAGAGGATAAAAATGCTGCCCCCACCCCGAAACTGTTTGGTCTGGTGTTTTGGGCCACACTCAATGGTTCCAGGGAATACTCATAACTCTGTGCTCTTAAGTTGTTCCAGGTGCTATAGGGTATTGAACCAAAGCCTCTTACATTCAACGCATGCGCCCTGGCTGCATGAAGAGATGGTTTTGTTTAGGTTTATTTTTACACATATTTTACCATATTTATTGTGAATAGTCATGAATAAACAGAGACAGGATGGCAGTACAGCCTCAGAACTAACTCTAGAATCAAGCTGTCAAGTGCAAATTCTTCACAATTTATGACCAGGCATAAACTCCTCAATTCTTTATAAATAATTTGTTTATCTAAGTACTGCGGTTACAGAAATTTTCACGGTTTGGTTTCAGTCATAGAATGTACACACCCTTCACCACTGCAATTTTTTTCTGCCACCACTGTCACCCATTTCCCACCCCAACTTCACCCCCTGTCTGTCTCTGGAACAGGCGTTTGCCTCTGTCTCTCTCACTATCATTGTCATGGTAGTTGTCATTGTGGTTAGTGCCCTAGCTGCACTTACTACTCTTTGTGGCAAGCTTCATATCATGGGCTGGTCCGCCTGGCACTCATCTCTATTGTCTCTAGATATTATTACTATGCAGTCTTTTATTTTTCTTATATCCCACAGATGAGTGAAACTATGTTTATCCCTTTCCCTCTGGCTCATTTCATTCAGCATAATACTCTCAGGTCCATCCATGTATATTCATGCAAATTTCATGAATTCATTTTTTTCTAAATGTGGCATAGTGTAGATATAGCAGTTTCTTTAATTACTCATCATTTTTGGGAAGTTAAGTTGTTTCCAGATTCTGGCTATTGTAAATAGTGCTGTGGTGAACATAGGAGTGCATTTTGTATTGTGTTTTGTGTAAGATATATCCCTAGGAGTGGTAGTATCATATGAAAACAAAATTGTAAAATCACCTGACATGTCATATATCAAACCCTGGGTGAATGGGTCTAAAGCACATGAAATAATCCAAACCAGACTGAAGGTGAAACACAGGTAATCTTGCAGTCGTCTACCTCATATCAAGAGCAAGCTTCGTGCCAGAACTGTCGTCATTATTGAATACACCAAACCCAGATGGCGGAGTAAGGATAGATAGATCAGGCTATCCTGAGCCAGTCCAGCCCAAGTTTACACGTAAGACAATATCTGTTTTGGGTTAAAACCAAGTTATAAACAAACAGATACAAAAGAACCAGGGATGATCTTTGTTTTGGGTGAAGTCAAGTAGTAAACAGATACCAAAATGATCATCGAGGATGATCATTGTTTTGGATTAAACAAGGTTAATCTAACACTCAAATTTCAGTTTTTTAAAGGAATATTGTTTCTTTTTTTTTCCCTCCCAAAAAAACCCCTGAAAAAAAACCACCACCAATTTATACTAGCATATAATCCTCCATTGTGTGTGTGTGTGTGTGTGTGTGAGAGAGAGAGAGAGAGAGAGAGAGAGAGAGAGGGAGAGAGAGAGAGGGAGAGGGAGAATTGTGTGTGTGTATAAGAGAGAGAGAGGGAGAATTGTGTGTGTGTGTGAGAGAGAGGGAGAATTGTGTGTGTGTGTGAGAGAGAGGGAGAATTGTGTGTGTGTGTGTGTGTGTGTGTGTGAGAGAGAGAGAGAGAGAGAGAGAGAGAGAGAGAGAGAGAAGGAGAGGGAGAGGGAGAGGGAGGGAGGGAGAGAAAGAGAGAAATCCTGTCGGAATATTGTTTCAATCAATATTGTTTTCCCGAAAGGCTGGAGTAGACAACATTCCCGCCAGCAGTGAATGAAAATTTCTTTCTCCCTCATCTCTGCCAGCATTTATTGTTCTTGTTTTTTGTGATGTGTGCCAGTCTCTGTGGTGTGAGATGGTACCTCATTGTTTTGATTTGTATCTCCCTGATGATTAGTGATGTGGAGCATTTTTGCATGTGTCTTTTGGGCATTTGTATTTCTTCTTTGAGGAATTGTCTGTTCATTTCTTCTCCTCATTTCTGATGGGGTTAGAAGTTTTTTCTTGTTAAGTCCTGTCACCACTATGTATATCTTAAATATTATCCCCTTATTAGGTGGGTATTGGGTGAATAGTTTCTCCCATTCTGTGGGTGGACTGTTTCCTTTGAAGTACAGAAGTTTCTCAGTTAATTGTAGTCCTATTTGTTTATCTCAGCTTCTATTTGCTTGGATAGTGATGTTTCCTCCTTGAAGATGCCTTTAGTCTCAATGTCATGGAGTATTTTACCTACATGTTCTATATACCTTATGGTTTTGGGTCTGATACCCAAGCCTTTAATCCATTTGGATTTGACATTTGTGCATGGGGTTAAATGGAGGTCCAAGTTCACTTTTTTGCATGTGACTGACCAGTTGTGCCAACACCACTTGTGGAAGAGGCTTTCCTTACTCTATTTTGTGTTTCTTATCTTTTTTATCAAAGAGTAATTGATTTTATGTCTGGAGGCCATTCTCTGAATACTCAAGTTTATTTCTGAATATTTAAATTCTATTTTGCCATATGATATGCAGTGATTATCATTTACTCTTGACTCTAAATGCAGGGATCACTTCTGGTAGTATTTGGGGAACCATGTGTTATGGTAGGAATCAAACCTGAGTGGGTTGCATGCAAGGTAAGCATCCTGCACACTGTACTGTTCCTTCATTTTTGTGTTTCTCTTTTTTTAAAAGCAGACAAGTTAGAGATGGCTTTTGATGATAGGTCTGTCATCATCTTTTGATGGTGGTGGGTCTGTCCTCTGGGAAATAACTTAGTAGACTTGGTCATTCCCATGAAAATAACAGCATTGAAAATTTTCCCTCTAAAGAGTGTCAGCTTTTCCTCTCTGGAAGACTGTGACTCATCTTTGAAGATGAGAGGGTTGTATTACATAGTTAGTCCTAAAAAATAATTTTCTGCTAAGGATTTCCCTAGTAGTAACTTACTGGTGGGTATTGAATTCACAGAATTCAATAGTATAAGATATAGTTCTCACCACTTATTACCTATGTGATTTGAACCAATAGTTTTGTCACATTTTCCAAGTAGAGACAAAAAGAGTAGCTATTGGAATTTATATGGAATAAACAAGACTCATCCATTTGCAATCTTTAAGTGTTAGAAGCCCAATATAAATATGGTAAAGTCATTTAGATTCTAAGCCTGTGACAGTGCCTTATAATAGACTAAAATGTGGGTTGAACCAATGACCAGAAATTCTGATCAACCCCCTGAGTTTGCAACCATCCAACTCTCACTGGGAATTTGCCCCTCCAAAGCCAAAGGTCTACCAATCTAGACAGCTGAGCATGCCACCTGGAGGAAGGCTGCTGTTCTTGGAATATACATAATGTATTTGGAAGGAAAGTACAGGAACCAACATCCTTCTTTTCCTTATCCTCCTCCTTTGTGACTCTCAGGATTCTTACTTTTTTTTGTGATGAGAAAAGCAGCAAAGTAGAAAAAGACAAATTCTTGCTGAGACAAGTATGTCCAGAAATATGCTACAAATGCTTCGCATTCCTTTTGATATCTAAAGAGGCATTTTTCTGTGTGGTGGACAGGCCTTCGTCTCTGAACATATAGAATTCTGTGCTTGCTTTCTAATTCAGTGTGATGACAGGAAACTTGAGGTTGTCTTCTTCACTGGCTCCACATTATATATTTACAGGTTGGGAGGTGGTAGTTATCTAATGCTTCCACACCTCTTCCCTTTTTTTTTTTAAATAGGCATTCTAACATTTAATTCGTACAACCTTCTGAAGAGTGAAGTATAATTTGATCACTGTTTTCCAATGGGGGGAAAAAAACCAACAAGACTTTGAAAAGCTAGATAATGTGCTCAGTGTCACATCATTTTATTAAAGACATAGTCTTGAAGGTATGATCCTCTTCTACCAAAGTCCTTCCATTCAGCCATTTCTTGACAGACTATTAAGTTCTTAACATTTGGACCATAAAATTTCTTGCCATAAAGGACAGACAGAGCATCTTGGAGTGAGATGAGAAAATATGAGACTCTCTTGGAGTCTCAGTATTTTCATATATACAATGGAAAAAGTGGTACCTGTGATACAGATGTGTTAGGGCTATTGGTGCAAAGTCTACAAAAGAATGCAAGTGAAAGAACTTTATGGAAAGATCCATTTCATAAAAGACAGTGTTTCTGTGGGAGGCAGGTGTGATGACTTAATTCTGGTAAAGGTAGTCATGCTGGTGGAGTCCTAGGGAATGAGCAGGATAGATAGACAGGATCATAGGTTCTCTGAGCATCCATGACCATGTGCAGGTGGGGAGGGCAATTCCAGAGAGTGGGCACACTTGAAGAAAAGGATTCCAAGTATGGAATGTGGAGTGGGAGAGTGGGGTTTGGAGGGGCTGTTGTTGATAGGTAAAGTCAGCCAATCAGCTGCTTCATCCCTGAGTAGTTCTCTCTTCACAATTTCTAACTTCACCAATTCTCTGAGAAACAAGGGGACTGGTTGCTGCCCTCAGCTTTCTGTGATCAATAAGGCCCATATTAATATCAGCTGTACCCCAAGAACTTCATTCCCTTCCTTGGACACGGGGCTCAGACACTTCTCATGTTTGCTTGTAGCTGTCATTAGCTAGAGTCCTCCCTTTTCCTGCTGCCTTGAAGACAATACTCAGGTTCTTTGTGGGTACTGTCAATCCCGCGGGGAGAGACAGACCATAACAATAGTCTGGGAGCAACTGAAAGCACCAGGCTTGCACAATTTCCAAAAACACTGCCACTGGGAGTTGTTTGTTTTCCTCCCTAATCCCACCAAATTATTTTTCTCATCCAAAAGCTGGTTTAGAAGTTTTCTAATTGGTGTTCCGGAGAAGCTCCTTATTAACTTTCATGAAGGGATAATGAGTGTTTCTCAGATCCTCCCTGCTTCTGCCTCACTTGTTCATAAAAATGGTCTCATCTGCTGAGCCAGAGCCAGAGAACAGTGGGTAGGCATTTGCCTACCATGGCCAACCTGGGTTTGATCTTCAGCATCCCATATGGTCTACCTGAGCCTACTAGGAGTAATTCCTGAGCTCAAAGCCAGGAGTAACCCCCAAGTGCCACCAGATGTGGCCCAAAAACAGCAACCTTAAAAAAAAATGCTTTCATTTGGGTGTTTCCTTTGAGGGTTTTCATAAAGACACTCAGAAATCCACAAGAAAGTTGAGTTCTCTCACAGAGAAATTTATCTTTTGTAAACTTTATAATAAAAAAAAAAAAGCCCACATTTATTTCCCCTCTCCTTCCCTTTATTGTTGTTGCAATGGTTTGTGTGAAGGGGTCCCCACATCCTTGGTTCTAATGTTTGCATGCTTCAGTTTTAGTTCCTGCACCCATTTAGTTGTTGGTGGTATGGAAGAGATACCAGGATGACAAATGGTAGTGCCACCAGGATTGGGCGCTGCAGGTGGGTGGTATTGGGGCTTCAAACACAAGGTCTTACTCTGACAACAAAGACTTACAACTGAATCACATCCCCAGGCTGTCATGCTCTTATTTTTATGAGCTATAATAACTGGCCAAAATTAATTTTCTTAAACCCTTATAAATAAAGGGACTTATTGGGGTTGGAGAGGTGGCACTAGAGGTAAGGCATCTGCCTTGCAAGCGCTAGCCTAGGATGAACTGTGGTTCGATACCCCAGGGTCCCATATGGTCCCCCCAAGCCAGGGGTGATGTCTGAGCTCATAGCCAGGAGTAAACCCTGAGCATCAAATGGACGTGCCCCAAAAGCCAAAACAAACAAACAAAAAAGGGACTTAAGCTATCACATCACATGGGAGTTTATTTAAAAATATTTTATTTTAGTACCACTTGACAAGTAGAAATATAAGATTTTGATATGAATTTTTTAAAGTCCTACTTGCTTTGAGTTTTACTAAAGGTTTAGAATGAAGTTTCTAAGAATCTTATAAAATTCATGTATATACTGTTCATTTTCTTTTTTTTTTTTTCCTTTAGTTTGGTTTTGGGGCTACACCTGGCTGTGCTCAGTGGTTGCTCCTGGTGTTGCTCAGGATCTAGGATGCTGGGGATTAAACTTGAGTTGGCCTTGTTAAAGGCAAATGCCCTACTCTCTGTATTATTGCTCTGGCCCTCAAATCTTTTCTTAGGAGGAGGAACACCCAGATGTTTTCAGGGGTGTCTCCAAGTGGTGCTTAGGGGACCATGTGGTACCAAGCCTTAGACCCGGGCATCACACATGCAAGACAAGTGCTTTACCACTGAGCCACATACCTGGCTTTAAATCCTTTTCCTGATTTTGTTTAATGAATGAATACTATTTACAAGGACTCTACCATAGTTCATAAAGATGGTCCCAGATTTCTATTTCAAATCAGCTGGAAAATACATCAAATACAATATTTGTTTTTGACTCAGCTTTGCACTGCTATTGCTGCTGAACCAAAGTTCTGGGGTCTGGGAATCAAATGTTTTTAGGTGAGTCTATGTATTTCTTTTCTTTTCTTTCTTTCTTTCTTTTGTTTTTTTGTTTTTGTTTTTTGGGTCACACCCATCAGCACTCAGGAGTTACTCCTGGCTCTATGCTCAGAAATTGCTTCTGGCAGGCTCAGGGGACCATATAGGATGTTGAGATTTGAATCACCGACCTTCTGCATGCAAGGTAAACACCTCCATGCTATCTCTCCAGCCCCGAGTCTATATATTTCTTGATCCCAAAATTGCATTGAAGATTTGGAAAAAATATAATGTGCCATGTGATGTTTAGGTTTTAGCTCTCAGACAATCCAGCCACACCATATGATATAGGAGAGTAGAATGTGTTGTGGGTTTGGTATGCAAATTAGAAAAGTATTGTTTTGTTGAGGGAGGCATGACAGAGGGGGCCAGGAAGGAAAGGAAGGAATTAGGGGAATGGGTAGGGATAATTTAGGAAGCCATCTGACCATTATCTTGAAGGATGGGTAGTATTTGCAAAGGATGATGGAAGGAAAAGGAAGAACAAAAGCAACGGCATTGGCAAGTGGTTTGGGAGGACCCATGAAGCAATTTGTCAGAAGTTTTGCTGAGAGGGTATAACATTCTTGAGATAATTTAGAAATGAAGAATTAATGTTCAGTTTTGGACCTGATGTGTAAACATTAAAGATTTGGGGTGTGTTGCTGAGGAAACAGCTCAGAGTGAACCCTTGGCTGGCAGGCACAATGCAAGTCTGATTCCTGCCACCACATGTTCTCTCTAGCCAGGAGCAACCCTGCTGTTTGTGTTCCCCTCCACACCACAGAAGACGTGGGGTAGGTTTGGGATGCCTTAAAAATGTAACAATAGTTAAATACAGTGTAAATTGAATAGTGAATACTTCCATTTGGAGTTGATTGGAATCACCCCTCAAGAAAAGTGTAGTACGATTTCATCTTTTGAGACTTGCTCTTTCTCTTTGCAAGCAAGACTGTTTATGGTTGTAAAGAAGATTTTATTCCAAAAATGGCTAGTAGAGGAGCAAGGAGGTTGGAAGTCAAAAGATTTTCCAGCTAGTTCTTTCATAATGTCATTTTTTTTATATTTATGAGGGGAAAATAGATTTCCGGCCAGGTTCACTATCTGTGGGGTTTGTGTGGTCTCAACTGTATCTGTGGGATTTCTGTAGGGACTCCATTTTCTTTCCCCCATAGCACACAGATGTTGATGTTCACTAGCAAGTCTAAATGTGTGTGTGTGTGTGTGTGTGTGTGTGTGTGTGTGTGTCTGTCCAAGATTGGGCCCAGTCTTCTACCCTACCTTACTGGTATGGATTCTAGCCAATCATAACCAATGATCATTGAATATTAGGACTGATTGTTTTTTTTTTAGAAGTTTGATAAGGATCTTATGACCAGAAATATATTGTAGAAACTTAAGTTGTATTTATATGTATGGTCAAATTGTTTTTGTTACAAGTTGTTTGACTGAAAGCTAAAGTTTCCAAGAACCTCTTAATTTGAAGTGAAGGCTTCGTTTTACTCAGCCTTGAATAAGCTGAAAACCTTTAATAAACAGCTTGTGTGCTCAACTCTCTAATATCCAAAAGTAAAGAGGGCAGAACATCAAACTTTAGCCCACTATCCTACCAGTGAAGACTTTTTGGACCTTTAGAAAATAACATGCTCAAATATATGTGTTCATTTGCAAGATTTTTACAGTAAAATTATTTTACTTGAACAAGTTATAGTTAAAAAGAAAATGGAAATTTATATTAGATTATGATGATCACATTGTTTTATTGATTTTGTTTCATATTTGGGTCATACTTTACTGTGCTTAGGGCTAACTTTGTGAGCCTGTTTGTTTTCAGAGATCATTCCTGGTAGGAAAGGAGGGGAATCATATGAAATGCTGGGGATTGAACCTGCGTCAGACATGTGAAAAGCTAGCACTTCCCCACTGTCCTATTTCTCTGGCTCCTTGAACATCTTTTCCTAAAAAGTGTAAGAACATTTAACAGGATATATATATATATATATATATATATATATATATATATATATACACTCACTTTTAACTAAATTGAAATGTGTAATCAATTTTGAAATTATTTTTGACTATAGATAAAGGGTAAATTGCAGATTTAGCAATTTATTCATAGAAATTTTATACATGTCAGAAAAGTTCTATTTGCTTTCATATTAGGCCCAGGGTCAAGCCAGACCAGTATTTGCTTTCATGAATTTGAGTATTTTAGATACTTTGTATTAGTGGTGTCATTAAGCATCTGGGTTTCTTGTTTCTTGGTTTGTTTGTTTGTCTTGTTTCTCATAGCATGATGTCCTCAAGGTTTATCCATGATGTCATATAATTTTGAATGTGCTTCTTTTTTAAGGTCAATTAGGTTTACATTGAAAATATGCCACATTATTTTTGTCTATTAGTCTCTCAATGATATTTAGGTTTTTTCTACAATAAACTATTTGAGTAGTGCTGCAGTAAACATGAGCATTTTCATCATGTCTTTTGTAGCATGGGATTTTAGTTCTAAATATAATCCCAGATATGGGGTTATTGGAACATCTGGTAGCTTCAGTTTTCATTTTGAAGAGCCTTCATATAATTTACATGATGGCTGTACCTTTTTAAATAACATGATGTGAGGGTTCCAATTTTATCATGGCCTATCCAACTATTGCATTTTGTGGTTTCTTTCTTTTCTTTTTAAGTAATAGACATCCTGACAGGTATGGGTTAACTTCTTATGGTTGTGATTTGAATTTCCATAATTAGATTAGATTAGAAATAATTGAGCATGGTTTTAAAAACCATGCTGGCCATTTTTTATGTCTCTTTGGAGGAAAGTCTAATAAAATTCTTAGGCCATGGGATTTTGAGACTTGCTATTATTAAGCAGCATGGTTGCTTTTGTATTTTAGAGTCGAAGCTCTAATCCACATAAATGCAATGCATATATTTTCTCTTACCATGTAGATTATCTTCAATTTGCTTATTGTTTCTTAGGCTATGCAGAAGATTTTTTAGCTTGAATTAAATCCATTTATTTTGTTTTTGTTGTCATGTAAATGAAGTTACTGCCAAGAACAATGTCATAAAACTATCCCCCTATGTTTACCATCAATAAATTTACTATTTTAAGCCTTACATCTTAGTCCTTAATTCTTTTTCTTTTTCTTTTCATACCCAGTGGCACTTGGGGTTTACTCTTGCACTCAGAAATCAATCTTGGAAGACTCACAGGACCATATGGGATGTCGAGGATTGAACCTAGGCTGGTCATTTGCAAGCAAATGCCCTATCACTATGCTATCACTATGGCCTCTTAATTCATTTTAAGTTGATATTTTTTGGGCTAAGACATAATCATGTGATGTCAGAAATTAAACTTGGGACTTCAGCATAAAAAGCATATGATTCTTATTTTTAAGTCATCTTCCAGGCTACTGAGATGATTTTTGTGTGTTATGTTACATAGCATGTGATTTTATTATTTTACATGTGCATATCCATTCTGCCAATACCATTTGTTGAAGAGAAAATTCTTTCCTTGTTGTGTATTGTAGGCATTTTTGTCAACGATGAATTGACTGTATAGAGTGAGCTAGCTTATTGGTCTATCTGGCTTATGTTCATACAATATTAGTTTGATTACCATAGCTTTAGAAAGTATTTTGAAATTGGAAGTGTGATGCCTCCATCTTTGTTTAAACAAATCTGACATCCAAGGCCCAAATCTCTCATCAGTTGAATGAGGGCATGGCCAGATCAATGTACAGTTTTACAGTTCTGTCAGCAACCTCCATTTAGGACAATGACTTCAGCTACTAATATCATCAGCATGCCAAACCCATAGGATTCTATGCTGAGAATAAAATAGAGACTTGTCATCACTCCAGTGTTAAGGACTCCAGATGGAAGAAGACTTTTCTCTTGAAGCTGCTTAAAATGTTTCATGATCATGAGAATGGGGGTACTGAATCTAGTGATCTGAGGAGAGATGGAAGAGACAAATTGTATTCTTTTTAAATTTACTGTTTAAAGGGAAAGAAAAGGTCTGAACACCAATCGGTTAAAAAAAAGAAAGAAATAAAAAGCAAAGATTTATTGGTATCAGTTTGCAGAAAAGGCCCAGAGGTCACTAAGAAATTTAATTTCAATTATAATAAATATCAAATGATAATACTAAACTCCTGACAAAAATGTTTCTTTGGAGCAGAGAGGTACAGGGAGAGGATGACATTTATAGGGAACATGAAGCATAATATTGTTCATGTTGACTTGCTGATTTATTCCTCCCCATCTTCTAAGCTTCACTAATCAAGAAAAGAGGTGTTTTAACTCTTAATAAAGATTTCCAGAGAAATGTCTCCTAGGAAAGCAAAAAGTAAATATATGCATTTATGATAGCATTTCAATTGCATATGCACTATTAAGGAAAATGAGTAGTTGCCATTCAGAGTAGGTCACAGGTTATTCACGTTTGGACTATGCAAGGCCCTTGCTTCACTTCCTTCTCATCATCTGGATTCTGTCCATTTCACTCCTCCCTTAGCATTTGGAATAGAAGGGAAATTTTAATGTGCCAATTTTCTACTTGTCAGAAGTCAGGCTAATATGCTCAGTAAGAAAATAGATTCATATTGTTAAATAGGAGGAGGTATTTGGATTAAAACTTTAATTTGCTGATGAGATTCCTAGAATCCATTACCGTTATTATTTGAGACCTGAACAGAGTAGACAAGCTTGTAGATTTACAGTCATGTAGCTAACAAGGACTGTATTTGTTTTTCTCATCCAGCTTTTAATTTTAAATTTATGGCCAATTTTATTTATCAAACTTATTCTCAGAGGGGTAGTATTTTCTGTGGTCACAAGGAAACATCTGTGAGTTTAAACCTTAGCAGCAGATAATCAGTTAGAAAATTTGGCATAGGTGGCTTAGATTGCAGAAAAGAAAGATTAATTGAGGCAACTGATTGTACTGAAAATACTGAAGAGCAGCAAAAATACTAAGAAGCAAAGAAATTAGATGTCTTATCACCGACAAACTATACTGAGGTTGTGTTAATTAAGAAACGGCAGATTTCATAATGAATTAACCAGGAGTGTCACGAAATGGCAAGCTGGGAAATTGATGTCAATCTCTACTGCAGAATTTATGGTAGGTTATATAATGGAATGTTGAGTTCTAAGAGATCAAAGGGAAATGCTGGCTCTTTCTTCATCCATTCTCTTAGGTCAAGCCTATCCAGCAAGAAGCCAAGTCAAGAGTTGAGCAATGATGTGATGTGGGCAGTTGAGACAGCCAAAACCGGATAACACATAACCAGAAAGTCACCATGAGGGGAAACGTGGACTGAAAATAGAAGGGAAGGTTTAGGATGTCAAACAATTTGTTTAGGGTCCACCATTTAAATTCACTGGATGAGACCCAATTCCTTGCTTCATGGGTTATGTAGAACACTGTAAAAGCCTTGGTTAAAAAAGATAAGTGCATGACCAAGGTGATTTCTCATGTGCATGATCTTTCTGCGCCTGTATTCCATGTGTGAATAATTAGTTCTATTTCTAGGGGCTGCATTGGAAAACTTAAGTTTGGTAGGAGAGGTGGTTACGCTATCACTGAGAATCTGCCAATTCATTTTCTTTTGCAAACTAATTGAATGTAAAAATCAGTCATCCCACATTCCTCAATATCCTTATGAATTTTTTTTTTTACAAAAAGTTCTGAGGATTCATTGTCTTTGTCACATCTTTATGTGGCAATTGCTGTATTCCCTTGATTTTTAGCAGAATCTACCAGTGAAGCATGTAACAGGCCACGATAATAGACTTTATTACTTTCAGTTAAAAACAAAACTACCAAACTCTCAGACCCAGTTGGTACTTTCCCCCCTTATTTGATATGGAAACCATAAACTTCTTATTCTGAGCAGATGTTTCCTAGACCTAAAATGTGGTAACTGTTCACGAACCCCTATAAATCTATCAGTGTGTACCTGCTAATCCTTAAAACTCCTATTTCAGAGTTCATCTCTCTGGGCTTTAAAAACTTTTTTAATTGAGAAAAAATATATAAATTAGTTTAACTACTGCTCGAAATTAAGGAAAAACACAGTTATTTTTGTAATGCAGGTTGAAAAATAAAGTTAAGAAATTAACAAGTTTTTTTTCTTCTCCTTCTTTTGCCTTGTATATTTGCAGCCATGACAAACCATTTCAAAACAAAAGATTTTTCTTCAGTAACTCAAGGTGATGCTTAAAGTTCACAGTGAAAGATATCAAAATGTTCATTGAGTAGCCTTTGTTGTGTTGAAGTATCATTTATTTATAACATTATGTTTTTTGATTGTACCATTTTAAATCACAAATTGTATACTACCTTAAGCTCACCACTAAACATTAAATTCTATTTTTCACCTAAACAGTTGGCTCTTTATCTGACTTACCCACCCTCCTCTCCTTTCTCTTTTGATAACCGCTAATTGGTTTTATAGTCTGAACATTTATTTTAGTTTTATTTAGTTGATATATAAATTTCTATGAACCACAAGTGAAAATATACAGTACATGTTTTCTCCACCTGTCCTAATTTACTAAACTTAATATCCTCTAGGTTTATTCATGTTTCAAATGGCAGGATTTCATCTTCCTTCATGATAGTGTAGTTTTCCACTGTGTGTATAATGAGCATATAATAACCACCTGATGATATAATTGATATACTTTCTGTTAGGGCATCTAGGTTTATTGCTTTTGTCAATGGTAAATAATGGCACAACAAACATGGCTATATGTATATCTCTTCCCATGTAGTGGTTTCAATATTGGGAATAACAGGATTGTGCTTTTCTTTGCTTGGATCAATTTACATTCTCACCAATTGTGAGAAGTTCCTTCTTTCTAAACTTAACACTTTTTTCTTTTCTTTTGTAAAATAACTACCATACAGGTGTGAGTGAATATCTCATTGCTATTTTTGTCAAACCATGGATTATTCTTGAAATGTACCCAGAGCATTTAATGGAATATTTTATAGTAAAGTAAAAATTTAAGAAAAATTTTACATAGCAAATAAGGATGAAACGTTTTTTTTTAATAATCATGAGGATAATAGTATGCATTTAGTGGTGCTTCTAAATTCCTTATTTTTCCTGTTCAGTGTGTTCATTTATTATCATTTAGCAACATCTGGGTCTTTGTGGTAAGTCTAGACACCACTGAAACAGCAGATGTAACGCTGCTATTAAGTCCTCTGGAGGTTCTGTGGAATAGGATTGATCTACAGGCAACATTAATCTATAGAAATGGAAGCCATCCTAGAGATCTGAGTGGATGGTAGCCTATACATTCTGGGTACATGGAGTTAATGGAGGCACTGTTCACTAGTTTAAAATTTTTTTACCTTTAGCTAAGCTAAAAATGTTTGAATTAATTACATTTTAAAAGGTCTATTGAGCCACTGTGAGATACAAAGTGATAAAGTTATTCATGATAGAGTCTCAGTTGTACAATGTTCAAGCATCAATCCCTTCACCATTGATTACTGCCCTCCACCAATATTCCCAGTTTCTCTCCATGCTCCCAGCCTACTTCTATGACAGACAATTTTCTATTTTCCTTTGAGACATTGTGGTTTGCAATATTGTTCCTGAAGTGATATCATGCATATCACTTTACCAACTTTCAGCATCCAATTCTTGTCCAGAATGATTCATTTCCATTATCATTGTCATAATGAGGCCTTCTCTGATCTAACTGTCTTCCCATATGCCATTATTGCAAGCTTCCTACTAAGGAACAGGCTACTAGGTTTCATAAAAATTTTTATTAAGTAATTCAAACTCAAAAGGCAAACAAAATATTGATTCTTGAGTTCCCATGGTTAAGTGGGCTTGAGGCATTTACCTTTAACCCTTTGTGTCATTTAAGTGAGTAATCAGACCTGTTTTAATTAGGAAAACCTTAAGATTTTACCCATATCATCTTTTCTATTCCTGCTGGTAATCAAAGGAAGAAGAAAAGTAGAGAGACTTAAACTAGAACCAATTTATTCACTCTCTCTGGGAAAGTTGTTGCAAATCTTATTATAGTTTTTTTTTTTGGGGGGGGGATAGAACATAGATAGTGATTGGAAATTTGGGCTGCCATTAAGATATGTATGAACATACTAATTTTCTTTTTCTATCTTCTGGCTTTTCTTATGAATGTGTAGATCTGAATTGGCTGTTTAATCTTGGTAATGATTTTTTACTTGATTTACTTAATTATCTAGTATGTATTTTAAAAAGTTTACCCTGTAGACTTACTATCTGGTGAAAATTCCATGTGTATTTCTTAAAGAGAAGAATATTATCTCTGAGTTATAATCACTTAAAAAATTCCCAGCTTGACTATTTTCCTCAAATGGTTTTGGATATTTCTAGTCAAGTTTTACCTTGACAATTATTATATATTTAATATAATAAAATATTTGTATTTATGAATCCATACTTTCTATATTTGAACTTCATCTCTTTGCTCAATGTTTTTTTGAGGGGATTGGACATTTGTTATCAAATCTTGATCTCCTGCATATAAAGCACAAGCTTCTGTCAATTGAGCTACCTCCCCAGTCTCTCTTTAATATAAATTTAATTGGTAAATCAGGAGAGTTTGTTCAAGAAATGTGCTCTTTGTGTATGAAGTAATAGCTATAACTTCCCTCCCTCCCTCTCCCTTCCCTCCCTCTCCCCTCCCTTTCATCTGTCTCTTTCCTTTCCTTCTTCCTTTCTTCCCTCCCTCTCTCCTTCTTCTGTCTCTCTTTCTCCCTCCTTCCTTCTCTCCTTCCCTTCTTCCCTCCCTCCCTCTCCCCTTCTTCTGTCTCTCTCCCCTCCTTCCTTCTCTCCTTCCCTTCTTCCTTCCCTCCCTCCTTCATTCCTTCCTTCCCTCTTTCCTTCCTTCCCTCCTTCCTTCCTTCTTCCCTCCCTTCCTTCCCTCCTTCCCTTCCTCCTTCCTTCCCTCATTCCCTCCTTCCTTCCTTCTCTTCTTCCTTCCCTCCTTCCTACCCTCCTTCCTCCCTCCGTTCCTTCCTTCCCTCCTTTCTACCCTCCTTCCTTTCTCCCTCTCTTCCTTCCTCCCTCCCTTCATTCCTTCCATTTCTTCTTTCTTCTCTTTCTCTCTTTCTCTCTTTCTTCTTTCTTTCTTTCTTTCTTTCTTTCTTTCTTTCTTTCTTTCTTTCTTTCTTTCTTTCTTTCTTTCTTTCTTTCTTTCTTTCTTTCTTTCTTTCTTTCTTTCTTTCTTTCTTTCTTTCTTTCTTTCTTCTTCATCCATTCCCTCCCCTTTCTTCCCTCCATCCCTCTTTTCCTCCCTCCTTCCTTCCTATCCTCCTTCCCTCTCTCCTTCCCTTCTTCCTTCCCTCCCTCCTTTATTCCTGCTGTCCCTCCTTCCAACCTTCCTTCCCTCCCTCCTTAATTCTTCCTTCCCTTCTTCCTTCATACCCTCCTCTCCCTCCTTCCCTTCTTCTTTCCTTCCCTCCCTCCTTTATTCCTTCCTTCCCTCCTTCCTTCCTACCCTTCTTCCCTTCCTCCTTCATCTCTCCTTCCTTCCTACCCTCCTCCATTTTCTCCCTCCTTCCCTGCTTCCTTCCCTCCTTCTTTTCTTCCTTTCTTCCTTCTCTCTTTCCTTCCCTCCTTCCCTACATTTCTTTCCTTCCCTCCTTCCTTCTCTTTCTCCATCCCTCCCTCCTTCTTTCCTTTCTTCCTTCTCTTTCTTTCCTTCCTTCCTTCCCTCCTTTCTTTCCTCCTTCCTTGCTTCCTTCCCTCCTTCCTTCTCTTTCTCCATCCCTCCCTCCTTTCCTTTCTTCCTTCTCTCTTTCCTTCCTTCCCTCCTTCACTGCTTTCTTCCTTCCCTCCTTCCTTCCCTTCCTCCTTCCCTCCTTCCATCATTTTTGCTTCCTTCCCTCCTTCCTTCCCTCCCTCCTTTCTTGCTTCCTTTCCCTCCTTCCTTCTTTCTTCCTTCCCTCCCTCCTTCCATCATTTTCTCCTTCCCTCCTTTCTTCACTATCTCCTTCCTTATTTCCTCCTTCCTTCCCTCCTTCCTTTCCTCCTCTTTTCCTCTTTCCTTTTCTTTATTCTCTTTCTCTCTCCCTCCCTCCCTCCCTTTCTTCAAGGACCAGAAAAATATTTCAGAGAGTTGCATTGCCAATGGAAGACCTGGGCTTGTGATTGGCACTCCATAATACTTTAGTACTCCAGTAGTTTTAGAATAAGTAATAGTAATATTCTAGGAAAGCTTTTTTGCTGCATTTTGTCCCTCCTCAAACCTTTACTATAGTATTTAGCAAGTAAAAACATTTGCTGATTTTACTTGTTTCTTTCTGATGTTGAGGAGGGAGACTAGGGCCTCAAACATGGAAACATGGCTCACCTACGAAGCCACATTTCCTGAGACCTGATTCATATTTAACAATACAGTTTTCTTCACTCAATTGCCTTGTGAAATTAAGCAACAAGATGTGTGTGGTTTCATTAAGTCTAAAATAATAAAATATCTTTAGAATAAAGACTGCATTTCAGTGGCAGGAGTGGTAGTATTGTGTGTAAGGCCCTTGTCTTGCATGCAACTGACCTGGGATTAACTCCCATCATCCCTGATGGCTTCCCAAACACTGCCATGAGTAGTTCTTGAGTCCAGAGTCAGGAATAACCCATGAGTATCATCAGGTGTGACATCACAATCAAACCAAACCAAACCAAACCTTACCTTTGAATTTCAGTGATGTCAAAAGTACAGATGATGAAATCTTACATTCTCAGTCATTGGGAAACATTTCTACTAAATTTAATTATTCAAAATGACAAGTGGCAGAAGGAAAGAAAAACCTTAGTCGATGGACTAGTAGTCATTTCTCTCATATTGAGGTCATTAATCACATTATTTTGCACTTAGAAACAGACAAAAAATACCAATCTACTGAAATTTCAAGCTTGCCTTTTTCCTTTTAGAAAAATAGAATATTGCTAAGCTAGTTCTCTAGCTTTTTGACAACACACATATATACAAGAATGAAAGCACAAATCATGCTCAGGAGTAGGTAGCCATTAATAAAGGTTGTGTGTTTATTTAGCAGTTTGTAAATCCAGAGCCTGTCTTGTGATGGACAAGAGTCAAAACCTCAAAATTTGTGAACGTCATGCTATCCTTTAAAATGTCCAAAAAGCACAGGAAGTCTGACTCATCTGAGGGACACCAGTATATCTATTTTTATGTAACTGTCCCAGTGGCAAGGGAGGGCTGTGGTGTGGGACACAGGTCTGTCTGCCAATCAAAGAGGCCAGAGGCCCAAACCTACTTCCACTGAGGTCCAGACTGGCCTGCGTGTCTCAGTATGGAAACACACTCATTGCAGAACTGGCCTGTTTGAAGTATTTCAGGAAAAAATGACTAGTTGTGTTGGTTGAATTGGTCTATCTTGCTTTTCAGGACATGGGGATATCTAATAGGATAGGTCAGGACCATTTTGGGGGATAGAAATGCTGTTTTGGGGTATGCATGGGGCCATGATGGATTAAAAAATACCAGTGAATACTCCTCTGGCTCAGGGATTTTAAATAAATTTCATTCTAATTCTTACATTAAGAGACTGAGCAGCTGTTAATGAATTCTCCTATTAATCACAGGTCTCCATAAGGACTGAGCTATCATAGTTCTTCACTTTCAAGTAGACAGTACCTAGAGTTGTGTATTTCTTCAATGCAGGAAGCTAAACTGGGTGGTGGCATGGAGGGCAAAGAAGAAAGGAACAGGAAAGGGAGGACTGGAACCAAGCAATTCCAGCAAATGTCAACTGCTGGTCGTATGCCTCCCTATATGCTCCAAGGATATCCCAGGTAGGTCACAGGTGAAACTTGCATAAATACAGGGTCCTTGCATGAGTCTAGGAGGTAACTCAATTGGACAGGAGCAACAGTGGGTGTACAGAAAAGAAACAAGGTTGAAAGTAGACTGTGTTCAGCAAAAGGTTGAGAAATAAGGATCTTCCCTCCTGAGGCCACTGGAAATTGAATCTGTGTGAATCTCTTGGTATTTTCCAATATGCCATGTCAGTTCTTACTTGTGTTTCTAAGCATTTGTTCATCTTTATAATGTCTTATATTTTTTTGTTTTGAGGTCCTGGATTCAAAGCTGGAAAAGGTCTGAGTCTGAGTTGTACTATTGCAGGAACTTTGAAAGAAATAAACAAACCATTGATAGTCTTGCTGTTGTTGATTCTGAACATTGTTTGTGCTAGGATCTGACATTTGGCCTATGACCATTTGGTCTAGTCCTGGTACTAGATGGGATAAACACTTATGCTTCTCCCTATTGCCAACTTCCTGTAATGTATGGCCCCAAATGATACTATAACTATTCCAATGGGACTTGGCTCAATCAATTCCCCAACCCTAACCTATTTGCTGCTTAAGTAGCAGAATTGGAATCAATTTCCTTCTTTCTTCTCTTTATCTCTTTCATTTTCTTTTATTTTTCCCATTGAGGGAATCAAACTTAGGGTCTCACACATGCTTTTTCCTCCCATTTACTAATCACATAGAATATCAAAGTTCCTGAACTTCCAAAAACAGTTGTCTATTAAATTGTGGTATTATTTAGAAATGAAGGGTTAAATAATGAAGTAAAATATATGTTGCTAGGCAATATTGTTAAAGCTCACACTTGAGGTTGAACCTCTAGATTCTTTTTTTGGGGGGGGCCACATTAGTGGTGCTCAGGATATCATGTGGTACCTAAGACCCATCTCTAAACTCTGGGATACAAAACATGAATTCGGTCCTTTGAGGTATCTACCCAGCTCCCTTTACCATTCTTTTTAAGATACATCTTCAGAGTTACAAAAATCAATTCTTTTAAAGTCCCATTAAATTTTTTTTATCAAGACCATTGTGTATTACAAATTCTTTATAATTGTATTTCAGGAATATTAGTCACAGTGAATTAGGGTCATTCTCACCACCAGTATTGACCTCCCACCACGAAAGTTCCCAGCTTGTATCCCATACCTCTGCTTTAGCCCACTTATCTACCAGTGTAGGAGGTCCATTTCATGTTTAGTTTATTCTAGTTTAGGTCTCTTGATTCTTGGGTATTTAGTTTTGACCTTTTTAAAATATTTTCCCCACCAAATGCACCTGAGACCACTTGGCCCCTAGACCACATCCATACTTTTTATTCTCAAATTGTAGAAAGACATAGAAATATGAGGTAAAACAAAATATTTTGTTTCCATAGGTTCTATGAAAAATAGATAGGAGCCCCTTTCAGGAAGATATATAAAGGGGGACAGGTATTTATTTATTTATTCTTGGTTTTTTTTTTTTTTTTTTGTTGTTGGTTTTTTTTTTTTTTTGGTTTTTGGGCCACACCCTGTGACGCTCAGGGGTTACTCCTGGCTATGCCCTCAGAAGTTGCTCCTGGCTTCTTGGGGGACCATATGGGACACCGGGGGATCGAACCGCGGTCCGTCCTAGGCTAGCGCAGGCAAGGCAGGCACCTTACCTCCAGCGCCACCGCCCGGCCCCTATTTATTTATTTATTTTTCATAGGTGCAGCAAACTTTGAAGGAAATTAGAAAGGAAATATCCTTGGCTAAAAAAATAGGGTGTCTCTACTCATGAAGCATACTGCTATAAGACTGCCTACAGACTTTGAATATGCTAATTGTCCAACTCCAAGGTCTTTCTTTATGGTTGCAGGAAAAGTTCTACTTTAATTGCAGTTGTTGATTGTAGTAGTCAGTATTCTATAATTAGATATCTTGACTTTTGCACAGATCTTAGAATGAAGTACCTTCTGATTTCATCTCACTTTTAGGTGGCGAGGTAGGGAAACCTGTCCTTAGATCAACTTGTTGCTGTTTCCTTGTCTTCAGTGTGTCATATGAACCCACTGTGGAGCAAGTTGTGCCACAGTGGCATTAGGGCCTGCCCTCAGAAGAGTTTGATTCCTAGTGCTGGTGCAGAAAACCTTGCCTGTTCTGAGGATGGGATCCAAGTTTTGGGGTCGGACTGTTGATGTCTAATCAAATGAGGCCTAAGTTGAGTCCCCATGTAAAGTCCCATTTTTGTGTGTGTGTGATTTAATTTGCTCATTTCTGGAGTCAGTCAAGTAGTTAATATAATGACAATAGCACTACCCATACATTTTTTTAATCACCCTACTACAAGGCACCCATTTACAGATAGTAACTTATTTGGTTAATGCAATATTTCTGGGGGTGGAAATTACTTAGTTATTAGTTACTTACTTAGAACAAATCATTCTGTATCCTTCTTCAGAGGCATCACAAATAATCAACCAAGCAACTGGTAGGTTGGTGTGAGAAATAATTATATGGAAATTAATAATAACATATTTAATAATATATTATTATAGTATAATTATAATTGTATTATAATAAAATATTATAATAATACATAATTATATATTATATTATACTAACATATTATAATAATAACATATTTACCTCATATATTAATAATTACCTATATTTGGGAGAGAGCCAGAAAGCCTTATGATCTGACAATGGTACTTTAAATTAGACTTTTGAGGCTAGAGCAATAGAATAGTGGGAAGAGCATTTGCCTTGCATACTACAGACCCAAGTTCAAACCTCAGCATTTAATAAGGTTCACTGAGTCCACCAGAAATAATTTCTGAGTACAGAGCAAATAATAACCTTTGAGCATTGCCAGTTGTGATCCCAAAATGAAATAAACAAAACAACAGCAAAGTATCTTGGAAATCACAGTGGACTTAGGGAAGAAGAAAAGGAAGGTCAATAAAAAAGGCACAGAAATGAAAAGGCCTGCAGATTTGCCTTCTCATCTCTCCATTAATTCAGTCTTCCTCGGGAGAAGATTTTCAAAGATAAACACCATTTTGATTTTATGGCACCTCTCATAAGATTAACCTTTATCGCTTCTCGGCCTTTTGGCTAAGATCAAGTGTAGTATCTGTTCTTATCAGTTTAATATCTGATACGTCCTCTATCCGAGGACAATATAGTAAATGGATTTTTGGAGCTGGGAGTCGGAAGAGGAGCTTGCTCCGTCCGCTCCGCGCATCGACCCGGTATTGCAGTACCTCCGGGAATGGTGCACCTAAAAAAAAAAAAAAAAAAAAAAAAAAAGATTAACCTTTGCCAAAGATGCTTTGGGGGACATATTTTAGCTTCCCTAAAATAAAGGAAACCCACAGTGTGTTTGTGTGTGTGTGTGTGTGTGTGTGTGTGTGTGTGTGTGTGTGTGTGTATAATATATATACATATACTTTTTTTGGTAGTGCTAGCGATGGAACCCAGGTAGTACATTTGTAAGGCAAATGGTTTGTCACTGAATTACATCAGGATATTTCCTTTCTGGGAAATTAAAGAAAATTTTAGGAAAATAAAGTAATTTGCAGAAGATCATCAGGTTTGTAAATAGTATCACCAGATTTGAATTTTGAATAGTAACTAAGTATCTTAGTACAGTAAATATAGGTTTTTAGGTTACGTTTCTAAGTAAAGTACTTAGATGCTGAAGGATATACAGAGGCAGTTTGCCAAGTTTCCTTCCCACCATTACCCCCCACCCCGATAAAGTCTATTAAAATGAGACCAAATTTTTCTCTGGCATATATTATTATAATTTACTTTTTGCTGTTTAGAACACTCAAATTAAGATCTCTGTGAATATAAGTCTTTACATGGTCAAAACGTTTATTTTGTCATCATTGAATGAGTTCATTGACTTGCCTATAAAGGACAAGTAATTGAGATGACTGATTATAGCTGAATTATTTCTATTTAGCAAAATGACAGTGGACAAGGATTAGCTGATTAATATTTGTTTTTTTAATTCAGTAACACCTCTTTTTATTTTATTTTTAATTTTAATTTTTATTTTATTTAAACACTTTGATTACATACATGATTGTGTTTGGGTTTCAGTCATGTAAAGAACACCACCCATCACCAGTGCAATATTCCCATCACCAATGTCCCAAGTCTCCCTCCTCCCCACCGACCCCCGCCTGTACTCTAAACAGGCTCTCCATTTACCTCATACATTCTCAATATTAGGACAGTTCAAAATGTAGTTATTTCTCTAACTAAACTCATCACTCTTTGTGGTGAGCTTCCTGACGTGAGCTGGAATTTCCAGCTCTTTTCTCTTTTGTGTCTGAAAATAATTATTGCAAGAATGTCTTTCATTTCTCTTAAAACCCATAGATGAGTGAGACCATTCTGTGTTTTTCTCTCTCTCTCTGACTTATTTCACTCAGCATAATAGATTCCATGTACATCCATGTATAGGAAAATTTCATGACTTCATCTCTCCTGACAGCTGCATAATATTCCATTGTGTATATGTACCACAGTTTCTTTAGCCATTCGTCTGTTGAAGGGCATCTTGGTTGTTTCCAGAGTCTTGCTATGGTAAATAGTGCTGCAATGAATATAGGTGTAAGGAAGGGGTTTTTGTATTGTATTTTTGTGTTCCGAGGGTATATTCCTAGGAGTGGTATAGCTGGATCGTATGGGAGCTCGATTTCCAGTTTTTGGAGGAATCTCCATATCGCTTTCCATAAAGGTTGAACTAGATGGCATTCCCACCAGCAGTGGATAAGAGTTCCTTTTTCTCCACATCCCCGCCAACACTGTTTATTCTCATTCTTTGTGATGTGTGCCATTCTCTGTGGTGTGAGGTGGTATCTCATGGTTGTTTTGATTTGCATCTCTCTGATGATTAGTGATGTGGAGCATTTTTTCATGTGTCTTTTGGCTATTTGTATTTCTTCTTTGTCAAAGTGTCTGTTCATTTCTTCTCCCCATTTTTTGATGGGATTAGATATTTTTTCTTGTAAAGTTCTGTCAGTGCCTTGTATATTTTGGAGATTAGCCCCTTATCTGATGGATATTGGGTGAATAGTTTCTCCCACTCAGTGGGTGGCTCTTGTATCCTGGGCACTATTTCCTTTGAGGTGCAGAAGCTTCTCAGCTTAATATATTCCCATCTGTTAATCTCTGTTTTCACTTGCTTGGAGAGTGCAGTTTCCTCCTTGAAGATGCCTGTAGTCTCAATGTCCTGGAGTGTTTTGCCTATGTGTTGTTCTATATATCTTATGGTTTTGGGTCTGATATAGAGGTCTTTAATCCATTTGGATTTTACCTTCATACATGATGTTAGCTGGGGGTCTAAGTTCAATATATTTTTTTTGTTTTGTTTTTTGGGCCACACCCGGTAATGCTCAGGGGTTACTCCTGGCTATGCGCTCAGAAGTCGCTCCTGGCTTGGGGGACCATATGGGACACCGGGGGATCGAACCGCGGTCCGTCCAAGGCTAGCGCAGGCAAGGCAGGCACCTTACCTCTTGCGCCACCGCCCGGCCCCTAAGTTCAATATTTTTGCAAGTGGCTATCCAGTTGTGCCAACACCACTTGTTGAAGAGGCTTTCCCTGCTCCATTTAGGATTTCCTGCTCCTTTATCAAAAATTAGGTGACTGTATGTCTGGGGAACATTCTCTGAGTAGTCAAGCCTATTTCACTGATCTGAGGGCCTGTCCTTATTCCAATACCATGCTGTTTTGATAACTATTGCTTTGTAGTAAAGTTTAAAGTTGGGGAAAGTAATTCCTCCCATATTCTTTTTCCCAATGATTGCTTTAGCTATTCTAGGGTGTTTATTGTTCCAAACTAATTTCAAAAGTGCCTGATCCACTTCTTTGAAGAATGTCATGGGTATCTTTAGAGGGATCGCATTAAATCTGTACAATGCTTTGGGGAGTATTGCCATTTTGATGATGTTAATCCTGCCAATCCATAAGCAGGGTATGCGTTTCCATTTCCGCGTGTCCTCTCTTATTTCTTGCAGCAGAGTTTTATAGTTTTCTTTGTATAGGTCCTTCACATTTTTAGTCAAGTTGATTCTAAGATATTTGAGTTTGTGTGATACTATTGTGAATGGGTTGTTTTGGTAATGTCCATTTCTTCCTTATTACTATTGGTGTATAGAAAGGCCATTGATTTTTGTTTGTTAACTTTGTAGCCTGCCACCTTGCTATATGAGTCTATTGTTTCTAGAAGCTTTTTGGTAGAGTCTTTAGGGTTTTCTAAGTAGAGTATCATGTCATCTGCAAACAGTGAGAGCTTGACTTCTTCCTTTCCTATCTGGATTACCTTGATATCCTTTTCTTGCCTAATCACTATAGCAAGTACTATATTTTTTTATTATTTTTTATTTTTTTTTATTTTCTTGGTTCTTATTAGTGTTCTGTTCAACTTGATCCATGGTTTCTTTGAGTTCATTGAGGATCTTCCATATTGCTAGTCTAAAGTCCTCATCTGAGAGGTTGATTAGTTGGTTGGTCATTATCTGGTCATGAGAATTGTCATCTTCATTCTCTATGTCTGATGCTGGCCTGCGTTGTTTCCCCCATTGTCACACTTGTATTGTGGGTTTTTCTACGTGTTGTGGTGGTATTCATTGGCTAAATGATGCAGGCAGCACACTCCTCTGGCTCAGCCCTTTCTGGATGGGCCAACTTGCCTCTGAGGGAGGGGAGTCCTCTGTGGATGAAGCCTCACACTGGATCAAATCTTACGCCCGAGCATGCAGCAGAGAAGACAGTCCAGAGAGAAATGCTTGCTTTTGTGATCCAGCACAGTTCTTAGTGTGATTTTTTCTTCTTGTTGCAATGGTGTTCTTTTCTTAGAAAGAGCGCACGGCCGTGCTCTGCTGGAGCCTCTTTTTGGCCCACTCCCAAGATGTTCATGCAAGAGGACAGTAGACAGACACACACAGGCAGCACTCACAGTTTTTCACAGTTGGTCCCCACTGGGCAGGCGTACTTTCATGGATTTTCTCAGCCTGATGTCACAAACAGGGGACCCGGCTTCTGCAAAGCCTAGCCGATTTTCATGTTATGGAGTCCCGCCCTGGAATTGGCCTCTGGGAGAGCGAGTTTTCTGAAGCCTTTTTTCGGCCCACTCCCAGGAGGTTCATGCAAGAGGACAGTAGACAGACACACACTGGCAGCATTCACAGTTTTTCACAGTCGGGCCCCACTGGGCAGGCATAGTTTCCGCTGATTAATATTTGTATCATGTTCAACATTCTTTCTGGTTTCATGTTTGCTTGTAAAAGTATGTCACCATAATAGGTCCCAAGGATAGAAATATACCTTTGTATACCATTGTATACATTGACCAGTCAGTTCACCATAGTTCTCCTTATGGTTTGCTTGATAAATTTGATTTTGGATAGTGTTAAACATTATCTTGGCTTTTCTGGCTACATACAAATTAAGTATGTCAAGAGATGACTCAGATATATAGAGAGACAGAGAAAGGGATGATCTACTAATTTGGTAAATCATACATGAATAATCAAGAACTAAGCAAATCATAGTAATGTATGTTCATTTATTTTCCCTAGAAAAACAAGCTTCTGTTCCTGATTGTTTTTTAGTTTATCTTAATTCAAAATAATTCTCTATTGTCTTTCTATTTTTTGCTTATCTCCCACATCCGGAATTGCTCAAGGCTTATTCTTGGCCCTGCAGGATCCACTCCTGGCAGGACTTGGACTTGTGCCGCACTTGGTGGTACTCTGGGTGCCATATGTGGTACCTAGGATTGAACCAGGGTCTTCTGACTGCAAGGCAAGTGCTTTCACCAAGAAAAGTAACATTTTATTAATTTGCATCTTCAAATATGTTTTGGTTGGAAACCAAACATACACTGTTGAATTAAAAATATGTTTGCCCATGTCCATTACAGTTATCTTAGTAGGAAAAAAGGTTTTAATTTTGTTTATCTAGTTATGTATGCAAAATTATGCAAATGCCCTTCAACTTGTTATTATCCTATTGTTGATCTGACATACATTGTGTGACAAATACGACAAACTTGTATTTCTATCCAGTCTGTTGTTATCTATATGTTACAACAATAAAATTTCACACATACAGAGGAAATTTTGCCATCTGAAAGTTTGGGATCCTTTACACCAAAGAAATGGATACCAGGGCTAGAGGGAGCTGAGTCCTTGCTTGATTTCATTCATCACTAAATTTTTCTTCCTGTTTTCACTCACAGTGGCTATTTGGGCACTTATTGAGTGATCACCTATCAAAGATTACTCAGTAGCTTGTTACTTAGTTGAGAATCCAGAATAGTTTACTGGACTCAAGTAGGCAGAAACTCTTCACAGAATATCTGGCTCAATCATTGGGTTCAGTGTTAGAGAGGGGCAGGAATACACAACGGGAAGGGAAATTACTCTTTATGTGGCTGATCCAGGTTCAACCTTGCAACCCATAACTGAACACTGTAAATAATAATCCCTGAATGCAGTCAGGAGTAAGCTCTAAGAAATCCTGGGTGTTCACCAAAACTAAACAGATAAAAACCCCACCAGAAAAACTGTGTTAAAGAATAGACTCACAATTTCTTGTTCTCAAGCAATCAGAATCAAAAGCAAGAAAACAGAGACTGAATAGCTTGAATTCAGAAAAGATTTTCTTCAAGATAGTACAGTGGGCAAGGTTCTTGCCTGGTTTGCCATCGTGTCAAGTTCTATCTCCAGCACCCAATATGAGTTTTCCAAGAGTAATCTCTGAGCCAGGAATAAACTCTGAGCATTTATGGGTTATCTTCCCTATAACTTAATTTTAAAAAGGGAGTGAAATGTCCAGCACCCGTTTATGATAAAAAACTCTCAACAAGATGGGAATGCAAGGAACTTTTCTCAATAAAGTCAAGGCTATTTACTACAAGCTCATGACAAATATACTTAATGAAGACAAACTAAAAGCCTTACCTCTAAAATCTGGTACAAGACAAGGCTGTCCCCTCATGACACTCGCGACACATAATTGCATAGCAATTATGCAAGAAAGAGATATCAAAAGCATCCAGAAAGAAAAGAAAGAAGTCAAGCTCTCACTGTTTGCAGATGACATGATATTATATTAGAAAACCCTAAAGACAATCAAAAAGATTCAAGAAATAATAGATTCATATAGCAAAGTGGCAGACTACAAAACTAACATGCAAAAATCAATGGCCCTCTTATATACAAATAATGATAGAGAAGAAATGGACCTTAAAAAAAACAATCTCATTCACAATAGTGCCACAGAAACTCAAATACCTTGGAGTCAACTTAACTAAAGGGGTAAAGGACCTAGAAACTACAAAACACTGCTTCAAGAAATAAAAGATGACACAAGGAAATGGAGACACATACCCTGTTCATGAACTTGGAGAATTAACATTATTAAAAAGGCATACTCACCAAGACATTGTACACATTTAATAAAATTCTTTAAGGATACCTGTGACTTCTTAAAAGAAGTGATTCAAACATTCCTGAAATTCATGTGGAATAATAAACACCCATGAATAGCTAAAGCAACCCTAGTAATAAGAAGAAGGGAGACATCACTTTACCTAACTTTAAATTGTATTATAAAGCAATAGTCATTAAAACAGCCTGGTAATGGAATCAAGACATATCCTCAGATCAAAGGAATACACTTGAGTATTCAGAGACGGTTTCCAGACATAAAATTATTTAACCTTTGATAAAAGGACAAGAAAAGCAAAATGAAGCAAGAAAAGTCTCTTCAACAAGTGGTATTGGGACAACTGGTCAGCCCCATGCAAAAATAGGGAACTCAGACCTCCATCTAACACCATGCACAAAGATCAAATGCAAATGAACTAAAGACCTTGATATCAGACCCAGAACTATAAGGTAGATGGAAGAACATGTAGGTAAAACAATATATGACATTGAGGCTAAAGAAATCTTCAAGGAAAAAACACTGTCCAAACAAGTGGAAGCAGAGATAAACAGATAGAACGACATTAAACTGAGACGCTTCTGCATATCAAAGGAAATAGGGACTAGAATACAAAGGCCACCCACCGAATGGGAGAAACTATTCACTCAATGACCATCAGACAAGAGACTAACATCTAAGATATACAAGGTGCTGACAGAACTTAAGAAAAAAAATCTATGGGGAGAAGAAATGAACAGACACTTCCTCAAAGAAGAAATACAGATAGCCAAAAGACACATGGAAAAATGAAAAATGAAAAAAATGAAAAAAAAAAGACAAATGAAAATAGTGATGCTCCACATCACCAATCATCAGGAAGATGCAAATCAAAGCAATGAGGTACCATCTCACACCTCAGAGACTGGCACACATCACAAAGAACAAGAATAATCAGTGCTGGCGGGGATGTGGGGAAAAAGAAACTTTCATTCACTGCTGGTGAGAGTGCTGTCTAATACATCCTTTATGGAAAACAATACTCCTGGTTATGCACTCAGAAATCGCTCCTTGCTTGGGGGACCATATAGGATGCCAGGGATCGAACCAAGGTCCGTCCTGGATTGGCTGCATGCAAGTCAAACACCTTACCACTGTACTATCACTTTGGCCCCAATAAAAACATTTTTAAGGAAATTCTAAAGCAAAAACAAATGATTGCTTTATCAAAATATTCAAAATTTTAATAAAAGCATTGAAACAAAAATTATTAAATAAAAAATAAAAAATATTTAAAAATAAAAAAAGGGAGGTAGAATGGAAGGAAGCAAAGGCAGGAGAGCTCCTAGTTTATAGGAGGGGATCTCTTAAAGCAGCTTCCAGAGATAGGCAGCAGCCTTTCTCTTTTCATATCCTTTTAATAAAAGTAGCTGCATGAGCATTTTCCATTGAGCTTAAAGCAGCCAGGGACCCCTCACAGGGGTAAGAATGTTGCGATATTTCTCTTCCATTGTACTATTTATTTATATTATTTGATATATCAGCACATCCCAGGCTCACTCCTGTGACATTCCATACAGTCAAACTTTGCTTAGATTCTGTCAGCATCACAGTTTGCCTAGTCCCCTTTATCATTTTCAACAGAAAACATTAGTCAGGTATTATTATTTCTTCTTCTTCTTTTCTTCTTCTTCTTCTTCTTCTTCTTCTTCTTCTTCTTCTTCTTCTTCTTCTTCTTCTTCTTCTTCTTCTTCTTCTTCTTCTTCTTCTTCTTCTTCTTCTTCTTCCTCCTCCTTCTCTCCTCTTCCTCCTCCTTCTCCTTCTCCCTCCTCTTCTAGTTCTTCTCCTTCTTCCTCCTCCTCCTTCTTATCCTTCTCTTCCTCCTCCTCCTCATTTTCCTCCTCCTTTCCCTTCTCCTTCTCCTCCTTTCTTCCTTCATCTTCTTCTCTTCCTCCTCCTCCTTGTTCTTGGTTTTCCTTCTTTTCTTCTTTTTCTTCTTCCTCTCCTTATTCTTTTCCATCTTCTCCTTTTCCTTCTTCTTCTCCTCCTCCTCCTCTCGCCCTCTTCTACCTCCTACTATGCCACCTTCTTTTGTTTTTCTTCTATCCCACATCCTCTTCCTTCACACCAAGCAGTACTCAGGGATGACTCCTGACTGCAACACAGATCAATGCTGGCAGGCTCAGAAGACTTTATGGGGTTCCCAGGGACCAAACCCAGATTGGACAAAGACAAAACAAGCACCTTGCCCACTGAAACATCTAGCCAGTGTATTTTAAGGAAACCCACCGATGTTTCTCTTGTAGGTTCCTATGATATGAGAGGGGAAGTTTGTAATCAAGGGAGTCTTGATTTTCTATACAGGGGATGGAACCAGGTCACTGAGAGTCTTAGCTACTGTTGATGGAACATTTAGAGTTTTAAAGTATCACTTAAAATTTTTCAATAAAGTCATTGCACACCCAGTGACGCTCAGGGGTTACTCCTGGCTACGCGCTCAGAAATCGCTCCTAGCTTGGGGGACCATATGGGATGCCGGAGGATCGAGTCGCTGTGCGTCCTAGGCTAGCACCAGCAAGGCAGATGCCTTACTGCTCCACGCCACTGCTCCAGCCCCTAAATGCTTATTTTTTTAATGCTTTCATATAAAAGTGGTGACTGTGAAGGGCTAAAGAGGCAGAAAAATGAGTAAGATGCTTGCTTTGCAAAGAGCTGACCCAGATTCAGTCCTGGGTCCCTTCTAGGATCCTCCAAGGTCCATTAAGGTTTTTATGAGCACAGAGCCATGAGTAAGTAAGCCCCGAGAATAGTTCTGTGCCTTTTGGCCATCTGTTATGTCTTTTTTTTTTTAATATAATTTTTATTTTGATCATAGTGTCTTACATATTGTTGACAATAATATTTTAGGTACATGTTTACATAAAATCAGGGGGGATTCCCATCACCAAATTGTCCTCCTTACACCCGTTTTTGTGCTACCTCCCATATTCTCTTCCCTCACTCCCAGGGCTGCTAGAGTATGTGGTACCCTCTGTATCTGGCCTACTATTTAGTAGTCTTGCACCTGTTTGGTCTTGGTGCCTCCCTTATTTCCCCCTCTAACTGGGAGGCAGGACTAGCTATTTTAAAAATCTATTTAAATATTCCTCCTCTTTTAAAATCTGGCTTTTGTAATTGTCATTAAGTAGTTACTTAATGTCTTTTAGAAAGTAACCTCTTGCTGGGTGTATGATTTACAAATATCTATTTCCATTCATTAGGACACCAGTTTGTTTTGGTGATTAAGAAAAGTACAGAAACTTTTAGTTTGATGCAATTCTCATATATTTACTTTTGCTTTTATTTCCCTTGTTATAGAAACAAATTCCAAAGATTTTCTTCTATTTTTTTTTCTATGTGTGAAGTAGGGACTCCCAAGTGATGTTCAGGTGTATGGGGGACCCCCTCCTGGTTATTATTGTCCAACTGGCCAGTTGATTCAAAGAAAAGACTGACAGAAGATGCTGTGCTGCTCAGATCTTGTGTTATTGGGGTTCATCTAAGCACCCCAATTGTGCTGGGGATCTTCAGAATCAGACCCAACAATGTTTGGGGAACCATGTGGTGCTAAGAATTGAACTGTAATGGATTCACCTTAACCCCTGTATGATCTCTCTCAATTAGGAGTTTCACGATTTTAGACCTAATGTTCAAGTCCCTATTACATTTTGAATTGAAATCATATATGGCTATAAAATTTGAATGACTGTTTTTCTTCATTGCTGAAGTTAGAATTTCTAGAACTAAGTTGAATAGCTGTTGAGAGAAGGCAAATTTTTCTTGGCCCATATCTGAGAAGCAAAACTTTTAACTTTTCACTGTTGAGTAAAATGTTAAATCTTCCCTGTGGTCTTGTCATAAATGATTTTTGTTATTTTATGTATAAACTGCATTTCTCAGAACTACTTTCTCCATAGTTTTTTTAAAATCATAAATGGCTGTTGAATTTTGTTAAATGATTTTTTAACATTTATTAAGTTGATAATATTAGTTTAGTCTTTTATTGTGTTAGGATGGAATATCATATTGATTAATTTGCAGATGTTGAACCATACTTGCATCTCTGGAATGAATTTCATCTCATGATAATATATCATTTTTTTCTTTATTTTCTGTTCAATGCCAGGGTTGAAACTCAAGATCTCATGTATGTAAGACTGGTGTTCTACTATTGATTTTTGATCCAAGTCCATATGCATTTGTGAAAATTTTTTAGTAATATTTTGTTGAGGAATTTAACATTTGTGTTTATTGGGAATATTAATCAGTACATTTTTTCTTGTGTTATACTTACCTGAATTAAGTGTCAGAATAATGTTCGTTCTGTAAAGTGAGCTTAATTATGGAACTGTTCCCTATTCTATTCTATTCTATTCTATTCTATTCTATTCTATTCTATTCTATTCTATTCTATTCTATTCTATTCTTGAAAAAGGTTTGGTAATGGCTGGGATTACTTTTTATTTGAATGTTTGATACAATTAATTTATTCTGGACTTTTGTTTGTTGGGAAGTATTTGATCAATTATTCCATGTCTACTAGTAATATGTTCAAATTTCTTCATTATTCAATATGGTAGATTGTATGCTTCTAAGAATTTGCCTGTTACTTTTTTTTGTTCAATTTGTTGTCTAATAATATGCCAAAATAAAAATTTAGTTTTTCTTTCTTTTTCTTTCTTCTTTCTTTCTTTCTTTCTTTCTTTCTTTCTTTCTTTCTTTCTTTCTTTCTTTCTTTCTTTCTTTCTTTCTTTCTTTCTTTCTTTCTTTCTTTCTTTCTTTCTTTCTTTCTTTCTTTCTTTCTTTCTTCTTTCTTTCTTTCTTTCTTTCTTTCTTTCTTTCTTTCTTTCTTTCTTTCTTTCTTTCTTTCTTTCTTTCTTTCTTTCTTTATTTCTTTCTTTATTTCTTTCTTTCTTTCTTTCTTTCTTTCTTTCTTTCTTTCTTTCTTTCTTTCTTTCCTTCCTTCCTCCCTCCCTCCCTCCCCTCCCTCCCTCCCCTCCCTCCCTCCCTCCTTTCTTTCTTTCTTCTTTCTTTCTTTCTTTCTTTCTTTCTTTCTTTCTTTCTTTCTTTCTTTCTTTCTTTCTTTCTTTCTTTCTTTCTTTCTTTCTTTCTTTCTTTCTCTTTCTTTCTTCTTGTTTTAGCTACACCTCTTGAGAGACACTAATTAAAACAACTTAATGTGCTCTCTCATTTCTTCATGTCCACACAACTCTCTATAATATGTATTTATGACTTTGTGGCTTGGATTTGTACCTTGAAATTTATCTTGAAAGATTCAAGACATATGTCTTTCTTATTATTTTCAATATTAGTGCAATTTATGAATTTTCAAAATTTATTCAAGTGTTTTTGGTATTAGGTAGTTTATTATAAAAGTTTTCAAAATATTAAAAGGTAAAACTATGAAAATAGCTCATGGATTAAAGGCATATGCACAAGGACCTGAGTTTTACCCTCAATACAATGTGATCATTTAAGCACCAGGTGTAGCCCTGGTGGCCCTCAGCACCACTAAAGCTGATCAGTTCTACTCTGCCAGGCCCTAACATTGGACCATTAGTTTTTGCTTAAATATAACCAAGAGTGGCCTAGGGATTACAAATATTCTTAGGCACATATTCTTAGCCATTGGCTGTTTCATTTTTATGGTATATTTCCTCACACAATTTCAGGTTCAGAGGGTAGTATATTTTATAATTTTAACAGTCTTTTCATATTACTTTCTAAAAACAGTAAAAAAAATCATAGTTGCTCTAGTAATGTTGAAGAATATATTTTTCTCACTTTTCTCTGTCCACCTCTGCTTTATCCTTTTTAATATTTCACCTGTCTAATGAGTAACCATTATGAATTTAATTACCTTCTTGTTGATTTTTAATGATGTTTGGCATCTGCTTGGATTACTATTCCACAAAATTTTCTTGTCAGTCAATTATAAATGTGTATTCTAGGTTCATTTTTCTTACATATGTTTAATTTTTTATTTTATTGAAACAATTGTGATCTATAGTCCTTCCTAGTTGAATCATATATACAGTGAGTCAGGGTCATTCCCACCATCAGTGTCAAAAGAAAGTCTCTCCCTGCTCAGAACCTGAGAAGAAGCCTGCCACGTGGTCTTTACAACATGGCATCCCTCCTTGTTCAGAACTCAGGTCCAACATTCTCTCCTCTTCTTATGAACCTGAGTTAAATCTTTGACTCTTCTTGAGGTTCCTCATCCTTGTCCCTACTTGTTGGCACATACTGGGACTAAGCTTAGCACAAGCATCTTAATCACGGAGGTTTACCTGGGTGATTGAATCACTGTTCATACCAGGTGGCAGAATCTTGCCACTGCTTTTCTCGCTCCTACATACTAGTCTTCATCTGCTGCAGTGTCTCATGGGTGACTCCTGACTTGTTAGTAGAGAAACATTGTTTCCCAAGAGCCTAGGTTTAGTCTCCATTTATTCTGGAGAGCAACTTTAGCTAACATACCGATCAGCATCCACTTGTTTGGAGAGTTCAACTTGTTCTCCCTCACCCTTCCCCATCAGGTATGACACCTGGGGTGAGAGAATGACCATGATGCAAAATTTATATGGATTTGCAAAAACAGTGGCATACACACAGTGGTCAGTCCCTTGATACATAAAGCCATGTCCCATTTAGTCCCCGATGGGGATTACTTTCCCATGCAACTGTATTGGACTCTACAGTCTCATTGAAATAGTACAGGGCACCCTGGTGGCCTCTCCAGGGATTGGTAAGAGGCACATGCCCATGCCTGTGTTCTCTGTAGGGTGGTCCTCCCCTCAGTCCAGGGGCAGCCAGAGTCTTGTCTGGACCACTGTCATCATTATGGTCTTGAGTGCTGCTTCCCCTTTAATGATTGGACCAGGAAGAGGTATAGGGTTATGTATGGGCTTACATTGGCACTTTAAGGCAGTGTTGAGCTGCTGACTCCCTCCTTCTTACTTGCCTTAATTTTTTGCTCCCCACTAAGAAGTTATTCTGTGCACATTCTCCCCACTGATATTTGGGCCAGGAAGCTCCGGTTAACAGCACTTCCAAAATTCTGCCTGAGAGTTCCAATCTTAGACTCAAATTCCAGCTCCCTTTGTGCTGCCAGGTGGGTTCCCTGACACATTCCTATACCCAGCAGAGCAAATCCTTCTTCCCGTGGTGAACTCTCTTTTGTACAAGCATAAAATGAGAATGCTCTTGGAAAAACTTCCCTATTCCAGAACCCAAAACCATGGGTTGGTATCCACTTCTTTTTTAATTTTTTTAAAATTATTTATTTATTTAAAAAATGTATTACATTGTTGACATAACTGATAATAATAAACTTGTTTCAAGATGACAGAAAGCAGAGTTATTAAGAAGTAGAAAGAGAATAGATAATTAAAAAATGGAAGAAGGGGAGAGAGTTCATTAGCAGTTATATTTAACACTTATGCCTCAGTAGGAGGGGATCTTCTCTAAAGCATAACCAGGGACATCAAACAAATCACATAAGTCAAAGTTTAGGGGAGGTATCTCCATGGTGACAGTTTAACCCACACCCCTCCATGCACATTCTGGGTAAGAGGGTGTTCACTCTTGCTGGTTGTCCTGCAGTCACTGTAGTCACTCCTGCAGTCAGCAGGAAGGCTAGGACTATCTGCCTTCTGTCCTGGTCCTGGGAGCTGAGTCAGCTGGATCTGCAGGGGGCCCTCCTTATTCAGGTTGTGACTCCACTGCAAAAGAGAAAGGAGGCTCCTGCTTCTTCTTCAATCCTGCAACTAAAACAGCTGTTGGGGTGGAGAGAACAACAAAGGACCCTAAGATCCAATTTCCTTTCCTGCACTGGGTCAGACAGAGATGAAGAAATGCCTCCTACACCTGCTGCTAATTCTTCACCACTAACATTACCAAGGAAAATCATAATTTTTGTTCCTTCTTTCCTTATACCACCAATTCTTATTAGATGTCAGTGTCTGGTTAATTTTTGCTACTTGCCCCAACCTCTGCAATAGATAAGTGTATTTTCCAATTGATGTCAATGGCCTTAGCTCACTGAATTCCTGTGGCCCTTCTTTGCTCTTATTCCCCTAGATGTTTTCCTGATGACCTTCCTGTTCCATATTTTCCCTAGAGATTTCACTACCTTAGAAGTCATTAAAAGGGAGTGTGACCAAAGGTCCATCTTCTGTAACTTCTTCAGGCTGGCAAAGGACTGTGGTCTCTACCTAAGAAGGAGTGAAATATCATGATACCAATGAACAATTAACTGGTTAAGTTGTTCAGTTTCAACACCTGAAAAGGATAATATCAATTAGACAGGGGAATATTACTTAAAGCAATCAGGCCCTGGAGCAGTAAATGGTCCTCTCTATCCTAGTTATCTATAATGATAGCACAGAAGTTAAGCAACAAAAATCAAAGCATAATAATATTATACCTATTGCCTGAGCATTTACAGCTTCCAGTTCTTTATGACCTAGTCTATTACAACCAGTAAGCACAGTTCCACATAGGTTACCCAAGAAGAGTGGGTTTTTATTTAAGTTCACTAGAATGCATTTAATTCAATCAGCTACAAAAATAGTTTTGCTTTCCACCTTCACCTTGAACCTTGTCAGATATTTGAATAATCTTTGCTTGTAACTTTGCATAAACACCACAATACTGGAGAAATCTCCATCTGAGGCATCCCAGTATATACAGAGAATTTATGAGGATTGTTAAGGACAAAGCAGGTGGTTCACCAATAAAGGCATTAATACTTTACCTGTCATATCAGGGTTACCCAGGCTTTGGCTGATGTAGAGATGAGAAGGTCAGTTCAGTACACTGATCTGAAGGATGACCTTGAGCATCTCACCCTCTGTAGCAATGTCCTAGAAGTCTCCTCCACCCCTCTTCAAGGTTGGGAGAGATTCTGACCCTTAGAACTTTTCTTGAGGCTGAGAACAGAGCTGTGGCCAGTTGGTGTAGATTCAGAAATTCCTAGAAGATCCCGATTTCCTCAGGCCATTCCAGCTCTATGGCCTCCCTGTTACATCAGCCAAGTGCTTAACCTTGACCTTCTTGTCACTCAACCTCTTTCAACTCTGTTCATTAAAAGAGGGCTCTGGAGTCCCCTAGCTGACTTTTAAGATTTCCTGTCTGCATGAGGAATGATCCCCACTACAGAGAGAAAAACTTCCTGTCTGTATTTATGCAAATCAACATAATGCCATAAAAATATCAAACATATTGAAGGTGCCAAGAAAAGAGAAAAAGCAATGTTTTCCAATTTACAGAACACAGAGAACAACTATTATGCATATAATTTTATTCTATTTTATTTTATTTTACTTTTGTGGTCACACCCGGCAGTGCTCAGTGGTTACTCCTGGCTCTATGCTTAGAAATCGTTCCTGGCAGGTGCAGGGGACCATATGGGATGCCGGGATTTGAAACACCATCCTTCTGCATGCAAGGCAAATGCCTTACCTCCATGCTATCTCTTAACCCCTATTTTATATTATTATTATTTTTTTACCTTTATTTTATTTTTTTCACAGTAGTATTTAAGGTACATAGTGGTAATGAATCAGGGCCATTCCCACCACCAGGATTGTCCTACTTCCTCCACCCCTTTCTCCAGCATGTGTCCCATATCTCCCCTTTGTCCCCTGGAGTGCTAGTGAAACTGTTCCTCTCTGCATATAGCTTGTTGTAGATAGGATATCTATTGACTTTAGGTTTGATGTTTAAGTCGGATCTTTTTTTTGGGGGGGGGGTTTGGGCCACACCCATTTGACGCTCAGGGGCTATGCGCTCAGAAATCGCCCTGGCTTGGGGGGACCATATGGGACGCGGGGGGATAGAACCGCTGTCCGTCCTACGCTAGCGCTTGCAAGATAGACACCTTACCTCTAGAGCCACCTTCCCGGCCCGCTGGATCATTTTTGAATTCCACTCAATATTCATATGGCTATTTGGTCCTGGTACCGTTCATTTTTATTTTCCCCTGCAATTTACAAGATAGAACAAGATGATTCACGTTGTGTGGTTCTGCTGGAAAAAGACAAAGAAAAAAGATAGCAGCTACCAAAAAATAAAAAGCACCCAGCAGCAAAAGAATCATCAAATAATAACCACAAGAGTGTAAAAGGAAGGAAAAGAACAAAAACAAAGATAAAAGAGAAGTAAAAAAGAAAAAAGAGAAAAAAGGAGTGCTGGTGTGGCAAGGTTTTGTGCTCCCCACCTTTTTTTTCACAGACACAGTAAGTATTGGGGAAGTAAAAAGGGAATTCCCTTGGTCTAAGAGATTCAGGGTTTCTCTGTCGTTGAAGCATACTGTCATGGGATCCGTACATGCTCATTACCACTCTCCAAGGTTTTTTGTGGTGCCAGGAAACTTTTTGTTCAGTTGTGGATGATAAAAATTAGTGCTCTGTAGCTATAGATCTTGGTATTTGCACTGGTCATAGGACAAGGTCTAGGATAGAGTCTTTACAGTTCTAGAAATTCTGTTTCATCACTGTTGTTGTAATCAATCTTCTGTAATAAGTGGTCTTGGTTTTTGCTCAGATCCTAGGCCGAAGCCTAGAATAGACATTATGCATATAATTTTAAATAGCATTTGAAAATGATTGATTTCCTGTAATTTCTAAAGATAAAGTTATTCTTTCTTTTTCTTATAAGAATATTTATTTAACAACTTGTTCTAAGAGCAGGTTGTCTTACCTTACCACCTAATGATAAGATGAAATCAGAAGACATGTCATCCTTTGATCTGTGCAAAAGCCAAGATCACTAACTACAGAAGACTGACTGTGACAACTATGACTTGGCAGAACTTATCCTGGGACCAATGAAAAAGTCCCCAGTCTACGCTTTGGTCTACAATCTGTACAACAACCAAGATCTCTAATTACAGAGGTCTGACTGTGACAATAGCAATTGAGCAGAACTTCTGGAAACATAATGAAAGACTCCATCCTAGGCTTCATCCTAGGATCAGTGCAAAAACCAAGACCACCAACTACAGAAGACTGATTAAAACAACAGTGATGGAACAGAACTTCTAGAACCATAAAGAAAGACAGCATCCTATGCTCTATCTTATGACCTGTGTAAATACCAAGACCTCTAGTTACAGAGGCCTAATCTCATCATTCATGACTGAGTGGATAGTTTCCAGACACCACAAAAGGACCTACAGGAGAGTAAAAGAACAGGTACGAAGCCTGGAATTATGACATGACAGCATACTTCAAGGGCAGAGAAAACCTGTATCTCTTAGGCCAAGGGAATTCCCTTTCTAATCTTCCCAATATTTACTGTGCCTATGCAAAAAAAGTCAGTAATTAATTTTTTATTCTTATTGTTGTTGTTTTTTTTGTTGTGGTGTTTTGACTTATGTTTTTGTGCTGTTTTGTTTTTATTTTGGGACCGGGATTATTGTTCAGTTGTTGTCTTTATTGCTGTGGTGCTTTTTGGGTTTTCAGTTTGATATTTTTTTTGTATTCTTGTTATGTTTTTCTTCCCTTTTCCTTTCTTCTCTTAAACTGATATATTTTTTATAAATTATCTTTATTTAAACACTGTTATTACAAATATAATTGTAGTTGTATGATTACAGTCATGTAAAGAACACCCCCCTTCACCAGTGCAGGATTCCCACCACCAATTTCCCAGATCTACCTACTCCCCACCCCACCCACACCTGTACTCGAGACAGGCTTTCTTTTTCCCTCATTCATTCACATTGTTATGATAGTTTTCAGTGTAGTTATCTCTCCAATTGCACTCATCACTCTATGTGGTGAGCTTCATGTCATGAGCTGCACCTACATGGGAAGATGGGGGGAAATAAGGATTGGGACTGAGACAGTAAAATATTAGAAATGAGATTTTTAGGGCAGTATCAAGGTCACAATACAAGATGGATGTTATGGATATATAAAATATATGCATACAATACTATCAATAAAAAAAGAAGAAAAAATATTTCAGTGACTGTACCAACATAAACCAGTGCTAGAATGGCCCTCCCTCCTCCCAAAGCGCATTCCCATTAGTGTAGGGAGAGGTAGGGGGAAGCCTGAGGACCACTAAGGGTCTATTTGAACCCACTTCTGGCCATCTGAGCTGGCACCCAGGGAAGGCCTGGAGTCAGGGGAAAAAGACAAGGATGGCTGGGGGCCTGCCAAGCCTCCCAGCACTCCCCAGGCCAGGGAGTGAGGCAGAACAATATGGCTCAAATGGTTCAACAGTCATATGAACATTGAGTAGAAATAAAAAATGATCAAACTTAGGTACCAAATCCAAGGCCAACGACAACAGGATCGATACCCAATCTGCAACAAGCTAGACACAGAGGGGACCACTATACTAGCGGCACAGGGGGCAAAGGAGGAGGATATGTGATGCATGCTGGGAACGGGAGGAGAGGGAGGACAACATTGATGGTGGGAATGCCTCTGATTCAATGTCACTATATACCTAAAATTTGACTGTGAATGATTTGTAATCCACTTTGGTCAAAATAAAAATTATTATAAAAACAAACAACAAAAAAACCTTCCAAAATAAAAGAATCTTTAATTAAGAACCATGATTACAAGCATGATTGTAGTTGAATTTTAGTCATAAACAGAACACCCCTCTTCACCAGTGCAACATTCCCACCACCACTGTACTCCTCCCTCATGTCCCAAATCTGCCTGTATTTGAGACAGGTATTCTACTTCTCTCACTCATTAACACTGTCATGCTAGTTTTTAGTGTAGCTATTTCCTTAACTGCACTCAACACTCTTTGTGGTGAGCTTCACATTGTGAGCTGTTTCTTCTGGCTCTCATCTCTATTGTCTCTGGGCATTATTACAATAGTGTCTTTAATTTTTCTTAAAACCCATAGATGAATTAGACTATTCTCTGTCTATCTCTCCCTCTGACTTATTTCACTCAACAAATTAGATTTCATGTACATCCATGTATAGGGAAATTCCATGACTTCATCTCTCCTGATGGCTACATAATAGTCCATTGAGTATATGTACCACAATTTCTTTAGCCATTCATCTGTTGAAAGGCATCTTGATTGTTTCCAGAGTCAGGCTATTGTAAATAGTGCTGCAATGAATATAATTGTGAGGAAGAAATTTTTGAGTTGTATTTTTGTGTTCCTATGGTATATTTCTAGGAATGGTATAGCTGGATTGTATGGGAGCTCAATTTCCAGTTTTTTTTTTTTTGAGGAATCTCCATAATGTTTTCCAGAAAGGATGGACTAGACCACATTCCCACCAGCAGTGAATAAGAGTTCCTTTCTCGCCACATCTCTGCCAGCACTGATCGTTCTTTTTCTTTGTGATATTGTGATATGTGCCAGTCTCTGTGGCATGAGATAGTACTTCATCATTGTTTCGATTTGCACTTCTCCAGTGATTAATGATGTGGAGCATTTCTTATATGTCTTTTGGTCATTTGTATTTCTTTGAGGGAGTGTCTGTTTATTTCTTCTCCCCATTTTTGATGGGGTTAGGCTTTTTTAATTCCCTATGTTGCATTCAGTTAAATAATGAAAATAAGAGGTTAATTACCTAATTAAATATATCTTTCTTGATGGTTATAAATAGTGTTTTTTCTTTTAATTTTAGTACCAATTTTTCATCCTTTTTTGGGTGATAACATTTATTTTTACTAAAAATGTCTTCTTTTTAAAATTTTTATTTATAATATCTTTATTTAAGCATCTTGATTACAAATATGATTGTGATTAGGTTTCAGTCATGTAAAGAACACCCCCCTTCACCAGTGCAACATTCCCACCACCAATGTCCCAAATCTCCCTCCATCCCACCCTACCCCCACCTGTATTCTAGACAGGATTTCCAGTTCCCTCATTCACTCACATGATTATGGTAGTTCTCAGTGTAGTTATTTCTATAACTGCACTCACCACTCTTTGAGGTGAGCTTCATGAAGTGAGCTGGACGTTTCGGCCCTCCTCTCATTGTCTCTGAGGATTGTTGCAAAAATGACTTTTATTTTTCTTAAAACCCATAGATGAGTGAGACTATTCTGCATCTCTCTCTCCCTCCCTCTGACATATTTCACTCAGCATGATAGATTCCATGTACAACTATGTATAGAAAAATTTCATGACTTCATCTCTCCTGACAGCTGCATAATATTCCATTGTGTATATGTACCACAGTTTCTTTAGCCATTCATCTGTTGAAGGGCATTTTGGTTCTTTCCAGAGCCTGGCTATTGTAAATAGTGCTGCAATAAATATAGGTGTGAGGAAGGGGTTTTTGTATTGTATTCTTGTGTTCCTAGGATATATCCCTAGGAGTGGAATAGCTGGGTCGAATGAGAGCTCAATTTCCAGATTTTGGAGGAATCTCCATATCACTTTCCATAGATGTTGGATTAGTTGGCATTCCCACCAGCAGTGGATAAGAGTTCCTTTCTCTCCACATCCCCGCCACCACTGATTGTTCTCATTCTTTGTGATGTCTGCCAATCTCTGTGGTGTGAGATGGTATCTCATAGTTGTTTTGATTTGCATATCCCTGATGATAAGTGACGAGGAGCATTTTTTCATGTGCCTTTTGGCCATTTGTATTTCTTCTCTTTTTCTTTTTTTTTCTTTTTTTTTTGGTTTTTGGGCCACACCTGGTGGTGCTCAGGTGTTACTCCTGGCTGTCTGCTCAGAAATAGCTCCTGGCAGGCATGGGGGACCATATGGGACACCGGGATTCAAACCAACCACCTTTGGTTCTGGATCAGCTGCTTGCAAGGCAAATGCCGCTGTGTTATCTCTCCGGGCCCTTGTATTTCTTCCTTCCTTCCTTCCTTCCTTCCTTCCTTCCTTCCTTCCTTCCTTCCTTCCTTCCTTCCTTCCTTCCTTCCTTCCTTCCTTCCTTCCTTCCTTCCTTCCTTCCTTCCTTCCTTCCTTCCTTCCTTCCTTTCTTTTTTTCTTTCTTTCTTTCTTTTTTTTATCAACGTGTCTGTTAATTTCTTCTCCCCATTTTTTGATGGGATTATATATTTTCTTGTAAAGTTCTGTCAGTGCCCTGTGTATTTTGGAGATTAGCCCCTTATCTGATGGGTATTGGGTGAATAGTTTTTCCCACTCAGTGGGTGGCTCTTGTATCCTGGGCATTATTTCTTTTGAGGTGCAGAAGCTTCTCAGCTTAATGTATTCCCATCTGTTGATCTCTCCTTCCACTTGTTTGGAAAGTGCAGTTTCCTCCTTAAAGATGCCTTTAGTCTCAATGTCATGGAGTGTTTTGCCTACGTGTTGTTCTATATATCTTATGGTATCAGGTCTGATAGCAAGGTCTTTAATCCATTTGGATTTCACCTTTGTACGTGGTGTTAACTGGGGGTCTATGTTCGCTTTTTTGCAAGTGGCTAACCAATTCTGCCTGCACCACTTGTTGAAGAGGTTATCCCTGCTCCACTTAGGATTTTTTGCTCCTTTGTCAAAAATTAGGTGTTTGTATGTCTGGGGAAGGTTCTCTGAGAACTCAAGCCTATTCCACTGATCTGAGGGTCTGTCTTTATTCCAATACCATGCTGTTTTGATAACTATTGCTTTGTAGTACAGTTTAAAGTTGGGGAAAGTAATGCCTTCCATACTCCTTTTCCCTAGGAGTGCTTTAGCTATTTGAGGGTATTTATTGTTCCAGATGAACTTCGTAAGTGTTTGATCCACTTCTTTGAAGAATGTCATGGGTGTCTTTAGAGGTATCTGTATAATGCTTTGGGGAGTATTGCCATTTTTATGATGTTAATTCTGCCAGTCCATGAGCAGGGTATGTGTTTCCATTTCCGTGTGTCCTCTCTTATTTCTTGGATCAGGGCTTTATAGTTTTCTTTGTATAGGTCCTTCACGTCTTTGGTCAAGTTGACTCCAAGATATTTGAGTTTATGTGGCACTAATGTGAATGGGATTGCCTTCTTAATGTCCATCTCTTCCTTATCATTATTGGTGTATGAAAAGGACATTGATTTCTGTGTGTTAATTTTGTAGCCTGCCACCTTGCTATTTGAGTCTATTGTTTCTAGAAGCTTTTTGGTAGTCTTTAGGGTTTTCTAAGTAGAGTATCATTGTCATCTGCAAACAGTGAGAGCCTGACTTCTTCCTTTCCTATCTGGATTCCCTTGATATCTTTTTCTTGCCTGATCGCTATAGCAAGTACTTCCAGTACTATGTTGAAGAGGAGTGGTGAGAGCACACAGCCTTGTCTTGTACCAGAATTTAAAGGAAAGTCTTTTAGTTTTTTTCCACTGAGGATAATATTTGCCATTGGCTTGTGGTAGATGGCTTCAACTAGATTGAGAATGGTTCCTTTCATTCCCATCTTGCTGAGAGTTTTGATCAAGAATGGGTGTTGGACCTTATCAAATGCTTTCTCTGCATCTATTGATATGATCATATGATTTTTATCTTTCTTGTTGTTGATGTTGTGTATTATATTGATAGATTTACGGATGTTAAGCCATCCTTGCATTCCTGGGATGAAACCTACTTGGTCACAGTGTATGATCTTGATGATGCATTAGATCCTATTTGCCAGGATTTTGTTGAAGATCTTTGCATCTGCATTCATCAGGGATATTGGTCTGTAAATTTTTTTGGTAGTATCTCTGTCTGATTTTGGTATCAAGGTGATGTTGGCTTCATAAAAGCTGTTTGGGAGTGTTCTCGTTTTTTCAATTTCATGGAAGAGCCTGGCTAGGATTGGTAGTAGCTCCTCTTGAAAGGTTTGAAAGAATTCATTAGTAAATCCATCTGGGACTGGGTTTTTCTTTTTAGGCAGCTGTTTGATTACAGTTTCAATTTCCTCCATAGTGATGGGGATGTTTAAATGTGCTACATCTTCCTTACTTAACTGTGGAAGGTTATAAGTGTCCAGGAATTTATTCATTTCTTCTAGGTTCTCATGTATAGTAGCATAAAGTTTCTCAAAGTAGTCTCTGATTACCCTTTGGATCTCTGCAATATCTGTCATGATCTCCCCCTTTTCATTTTTCTTTTGGTTTTTGGGCCACACCCGTTTGACGCTCAGGGGTTACTCCTGGCTATGCACTCAGAAATTGCCCCTGGCTTGGGGGAACCATATGGGACACCGGGGGATCGAACTGCGGTCCATCCTATGCTAGCGCTTGCAAGGCAGACACCTTACCTCTAGCGCCACCTTCCCGGCCCGCCCCTTTTCATTTCTAATATGGGTTTTCAGGTTTCTCTCTCTCTTTCTTTGTGAATTTTGCCAATTGTCTATCAATCTTGTTTATTTTTTCAAAGAACCAACTTCTGCTTTCATTGATCTTTCAGATTGTTTTTTGGGTTTCCACTTCATTGATTTCTGCTTTCAGTTTTGTTATTTCCTTCTGTCTCCCTATTTTTGGTTCCTTTTGTTGGTCATTTTCTAATTTTGTGAGCTGCATCATTAAGTTATTCAGGTATGCCCCTTCTTCCTTCCTGATGTGTGCTTGCAAAGTTATAAATTTTTCTCTCAGGACTGCTTTTGCCCGTGTCCCATAGATTCTGGCAGTTTGTGTCTTCATTATCATTTGTTTCCAGTAAAGTTTTGATTTTCTCTTTGATTTTATCTCGGACCTACTGGTTATTCAGTAGCAAGTTGTTAAATTTCCAATTGTTAAAGTTTTTCTTCTGTGTCCCTTTGTAGTTCACATCTAATTTCAGAGCCTTGTGGTCAGCAAAGGTAGCCTGCAAGATTTCTATCCTTTTGATTTTATGAAAGTATGTTTTATTTGTCAGCATGTGGTCTATCCTGGAGAATGACCCATGTACATTGGAGAAGAATGTGTATCCAGGTTTTTTCGGGTGGAATGTCCTATATATGTCTACTAGTCCTTTTTCTTCCATTTTTCTTTTCAGGGCTAGTATGTTTTTGTTGGGTTTCAGTCTGTTTGACCTATCAAGTGTTGACAGGGCTGTGTTGAGGGCTCCCACAATTTTTGTGTTATTATTGATGTCTTCTTTGAGATTTCTCAGTAAATGTATTAGATAATTTGCTGGTCTCTCATTGGGTGTATATATGTTTAATAGTCTGATTTCTTCCTGTTGCACATATCCCTTGATTAGTACATAATGTCCATCTTTGTCCCTTACCACTTTTCTGAGTATAAAGTTGGTGTCATCAGATATTAATATGGCCACCCCATATTTTTTGAGGGTGTTGTTTGCTTGGATGATTTTCCTTCAGCCTTTGATTTTGAGTCTATATTTGTTCTGATTATTCAGGTGTGTTTCTTGTAAGCAGCAGAAGGTTGGATTCATCTATTTGACCCATTTTGCTACTCTGTGTCTTTTAATTGTTGAATTTAGTCCATTGACATTGAGGGAGGTGGTTGTCATAGGATTTAATGTCATCTTTGTAGATAAGTTTGCTGTGTTTGTTGGTCTCTTTTGTCTTAAAGTAGACCTTTCAGTTTTTCCTTTAAGGCTGATTTTTCATCTGTGAAGTTTCTGAGCTGTTGTTTATCCATGAAGCTATGTATCCTTCCTTCAAACCTGAATGTGAGTCAGGCTGGGTGCAGTATTCTTGGTGAGGCATTCATTTTATTCAGTCTTGTCACAATATTCTACCACTGTCTTCTGTCCTTGAGAGTTTCTTTTGACATGTCTGCTGTAAGTCTTAAGGATACTCCTTTGAATGTAATTTCCCTTTTTGATCTTGCTGCTTTCAGTATTCTATCTCTATCTGTGGGATAATGAGAGTCTCTTTTAGCTGGTACCCTTCAGGCATGCAGAATTTGATTGCATGTAGTCTTTAACTCTGGGAATATCTCTTTGATGATGTCTTTGACAGTTGATTCTTCCTGGGGATCTCCTACCTGGGCCTCTGTAACTCCAATGATTCTTATGTTGTTTCTGTTGAGTTTATCAAAGATTTCTATTTTCATCTGTTCACATTCCTTGAGTACTTTTTCCATTGCCTGATCGTTTGTCTTAAGGTTATTTCCCAATTTTTTCTGTTGTGTTGAGTTTTTTTGTATTTCATCTTCCAGCACATTGATTCTGTCCTCAGCTGCTGTTACCCTGCTGGTGAGGCCATCTACCGAGTTTTTCAGTTCAGCTACTGTGTTTTTCAGATCTGTTATTTCAGTTTGGAGTTTTCTGATTTCTATCTTTGTATTCTGTTAAGATTGATCTATGCCTTTTTTGAGTTCTATGAACATCTTCCATATTTCTATTCTAAACTCCTTATCTGAGAGGTTAATCAGATGGTTGGAATTTTTTGGGTTGTCCGAGCTATGGTTTTCATTCTCTGTGCATGGTGTTTGCCTGCAATGTTTCCCCATTGCCACGCTTGTAGTGTGATTTTTTTCTGCGTCTTGTGATGGGGTTCATTGGTTAGAAAGAGTGCGCGGCCGCAAAGCGAAGCGGAGCAGCTGCACTCTTCTGTGGCCTCTAGATGACAGTTTTTTTTGGGGGTGCACTTCCTAGGCCTCTGAGGAGAGCTTCAAGCATTCAGGAAAGACAGACAAGCAAAGCAAAGACTTCCCTTCAAGTCCTCAGGGTCATCCAAGGCACAGCAGGAGGGCGGAGCCAGCCAAGAACTCTCTGTAGCAGGGAGGATTGCAGACAGGAACCCTGATGAAATCCAGTCTCAGGCGGCTGGAAACACCATGGCCCCAGGTGGCTTCTATGCCCTTCTGACACCCAGCAGAAACCGGCAGGAATCAGTGTGTGTATGTCCCAATCCACCTCTGAAGCAGTCAGGATCACCGGCAGGAATGCTAATGAAATCCAGTCTCAGGCAGCTGGAAACTGCATCTCGGGGTTAGATTTTTTAATAAATCTTTATTTAAGCACCATGATTACAAGCATGTTTGTAGTTGAGTTTTAGTCATAAACAGAATTCCCCCCTTTACCAGTATTGCACTGGTGAAAATCCAATTTTTCTAAGAGCACTGTAACATGAGTCTAGAAAATTTTTGCTTCTTTTCTATATAATCCTATATACAAAACATTAGGTTATTCCTAATTTAGAGATATACTAAGAACAATACAGTTTGAACATACAAGTTTGTTCTAACACAATCCTCAAATCTCCTGCTTTTTACTTTGTTCTGTTTTAACATTATTGCATTAAACACTCATCAGTACTTTCCTGCCCCCTCTTTTCTTGGCCATACCCAGAGATGCTCAGGGGTTACTCCCCGCTATGTGCTCAGAAATTGCTCCTGGCTTGGGGGACCATATGGGATGTCGAGGATCAAACCAAGGTCCATCCTGGATCAGCGGCTTGCAAGGCAAATAAATGCCTTACTGCTGCGCTATTGCTCCAGCCCCTCATCTGCACTCCTTTTTCTAACCTTTTCTTTCCATTCATCCTCTGAGGCCAGTCTTGCTGCTTTTTCTGCCCAGGTACACCCAACTCAGATCACTGGAGGCTTTTGTTGGTTCAGTGCTCCAGCCTTTCCCAAGGAAAAACCAGCTTCCCAAGCTAGTCTAGATCCCAGCACTCAGGCCCTAGGAGAGAAGCTTTAAATTGCCTACTACCAATTTGGAACCAAATTGCTAAACAGTCTTGCACCTATGGGGACCAAATTGTTCTTTATGGTACTTGTTAAAGTACTTGTTAAATTAGATCTCTTGATTCCTTTAGATTTTCACAATCTAATACCATCGAGATTTTCACATTTAAACTATCTTAAAATCAGCATTAAGTTTGATGTGATAAATTTGACATAGAATTGAATTAGCTTAACAATATGCACTCAAATTAAGAATATTGTTTAAAACGGCCAGCCACAATAATTTGCAACATTTTTCACCTAATTCTTCATTCTTAGAAACCTGTAAAGTCAGAGAAATTTTCTCCAGTAGAAAATTTTAAAAGGCCCCAATTTTTCTTTCCCGAACCCCCAGTCATTAACAAAAATATTCTCCCTTAGCCAAATCTTTCCTTTGATATGTAAAGGACCCACCTGAATCACTCTGCTCTACCCTAGCCACCCCCAGGTAGAGTTTGTTTTAAGATTACAGACTATAAACTAGGGGGAAGGGGAGGCTGAGAAAGTTTCCCCTTTCAGACAAGGAGAAAATCCTAGACTTGCTGTAGCCCGTTCAGATTTTTTTTTTAAAGACCATCTTTTCCCTTTTCTCTTTCCAGCCATTTTTCAACCTAAAACATGGCAAGGCAAATAGCTTCCATGATCTTTTTGATTCTGCCCTCCCCCTCTCTCTATACACATGCAGATAACTTTATTTTCCTTTGCCCTTAATTAAGCATGGTAGGAAAGTGGCTCAGATGGTTGCAAAGTTTAAATTTTCTTCTGGACAAATTTATGTTCTTGATAGCCATTGAGAAAAACCCAGAGTTTATGACCCTCCCTGCTGCTCTCTGCCATGTCTCTAGTAGAGCAATATCATACTTACAAGTCAAGTTATACAAAGACACACAAGGCCAACACAACACATAATTTCTGCTGAACTCAAACTCAAATTTCACCAACCCTAAGGGGTTGGCATTCTCCCTAGAATTTCTCTCCATTTTCTGATCAGACAAGTCAAAGAAAACACAGGATGACAAACATAAAGACACAGAGTGACTGGAACTCTCACTAGAGTTAAACCCCTGAGGGATCATGTTGCACCCAAACCCACATATCACTCCCAGCACTGGACACAAAGATAGATACTGAAACTCCTGGTGGGACTCAAACCCATGGCACTCTTAGTGGGACTCGAACAATGTGGTGTCATCCCTGGAAAGCTGGGGTGTCCCTGCAGCATCCTGCCCTGGGGAGAAATACTGTGTCCAGGTTCTTCCCCTTGGGCAATTCCCTAGAACTCCATTTTCTTAGGCCTTTACATACCTCAAGGGTGTCCTGGAGTATGCTCATGGGACCTAGGTGGCCTTCTTGGCAACTGAGTCATCATCAGTTCTCTCTTGGGAGAGCCCCCAAATGCTCAGGTCTGGAGTAGAAGAGACCACACAACTGGAATAAAGTTTAATAGTTTAATCCATCTGCCAAAAAGGCCCCCACACTGACCAGCCAGGGTCATCTCCCAAAGATGAGCCCAAGATAATTTTTATATCGTGTATCTTTCTATTTACAGATTTTGAATTTCCTCTCTTTTATATATTATAATTTCTGTTATTAATATTTAAGAAACCTATAACTTGTCTCATAAAGCTTGTGGGTCAAATTGTACTTTCTTTCCCAGTTATTTGAGTATCACAGTTTTGTCTGATCAATTTGTCTTTTCTCTAGCCAATTAAGTTTTCACAAACACTAGTACTTGGCCCTAAAATTTTTTCCTCTAGTCAACCAGTGATTTATCTATTGGAAGGCCTAGCTCTGTAGTTTTGGTTTTGGTTTGGGGCCACACACAATATGGGCTCACTACTGTATCTGAGTTTACAGGTCACTCCGTAGGTAGACTTAGGAACCTTATGAGATACTAGGAATAAAACCTGGGTTGGCAGCATACAAGGCAAGTGCTCTAGCTCTGTACCTGACCCCATCTGGGATATTTTTTTAATGCTGATTATCTGGATGTCCTCTATACCCCAAATTTACGATTTTGTTTAATTTTCTACATTTATATTTAAAAGATTTTTATTAAGAAGTAAGATAGTTGGGGTTTATGATTGTAATTAAATGTATACCCTAATTTTCAGTGGTTTGACAGTTGTGTGGGTTTTACATTGCTTTAGGTCTTGTGTTAGATACAATGCAATAATTTTATTTAAATTGGTATTATATCTACTTTGTTACATTTTCTTTTAAGAGCAAAGAAATTCAGTAAGAGGAATACAAGTGGAAGGAAAAGTGTAAAATCATTAATATTAGCTGACCCTGCCAGTAGGGTTATGAAGTCATTGTTTTTGCATAAATTTTCTACAAATTCTAAGTTTTCAAATTAATCATGTGTTATACTTTAATGATAAAAATTAATAGAACTTATTATTTTGTTCTTTTTGGGGTGATGGATTGGGCCATACTTGGCTGTGTGGCTCTATATAGAGGGATCATTCCTAGAAGTGCTCAGATGACCATATGGTACTGGGGATCAAACCAGGATCAACTATGTATGAATCAAATGCCTTACCTTTTATGGACAAAATTTTGTTTTGAAAAATTACATTGTTTTGAAAAATTAAATTATTATGTATGAAATTATATTCAATGTTACATTATAGAGAATGGTTTCATATATAACTCTAAGGATCTATTCCTACATAGTAATTCTTTTTTTTTTTGTTTTGGTTTTTGGGTCACACCCGGCAGTGCTTTGGGGTTACTCCTGGCTCCACTCTCAGAAATTGCTCCTAGCAGGCTCAAGGGACCATATGGAATGCTTGGATTTGAACCAATGATCTTCTGCATGAAAGGCAAACGCCTTACCTCCATGTATCCCTCCTGCCCCACATTAATTCTTAAGGAAAAGTGGTGGTGATGTGAGAAGTGAGTATTGGTATGTAAGGAAACATTTCCTACTACTCACTTTTTCCAGCAGAACACCTAACTAAAAGTGACAATACATTGGACTTTTGATGAGTAACAGATGCTATAACTGTTATTACAAAACATAATATATTCAGAAGACAAAATAATACTTCTTCTATGTTATGAAGTGAGAAAATAAATAATTTCTGTTGATGAATAAACAGCAGACAGAATACTTGCTTGCATGCATCAGGCCTGGCTTGAATCTCTGGTACAATCTCTGGTATAATTCCCTCAAGCCTACCAGAAGTGATCCCTGAGTGCCGAGCTAAGAGTAACTCCTGAGTACTTCTGGTTCAAAAAACTAACCAACCAAACAAACAAACAAAAAACTTGTTGGTGAGAATATGCAAAATATATAATCTTGGGGCCAGAGTGGTGGTGCAAGCTGTAAGGCACCTGCCTTGCCTGTGCTAGCCTAGGGTGGACCAAGGTTCAAACCCCTGGCATCCCATATGATCTCCCAAGCAGGAGAAATTTCTGAGTGCATAGCCAGGAGTAATCCCTGAGCGTCACTGAGTGTGGCCCAAAAACCAATATATATATAATATATATTATATATTATATTTTCTTCTTGAATCAGTAATATAAGAAATTGGATTCTCTTTAAAAAAAGTAACTTGATATTCATCTACTTACACAAAGGTGGAAAAACATTATATGATTTGCAATGAAGAGCCCATGTTCATGTTCAAATTTCAGCACTGATCACAGACATAAGTGCTTAATAAGTTCTCAAGTGTAATTGTAATTAGTCAAAAATGTTCGGTTAGTTTTAATTGCCAGAGAATTGAGTATGTTTAGTGATTCATTTAAAAACATTCGTGGGACTATTGTCTTTCTATCTTTTACTAAAATATCATATGTGGCCTGAGAGTAAAAAAATGTGCAACTCTTCTTGGTCAAGGGCTGAGTGCAGTTGATGATGTGGATTTTACTGAAGAAATGACTGAAAAGTAGCTTATGGTGCCCCAAGAAAGTCTTTGTTGTTTGCTAACAATGACTGCTATATGTTTAGATTATGCAGTTTTATTGAGCTTTAAAAATATCTTTGAGTGAGTTTCCATTTCAGCACGAGAGATGAGGGGAGAGGAATGGAAGCTGCTCAATGATGGGTTATCAGGTTGCAACTTCATCCTCCCTTTTACTGCTTTTGCAGTTCTTCCTTTTTAGCTTCCCAACTTCCCAACTAAGCATCTACTTTTCTTTTTTCCATCCATCTCCATCTAGTCATTGACTTCCTTCTTTTGACTTTTGGGGTTGGAGGAACAGTCTGAATGGTCCAGTGGAGGAGAAAGAAGAAAACAACCCTAGTTGCTAGCTCTTCATTCCTCTTTCAACCAGCTCCTTTATGTTACACTCTACCTTCCTATTCACTCAAGATGAAATATCCCCTTTATAGACTTCATTTAAAAATATTAAGGGTCTGTTGATTCAAAATAGTGTTCTGAGTGCAAGACTTTATCAATCAACCGTGTAGATGAGAATCTTATAATTTTCCATGGAAGTTTTCTAGAGAGACAAGATAGAAAAGTATAAAATTTCTCAAAAGAGTGGACAAAGCTACTTTATGACCCAGAAGTTATACTTCTTGACATCTATCCCCAAATACAAATACATTAAATCAAAAAGATATTTGTACACTTAAATTTATGGTGGCACTAAGTAATCTAGCCAGGATGGGGAAACATCTGATATTCAATACAGATGAATGGATCCAAAATTTATGACCTTTACACAATGGAATATTACTTAGATGCAATCTTGCCATTTAATGATGCAACTTGGTTGGGAACTGTTGAGCATCCTTTATGTAAAATGAGTTTGAGAAAGAGGATCATACAACAGATAATCTCACTCATCTGTAGTGTAGAGAAACAAAACAGGAACTAGAAAATATTGAAAGATGCCAAACCCTTGAACCTGAATTGCAAAACTGATATTACTATGGAGTGGGAGGAGTGGGTAGTGGAGAAGGTGAATTTGGGAGGAAGAGGTGGTCTAGAAGTCACATAAGGACAACAATGAGGCTCCTGGTCTTTTTGATGGTGGTAAAGCTGCAGTATTTTTATACATCAAAGCCAATATTGTCATCATATCACCTACATTATAAAAGATCAAAGCTCTCACATCTGTGAAATTTACTTCTCATAGTGGATGTAACAGATGATAAGCAAAAAGCTTAACCAGAGGCAAAAGAATAAAAACATCCTTCCAGTCATTCTATCTGTATTTTCTCAATCCATGTGCCTGGTGATATTGTGCTGGTTCTCAGAGAGTTAAAAAAAAACAGGGCAAATCATAGACAGGTAGAGCCATCAGATAATAACTGACACAGTCTGATTTGTTTTCTACATGACAGGGATACCTTCAAGAGATGTCTTTTCTCCCCTAACCCCTCATCATGTGCACAGAGAATCTGGTCAGGGAAATGGATAAGAATGAAGAAAAATGGATTGGGTGGGTTCCAGAGGGAACAGAGAGAGCACCTGATAAAGGATAGAAATATTGGGGGTGAGTCCAATGTGTGCAGAAGCCTGGGAAAGCCAGAAGGATCCAGAACTAGAGCAGAGATTTGCTCTGGCTGTAAGGTCATTTATTTAGTGCCTTTAAATTGCCATATTTTAAACACTATTGTTTAGAGAGCTGATCATAATACAGTTATTTCTGTCATTCATTGTTCCAATATTAATCTCATCACCAGTGTAACATTCCCTCTATCATTGTCCTCAGTTTCCCAACCTTCCCCAAGCCTTCCCCTTGACATGTATAAATAATTTACTTAATAGTTCTTGGAACAAATAAATGGTGATGGAATTATTGAAAACAACTTCATTAAAAGAAAATTTGGGGAAAATGTCGTATCTCACATTAGGGTTGTTATGCCATTGAAGGTCTACCTAGCTGCTTATAGCTAGTTGAACATTCTGTTGTTAGTTTTGTTTGTTGGATTTAGGTGGCTTCCTATGATATTTTCACATCTAATTTGGGATATTTCTACTGGGAAGTTAGTATTAAAGTTATGGAGGTGTTGTATAGCCATTTAAATTGTTGCATGGTCCAGGACTTTGAGAATCTGTGGAGTTAGGCTAGTGAGGTCATATGGTGTTTAACAGCAGTGTTTAATTGGCATAGCTACCAGGACTTCTGTAAGTACAGAGGTTTGCAGGGGGCACAGTCATGGGGGGACACGTCTGGCCTGGCTCCAAAGAGTCCCTGGAGATGTCAGCCACAAAACTGCAATACCTAGAGTTTTGGACTATTTGGAGTCTGCAGAGATTTGTGATTAAGTGGTGAAGTTGAGCCATTGGCATGGCAACAGTTGTAGGCTGGGTATGTATTTGTTGCTGCTATGGCAGGGGACCTGCCCTGATACTCTCTTGATGGAAGCTCCTTCTGACCTGCACCCCTCAGCCTGTCTCGCAGGTTATTATCTGGGTCTGGAAAGACAGTGGAGGGAGAGCACTTGTCTTACATGCAGCTGTGGCATCTGCAGCCTGATTTGATCCTGAGTCCCAAGCATGGTCCCCTGAGCACCATCAAGGGTCATTCCTTATCACAGGAATATCCCTTGAGCTCTACTGAGTGTGGCCCCCAAACCAAAATTGAATAAAAGAAAATAAATTCAATTTACTGAATGAGTTGTTACTTAATAGTACTCCAAGAAGACATTAAATTTATTGATTGCATCTTTATATGTTAGCTAACTCTATTACATGACAATTATTATATGGTTTCTCTTTTTTAATTTCTTTTTTATCCTTGTTTAAACACTGTGATTATAAACATGACTGTAGCTGGGTTTTAGTCACAAAAAGAATACCTCTCTTCACTAGTGCAACATTCCCACCACCAATGCGCCCTATCTCTGGCCCCAGGCATTCTGCTTCTCTCTCTCATTAATATTGTCATGGTACTTGTTAGTGTTATAATTACACTCACCCCTCCTTGAGGTGAGCTTCATTCATATTATGAGCCTGTCCTTCTGGCCCTCATCTCTGGGCTTTATTACAATAATGTCTTTTATTTTCCTTAAAACCCATAGATAAGTGATACTATTCTATGTTTCTCTCTTTCTGACTTATTTCACTCAGCATAACAGTTTCCATGTCCATTCATGTATAGGAAAATTCCATGACTTCATCTGTCCTGATGGCTGTATAATATTCCATTGTGTAGATGTATCACAGTTTCTTTAGCCATTCAACTTTTTAAAGACATCTTGGTTGTTTCCAGAGTCTGGCATTATAAATAGTGCTGCAATGAATATAGGTGTGAGGAAGGGATTTTTGTATTTTATTTTTGTGTTCCTAGGGTATATCCCTAGGAATGTTATAGCTGGATCCTATGGGAGCTCAATTTTCAGTTTTTTGAGGAATTTCCATATTATTTTCCATGAGGGTTGGACTAGATGGCATTTTCACCAGTAGTGAATGAGAGTTCCTTTCTCCCTATATCCCCGCCAGCACTTATTGTTCTTTTATTTCTTTTTTTTCTATCTTTATTTAAACATTTTGATTACAAACATGATTGTAGTTGGGTTACAGTCATGTAAAAAACACCCTCCTTCACCAGTACAACATTCCCATCATCAGTGTCCCAAATCTCCCTTCTCTCAACCACACACCCGCCTGTTCTCTAGACAAGCTTTCTACTTCCCTCATTCATTCACATTGTTATGATAGTTCTCAATGTAGTTATTTCTCTAATTGCACTCATCACTCTTTGTGGTAAGCTTCAGGTCGTGAGCTGAACCTTCCAGCCCTCATCTCTTTTGTCTCTGAAAATTATTGCAAAAATGTCTTTTATTTTTCTTAAAACACATAGATGAGGGAGACTAATCTATGTCTGTCTCTCTCCCTCTGACTTATTTCACTCAGCATAACAGTTTCCATGTACATCCATGTATAGGAAAATTCCATGACTTCATCTCTCCTGATGGCTGCATAATATTCCATTGTTTATATGTACCACAGTTTCTTTAGCCATTTATCTGTTGAAGGGCATCTTGGTTGTTTCCAGAGTCTGGCTATTGTAAATAGCACTGCAATGAATATAGGTGTGAGAAAGGGATTTTTGTATTGTATTTTTGTACAAAATTTTTTGTATATACTCCTAGGGCATATCCCTAGGAGTGGTATAGCTTGATCGTATGGGAGCTCAATTTCTAGCTTTTGCAGGAATCTCCATCTCGCTTTTCACAAAGGTTGGACTAGATGGCCTTCCCATCAGCAGTAAAAAATAGTTCCTTTCTCTCCACATCCCTGGCAGCACTGCTTGTTCTCATTCATTGTGATGTGTGCCAATCTCTGTGGCATATAATGGTACCTAATAGTTGTTTTTATTTGCATTTCCCTGATGATTAGTGATGTGGAGCATTTTTTCATGTGTCTTTTAACCATTTGTATTTCTTCTTTGACAAAGTGTCTGTTCATTTCTTCTCCTCGCTTTTTGAGGGAGTTAGCTGTTTTTTTAGATAATAGTCCTTTGTCTGATGGGTATTGGGTGAATAGTTTTTCTCAATCTGTGGATGGCCTTTGTATACTACGCACTATTTCCTTTGAGGTGCAGAAGCTTTTCAGTTTGATATAGTCCCATCTATTTATCTCTGTTTCCACTTTTATGGAGAGTGCTATTTCTGCCTTGAAGATGCCTTTAGTCTCAATGTCATGGAATGTTTTACCTACATGTTGTTAAATATACCTATGGTTTCGGGTCTGATGTCCAGGTCTTTAATCCATTTGAATTTGCTCTAGCTATTCGTGGATGTCTATTGTTCCAAATGAATTTAAGTAGTGTTTGATTTACTTCTTCGAAGAATGTCATGGATATCCTTAGAGGGATTGCATTAAATCTGTACAATGCTTTGGGGAGTATTGCCATTTTAATGATGTTAATCTTGTAATCCATGAGCAGGGTATGTGTCTCCATTTCTTTGTGTCCTCTTTTATTTTTTAAAGCAGGATTTTGTAGGGTTTTTTTGTACAGGTCCTTTAGGTAAGTTGACTCCAAGATATTTGAGTTTGTGTAACACTAATGTTGAATGGAGTTGTTTTTTTTTAATGTCCATTTCTTCTCTATCATTATTGGTGTATAAGAAGGCAATTAACTTTTGTTTGTTAATTTTGTAGCCTGCCACGTTGAATCTATTGTTTCTAGAAGCTTTTTGGTAGAATCTTTAGGGTTTTCTTTTCTTTTGTTTCTTTTTTTTTTCCAGACTATTGTTTCTTTATTCATAAAGAATTCCAATACCAGAATGGGGGAAAGGTAATCTAGATGGGTTTTTACATATTAAAAGAGAGTTACAGGAAAGAGGGAGATGGGGAACACTTTCGTTTTAGGTTAATAGCTGGGTGTCATCTTAAAATTCTACCCTTTCTGTTTAAAACAAGCAGAATAAGGGACCAGAGTGGTGGCACAAGCAGTAGGGCATTTATTTGCCTTGCATTCGTTAATGTAGGATGGACAGAGGCTTGATCCCCAAGCATCCCATATGGTCCCCTATGCCAGGAGCAATTTCTGAGTGCATAGCCAGGAGTCACCCCTGAGCATCACTGGGTGTGACCCAAAAAGAAAAGAAAAGAAAAAAAAAACACCAAGCAGAAAAAAAGGAGAGAAAAGTTACAAAAGTTTTGTTCTACTTTTCTCCACCAGAGACAGAAACCCCAGATCAGAACTTATAAAAGGTGGTTGTTACTTTGCATAGGAACAGTAAAACTTGGCTGCAATAGCATCAAAGTTTAAATTGTATATATCATTCTCAAAACAATCAGCTTTTCCATATCTTTGTCTTTACATATCAAAAAATGTTTCATAGACTTTTCTGAATATAAATATTAGAACCTTACTGTAAATACACTTAAATAGAAAAGTCTTAAATATTCTTACACGAAGCACAGTAATACAAATCTAGACCATCCAAACTCCTTTCCCTAAACAAAATTACAAGAACATGTCTTCAGATATATAAATCTGAATATATATATATATATATTTTTTTTTTTGCTATAGTTTGAAAATAAGTTTGCTAAACATTCTTTTTTTTTTTTTTTTTTGGTTGTTGGGTCACACCTGACAGCGCTCAGGGGTTACTCCTGGCTCTACGCTCAGAAATCGCCCCCTGGCAGGCACGGGAGACCATGTGGGATGCCAGGATTTGAACCACCGTCCTTCTGCATGCAAGGCAAATGTCTTACCTCCATGCTATCTCTCCGGCCCCTGCTAAACATTCTTATAACGAGCACTGTAATAAGAGTTTATTGTATTCAAGTTCCTTTTCCATCTACTTCTTTTTTTTTTTAATTTATAAAGCTCTTGTCTTTATTGATTTTCTATCATGCCAAAAGTCAAGTACACTCATTGAGATATATAGTAACCAATAGTGGCAATCAGCAGAAGCTTCCTCCAGGAACTGGATTATTTCTAAAATGTCTTCTATCCATTTATTTATGAGTCCATTTCTTTAGACATTTTGGTGTATCATAGAATAATCATTATATTAGTCCTAATATAAACATTTTATATTAGATCAGAGCTTCACAAATTTATCTAGCTTACCATTACTTTTTTTTTTGACATTTTAAATTGCTTTATTTAAAGACCATAATACAGGTTGTTCACAATACAGTCAGGAGTATTTTTTTTACAGTTGCAAAGTATGCATGATTGAATTTCAGTTATACAATGCACAACACCATTCACCAGTGTATGTTTTCTGCCACCACTTTCCCTAATTTCCTCCTGCCCTGCTGCATCTGAGTGAGATATTTTCTTTTCTCTCTGTATAAGTATATATACACACACATATATATATACACATATATGTGTATGTACATATATTTTTTTTCTTTTCCTTTTTTTTATAATAGCTTATTTTTATTTTCTACTTAGAGTATCATGTCATCTTTTTCTTGCCTAATCGCTCTGGCAAGAACTTCCAGCACTCTGTTGAATAGTAAGAGAGGGCAGCCTCTTCTTGTACCAGATTTTAGAGGAAATGCTTTTAGTTTATCTCCATTGATAATAATATTTGTCATTGGCTTGTGGTAGATGGTCTTGACTAAATTGAGAAAAGTTCTTTCCATTCCCATTTTGATGAGAGTTTTTTTTTATCAAGAATGGGTGTTGGACTTATCAAATGCTTTATCTGCACCTATTGATACAACCATATGGTTTTTATTTTTCTTTTTGAGATATAGTGTATTATTTTGATTGATTTACATATGTTAAACCATCCTTGCATTATTGGAATGAATCCTACTTGGTCGTGTTGTATGACCTTCTTGATGAGGCATTGGATCCTATTTGCCAGAATTTTGTTGAGGATCTTTGCATCTGTGTTCATCGGGGATATTGGTCTGTAGTTTTCTTTTCTTGCAACATCTCTGGTTTTGGTATCAGGGTGATGTTAGCTTCATAAAAACTAGTTGGGAGTGTTCTTGATTTTTTTTTAATTTTTAATTATGAGAACAATGATGCAAAGAGGACAAGGTAAAGTTACAGTGAAAGGACAATCGCCCATAAACAGAGTTCTCAGAAGAAATCCCCTTGCTGACACCTAAATATTGAACTTACAGTCAAAAAACATTAAGAAAAATAAGGCAAAACCCATGTACAATTACTTTGTCCACAAGTCCCCAGATTGTAGTACATTAACATTTCTTAGCAGTACACAAAGCAACCTAAAGCCATGAGTTTTATGTGACTCCTTAACATTGAAGGAATAGTATTTTATATATATTCATGCACATACATATTAGTTTAAGTTAACATCAAAAGTTTAAGAGGTTTTTTTTTAAGGGTTAGTCAAAAGGGCACAGTAAAAACAGTGTTAGAGTGGCAAATATTGTTTGCATAGGCCCACCAAAATATGGGGGACATAGAAAGGAATAGCCTTGGTCTAAATACAATACCCCTGAAGTTTCCTGGCATAAGACCAACTCTATGCTCCAGGGAAACTAGTTTATTCAATCCAAGTCATTGTCTGTAGTGCCAATACAGTTTTATTTTTCATGCAGTCCTATTGTTGGCATCAGGTTTCTGTATTAAAGATCCTGGAATCTGCGCATTCTACATTGAAGTCAGGCTGGTGTGGAGTATCCTCTAGTTTCACCTCACAATTAAGGGGTAATACAGAAAGCCCTGTCCAGTAAGCAGGTCATTGCTGTTGTTAAGTCTTCTCAGTGTTAAGGGAAGTCTCTTTTGAGTAGATCGATGTCAGAGCAGCTGTAGGGTCTTCCCTGGTAGAGGATTGCCTCCAGGTGATGTTATAGACAACCTTGGATGTTTTGTAGATGTCTTCTCTAGATCAGGGGTGAATGGAGAATGCCCATTCTTCTGAGGGCTGTGCCAGGTCTTTATGTCAATGTTCAGGGTGTAAGGTCCCATTGCACTACAAGATTTGTGTGTTCCCATCTCTATTAGATAAGAACTTATTGGTATGTATAGTATTTTCCCGTTTTAGTGTGCCTAAGCAAGCAAGAAATAAAGCCACGTGGCGTTATTAGAGTATATGGGGGCATAAGAACACGTCCAACAATACCCATGACTTGGTTCCAACATAAGCATTATACTGAGGGATTCTTTCACACCAAATTCCATATTGAGCAGTTCACAAAGAGAAAATAAAAAAAGGGGGGGAGGATCGTCACTGTATAAGAAAATATTCAGCAAAAGTTATAGCCGTCAAAGAAAACACCCATAAAACGTTGAAAAGACATACGTGTCCTTTTTATGCCTTTTGGAATAGTTGGGTGGGTGTTAACTCCAGGGTACCACTTTGGTCTGTGACTTAGGACTCTACAGTACTTAAGTTAAAAAGGGTAAATGAGGAATAATGATGATAGGGGTTAAGGAAGTTAAAGAGAAAAATGATCTTTTGTAGGGTTGTGCAAAAGGGCAGAGTACAAAATGGACATTCTGCATACATAAAAACATAATTCAATGATAATGAGTACTATTAATGTATCTTGTGCTAGCGCACCCGCACGATTTTGAAAATATAGACTGGAAAGAGATTACCAGTGACTGTGTCAAGAAGCTGAGAGGCCAGAAGTTCAGAGCCCCAAACAGACCCTCCCTAAGGAGCCGAATTGATAATGGGGGAAAGCCTAGGGTACCTTCAAGCTCCGCCAAGGGACCCAACTCACTGGCTTGCCCAGGCATGTGGCCCGGGGAAGTCCTGGAGATCTGGAGCAAGGCGGTAGAGGGGTGCTGGGGTTGCCCAAGTCCTGCACGCCCCCTAGGCCTGGTTAAGAAGGCCTCCGGCATGGCGAGGCCTGCCGAACCCCATGCTGCTAGACTTCCGGCTCCGTGTTCTTGATTTTTAAATTTTATGAAAGAGCTTGAAAAGAATTGAGGGTAGTTCCTCTAGAAAGGTTTGAAAGAATTTGTTAGTGAATCTATCTGAGCCTGGGCTTTTTTTTTTTAGAAAGACTTTTGATTACTCTTTTAATTTCCTCAGTAGTGATGGGTCTATTTAGATATGCTAGATCATCCTGGTTTAACCGTGGAAGATTGCAGAAGTCCAAGAATTTATCCATTTCTTCTAGGTTCTCATGTTTTGTGGCATAGAGTTTATCAAAGTAGTCTCTGATTATCTTTTGAATCTCTGCAGTATCTGTAATGGTCTCATGCTTTTCATTTCTAATCCACTTTATTAAGTTTCTCTCTCTGTTTCTTTGAGAGTTTTGCTAGTGGTTTAATCAATATTATTTATTTTTTCAAAGAACCAACTTTTGCTTTTGTTGATATTCTGAATTGTTTTTCTTTATTTCCATTTCATTGATTTCTGCTCTAAGCTTTATTTTTTCCTTCTGCCTACCTATTATAAGGTTTCTCTAACTATGAAAAGTCCACACAAATATAGCACTAGGTAGGCTACAGGTCACACTTTGTAGAAATACCTTATGTAAAATGTTGAAATTAGTTACAGGCCTTAATGTTTTCTAGTTAAACAGCAACATGGGCCACAGTGATAGTACATTGGGTAGGGCACTTGTCTTGCATACAGTAATCCCGGATTAGATCTCCAGCATTCCATATGGTACCTGAGCACCTCAGGAGTAATTCTTGAGAACAGAGCCAGGGATAAGCTCTGAGCACTTCTGGTTATGACCTCAAAGCAAAACAAATCAAAAATCCCTAACAGCAACAGCTACATAGTTCTTTTAAATCTTCTTAATGTCATGCATTTTGATTTATGGATCAGGAAGGGGGATGGGTGGGATATGAGGCACTGGGCATTTGGAATTGTCCACATCCAGAGAGGCCTTTAAATTTCATATATTTTCTGAGCACACTTAGAGCATCCAAACATTTGGAAATACTACTGAACGACAACAAAGGAATGGGAAACAAAAAGCAAAGATATTTTAAGGACAGAAATGATGGGAGAGAAATAATTGCAACTGGAATGACCCATGAAAATCTAGAAGATGGAGAGCAGATGGTAAAGAGTGTTAAGTGAACTGTCTAGTTCAGGAGAAATTTATGTCTGAAGCTAGGGAGTCACTAAAAAGAAACCCTTTAAATCAAACAAAATTAATTTATTTAAACATTGTGATTGTAAGGTGTTCATAGTAGTTGTTTTTCACATATACAAAATTGTTCATGACTGAATTTCAGTTATATAATGTTCAACACCTTTCACCAGTGCACATTTCCCACCACCTGTGTCCCCAGTTTTCCTCCTGCCTTCCCCATCCTCACTGCCTGACTCTGGAGCAGATCTCCTCCTCCTTCTTCCCCTTCATCATCTTCTTCCCCTCCTCTTTCTCCTCCTCTTCCTCCTCCTCTTCTTTCTCTTCTTTTTTCTCCTTCACCTCTTTCTTTTCATCTTCCTCTTCTTTCTCATTGTCAGATATGTGGCTTGCAATATTGTGACTGAAGGGGTATCATGCATATTGCCTTACACCCAGCTCTTGTCCAGAGTGATGATTTCCAAATATCATTGTCATAGTAGTCCTTTCTCGCCCTAACTACTCCCCTGCTTCCTACCTTGGGCTGGTTCTCCTGGCCCTCTTCTCTATTGTCTCTGGATATTATTACCATACTATAAAAATAACTCTGTACTCCTGGAGACTTGGAGTCAGAGATAACAGTTGTCTCTGAAAGCTAAGACTGGGATTGAACTGAAGCTGTGGAATAATTGGTTGATGAGGGGATGGATGGCTGCCTCCAAAGGCGAGACCCCTATCCCTTCCCTCACACTCCTTGATGCAAAGGTTGTAGTTTCTGGGCAGTTATTTGAAGGAATCCTCTCTCAGGGCACTAACCAATCCAAGAGAAGAGATTTTTAATTTTACCTTTCTCCCTTTTTCCTTTCCTGCTATTGTGAAATCAATGGATTACACACTTGGTTGCATTTCAATGAAGATTGCAAGCATCATTGTGTGGCACTTGGATCCCAAAAGACAGTGCCCCTTATAAATAATAGATTTGTGAGCCTTTTGGTGTTCTGGACTAAATTGCTCATAATTTTCATTTTCCATAAGATGTGTAGTTTTGTCTGTCATTAGATTTTAGTATATGAGGTGGTTCTGGGTTGAGCTGGAACCGCCCATCTGCAAGGCAGTTCTATTACTGAGCTACATCTTAAGCTCAGATTTTGGACACAGAAAAACCTACCCATGAAAATGACTTTGTCTCTGCCTGATTTGGATAAAAGAATTTAAAGTTATGTTTAATATAATTTAGTTTTTGGTTTTGGGATCACAATTGGTAGCACTCAGAGTTTACTCCTGGGTCTGCACTCAGGAATCATTACCTGTGGGAGATCACGTGTGGTGCCAGGGATCAAATTCAAATTTATCACATGCAAATCAAGGTCCTATCCACTGTACCATCGTAAATTCTACTCATTTTTGCCACACTCAGAGGTGCTTAGGGCTTACTCCTGGCTATGTGCCTTTGGGTCACTCCTGGTCAAGCCAAGGGGACCATATGTAATTCTGGTGATTGCAATTGAGTCAATAATATGCAAGGCAAATTACCCATTGCCTTAATTCTCCAGTTTGCAAACTGCACAATGAGGACAGATTTGATGAGACAGAAAATAGGCATGGTGCTGGCATTACTAACATTTGTCCTGTGTCTTTCCTGGTCTTAGTCCTGTAACTTTTTCATTCTCAGGCTAAAAAGACATAGTTATGACAGATGGAACACATGGAACACACTGGTGGATCTGTTTCTCATAATTCATCTTCTAAGAAAGTCTGTAAACCTAGGAAAAGTGCTTTAAAAGCTTAGTTTTTGAACCTCAAGTATATTACCTTGTGCACTTGATGAAATTTGGGACTTTTTTTTGTTATCAGTTGATGCATTTTTCCTCCTATTTTGAATTTAGAGTAGAAAATTGAAAGGGGTAAAGCTTTTCTGTGTGCGTATAAGATCCCTTGGAAGACTTTATGCCAACAACTTAAGGTCGGTTTCCTACCTTTTGCCTTCAAATGAGGAATGACCAATTATTCTTGCTGGCAGTTCATTGTTCCACTTCTTCCTCCTACCTATGATGTAGTTTGTCTGTTGATTTGAGCTTTTGCTTTTGCATTTGCTGAACCATCATTCATGTGTTTTGAGGTAGCCTGTGTCCCTCTAGTGTTGTAAAACCCCAGGACAACAGATTTAATTTTTTTTTGAAAGTCTTGAATGTTTTTTGTTTGTTTTTCCAGGAAATCTTATGTCAAACCTTTGATTTGAGACTGTGGGTTTCTGGGTAAAGTCTCCAATTCTTAGTATTTTGAGTAAATTGTTGGACATTGGTAAAGCTCCAAAGATTATTGTTTGTCATATTTTTCTAATTAATAGAAAAAAAGGCCATATAAATCTTAGATTTTTAAGGTCTTGGGTGATCACATCTGCTTGTTTGGGAATGAACATGTTGTCTAATCCTTATTCAGTCATTGTGGCAAAGTTTCACATCAAACCAGTTCACAGTTGTACGTATATCTTGAGCAATTCCTGTGTGGACTGTAATCATCTTGGATAAAACATTGACATCAAAAGCCTGAGTATTTGTCTTTCTTAAGTGTCCTGTTTGGGGGGAAGTTAAATATAAATATTTGTATATTAGGTGAAATATATGTAAAATTGGGGACTAAAAAGATAGTACAGAAATTAATTTGCACATGGTCAACCCTGGTTTGAGTTCTGCCATCTCATATGGTTCCCCAAGTACCATCAGAGCCAGGAGTAAGCCCTGAGTACAACCAGGTGTGGTGCTAGCCCTCCCCCAGAAATAGTTAAGACTGATTATCAACAATAAAGACTTCAAGTCAAGAGAAATAAATAACTATTGTGTTGCAAGAAAAAGAATTTATTTTTCAATATTTTAAATTCTTTAAATGTAGACTCCATTGTTTTACAATGTTTTAATAATATACTTGAGGCATATAATGTTCCCACTTAAAAACTAAGACCAGTGCCAGTGTCTTTCTACATCAGTCCCAAGGCTCTCTCCTACCCCAAACCCCATTTTCTTAGAAACTTCATTGCTTCATTGATTGTAATTTAGGTCACATATTTGCAATAATGTTGACTAGCATGGCCTTGATAATTATATTTTTCTCATCTCTGTACCACTAATGTGCATAAGATCTCTGACCAGATCCCTATTTTTATCACCAGTCTACCTTGGAGAAATAATTTATGAAAAGTAGGGTATTTCTGTATATTTGAAGAGTGAATTTGGGCAAAAAGAGCAAAAGAAATAAGCAAAAATGAGGAGATGGCCATCCACAGGCCCTATTGAGTGGACAGCCAGCCAGGAAGTGAAGGGTGAAGGGAGGAGGGCACATTTAAGTCAGAATCTCCAGATCTGGCAAAAGATTTAGAAATAGAAGTGAACTCTGGTTCATTTAGGCAGAAAGGTTATTTACAATATTGTGCTCCTAACTAGTGAGCTGGAAAAATCTCTCCTTTTTTTTTTTTTTTTTTTTGTGGTTTTTGGGTCACACCCGGCAGTGCTCAGGGGTTATTCCTGGCTCCAGGCTCAGAAATTGCTCCTGGCAGGCACGGGGGACCATATGGGGCGCCGGGATTCGAACCGATGACCTCCTGCATGAAAGGCAAACGCCTTACCTCCATGCTATCTCTCCGGCCCATCCATTTTTTAAGCCTGATTCTCTCTCCCTCTGTCTCTCCCCCCTCTTTCCTTCTCTCTCTCCCTCTCTCTCCCCCTTTCTCTTTCCCTCTCTTCCTCTCTCTCCCTCCCCCCTCTTCCCTCTCTCCCTCTCTCTCTCCCCCCTTCTCTCCCCCCCTCTTTTTGTTTTTTGTGCCTCACCCGGTGACGATCAGGGGTTATGCCTGGCTATGGGCTCAGAAATTGGCCCTGGCTTGGGACACCAAGGGATAGAACCGTGGCCCATCCCCTGAGAGGCAAACGCTCTACCACCTGCACCACTGCTCCAGCCCCTATTTCTCTCTCTTATATTTTAATGGTTGGAGAGGTTTCTGTCTGAAAGATTTGCACATCTTTTATTTATTTATTTATTTATTTATTTATTTATTTATTTATTTATTTCTAGGTAATTGATGTTTTTATATTATTGTTATTTTTTAAGTAAGCATTAAGATGACTCAGGTGGTAAAACACATGCTTAGCACAACCAATACCTAGTTTAATTCTGGCCAGCACGTGCTCCTTTAGCACTGCTTCATGGAGTCCTAGTAGCCATATATACTGTGAGTGGGCCCAACATAGTTGAGCTTCTACACAAGATTTGTAGTTTCTGCACAATTTCTTTTTAAAAATTTCAACTTAGAACAGTTGACATTACAAATAAAAACAATAGTTTTTAAAAATCATTTAAAATTACGTTTTTTAAAAATAATTTTTTCTTGAATATACCAACATCCTGATTTAACTTAATAAGGAAATGGGATCTATAGAACTTTTATTTTTCTAAACATGTAAGCATGCCAACTTTTTTATTCTTCTTGACTTATTACTTGATTCTATTTTTTCTTGCCTTATTGTACTGAAAAAGATTTTCTCATACAGGGTGAATAGAAAGCATTGTTAGGCATTTTATGTTCACTTCTGATAGGAGAGGATAGCTTTAATATATAATTAGTAAAAATTAATATGCATAATATAATAGATTTAAGAAAAGATTATTAATAGTGCTAATAGTGTATGACAGAACCCTATAACCTATGAGTATTAGGATATTAACTATACTCATGTTTTACTTAATAAGAGATTATTAAAATACCCAATAATATATGATAGATTTCTATAACCTGTGGGCATTAGGATGTGAAAGATAGTAAGGATGTGAAAGATAATAATCTTATACTTAGGAGATTATTAATAACAATAATGAATCACAGATTTTTATAACCTCTGCAGAAGATATTAAGCACCTTTCTTCCTTTACTAAAATCATAGTATTTTATATTATACTATATTATATTAATATGTAATATACATATGTAATATATTGTATAACATAATATATTATATTAATATTATATTATATTAATTATATTTTCTCCTACCTGTTTTTATTATTATTATTATTTAATTTATCATAGATTAGTGTCATGGTTACAATAATTTTAGCATTTATGGTTTTGGTGTTCAAAACTACAGCACCTCTCCACCACTGAATAGTCAGTCTTTTTGTGAACATCCAGGTCTAATCTAGTTCCTGTCTTTGTCCTCCTCACACTGCTGGTTGACCTCTGATCTCAAGTCAAAGACTGAGTATAGTTGGATGCTGTCTATTCTCCTGCTTTCTTTCAAAAGAATGAGTTCACATAAAATTTAATTTAGTTGTTATATACAAGTCTACAAATAATATATGACCTGTTTAAATATATTTGATCAAATTAATTTTTTTAGTCCATAGAGATCAACCTATATCCCCTCATTCTGCTAATAGGGTGAGTTCTTATAGGTGCGTTCAAAGGAGCTTTTAATGTCTATTCTAAATCCAACTTGAATGTGATATGCTCTATTTTGTTTATATATGGTAGACTCGGAAAACTGAGCCAGGTTCAGGAAAATATAAGTCCAGGAGGGCAGCATACAGAGCTCTTTGAGTGGCTGTCCTCTCAGGGAAAAGTGGGGCTCACCCCAGGTAGATAAGGATGCTTTTATTTGAGCAGAGGTGGCAGAGCTTTGGAAGTAAATAAAGAGCTCAGAATTCAGAGAACCTAGTTTGTAATGTCAGTTCTGCTCCTTATCTACAGTAAGATCTTTGTTCTAAATATCCTTATCCATGAATGAGGCTAATATTCTATATACAACCTAGTCTCATACTGAGGATTAAATGTTACAGGAGACTGGGAGTGTAGTGGTAGTGTAGAAGATTGGGCACTTTTCTTGTATGGGGATATAAGTTGCATCCTTGGAATCCTATATGGTTTCTCGAACCCCACCAGGAGTAAATCCTGAGCATAGAGCCAGGAGTAACCCCTGAGCATTGCCATTATCCCAAACCCCACCACCTGAATACAGTATAGAAAAGTACACAGATTACTTTCAGATCATAGTAAGTGATTTATTCCAGCTATTATTGTTAATAATAGATTCTAAAGGGGAAAATCCACTCACTTCTATAATTGGAGAATCAATTAAACTTTGAACAATCTTTAAGTTCATCTGAAAAATTTTCATCAATTTAAAGCACAGACTAATGATTTGTTGTTTGACTTAATCCACAATCTTGGACATAGTTTAAAACTGAAATATTGGAATTGTCTAAAGGCTTCCAACCTTTAAAATGCTGATTGCTTTATTGGAGTACATTTGACTTATAGTAAAGACTCTATATTTGGTATAAAATTGGATAAATTTACACAAACATATGTATATATAAATCTGTACATCCTTGAGTTTTCTAAATATGTCAATTTTTAATCCAGCTCTACTGCCCGCCATTGTCACCATTCAGGATTCAATAAGTAGCCTCAGCTGATGCTCTCAAATAGTCTGACCTTGCCATAGACACTCCATAGAGAAAGGCAGTAAAATAGTTTTATGGGATTTTAATGAACAGGAATGTAGCTTGAGCCATTAAACCCAGTATAAAGATAAAGAACTTCTATAAAAGGGGAGAGTAAAGAATATGATAATAGTGCTTATTTGTTCAATTTCTACTAAGCAAGATGAGACCTTTTTACAATGTTTGATATGGCATATTAACACAAAATTATTTCACAACCACTACTGGGTTATACTTTTGTTGTCACTCAGAACATCATGGTGCCTAAGGACATTTCTGTATCCTGGGCCTGATGGCAGAAACTGGATAAGATCTGCAAGTGATTACTTTAAATTGGAACAGAAGTAAAAGTGACATAGAGCTCTGCTGAGATGCTAAATAGAGCAAAACTCCAGGTATGGTGATATTTGGGCTGACATCTCCAGGACTTGTTTTGGAATGTGGGCACATTTCCCAAATTTCTCATACTTCCAGAAGCCCTGGAAGCTGAAACCATGCCCCACAATAGCTGTAATATCAGTCACAGAGCTTGGAATTCCTCTACTATGTGGCTGCATATGTGGCCATGCAAAACCTTTAGATGTTTCCAATACTTCCATCCTAATAGGATCACACCAATCTAGTCATCACATGGATTCAAAGCTATTTAAAATTTAAAAACAAAAAATATACTAGAGAATCAACTAGCAGCAAATAGCTAAGCAAGCTTGATAGTGACCTCATTGAGAGATACTTAAAATTTTTAATACTATTTACCTGTAAACAAGAAATATAAAACATATTATTTCATACCTGCTACTGGGTAGGCTTGAGAATGGGTGGGAATCAGGGGACAATGATGGAGGGAATTATACATTGGTGGTGGGATTGGTCTTGGAACAAATATATTATGAACAAACATATAAAACATGGTCTTTTTTGGGGGTGTTTGTCACACCCGGCAGTGCTCAGGGGTTACTCCTGGCTCCACGCCCAGAAATCGCCCCCGGCAGGCTCGGGGGACCATATGGGATGCCGGGATTTGAACCACTGTCCTTCTCCATGTAAGGCAAATGCCTTACCGCTGTGCTTGCTACCTCTCCGGCCCCTAAAATATGGTCTTTAAATAAAGTAATTTTTTTAAACAGAGGCACATGTGTTGCCTGGGTAGATGTGGACTTTCATACTTCCGTGCTGAGTTATATATACCAGGATTCTCTTCTCCTTTAGAAAAGCCTGTGCCATCTCTTGAACACATTGCTTATTTCTCTTTCTTTCCCTGTCCCTTCCCTTCCCTATACTTCCAAATAAACCTATTTTTAACTTCAATAAAGGGAAAAGAATCATAGCATAAAGAAAAATAAGAAATATTTGTTAAGCCTCATCATGGGCTAGATATGCTACTATGCTAAGATGATTAGCATATTTTCTTTTTTAAAAAATAAGTTTTTGGGGTTTTTTTTGCGGGGGGCCACACCCGGTGACGCTCCTGGCTTGGGGGACCATATGAGACGACGGGGGATTGAACCACAGTTCGTTCTAGGCTAGTGCTGGCAAGGTAGACACCTTACCCCTTGCACCACCACTCCAGCCCTTTGTTTTAAAATTTTTTATTATTGAATAATCATGAAATATGCAATTACAAAGTTGATGGTTGAATTTCAGTCATACAATGTTCCAATATCCATCCCTTCACCTGTGTGCACCTTATCTTCCCTCTACCTTCCCATAGACAGCCTCTATATCAGACACATTTTTTTTCTCTCTTTATTGTACCCCTTTCTTCTTTTTTGGCAGTGTGGTTTGCAATATTGTTACTGAGAGGGTAGCATGCATATCACTTTACTACTCCCTTTTAGCACTTAGTGCTTGTCCAGAGTATTGATTTCCAATTATCATTATCATAGTGCACCCTTCTCTGACCTAACTGAAATCTCACCCCCTATTTGTGGAAAGTTTTCTACCATGCACAAAACCTCCTGGCCCTCATCTCTATTTATATGGATATTATTACCTTCCTATTTTTTTATATCCCACATGAGTGCAATCATTATCTGCACTCCATTCTTTTGCTCCAGGTATCCTACAGAATAGGTGGTGCTCTTGTTTTAATTTCAACACTTTAGTTAAAGTCCTTGGGGGGATCATTAACCACTGTTCAGGCACTTTAAGCAGTATGGAAATATACAACAGCTGTATGTCCACATGGAGACCTTGCCCAGATTCATAAAAGATGTGGTTGTTCATTCTCTCCAGGCTTTTGTTGTTTCTTTTCAGGGCTGTGTCTACATGAATCTTGGTATGAGACTTTGATAAGTTTTAAGAGTGCTGTCACTAAGGTACTGCCTGAGCCAGAGCACATTCCTGATGAGAAGTGGATCAAGTTTTATCCTGACCTCATGCAATTGCAGGCATGTTGGCCTGGTGACATTGAATTTCAGAGTCTTGAGTTTCATAACCTCGCTTTCCCCCTAACCAGGGAATTTGAATAAGGCCTACATGCCCACTTTCAGAATATAAGAATAAGATTGAGATTAACCTCATAGTTACAGCTTAATGTTCCTCCATTGGAGGCAAATGACATTTCTTACTACCGAGAAAAATTGTACTGCCTTCTCCATCCTGTGCCATTGAAGACAAGACACAATGTGATTAGTAGAATTATGAGCCATGAAGGATGTGCCAGAATCGCCTTGTCTCTCTGCTACAGTTGATCACTATTATTATGGGGTTGCAGTTTACACTGAAAAATCATGCCACATTTTTACTGTTTTTTAGAAGATAAGATCTGAAAAATGCAAGTTTTTCTAGTTATAACAGGCAGTTTTGATAAGAGAGTCTTAGAAAGTGATGGTTCTTTTTTTTTTCTAGGATAACATTTTTATTTCAAGATAAAATTGCCACTATAAATAGCCAACTCAAGTTTATAGGGTATCAGTCTCATTAGGCTGTTAATTTACATTATTAAAAAAGTGTGAGTCATTAAACTTGACAAAACTACAACTAACATCATGTTGTCTCATATGCTATGTGACCCTTTTGTATGAAGGATAAGATGTGATTTCATAACCTTGCCCACATAATTAAAAAAAAAACTAGGAACTTATTTGTGTTTGCTTACTCAACTTCTTTTGATTATGGGCTAGTTCTCTGATAAAGTGGTCAAAGATCTTCTTGAAGGATTTACATATGGATAAATAAGATTGCTTTGATTTTTGTCTGTGTACTTGATTATATGGACTATAATTCATCTATTGCATTTTATTTTATTTATTTATTTTTTGGATATTTTCTTAATTTTTATTTTTCAACTATTTAACATACATTTAATCTATTTAGCTTACACTAACATAATCCAGAATTCTTAATTTTTTTAAGTATTAGGAGAAAAATTACAATGTCATCAATAAAAATAAATTTAATTTTACATTATTTATATTTTGTACAGGTAATATATGAAGGGTTCATATGTTTAATCACAAAAACAAATAAACAAATATACTGGGAAATTAGTATTGTTCTTAAAATGAAGAATACATTATATAACCATATATTCCAAAGTATAGGAATAGTAATAAGTAAAGTATAACTTAAAAGATTCTAAAGTCACTTAACTTATGCTAGATAAATGAGAATATACAAATTAACTAAAAAAATAGAATTTCTAATAAATTCGTTTTCTGTACTAGCAGCTTCATTTCTTCACTTTATTTGAAGGGTATGTATAACTCTACATTATATTTACCTATTTACATAAATATGATGAAAATGAAAATATATATATTTTTAATTTTTTATTTTTAATTATGAAAACAAAGATGCAAAGAAAGAGGACAAGGTAAAGTTACAGTGGAAGGACAATCACCCATAACATAATTCTCAGAAGTCCCCTTGCTGATATCTTAACTTTGAAATTTCAGCCAAAGAACATTAAGATAAATAAGACAGAATCCATGTACAATTACTTTGTCCCTCAAGTCCCCAGATTGTAACACATTATAATATTTCTTAACAGCACACAAGGCAATCTAAAGCCATAAAACTTACGTAACTCCTTAAACATTACAGGCATAGTATTTTTCTACATTTCCATGTACATGCATATTAGCTTAAGTTAACCTCAAATTTTAAGTGGATTCTTTTTAAGGATTAGAGTCAAAGGAGCACAGTAAAAATGGTGTTAGAGTGGCAATTGTTGTTTGCATAGGCCCACCAAAATATGAGGGGATCTATTGCATTTTAAAAGGATTTTTTGGAGAGTCACTTACCCCAGAAAATCAATTTAAACTATTAAAAAAGACCTTTGAATTCTCATTATGGCAATATATATATGAATGTTGAAAATTTAGTGAATGTTCTCACACACTTAAAATGGGAAGGATATCTCAATGACCCCAAATGTGTATGTAATAAGCAGCATACTTAAGAGAAAAAATAATGTAAACTGAAAACATGAAGCAGAGAACAGAAGTAATGGGACTCAGAGAAAACTAGGAAGAATGAACTGTTCCATCCCTCCAAGAAAATACCTATGACTGAGTATTCACAAGTCTAGCAAGAAAGAAAGGCAACTGAACATTAACTCCAAGAAAGGAGACTCATCATAGCATTTTCTCACATAATCAGTTCATTGTATTTTTAATTAACTGACCATTTCATGTGTAGGAGTTAAGGAAAAAGATCCAGTGGAGGGGACTCATTTCTATTCATATATTTTCTAAATGAAAGGTCTTTTAATTCTAAAATGGGTAGCACATATACTATAAGATCATTGTGTAATTTAAATTTAATAATACATGACAAGTATGCTGATATCTAGATGTACCTAGTGTGTGATAGATGATGATAATGCATGACAATAATGATCAATTATAGGGGTCCTGCTAAGTGTAGCAATAGATTGACTTTTAGTAAACATGAATTAAACAGAAGAACTAGGGACTAGAGTACAGCAGGTAGGACACTTGCCTTACATGAAGCCAACCTGGGTTAAATTTCCAGCATCTCATATGGTTCCATGCACCCCACCAGGGATTCCTGAACTCAGAGCCAGGAGTAACCCCTGAGCACCACCAGATAAGTCTTAAAAACAAAAGAAGAGAAGAATGAAGAACAAGGAGGAGAAGGAAAGGAAGAAGAAGATGGACAAAAGGAAGAAGTAGGAGAAAGAGGAGAAGGATGAGGAGAGCAAGAAGAGAAGAACAAGGAGGAGGAAGAGAAGAAGAAAAGAAGATGAACAAGCAGAGATAAAAAGAAGAAAAAGGATAAGGAGGAGAAAGAAGAGAATAAAGAAGGAGAAAAACAGGGCCAGTGAGGTGGCACTAGAGGTAAGGTGTCTGCCTTGCAAGCGCTAGCCAAGGAAGGACCGTGGTTCGATTCCCTGGCATCCCATATGGTCTCCCCAAGCCAGGGGCAATTTCTGAGCGCTTAGCCAGGAGTAACCCCTGAGCATCAAATGGGTGTGGCTGAAAAAACAAACAAAAAAACAACAACAAAAAAGGAGAAAAACAAGGAAAAAGAGAAGATGGCCAAGAAGAGGAAGAAGGAGAAGGAGGTAAAGAAGGAGAAGGAGAAGAGGAGAAGAGGAAGAAAAAGAAGAACAGGGGCCGGGCGGTGGCGCTCGAGGTAAGGTGCCTGCCTTACCTGCGCTAGCCTAGGAGACGGACCGCGGTTCGATCCCCCGGTGTCCCATATGGTCCCCCAAGCCAGGAGCGACTTCTGAGCGCATAGCCAGGAGTAACCCCTGAGCGTCACCGGGTGTGGCCCAAAAACCAAAAAAAAAAAAAAAAAAAAAAAAAAAAAAAAAAATGAAAAAGAAGAACAACAACTAAGCATGTAATTGATTCATTACATAGTGATGGTGTTGAGTACAAGGCTAGTATGGTGATTGTAGGAATTTAGTTTCTTGCATTAATCTGCCTGAGTTCAAATCATTGCTCTAATATTTACTAACTGTACTTAATAAGTCATTCATGCCTTAGTTTCCTCGACTATAAAATTAGTATAATTTGTAGATTCATCTTATTGGGTTGTTGGAAAGATGAAAAGAATCAGTATGAGTGATTTGCTCTGGCAATTCACAACATATAGTAATTGCTTTATAAGCAATATAACTTATAATGCTATAGTTCATTGCAAGCTGGGCTTTCATAAATCCAGAAAGAGATGAGAACTTCAGAATAAAAGAACCAAAGAAACAAAAAGTGGTGGTCATGGGAGTGAGTGTATACAGAAACTATATACATGATGTGGGTGTACAAGGAACTATAGATAGCCATGAGATGGCTGAGAGAGACTAAGAAGATCCCGAACATGAAGTTCTCTTTTTGTTGAAAAGTCAAGCTTCTTCAGTGTCAGTAACCAAGACTTCTACTATCTATTGTATATATTACCTTAGTAGAGAAGTCTCATTTTGCACAACTGAATCTCTGAGTTAGTAACCATGCTTGTATCTATACCAGATGTGTCTACCTTACACAATTCTTGTCTGCACACTCTATTTACATACACCATTTGGACTAATTGGGTTATCTCTCCCTTTTAAAACTATAAAACTATTTTCATAGTATGAAGTTGGGAATCAGATTGTTTTTCTTGTAACACCTTAGCTCACTCCAATGCAAAAATGGAGCTTTTAATTTGCTGTGGAATTGAAAAATTATTTCAGAGCAAAGAGTGCTTTCAGAAAAGCAAACTGGTATGTAACAATGAACCAGTTGGATAGCCAGTTGGCTATGTCTGAGACCTGACTACCTGGGAGAATAGGAGAGGATTTTTTTTTTGTTTGTTTTGATTTGGTTTGGTTTTTAGGTCATACCTGGCAACGCTCAGAGGTTACTCCTGGCTCTATGCTCAGAAATCACTCTTGGCAAGCTCAGGGATCCATATGGGATGCTGGGATTTGAACCACCAACCTTCTGCATGCAAGGCAAAAGCCTTATCTCCATGCTATCTTTCATGCACAACATCTATATAGATAGACAAGCAGCCATAACCCAAATCTGTTCTATCTTCTTCGTAATAAATGAAGACTAAAGTGACAGCTCTATTCCATAAAATTCTTTGGAGATGTGCCATTGGTCTCAAATGCCTACCCAGGACCTTTTGATTTATGAGAACTGCAAAAAAAAAGTACCCACTTTTAGGGACAACCCCCCCCCCACCTGTAGTCTGCTGTTGTCTGGATTAGATTGAAAACATCATCCCACACTGTTTGTGTGTATGGGACTCAGCCATTTTTTTTTTATGGAGTGGGAGTTTGGCCACATTCACGTCTGTGTTCAATAGGTATCTGTGTTGCTCAGGGGATCATATGAGGCACTAGGGAACTGGATTCGGACAAATTCAAGGCAAATGCCTTACCCCTGTCCTATCTCTCTGGCCCTTTTTGGAGTATTTTACTGTTTTACATACATGGACAAAGTCAGCACTCAGAATCTCAGGATCCCTAGAACAATTGAACAAAGTGACTCCAATAAAATGTGTATAAAGTAACCAAAAAAAAAAAAAAAAGAAAAGAAAAAGAAAAAGAAAAAAGAAATGGAGTCGGAGAGATAACATGAAGGTAGAGTATTTGCTTTGCATGCAGAAGGACAGTGGTTCAAATCCCAGTATCCCATATAATTCCCCCGAGCCTGCCAGGAGCGCTGCCGGGTGTGACCCAAAAACCAAAAAAAAAATGTGTATAAAGTAGACTATGTGCAGACAAATGGTTTTCTTCAGTCCTTGAGTAGACAAGAACACCAGTACTCAGGATTGTGCTATTCAGGGAATAGATAATAGCAAATAGAGCCAATCTAAGAGTTGCAGATGTTTTCCAAGGTTTGGGACTAAGTTTCTCTTCCTAATGCGTTGTTGTGATCTGCATGGTCTGTGATTCTTTTTGCCAAGCCTGCTTCATCAGTCTCCTGTTGTCCTGAAGACCTTGGAGTCCTTTGAATCCTAGCAACAGATTTCTCTACTAAGCCCTATCCTCATGATCATCCAGTCTCCCACAGGTTGGTAAAAAGTTTTGTGCTGCTTCTTAGCACTCACAGAACCTCCCTAGAGTCTTTTTGTTGAGTCTGATCTTCTATTCATTTAACAGAAAAATATGCCTTACTTGTGAGTCTACAATTGGGCATCCAAAGGAGGTAAATTTAGGAGACAGCATTGCCTCTTTAGGGAGATGGTTTTTATTAGTTTATTATTGGTTTGTTTCATTTGCATGAGGATATGAATAATAGGGAGGCTTTTAAAACTGTTTTTAATTTCAAAGGGAAGATTAATAGGAGTTTATTCAAGGACAAAAAAATTTCTTGTTTTGTTTTTTTTTCTTCTTTTTTAATTTACTGTCCCTGAAATCTTATGCATTTGATTTTTTGATTCTTAGCAGTAAATGAAAATTGAAATGGAGAAGAAAGGTTACATTTGATTTCTGGAAAGATTTTCCCCCTAATTCTATGAGTAACCCCACCAGTATGCAATGCTATATTTTAGGTAGTGTTTTAAAAAAAATTATTGTTTCAATGGAGGGTACCAAGACCAAACAGTTATATTATCACTAAGTAGTAATAAAAATGATCGAACTTGGGAGCCTTCCCTAGAGCCAGATTTCATCCAGTGTGTGGCTTCATCTGCACATGGCTAGCCTTCCCTGGAGCCTTCCCTGCAGGTGAGTTGATACGCCCAGAAAGGGGGAAGCCACTGAACTCTGCTGGAACTTAGATGCCAGCACCTATCTCTGACTGCCTCCTGTGCTGTGCTGCATTCTTGGCCTGATTTCATCCTGTGTGTGGTTTCATCTGTGCATGGCTAGCATTCCCTGGAGGTGAGTTGATACACCCAGAGAGGGAGGAGCCAGAGGAGCATGGCGCACATCATTTAGCCAGTGAATACAACCACAACACGTAGAAAAACCCACAATACAAGTGTGACAACGAGGAAACAACACAGGTCAGCGCCAGACATAGAGAATGAAGACTGCAACTTAGATGACCAGAACGTGGCCAACCAACTAGTCAGTCTCAGATAAGGAGTTTAGAGTCGAAATATAGAAGATGTTCAAAGAACTCAAAGAAAGTAAAGAAGAGAACACTAATAAGAATCAAGAGAATATGAAGATAGAAATGAGAAAACTCAAAACTGAAATTTCAGGTCAAATAACAGGTCTAAAAAACTCAGTAGATGAATTGAAGAAAAACATGGATGAGCTTTCCCATGGGTTAACAGCAGCTGAGTATAGACTTAGTACACTGGAAGATGAGATGAATAACAACTCCATACAGAAGAAGAAATTGAAAACAAGCTTTAAAGCAAATGATCAAACAATGAAAAAAATTACTCAAAGAATGGGAACAGATGAAAATAAAAGTCTATGATAAGCTCAACAGAAACAACTTAAGAATCATTGGAGTCCCAGAGACCCAAGAAGAAAATCTCCAGGAAGAAAATCTCCAGGAAGAATCAACGGTCAAGAACATTATTAAGGAGAAACTACCTGAGCTAAAGAATACATGCGATCAAATCCTGCATGCCCGAAAAGTACCAACTAAAAGAGACCCCAGAAAAAACACCCCGAGTCACATCCTAGTCACAATGATGAATCCCACAGATAGAGACAGAATTCTGAAAGCAGCAATATTGAAAAGAGAAATTACATTTAAGGGAACATCCTTGAGATTTACTGCAGACCTGTCACCTGAAACACAAGGCCAGAAAGCAGTGGTGGGACATAATGAAAAACTCAATAAAATAAATGCTTCGCCTAGAATACTGCACCCAGCAAAACTAACTTTCAGGTTTGAAGGAACAATACAGTTTCACAGACAGACAACAGCTCAGAAACTTCACAGACTCAAAACCAGTCTTGAAAGACCTATTTAAGACAAGACTGACCAACAGACACACCAAACTTTGATATAAAGATGGCATTAAATCCCAGGACAAGTCTTTTTCTCAATGTCAATGTACTAAATGCACCAGTTAAGAGACACAGAGTGGCTCAATCCAATTTTCTGCTTCCTACAAGAAACGCACCTGAATAGTCAGAACAAACATAGACTCAAAAGGCTGGAGGAAAATCATCCAAGCAAACAACACTCTTATAAAAGCTGGAGTAGCCATACTAATATCAGATGATGCAAACTTTATACTCAGGAAAGTTGTAAGGGACAAAGATGGACATTTTGTATTAATCAAGGGATACGTACAGCAGAAAGAAATCACTCTCCTAAACATATATGCACCAAATGAGGGGTGAGCAAAATATTTAATAAAGTTGTTGTCAAATATGAAAAATAATATCAATAACAACACAATAATTGTAGGAGACCTCAACATGGCATTGTCAACACTTGATAGGTCAAACAGACTGAAACCCAACAAGAATATACTAGATCTGAAAAGAGAAATGGAAAAAAGAGGCCTAGTAGATATATATAGGACACTCCACCCCCAGAAACCTGGGTACACATTCTTCTCTAATGTACATGGGACATTTTCCAGGATAGAGTACATGCTAGCACATAAACTATACCTCCATAATATCAAGAGGATAGAAAATTTGCAGGCTACCTTCGCTGACCACAAGGCCCTGAAATTATATGTGAACCAAAGAGAATGTTGCATCAGTTGAAGCTAGTTACATGGTTAGTGAGATGATTGCTAAGGCAGGGAAACCATTCACAGAAGAAGAGTTTGTTAAAAAAAAATGCATGTTACAGGCTGCAAGTATTATCTGTCTGGAAAAGAAAGGTCAGTTTAGCAAAATCAGCCTTTCTGCCAACACTGTGGCAGAGTGCATTTCTGACATGTCAAGTGACATTTATCATCAACTGTGTGAGAAAGCCAAATGTTTTGATGCATACTCAGTTGCTCTTGATGAGGGCACAGATATAACAGACACTGCACAGCACTTAATTTATGTCTGTGGTGTTGATTGCAATTTTGAATTGACAGAGGAGTTGCTAACAATAATTCCAATGCATGGCCAGACCACCACTAATGAGATATTTCAGCATCTGTGTGATGCCATTGAGAATGCAGGTTTGCCATGGAAGAGGTTTTTTGGAATAATAACCAATGGAGCGCCATCGATGACAGGGAGGAAAAATGGACTGGTGGCACTTGTAAAAAAAAAAACTTGAAGAGGAGGGTGTAGAGTAGGCCATTGCTCTTCACTGCATTATCCATCATTTTTAGTAAATGCCTGCCGTGTGACAATGTGATGTCTGTTGTTGTGAAATGCATCAACCAAATCAGATCCAGGGGCTTTAAGCACAGGAGGTTCCGTGCTTTTTTAGAGGAAATAGAGTCAGAATATGGAGATGTGCTCCATTTCACCGAGGTACGTTGGCTCAGCAGGGGAAATATCCTGAAAAGATTTTTGAGTTGAGAGAGGAAGTGAAAGCCTTCATGAAGAAGGATGGGAATGCTGTTACTGAGTTGAGTGATCACAAATGGCACATTGACTTAGCTTTTCTTGTTGACAGCATACATAAACTGAATGTACTAAACAAGATGTTACAAGGCCCAGGGCAGCTTATCAGTGCTGCCTATGACAACATGAGAGCATTCTCCACAAAACTTGTGTGATGGAAATCCCAGCTCTCTCAGACAAACCTTTGCCATTTCCCAGCATGCAATGAACTTATGGGTGCAGGTATACCATTCAGTGGTGAGAAATATGTTGATGCTATTTTGAAGCTAGAGAAGGAATTTGATCACAGATTTGCAGACTTCAAAAAGCCCAGAACCACTTTCCAAATTTTTTTGGACCCCTTTTTCTTTGATGTGCAAGATGCCCCTCCTGTGCTTCAAATGGAGCTCATTGACCTGCAATGCAACTCTGATATCAAAGTCAAGTTCAAGGAGATTAGTGGAAAAGCAGACATGCATGGGCAGTATTTGGGAGAATTGCCCCCAGCTTCCCTGAGCTTTCCCGAATGTTCAAGCGCACCATGTGCCTTTTTGGGAGCACATATTTGTGTGAAAAGTTATTCTCCACATTGAACTTCAATAAGTCAAAGTACAGGTCTAGACTCAATGAAGATCATCTTCAATACTCAGGGTCTCAACTGCTTCCTCTCTAAAGCCAAAAGTGGTTCAGATTTGTGAGAAGCGCTGTCAAGTCTCTGGCAGCAAGAAATAGGCAAAAGATGCCATGTTCAGAAGAACTGTTCATGATCTTCACTCAATGTTCTATTCATGTTCAGAAGAAATAATTAAAACCATTAATAATGACGTTTGAGGACTTTTTTTGTGTGTGAAATCCCTTATGCAGCCCTGCCTCACCCTGACTTTGCCTCCTGCGGCCCCCAGGTAAATTGAGTTTGAGACCCCTGGTTTAAACTATAAGTTTCTCTCCAAAGAAGAATGATAAAATATGCAAATAAGATACATATTTAAAATGATCAATCTGGCAATATAATAATGAAACTGAATGTTGAGATTTCAATGACCGTTTGGAATCCTAGTGTATACTTGGGACCCTTTCCTTTATGTTCTTGCTTGGCTGAGAAGAGAAGAAACAAGTCAAGGCTTAAAGTGACTGAAAAATTCTACATGTTGTTTCTTGTACCCACTTGTCGGAATTATGGTATTTTTCTCCAGAGTCCCAAGACAAGATAAAAAGCTCTCCCTTTCACAATCAGAAAGTTCTGCTGGTTTACTAGCCACAGCTCTAATATTGCCATAGACCTTTGAAGGAGTATTTCCCAGGATGAGATTGCAAATGACAGTTCTTGCTATCTTAATGTTTTGGAAAGAGCCAAGGATGTGAACTTTCACATCAGCCAAAACAATTCGAGTCCAGATCACATTCTCTATGGTAAATTTGGTTTTTCCTCCTTTGCCAGCGATTCTTCCAATAGCTTGAGATAGATGGTCTCCCTTAAGGGGCTTCACATTAGTCATTTTAAAAGACTCCAGGAAGAGGTCATCCAGCCTAATGGAGCAAAAGCATCCTCCACCGAAACCAGAGGATGAAGGCTTTCACAAAGTCAGCAGCTTTTTTAGAGCACTAACATCTACAGCTTCTTTACATGTCCTGATATCTACGTTTCTTGATTCCAAGTGAAAATGTATCTGAAGCCCCAGTGTTCTACAATGGGAGTAGAAATCCTCATCCAGTTCTCTCGTAAGGACGTGTATTTGTTGGCTGGGACAGGAACTTTCCTGGTTTTATTTTTCCTCCCTCTCAGAAAAGAGTACCCAGAGAGGGGCAGGAAAACAGGCCTCTTGGCTCGCTCGTGCCCATATGCTTTGCATCCTCACCCTCTCCCAATAAGGATGGCTGTTCGACCTGCCGGTTTTTCACCCTCCGGTCACCCTTGCGGGAAATGAGGGTGAAGCCGTCCTCTGCCCCGACACCCTTATGCCTCCAGCACACTATCCATCCCCAAGAATCTCCCGCTCCAACAAGTGCGCGATGACAGTACCTGTTTGTTGTTTTATTGAGTCATGATTATTAGGCTCAAAATGTCCTCTTAGGTTTTTTTCTTGGGAATCACTCCTGGTGGAGCTTGGAGGACCATTGGAGTGTTGGGTACTGATCTGGTTTAGCTGCATGCAGAGCAAGTTTCTTATCCCCTGTACTATCTCTCTGGACCATGAGAATTTATAATTGGAGAATTTTTGTGTCTTTGTTTTATTTAATTCTATTATATATATGCCTCACAAAAAATTTCTAATTAGAAAAAACTGAAAATAGTGTCCATGGGCAAAGTGGTCTTAAAATATAGGCTCAGGCATACCTGGAGATGTTCAAGGGTTATTTTGGGTTTTATGTTCAGAGATTATTCCAAGCAATGCTCAAGGAACCATATGCAGTGTTGGGAATTAAAACAGGGTATGGCTGAATGTAAAGCAAATACCGTATTGCATGCACAATATTTCTAATTCTTCAGTTTTGAATCGGATTTTAAATAGAAAGGTCAAGTGAATTTTGAATTGGATTTTGCTTTGTATTGATGTTGGTGGGTATATCCAAATCAAGAAGATATTGAGTTGATATAGGGATTTTCTTATCTTCCATCTCTAAATTTATTAGTATGAAGATTGGTGCTTCTTTAAGCAATCAGCAGGTATTTCTAGTGTGTGAAGACCTCAAGATACATGTTACTTTTTTATTTTTATTTTGATCATAATGGCTTACATATCTTTCACAGTAGTATTTTAGGTACATATCAACATTGAATCAGGGGAATACCCATCACCAAATTTGTCCTCCCCCCCCCAATCCCAGTTCCCCTTCTGCAACCCATATACCCCACCATCACCCCCCAAACTGCTAGAGTAGGTGGTCCCTTCTTTGTCCAGATCACTATTAATGATCATATATCTGTTTGGTCCTGGTATCCTCCCCTGTTTCCCCCTCTATTTAAGAAGTGGAGCTAGGTAAGTCGAGTTAGGTACATGTTATTTTTAATCATGAAATATGAGATACTGGTAGGGCTTTTCTCTTATCTTGTTTCTAATATTTCACACTTCATCTTTTTCATAAGAAGGGGTTCTATCAAGTAGGTCTGTCCAGGGTAGAGCCCTAGGGTCAAGCTTCTTAATCTTGGATTAAGATGAATTAGATGTGTAATCTTAAAATATAGACATTACATTATCTCTTATATGTGAGACTTAAAGATACACAGTAAGGTGGGTCTGGAGTGATAGTACAGTGGGTAGGCCATTTGCTTTGAATGCAGCTGACCTGGGTTCTATCCCTGACATCTCATATAGTCCCCAAAGCCTGTTAGGAGTGATTCCTGAATGTAGAGCCAGGAGAAACCACTATGCATCACAAGGAGTGTCACCAAAATAAAACAAAGCAAAAAGGTATACAGCAAATTATTAACAAAGAGCCAAAGGCAACACAATAGGAGAACTATGCCATATGATTGTGGAAAGGGTGAAAGGGGAGGGAAGTTGGGGTTCCTTGTGGAAGGAGTAGGTACAGTGGTGATGGGTGTGCTGTTTGAGCTATGTGCATAAAAAAAAAACCACCATTAATGGTATTGTAAACCATAGAAACTCAACAAATTAAAAATGTTTAAAAAGGAGGGCTGGAGAGATAACACAGCGATAGGGTGTTTGCCTTGCAAGTGGCTGACCCAGGACCAACAGTGGTTTGAATCCCGGCATTCCATATGGTCCCCTGTGCCTGCCAGGAGTGATTTCTGTGTGAAGAGCCAGGAGTAACTCTTGAGTGCTGTCGAGTGTGACCCAAAAACCAAAAAAAAAAAAAAAAAAAAAAAGTTTCAAAAGGAAAAATTTCTCACATTTTTGATTTGCTTCCAAGTTGAACATTGGGATCTAACAACTATAAATTGAGTCAAAATATTAAAATATTGAATAATTCCAGATGCATTATTTATATAAAAGAAAAAATATAAGAATCTACCTCATATATAGCTGTGAGCGTTAAATGAGCTGAGACATGAAAAACATTCAATACAATTCCTGGCTTGGTCCTATTCTCTAATCATGTTGTTGGGGCCAACTTGATTTATTCTTTTTATTTCAGATACCTCAGGTATAAAACCTTTCTTTCTTTCTATAATCTTTTAACTAGTTCAAATACCTTCTATTTATCTCTCTATAGGTGTATTTTTCTTTCATTTCATGAACAGAAAAGAATTTCAAGTCTAGCTTTGATTGCATATTAGCAAAGTGAAAATCTTTTGCTTAAAGGGTCATGATGATAAAAAAAAAACTTCAGTTATGAGTAGTACTTGCCAAAGATTGGTTTTCACTAAACCATTCACCATTTTCTTTTCCTCAAATGACTAGCTGTCCTTGCAGCTCTTCAATTCAGTCTTACATATTGGAAGAATATTTGTCAAGACACTATTATAGTGAGCACTGTATTTGTAGTCTAATATAATATAGCACTAAATGCAAAAGTAGGGTGTCCAACTTAGATCTCCCGAAACTACTATGAACAAAAAGAGTAAAAAGTTATTATAGACACTAAGACATTTTTAGTGAGCACTGTAGTGAAAGTCAATGGCTTCCAAATGTATTCCGTAGCTTTTTCTGTGAGTAAAAGCATTAGAACAGTATTATAGACATCTATATAGAGCAGTTATTTAAACAGCTACTCAATCTAACAGCTGTATCTGTTGCTGCAGGCCTCTTTGAAGTATAAAAAGGAAATAAGAGAATATAAGCTGCTGGAAATTTCAAAGACAAGATGGAGACTTCTGAAACTTCTTGATCATCAAATTTAAACCAACATTCTCTTGCTGCATATTTACAGTAAGCTGTACAATGACCCTTTTCCATTTCACCATAATGGTTAGAAACTGAGGATAAGTTGTATTATTCAGGGTTGTCTTTAGAATCCATAGTGTACTGTAACAAGCCAAAGTTTTTTCTTTAATTTTAATTGTATTGAAACCATTATGAATCACAAAGTCCTTCATAGTTGGATATACAATGACTCAGATATACAATTAATAATTCTACTGCCTCCAATCCTTTCTCCACCAATAATCCCCAGGTATATCCCATATCCTTCCATAACCCCAGCCTGCCAGTATAACAGGCCCATTTTAAATTTAGATTGTTAAAGTTTGGATCTCTTGACTCCATTGTATTTTGTTTGTTTGTTTGTTTTTGGGCCACACCCGGTGACGCTCAGGGGTTATTTCTGGCTTTGTGCTCAGAAATTGCTTCTGGCTTGGGGACTATACGAGACTCCAGGATCAAACCGTGGTCCTAGGTCCGCCACATGCAAGGCAAATGCCCTACTGCTGTGCTGTTGCTCCAGCCCTGACTCCATTGTTATTGCCTTTGGTTTATATATCTAGTTATGTCCTTTAAATTTTTTTTATTTTACTGAAACCATTCTGATATACAAAGTCCTATATAGTTGAATTTCAGATATACAGTTAGTCATGGTGATTCATACTGCCAGTGTCAACCTCCCTCCACAAACGGACCCAGAGTGCATTCTCTACCTCCACCCTTGACCCCCTGGCCTGCTAGTAGAACAGGCCCATTTAAGTTTAGATGATTAAAGTTTAGGTCTCTTGATTGATTCTATTGTCATTGACTTTGGCTTGGATATTTAGTTCTGTCCTTATTTTTTCTCCACCAATGCTTCTGGGACCACTTGGCCTCTGGCCCTCAGCCTTTCCTTTTTCTTAGTTTTATTGAAAAAATGTAGAAATGTGTGGTAAAACAAAGTAATCATGTCCAAAGGTTCTATGAAAAAGGCAGGATCCACTATTTAAGAGATAAGTTGCAGCAAAACTTGGGGGAAATAGAGAGGAAAAACCTTTGGCCTAAAAATGAGACCATATCCATAAAGCATTTCTGCCATAAAACCAAATACAGGCTCCAGGCATACTAAGTTGTTTAACCACAAAGTCTTTCTTTGTGACTCCAGTAAAAGTTCTTCTCAATTATAGTTGTTGCTGTCAGATTAGAGATCCTGGTTTTTGTACAGATTCTATGTTGAAGTTAGGGTGTCCCAGAGCATATTCTGGTTTCATCTCACCGATAGGTGGCAATGCAGGGAACCAATTCCTTAGATTTTATTCAATTTTTTTCTGAAGTGTTTTGAAGTTTTTATGGTATATGTCTCTCACCTCTCTTGTTATGTTGATTCCTAGATACTTGATAGTTTTGGGCACCATTTTTTTTGGTGGGGGGTCACACCTGGCAGTGCTCAGGAGTTACTCCTGGCTCTATGCTCAGAAATTGCTCCTGGCAGGCTTGGGGGATCATATGGGATGCCGGGATTCGAACCAACGACCTTTTGCATGAAAGGCAAAAGCCTTAACTTCATGCTATCTCTCTGGTCCCATTTTGGACACCATTTTAAATGGGATAGACTCTGATTTCTTTCTCCTTCGAATCTTTATTTGTATAAAGGAATGTGACTGTCATTTGCATTTTGACTTTGTAACCGGCCACTTTGCTTTATTAGTTTATTGTTTCTAGAAGCTTTTTTGTGGCCTCTTTAGGGTCTTCGATGTGTATCATAATGCCATCTACAAATTGAGATAGTTTGACTTCCTATTTTCTGATATGGATTCCTTTGATTTTCTTTTCTTGACTGATTGATATTACTAGGACTTATAATGTTACATTAAATAAGAGTGGAGATAGTGGACATTCTTGCCTAATGCCTGACCTTAGTGGAAATTCTTTACGTTTTTCACCATTAAGAGCAGTGTTGGCTGTGGGCTTTTTATAGATTGCTGTTTCTATCTTAAGATGGTTCCTTGGACACCTATTTTGCTAAGGGTTCATCATAAATGGGAGTTAGATTTTGTCAAATGCTCTCTCTGCACTGATTGAAATGATCATGTGTTTTGCTTTTTTTTTTTTTACCTTCCTTTTACTGATGTGGTTATTATGTTTGTTTATTTGCATATATTGAACCATCCTTGCATCCATAGCACGAAACTCTCTTGGTCATGATGTTTAATATTTTTGATGTATTGTTGGATTTGGTTTGCTAAGATTTTGTTAAGGATTTTTGCATCAATGTTCATTAGTGAGATTAGTTTGTAGTTTTCTTTCTTGGTTGTATATCTTTTAGATTTGGGAATTAGTATGATTTAATTATGTAGAAGGTATTAGGGAGGGTTTCTGTCTTTTGATATTTTGAAGAGTGTAAGGATCAATGGTAGTAACTATTCTCTGTTTGAAAAAAATCACTTGTAAACCCATCTGGTCTTGGGATTTTATTATTTTATTCTTGGGGAGTTTCTTAATTACTGTTTTAATGTCCTTACTTGTTATTAGTCTGATTAGGCTTTCTACTTCCTCCTCATTTAATATTGGGAGATGGTATTTTTTCAGAAATCTGTCCACTTCTAGGTAAACAGAAATAAATTATAATAAATTCTCATGATGTCTCGGATTTCTTGGAATTCTGTTGCTATCTTTTCCATATCATTTCTTATCCTATTTGAGTATTTTCCCTTTGTCTTGTGAGTATTGCCTGTAGTTTGTCTATATTGTTTATATAGTTTTAAAAATGTTTTTGGTTTCATAAATTCTTTATATTGTTTCCTTTTTTCTATATTGCTAATTTCTGCTTTGATTTTTATTATTTCTTTTCTTCTGCTTGTGTTTGTATTCCTTTGCTGTTGGTTTTCTAGATATTTAATATGTGCCTTTAAGTTGTTGATTTTTGCCTTTTTTTTCTTTTCTAATGGAGGCCAACTGCATTGCTATGAGTTTACCCCTAATTACTGCTTTTGCCATGCCCCATAGATATTGGTAATTTGTTTCTTCATTATCATTTGTCTCAAAGAATAACTTTATTTCTTCATTGATTTCCCTTTGATCCAACTGTTATTGAGCATCATGTGGTTTAGTCTCAAGGTGTAAGATTTACTCCACATCTTCTTTTTTTTTTTTTTTGGTTTTTGGGCCACACCCAGTAACGCTCAGGGGTTACTCCTGGCTATGTGCTCAGAAGTTGCTCCTGGCTTGGGGGACCATATGGGACACCGGGGGATCGAACCGCGGTCCGTCCAAGGTTAGCGCAGGCAAGGCAGGCACCTTACCTTTAGCGCCACCGCCCGGCCCTCCACATCTTCTTTTTACAATCAAACTTGATCTCTGTTGCATTTTGGTCTGATCAGTTGGTTGATATAATTCTTACATTTGTGACTTTATGTAAGTTAGTCTTGTGTCCTAAAATGTGGTCCATCCTAGAGAAAGTTCTATGTGCACTTGAGAAAAATGTGTATTCAGATTTTTAAGAATAAAAGGCCCTGTATAGATCCATTTGTCCTAGGCCTTCTAATTTCTCATTTAGGGCTCTCATGCCTTTGCTAGTGTTCTACCTAGTGAATTTGCCTACTGGTAATAAGGTCGTGTTGAAATCTTCCACTGTTATCACTTTTCTGCCCATATGTTTCTCTAGGTTTGTGAGAAAAATCCTTACATATTTTGTCAAGTCCACATTTGGTGCATAAATGTTGATCAGAGTTAATACTTCTTGGTCTATTGTCCCTAATCAATAAATAGTGTCCATCTTTGTCTCTGAGTACTTTCTTGAGGTTGAATGCAATGTAGTCTGATATAAGTATGGTTGTTTCAGATTTATTCCCCCTAGTGGCATGTATAATTGTTTTTCATTCTTTTACTCTGAGACTGTGTCTATCCTGAACTTTTAAGTGTGTTTCACGCAGGCAACAGATGACTGGGTTTTGCTTCCTGCTCCAACTCATTACCTTATGCCTTCTAATGGGAAAGTTTAGTCCATTGAAACTTAAGGAAACTATTGACAGAAAGGGATGTTGTGTCATTATATTGTGTAGGATTGCTGTGATTCCAACTGGGTATTTGGTTTATATAATTGATCTTTGGGTAGTTCATTTAGAGTCTTTCTGTTAGCATGAATATTGAGAGTTTTTATGTCTGAGAATGTTTTTAACCTTCCCTACCATGGAAATG